>NC_091454.1:125497553-126233386 GCF_027789765.1 Dendropsophus ebraccatus
CACTATTCTTCTTCATTGCATTTCTTAATTAGCAGGAGCTGAATCAGCCCCAGAGGGGAAACCCTTAGCAGAAATGGGAAACAGAACAGAACAAAAGCTTTGGATCTTGTCTTAGAAAATGACATTAAAGCCATCACAGTTCTACATCCCTGCTCTAGTAACTGATCCCATCAATGGTAACTGGTGGATGGGAGAAAGAACCCCCTCACACTAACAGGACCAACTGGATGACATGCACTGAAAGTACAGGGACCAATTACAAGTTCTGTCCTGTGCTCCAGTGTGAACTGTGCTATTGTATGGAGGGGATGGCTGGAACATGTGTGTGCAGCATCACCTGCCCCAGGTAAGCAGCGCATGCATCATCATGACCATCACCACATATTACTCTGTACAGCTGATTCTAGGTAGGATTTAGCATTCTACTATAAATGAGATGACTTGACTAACCTAGGACACCAAGAACAATGTGACAACATATTCTCTAGCACTCTAATACTTTATTTTATTGATGTATATCTGTTTACAGCACATAAATTCACTGACTATTCCTGCCATGTTTTTTGGTTTAACCTAATCATTTTATTAATAGATTGCTATAGATATAATGTTAGAAACAGAGATTAACAGATAAGCAGTATCCTTATTGGATAAAACAGAAAAATAGTTTATGGATGCTTCCAGTAATGAAGCAGTTAATTATCATTATCATTAAAGAGTGTAAGGGATTGTTACAATAGTTAGACAATGTTCAGACCCACTGATAAAGGAGGGGACTATTGATCTTCAGACAACTCCTGACTTGAGGTATTATAAAGAACAGATGCCAACCATATGTAACATTTTCCACTAGTACCACATTATGTTTATTTCGTACATTTCATTATTAATAATAATAATAATAATAATAATCTTAATAAGACACACAACTCTGTCCTGTACTAAATGATTGTTCTGGAGACATCATATGATCACTAATACAACACAATGTCTACCAGTCACACACGTTATTACACATTTTTTACATAAAAAATGGATAGCACATTATGTCTCATAATTCTAGACTAAACAATTATCTATGTAAGCTCCATTATTGGCCATGTCATTATGTCTAGTGATGGCTTTCTACAGAACTGTCATTTACAGTGAAGGCATATGCTGGGTTTGTTAGTTAATGGCAGATTGCAGGGTCATAAGACTAATAGATCATGTTTGAATTAAGTGAGACACTCAGCTAAGTAGAATGCTACTGTGTATGTCTAGTGTAGGAGTGTGAGCACAGCGGAATGAACTGCAGAGGCTATGTCCCAAGAGTAAAGCGTTTGCTGTCACCAGTTCCTATGGGGGACTTCATGCAGAGACAAAGAGGTAACAGAGAATCAGTGCTCTGTGGAATGACAGTCCCTGAAGGGGAAACATGTGGTCACAATTAGACATGTTCTTTGCTTTGGGCTTTTCTTTAAAGGGCAATTACACATGGATGTAAGTGAAATTTTTTACACCATGCAAAGCTAATTTATTATATGGAATAGTCACGTTTTTGTCATTGATCTTTTGGGTCATTGAGCTACATGAAAACGTATGTATTCCAAGCATGAAAAGCTGATGCTAAACGCCTTTATAAGGTTAAGTGGCACAAAAGATAAGTGTATGATTCCCTTCATGTGATGAAGCACTGGTATGTTTTATTATATTTTTCATAGACCTTGAAGTTTCCATTAAATGTTACAAGGTCTCTCATCCGCCAATATTTATTACATGGAAACATGGATTACAAAACATAAAACATGTGTTGCAGATCATAAATATTTTTTTTTTAAATGACAGCTGGAAATTTTCCCCAGGGTATGCCATATTTTGTCTGATATTACAAATAATTATGAAAGTGGAGAATTATTCCAAGGTCTGCTTTGGCAGAGATCTCTTGATCTCTAAAAATTGACACAAACATATTGGCCATCAGTAATACTGAGAAGTTGTGGTTTGCTTTGTACCGATACATAACTAATTAAATTTTCTTGCAGATTTTGTATGATTTGTATAACAAATTAAGGTTGTGTTCATCCGTCCCCATGTGCGTGCTTCTAGGATTCGATAAATAGTCGTACTTGTGTATATCTACAATGGACGGTATAAGGCAGGAATGTACAACTTTTTTTTTTTTTTTTTTTTAGCTTGAGGGCATTGTCATATTGTTCTAGTTCAAAGGGACACAATAAAACCTTTTCCCCACAATGTCCTGACTGCCTTTCTTTATATTCACTTATATAGCAAGGTATATTACTTAAAGTGAATGTACCACCTTATGGCAAATAATAAGAATCATATACCACCCTGTCGGCGCTGCTGCGGTGAATCAGCTGGTGTGGAGCTCTTTTGAATCAGTGACCTGTTTCCCATTAAATTTGACTGTATTGCAAAATGCAGTGAGGTCGGTTGGGTACTGGAGGAAGGCCCAGCACAAACAATTCAAAGATATCTATACTCCCCCCACCCTACCCCACCACTTCTCATTCATACACACCTCCAGTCTCTCTCACAGCCCCGCCTCCAGTCTCCTGCCAGTCTGTCATTGCGCTGGGATCTCAAGTGTTCTCATCAGAGCGGGGTATAAGTCCTACTGCTCTCTGGCAGCACTTTGCTGGAACATTCTGCTGACACTGTGTACAGTATACTGTATATATAGGGGGCAGCACTAAAAAAAAAGTATTAAAAAAAGAGGATTCATAGTATTTTAAGGACTTCCCCTGCTGGTCATCCTACAACCAATGTAACAATGAGCACTTTCCTTCACTGCAGATAAAGATGCTTATTAGATAATTGAGGTACCAGTAGCACAAGTGTAGGCTGTCTAAGTGAAAGGTGCCTTTCAGTAACTAGTATGCATTTTCCCTTACAACAGGGGAAAATAATCACTGGTTTATAGATAACACCTGTAACTGTTACAGTAGTCTGTATTTTAGGAGTTGCCCAGGTTTCTAAGATTGATAGCCTATCCATAGGAGAGGCCATCAGTATCTGATTGACAGATTGCAGAAACCTGGCTCCTCCACCACTCCGCTGGACCAGAAGCTATGTACCGTCTACTGCAAAATAGTGGCATTAGTCCTATTGAACTGAAAGGGAGGTGAGCTGCGGTAACCTGTGCAACCCCTACACAGTAGATGGAGCAGGGCCTTCAGAACCTGTCACTGTGTATAGGGGCCAGTGCCATATGGGTTGTTTTAAAGAGCTCACTGAATTCCAGTGTTGTACTGTAATAGGATGCCACTGCTGCAACCATTCATTTCAGGTAATGTCTTCCCTCCTAGATGTTCCATGATCAACTGTGCCTAGTATTAGTGAAAAATGCATTATTTCAAAAAATATTATTAAAAAAGTCTGTAGTATCAAGGTAGCTTTGTGGTCTGGTTGAACTCTTGCGATCTCTTTTGTAAGGGTACGTTCACACTGAGGAAAACTTTGAGCGGAGGGCCACAGGGAGCTGCAGAGAGTGGAGGCACCCTATACATAACATTGGGACAGTGAGGCAGGCTGAATTCCGAGCGGAGTCGCGGCAGGGATTCCGTTCAGAATTTCCACCTGAGTGTGAAAATACCCTAATTAGGTGACTGCACAGAAAGGTAAGTCCTTGGGGCACACTATGGTATAAGCGTCTAGTTTCTGGTCTGTTCATTTTGTTGAAAATTAATAACTTAACCCCTTAAAGACTGGGCCAATTACTATTTTTGTGCTTTAGTTTTTTCCTCCTTGTGCTTAAAAGGCCATAGCACTTGCATTTTTTTACCTAGAGACCCACAAGAGCCTTTATTTTTTACAACACTAATTGGACTTTGCAATGACAGGCTTAAATTTTGCATAAAGTATGCTGAAAAACAGAAAAAAATTAAATGTGTGATGAAATTGGAAAAAAATATGCATTTTTTTATGTGGGGAGGTTTCATGTTTACGCCATTTGCCCTAGGGTAAAATTTTATGCTGGTTCCTCATGTTTTTATGCATGTTCCTCAAGTTGTTACGATTACAACGATATGTAACTTGTATAACTTTTACTTTATTTGATGGCTTTTAAAAAATTTAAACTTTTTTAAAAATATAAATGTTCCTTAAAATCGCTCTATTCCCAGGCTTATAGCCCTTTAATCCTTAGGTCTATGGGGCTGTGTGAGGAGTAATTTTTTGTGCCATGATGTTTACTTTCTATCGGTACCTTGATTGCACATATGCAACTTATTGATCTCTTTAATTAATAGTTTGGCCGATTACACACAAGGTGATACCAAATATGTTTGTTTTTGTTTTTTTATTTATAAAATGGGGAAAGGGGGGTGATTCAAACTTTTATTAGGGGAAGGGATTTTTTATTAATTAAAAAAACATTTATTTATTTATTTTTACAAAAATACTAGAAGTCCTCCTGGGGGACTTCTAGTATGATTGCTCTGATCTCTCATTGAAATCTATGCAGTATAGATATACTGCATAGATCATTGAGATAGGTGTTCTATTGCTTTCAGCTGAGAGCAATAGAATGCCAAGACGGGATCAGTGCCATTACGGCGCAGACCCTGGCCTGCTATAGACGCGGGGATTGCTCCTCCGCAATCACGTAACCGGGGAGGGGGGGGCGATCCCCCCCTCTAGACACCATTTTAACTGCAGCTGTCAACTTTGGCAGCTGCATTTGAAAGGCTAATTAGCGGGCGTGGTGATCGAACCATGCCCGCTAATTGCCGTGGTCCTGGGCTGCAGATAGCAACCGGGATCACGGCGGTTTCAGAGCGAGTTGATGTGCGGCCCCCTTCTGAACTCACTTAACGACGCAAGGACGTACAGTTACGCCCTTGGTCGTTAAGGGGTTAAAAACTGTCTACTTGGAGAATCATTTCCAAGAATATGCAGTCTTTTTACAGCACATGGTAGGGATACATTTACACAAGTTTAGCTTCAAGTTTAGATTGTGTGTATGATATGTAAGCTTTTTTAGTAGCTGAAGTAATTGATAACGCTCAAAAGACTTCAGAGTACTGTCCAGTGAGCAGACAGTGAAAGCCTTTTGCTTATTGGCGCTGAACCCCAGGGGGAAGGGGTTTGGGCTAACTCATGTGCGGGCATAGTATCACCCATACACGAATATAGTGACCTTGCCACCCCTCCCTCCAAAGTCGTGGAAGGCTTACTTCTGAGACGTGGAATCTCAAAAAGTGAGCGCTGGGGAGCAAAAGGCTTCAGCCGTCTTCTGCTCCCTGGACTGCCTCTTTAATACCCCTTTTTATGTATAAAAAGGGGTATTAAAGGGGCAGTCCAGGGAGCAGAAGACGGCTGAAGCCTTCTGCTCCCCAGCGCTCACTTTTTGAGGAGCAGAGATGTCAGACACAATTCTTCTAGCCAGGGCCAAAGACTAGTTAGTTTTTTCCAACAAAGAGATGCCAATGACACACCATGTGTTGGGTGTGTGTCAGCGCAACATGGAAGCACTCCTAATAAACTCACTGACGTTAAATCAATGAGATCACATATTCATACACAAAAAGACAAAGGGACACTGAGGGGAGTAAGGCAAGCAATGAAGAAAATAATCCTATGTCAGATATTAAAAGAGCTAAATATACTGTAAAGTATATCAGACAATATTGGGGGTGTTGGTACTCCTTCTTTTCCTACGCTTATCGCTGGTCTCCAGCCAGCATCCGTAGTGGTCACAATGTATAGTACAGTACAATATTTCTTTCTCCATTTATATATGTGATAATTATAATTTATCTATTGTTCATTAACTTATTTTATGCTTATGCTGTTTCCGATTTATTTTAGATGTTTGACAATTAATGCACACTATATGCATTTGCACTTTACTGGATAACATTTGCCAACAGCGATATTTCAGCTTTTTTTTAACCAATTATTACATGTTGAGAATCTAGTTCTGATTATTATTCCTAGGGGTTATCTTTGGCACTGTGTGTGAGCCTTATACAAGCTCACACCTCTCTTTATCTGTATACAGCATTTTAACTGTGAGCGTACAGCCTCAGTAAATTTTAAAATAACTTCTTATTAAATAACTTATTATTTATTATATTGTTGCCTTTTTCATGTTGCTCTGCTTTTTTGTTTCTGTGGAAGATTTTATGATATTCAGAATGAATATCTATCATTAAAAGTGACAAAGCCTGGGATTCACCGTTTGAGAACTGAGAATCTTAGGTCATAGTAAGGGAAAAGCTAATTATTTTCCAAACCCCTCTCCCCACTTTCTCCCTTTCCTTCTTCTTTCTTTTCTTTTTATGTCTGTCTTCTTCTATTACCTTATTTCCTCCTTTTTTTCTAACATGTTTTAATGCAGACATGGATATCTGGGGGAGGGTGGTTAACGACCCCCTGATGTTGAATACACACAGTGTTGAATATACGTGTCTCAATAGTCCTTGCTATCAATCATATCATTGTATTTTGCCTATATAATTGTATCTGCTTATATTGTTCAGGGAAAATGCATTCACATATTCAAACAGCGATGAAATGTGTACAATTGGGTCAATTTTTTGCCACATAATTCATAATGAAATTAAATCAAATAAAAATTGCCATGTTAATCTATCAAAGAGCTTGTATCAATAAAGTGACACCTATCAAGTTTTAATATAGTGTTAAAGAATGAAATATATTTCTCAAATTAACACAAGCAAATTATCACCTGCTGACTTCACCTGTTTAAGCTTCAGCATTTGAGATATTGTGAAATCAATGGAAACTATTTGACCAATTTAATCATATAACTAACGCTGCGTTTACGCAAAGCGATAACTCGCCCAATCGATCGTGTAACGATTTTGAAGCAACGATTTGGTTTTTATAATGATCAGCGTTTAGACAAAGTGCTAGAAAAATCGTAAGAAAAATCGTTATTGCGATCGTTTTTAAGATCGCTTAAGCCCATCTTTTACATAGGGTAAATCTTTGAAAGACTGTTTACACGAAGCGATCTGCAAATTTTTAGTGAACGACGATTTGAGAACATGTTGAAAGATCAAAATGAGTGATTTTTCGCTCGTCGCTTGATCGTTTGCTGTGTTTACACGGAACAATTATCGCTCAAATGCAATTGTTATTTTGAAAATTTGAACGATAATCGTTCCGTGTAAACGCAGCATCAGTTTGGAATATTGAAGGCAACCTGATACGTATAACAAAATAAATGTAATGTACCACGGCCTAATGAGAGAGCATAACATTTGTAGTCACACTTTGTACATCATAAATTAGTTTGATTTGGACAATTTCTTATTGCATTTGCCTAGCCCCAAGTCTGACCTAAAAGGACAGACAGGAAACATTTATCTGAACATCACGGCACCTTTAAATGATTTCTTAGATAATTTCTGATTTTTCCAATTCTACAGTGCAGTGCAGAAAAGATTCCTTAGGGTACATTCACACGTATCGTATCCGCAGTGGATTTTACGCTGCGAGTTTGCAGCGAAATCCACTGCAGATACTTCCCCTGTCATCCCGGTGTGAGTATGTAAGCAACAGTCCTATTGACCCTCTACTGCCGGGAAGATACTTTACCTGCTCCACGGGAGCCTCAGATGCAGCCGGATCGTAAAGCAGGTAAACTTTCTGCTGTGAGTATGTAATCACATTGGAAATGACAGGGGAGGTATCAACAATGGATTTCGCTGCAAACTCACAGTGTAAAATCCACTGCCGATACATTACATGTGAACGTACCCTTAAGGGAGTGTTCACACATACAGGATCTGCAGCAGATTTGATGGCACAGATTTGAAGCTGCAAATTCAAAACAAATCAAACCTGCTGGGGATCTGCTGCAGATTCAAATCCGTGCCATTAAATCTGCTGCAGATCTGCTGCGGATCCTGTATGTGTGAATGCACACTGAGAAAGAGTTCTGTAGCTCATTTCAGCAAACCTCCTCCCCAAGTATTAATTATGAATTGTATGGCAATACTATTTTTTTCTTACATTAGTCTGGAATACTAGGGGGAAAAAAGTTCTAAAATGTGCATCTGCTTTTCCCCTTTATCCACATCCTTCACCATTGCCTGGTTGAACTGGATAAACTTACTGGATGTCTTTTTTTAACCTTCACAATTACTATGTAATACAGTAGATGCACAGCAACTAGATTTTCCAAACAGAATTGTGGAATAATAGGGTGTAAAACAGTTCATCATGACTTATTCTACTCTCAGCTGTTGGCAGGTGGAGTCATATTGGGCAGCTGTTTCCTGGGTGACCTCCTCTTCCACCAGCAGAATATGGAGCTTCCTCTTCTCGTCTTGGTTTTGGCTGGAATGATGGTTGATGCTTTGTTGGAGGGCACATTGAGCTCTGTGGGTCAAGGAGGCTTTCTGGTGGTAGGAGAACAAAATGTTCAGTCAAACTTGTTAAGATTTGGGAATTGAATTGAATTGAATTTTTGGGAAAACGAATTTCAATAAAACTTCCAAAACTATAGTAGCTACAATACCGGGAATATTACAGAAGGGAGAATTTGTTAAAGCATGTTGTTGTCAAAGTGTCCAAAATCGGAAAATCACAATTTTAAAAAAAAATTCCACCATTTCTTTCCTCTCTGTCCCTAAATCGCTCTGTTAGTCTCTCCCTGCTCTGCTCTAACGGCCTGCTGCAATCCTGCTCTCTCCTCTATACACAGCCGACTGCCCACCTCCATTCACAAACTACCTTATATAGAGGGTGAGAGGGAGGTGCTGACATCACAGAGGGGCCTGCAGCTCATTGCATGTGCGCTAGGGATTATGGTTAATCCCTTTCTTCTGCCCAGTGACGCTCCAGACAGCATGTGATGTGCAGCAGACATTTAGTTTTTTTGCAAATTTCCTTAATGAATCAGTTGGAATTTGCTTTGCAGAAGGAAGTGAATCGACAGCGGGATTTGCAGCGAATCTTTATTTGCCAGATTTGCTTTGTTAATCTCGACTCACTGCCATAAAGTGATGAAAGATTTTTAGCCAGACCCTCACCTGTGGTTTGAGGTTGTACAGTTGCTTTCTTATAGCATAGAAGATTCTACTGGCTTTTTCTTTCAGGACCTCTATTGCTGGCTTAAAGCTTCCTGATTGGGTAAGCTCCAGCGCCAGGTACATGTAGCTTTTGGTTTTTGCTAGTCCTTACCTGTTTCATGTAAAGGATGGGGTGGAGCCTTTATTCTAACCCTTTCTCTGGAACACTATGACCTTGGTTTATGGGTAGTGTCCATGTAGTACTGAATTTTTTAAGTGCTGACAAGCTGTCAGTAGCAGGACTGACTTTATCAAGCCCTTAGAATTGAATGGGGGGGCTAAGCATACTGTATGTTCTACCACTGATCCATTCAACTAGAGGAGGACACGCAACATCCTTTTTTGTGACCAGTGAGCTTTCAGTAGTTAGACCCCCATCTATAGCTCATAAACTGAATTACAATATACAAAGTCAATCTTTTGCTTCTTAGGTCAGAAAATTATGTCATGCACTAGAACAGGACTGAATTTGCAAGACAAAGAAATAATGATATTACTTTTAAAGAATTGGTATGGCCTAATTTGTACTGCTGTTCAGTTTTGGGCACAGGTTCATAATAAAAATGCCTTTGGATTAGAAATGTACATAGAAGAGCAACTATGTAGGGTAGCGACATCGTTGCCATGGGTAAGCATATGTCTTGAGTTAGGCTGTCAACCTATTATAGGTCAGGTATATTTATGCCTAGGAAGCCTGGGAGGCTATGTGGGTATACTGCATAGATGTCAACAGTGATCTTCATGCTTGCCGTTATTCATGTACGTTCATTTGATTTTTCAAGTACTGTGGCAGTGGGTTGCTTTTTTCTATTGGATTTTCCTTGCACTATATGTAAATTTTGAGTGTTGATTTTAAGTCATGCCAATAAACTTCATGCTATATTTTGTATCATAGCCTTTCTTTGTTTGTGTAAATGATAGAAGAGCAACTAAGCTGACAAGGGGCATATGTTATGTTAACCCATTAGTGGCGGGCCTGTTTTGGACCAAGTCATTTTTTTTACTTTTTTTTATTGCCGCCCTCCAAGAGTTATATTGTTGTTTTATTTTTGCCCACATAGCCATATGATGTCTTGTTTTTTGCGGGACAACTTTTAATTGCGGTGATTTTGGGATTCATTTAACTTATTGATTTATTTCTAATAACTCTTTTTTGGATCGAAAATGGAGAAAATGGTATATATATATATATATATATATATATATATATATATATATATATATATATATACAGTATATATATCTTACTATATTTAGCATGCAGTGTTAAACATGATATAGTTTTATAGATTGGGTCAATATCAAACATTTATACTTTATTTATGTAACAATTTATTTTATTTAGGGAATAAATGACTTATTATGGGGGTAGGATGGGGTGTTTTATTATGTTTTATTGCACTTTTTCACTTTTACACTAGTATACACTAGTATATGTTAACTAGTGCAGTGTATTGTATATGTCAACATTATGCTGACAGGCAATCTACAAAGCAATGCCTCTGGGATGATTTCAGAAGACCCCCAGAACTGCAATGGAAATGGATTGGAAGCCAGACCATGACACTGGACTTTTGGTTGGTAGGCATATCACCACTGATCTTGTTAAATGATTTGACAGTGGGATGTAATGGATAAAACTACCTGCAGCAGATAATCTCTCACAATGCCGGGGCAGGAGCGTGGCAGATCCGGTTTCTGACCATGACGTAATAACACGCATTTGTCGAATTAGGCCCATTAGTGACTGCCATAAAAAGAAGTATGGGCAGTCACTGAAGGAGTTAAAGGAACTGTGTAATTTATATGTTAACATTACAGAAAACAGTACTGCTATCTTTCACTTACCACCTTGGGGCACTAGCCAAATCTGCTTTGACTCTCGTGACTCACATGACTCACAGTAGACAAAGCAGCAGAACAGAAGTACTTCATATGGCTTTCACAGCTTTATTTTCCCCAGGCACATCTTTTATAGAACTTTTACCCCCAGCTCACACAACAGAGCAAACATATAATTTCCTGTGGCCTTCTTTAGCAACTGGTCTCCACTCACTATAGTGGCTTTCACATAGGTATCAGTCTCTTCTGGCTTTACGAGACTCAGCCCCCACATGACTCTGTCTGTCACACTCCAGCTATTGTTTCTCCTTTCATACACTCACTTTTTCTGACTTCATATGACCGGGTGCCCCCTACTAGGAAAGCACAAAACTATTACACCCTCTCAAGCACAGGTATAACACATGGTCTCCAGACAGCGGCAAAGCCCATGCATAAACCCATGAACCATGACTGCCAAGTGTAAGCTTGAACAGCAGTATTATGTAAAACTTGGTATTAAACCCATTAGTACTGCCCTGTATATACTGTAGTTCATTATAAATGAGTAGAGATGAGCTTATACAATTCAAGTAGGTATTCGATCGAATATTGCGTTATTCGAAAGATTCGAATTCAATCGAGTAGTGAGGCGAATACGCAGGAAACATTTGAAAGCCCTCCCATCGCAGTTGGCGCTTTTTTTAATCCAATGACCATGCAGGGAGGCCGTGAGGGACCCTGGGAGTACACAAGCAGCGCGAAAACGGCATCTACCCTCATTGGATAGCTGAACCACATGACCTTGAATCTTAAATTCTTGGCTCCCGCCTCTCGACCACAGATGAGCTTTCAACCTAGCCAGGGAAAGATCTTGCAGCAGGGAGAGATAGGTTTTAGTAGCGTTTTGGTTAGGCAGACTTACTACAGAACCCAAAAGTCCTTTGCAGGGCTAAGATCAAGCGAAAAAGTCATCTCTGAATCAAAAGCACTTCTCAGTGCCAAGGCATAATAGATATAACAGCAGCATCAGCAGCATCAGCAGCAGGTGTATTCATTCCAGTACTCTGTGTGTACAAGTGACTTATAGTGTCCCTGTTTAACATCACTAAGGGCACATTATACATATTGTTCCAGTAGTCCACTAAGGGCACTTGATATATACTGTTTCAGTAGCCCAGTAACAGGTACGTGATACATATTGCTCCAGTAGCCCAGAAAAAGGCACGTCATACATACTGTTTCAGTAACGTTTCAACAGCATTACGCGTGATACGCGGGAATAACATGACGCTCTGTGGTCGCACATTGGAATCATGTATGTAACTGCGCAAGAAATACTAACGAAATGTGTGAACACTGCCATAAATGTTCATAAAGCTTTCGCAAATATTTTTCCTTCGCAACTGCAGAGAGTGGCATTATACTACGATTTTGGGGTGTTGGGTGCACCCAGGCATGCTCCCCCTAATGTCCCAGTGTCATACCGGAGGTGTTTGCATCGTTTAGGGAGGTTTCATGGGGGACTTGGTGACCTCCAAGTGGTCGAATTTTTATTTCCAAGTGCCGCAAATTTTTTTCACATAGACTATAATAGTCGAATATCAGTGACTATTCAATTCGAATTCTCGAAAGTCTAATATTTCACTACTCGCTCATCTCTATAAGTGAGGCATTCATATTATATACAGTATATTTGTTTAAGCAGTAAGAACAGTAAAAGCACAATAAAGGCTGTAAGCAGTATATGCACAGAATTAAATGTATACCATGTGACTAATAAAAATAAGGAAACCCCATTAAATACATATGGGAATCCTCATATTCTTAGAGAGTTACAGTAAGTTATCCTGCACGCAGGTCTAAAATCATTTTGGTGCTTCCTCAGCTTTCAAAACTAACTACACATTGGACTGAAGGCAACTATATGGCATCTGCTTAATATATTGTGCCTAGATCCTACTTATTATACTTATTAATAAGATCAATGCATGATAGTCACTGGCCTCAGCAACTGTACTGCCCTTTGTGTAGTTGCATCTGTCCTCACCCAATGTCAGATGAGGTAAAAGAGTTTTTACCTTTATAATTTTAGTAAGAGACTTAAGATTGGGAAGTGTGGAGTAGTATTTTACAAAGACTAATCTGTAGCTTTATGACTAGAATGGGAAATTGTACACTGTGCCAATTTAATGAGATGTAATCATGCCCTAATCATGCTGTCTTCATCACAGAGGGAGCTCAAAGTGGCAGTATAGGTTGCTGAAGACCCCTTATGCCGCTGACTTCCTGCCCACATCGCTTCTGTCAGCAGCTTAGTAATAGAGGAGCTCTGTGTCTATAGGGCAGATTTAGCTAGCCGTTCCATACAAAGTTAAATAAAGCTCCTGATAGAGGCAATGGGGGAAATATATTAAAAGGCTAAAATGCCTTTGTTAGGTGCAGATGGGCCCGATTGGATTAAAAATATTCACAAATGGTCTATTTGCGAATATTTTATTCACATTGGGCCGATCTTTGCCTCCTGCGCCAGAGGGCGGAGAGGGGACGTTTCGGGGGGTGCAACTCTACATAAATCCTCTGAGCTCCGGAGCAGGGGGGACATCTGTAAGCCCAGCGTGACTTAATAAATGTCCCCATAACGTTTTCGGAGAGTCCAGCATCCCCCTCAGCCTTGCACCTGAGGTGGATGCCCTCCACACCACTTTTCTTACACCTGCACTAAATTTATATAATTCATGTTAAAGAAAAAAAAAACTATAAAATATAGAAAATGCAAAAAGAAACGTGATATAAGACATGAACATCAACCTGGCTGCTGCATTCTTAATGAACTGAGGTAGAGACAGTATATTTGTAGTAACCAGGGACAGCTTCAAGTCTTCTTTAGATAAAGCTAGCAGAAATCCTTACTAACTGCCTAATTGCATAAAAAAAAATAAAAAAAAACATAAAAGAAATAAGATGGGAGTCTGGAGAAGTAAAGAATTAGTATGACTGGAACAAAGTTGGTTCATTACTTATGTAATGTAACTGCATGATATAATGCCTGCCATGACGTTTATACTTTACTGAGAAAGACACATTTCAACTTGATAGATTGTCAAAGTTTATGCCTATTTCCAGCTCAACTGATTTACCCGATCCTGTTCATTCTGACAAAACACACTTGAGGTTTTCCTAATTAAGGTATTTCTTCGGTTCTATGTATGTCTCACTTGTTTCTGTCACAAATAGAGATTTACATATCCACATTAACATTTTCCCATACCTATACCTATACAGCTCATGCCAAATAGATTGATTTGTTCATTGAAAAATTATACCATTATGTCTCTTCCTATAGCATTATGTAGGTGCAAACCATGGTTCCTACTATGGTAAGTAATTAGGGAATGGGTTAAAATACCAATGAATGAAATTTCCATTATGAAAGGCTTCATTGTGAATCTGCTGAGCTGTGACATCCTACTCAATACATGATGACAGTGAAAGAGGCAAAGCCAGATATTTTAATTTAGTCAACGCGTGTATGTCAAGAAGGGCAAAACGCAAAACTTCTAGACTGTACATTTTGTACAAATGATGAAGAAAGTTTGTCTAGTTTACAGGGTATCTGAGTTTAGACAAATAATAAAAATAACAATACAAATAGTAGTAGTAGCAATTGTATTTTTTTAGGTATTTAGGGAACATATGGTATTTCTAAATTATTTTATGCTTTTCTAGAATAAACTTTAACCCCTTAAGGACAGAGCCTGAAATGGCCTTAAGGACAGAGACAAATTTTATAAATATGACCTGTGTCACTTTATTCATTAATAACTTCAGGATGCTTTTACCTATCCGGCTGATTCTGAGATAGTTTTCTCGTGACATATGGTACTTTACATTTCTGGTAAATTGGAGTCGATACTTACAACGGATCTTTATGAAAGAAAAAAAAATAACGTGAAAAAAATGTGAAAAAATTTATTTTTCCAACTTTGGAACTTTTCTGCTTATACAGAAAATGGTTATGCCACATAAATTATTTTCAGAAAAATGTCAAAAACCGATATTTTTAGGGACCTGTTCAGGTTCAAAGTGTATTTAAGGGGACTGTATGTTAGAAAGCACCACAAAGCACCCCATTTCGGAAACTGCACCCCCCCCCCCCAAAAAAAAAAAAAAAACCTCTTCAAAAGCACATCCAGAAAGTTTTTAACCCTTTAGGGGAGTCACAGAAATAAAAGCTAAGTGTGTAAGAAATTTGAAAATTTTAATTTTCTGTGCAGAGATTTTATTGTAATCCAATTTTTTTTTATAATTATAGACCTATTACCAGAGAAATGCACCCCAATATTTATTGCCCCATTTCTGCAGTTTATAGAAATACCCCATATGTGGCCCTATTGCGCTATTTGACGCAACCACAAGCCTCACATATATAGGAGCACCTAGTGAATTTCAATGCCTGGTCATTTTTGACTGTACCACTTCAGGTTGGCAGAGGCTCTGGGGTGCCAAAACCTAAAAAACACCCCTAAAGGGACACCATTTAGAAAACTACACCTCTCAAGGAATGTAACGAGGGGTGCGGTGAGCATTTGGACCTCACAGGTCCATATCCTCATTGCACCCCTTGTTAGGTTCCTTGAGGGGTGTAATTTTCAGAATGGGGTCACTTGTGAGGGGTTTTCACTGTCTTGGCAGCACGACGGCTCTGTAAATGCGACATGACGTTCATCACCCATTATGGCCAAATCCAGCCTCCAAAATCCAAATGGCGCTCCTTCCCTTCGGAGGCTTGCCCTGCGCCCACCAGGCGCTTTATGTCCACATGTGGGGTATTTACGAACTCGGGGAGAATTGATCTACACATTTTGTGTGTTTTTTTCTCTTTTAACCCCTTGTGAAAATGAAAAATGTAAGGCTAAACCAACATTATAGTGTAAAAAATGTAATATTTCATTTTCACGCCACATTGTTCCACATTTGTGCCCGTCACCAGTGGGGTCCATATGCTCACTACAACCCTTGTTACATTCCTTGAGGGGTGTAGTTTCCATAATGAGGTTAATTGTGGGGGGTTCAACTGTCTTGGCAACACAGAGGCCTCTTAAATGCAACAAGGCCCTCCATTCCAGCCAAATCCAGCCTCCGAAATGGCGCTCCTTCCCTTTAGAGGCTTACCCTGCACCCGCATGGCGCTTTATGTCCACATGTGGGGTATTTCCGTACTCAGGGGAAATTGCTCTACACAGTTTGTGTTTTTTGTATCTTTTAACCCTTTGTGAAAATGAAAAAATCAAGACAAGATCAATGATTTAGTGTAAAAAATTAAAAAAATTTTACACTAAATGTTGGTCTAGCCTTGATTTTTTCCATTTCCACAAAGGGTTAAAAAATAATATAATAGGGTAATTTCCCCTGAATATGAAAATACCCCACATGTGGACATAATGTGCCATATGGGCACAGGGCAAGCCACCAAAGGGACAGAGTGCCATTTAGAGGCTGGAATGGAGGATGGAGGCCATGTCGCAATTACAAAGCTCCTGTGCTGCCAGGACAGTAGAAACCCCCCACAAGTGACCCCATTCTGGAAACTACACCCCATAAGGAATATAACAAGGGTTACAGTGAGCATATGGTCCCCAGTGGTGACGGGCACATATGTAGAACATATGCCGTGAAAATAAAAAATACAATTTTGCGCATCACCAGGGGGCCATATCCCGGCTGCCCCCCTTGTTAGATTCCTTATGGGGTGTAGTTTCCAGAATGGGGTCACTTGTGGGGGTTTCTACTGTCCTGGCAGCACAGAGACTTTGTAATTGCATCATGGCATCCTCTAATGGGAATGGCGGCCATACCTATTTAGCTGGGGAAAAGGGACAATTTTAATAAATTTTGGGGGTATTAGGCCAATTATTAGTTTATAAGGTTTAAAAGGACAAGAGTCCATCAAATTCAACCTGTGTTGATCCAGAGGAAAGCAAAAAACCCTTGTGAGGCAGACGACAGTAGCCTCATCACAGGAAAAAAAAATCCTTCCCGACTCTATAATGGCAATCAGAATAATCCCTCTGCCCACTCTGCACTTCTTCTGGGGTCTCCTGTTTTCCAGTGTGGGGGACGTCACCTGGAAAATGTTGCCCTAGTGCGATATGGGGTCCTTCATTCCCAGAAGCGCTGGGTCTGCTCCATGGCTGCTAAATATTAGGGCTCTAATTACTGTTTCTGATTTGTTCGGATCGTGCCGCAAACTACTGTAGCTCGGGCAGCGAGGGACCAGAAGAGGGGGTGTTGGTATTAAAGTTATCCCCGTACAGGTGGTAACCTTTATCCAGCAGTGGGAAGATCAGTTCCCAAACGATCTTTCCACTAACTCCGAAGATGGGGGGGAACATCTGGGGGCTGGATTCGGGTGTCCCTTCCTTCATTCACTCTAAGGGTACGTGCACACTGTGGCATGGCGAAGGATAACCCTTTGTGCATTCCGCAGCTGGCACCCGCCAGCGGACTGATGCGGGTGTGCGTCTCCACCCGTGTCACACTCCATTCTATGCACGGGCGGATTCCTCCCTCTGTCCAAAGAATGAACGTGTTCATTCTTTGGACAGACAATGGAATCCGCACGTGCATAGCATGGAGTCTATGACATGGGTGGAGACGCACGCCCGCATCAGTCCATCGGAGGGTGCAAGCTGCGAAATGCACAAAGGGTTATCCTTTGCCATTCTGCAGTGTGCACGTACCCTAAATCTGTAAGTGTACCCTGAGGTACTCTTACAGAGTTTGTAGAATTTCACACCATACTGTGATCTCTTATTGGGACGATACTGGCAGAAAAGACGCTACGCTACCCCCAGACACGTCACTGGATGATGAGGATGAATGGAGGAAAGAAGGATCCCCCCATTCATCCTCACTGGCTGTTTCGGTGTCGAAATCAATAATAACTTATGCGTCCGACGCCAAAAACACCCTGGGGGCCATTTTTATATGGGGACTACTATATGGGGTATGTAAATGTGTAGTGGTGTATTGTAAAACTTTATTTCATGTAGTGTGGTGTAATGTAGTGTTTTTCAAGTTTTTTTTTCTTTGACAGTAAGAAAAAATATACCTACGCCAAGAAAGGAGTTGCTGATAAATGCGCACTTATGTGCGGCACTTATCAGCAGCCAGTGGAGGTAGGATATAGGGGGGAAAAACGCCCCTACGCTAAAAAGGAGGAGTTGCTGATCAGCGGCGTTAGGGAGCATAAAAAGGAAAAAAAAATTGAAAAAAAAAAATCTCTTTAACTTAAATAATAATAATAATTCACTGATAATAATAATAATTATTAATAATAATATTCACTGATCAGCCGCTAGGGGGCAGTAGAGCAAATCTGCGGAAGACTTCCGAAGCCCGCCGAAGCCCGAAGAGCCGAAGGACGCTGAGGGACCCGATCTTCGTTCCGGACGCCTGGATCAGGTTAGTATGCTGATTGCCGTGATGGGCCAGCCGGTACTGATCAGCCCATCATGGCAATCGTGGGGGTGGCATCGGCGCAATCTTTTCCCCGGACACTAATGGTGATTGGTGCTGTCTCGGACAGCACCAATCGCCATTGCTTTCCGGGTCACCTGGTCACCGATGACCCGGAAAGCTGTTTTCAGCTGCTATCGGCTGATCTGAATTGATCAGCCTAAAGCAACGATCGTCGGCACGAGGGGGGGAGTTTAATCACCCTCTCGTGCCGACGAGCAGAGATGGCCTGCTATACATTATAGCAGGCCATCTTCCCCGAACGCTGTGTGTGAACACACAGCGATCGGGGAAACATCAGGCGTTAAAGCCCACCCTGCGGGGGCGTACACTTACTACCGATGTCGTTAAGGGGTTAATAGCTGTCTGGCTACCTTTTCAATGAAATCAGTGCCAAAACCCATTTTTTATTATTCTAGGATGGGTTTCCAGTTGGTGGACCTAGAGAGTGTGTCTTTAATGACATTTTAATTATAATTAATTAAAGTTTTTGATACCGACTACTCTATACATTTCACCAGCCAATATTATGCTGTTAAGGCAGCAAGCTAATATACTTTATCACCTCATGATCCCTACAAATCAAGGACATAACTATAGGGGGGTGTTTTGCTCTATAGCCCCTCAGCCATACAAGAAAAGAGCACTGCTAATAATGAAATGTGATAGTTGCCCATAAACTTTAGAGCTATGTTCGCACACTGTCAACATGACAGACGTTTTAACAGCTATTATTTTAAAATGACAGCTGTTATTCAGATAATAATGACTGTTATTATAAGATAACGGCTGTAATTTGCTGTTAAATGATAGCCATCCAGCAAAAACGGCAGTCATCTTGACAGTGTGCGAACATAGTCTAAATATCAATACTAAGCCAAGATGCTTATCAATATTAGGATTTCATAGTGTCACCTCTGAGTCTGATTATAGTGAGTAAACAACATGTACAAACTAAATACAACTTTAGGCTACTGTCACACTTAGTATGAGACCCGCCATTCCATGACCCAGCTGGATCACGGAACGTCCGGTCTCAGAAAAGATCATCCTGGCCGGTACTGCAGTACTGGCCAGATGATCTTCAGCACCGCTAAGTTCTGATGCGGGCGCATCTATGCGCCCCTGCATCAGAACTCCCCACTGCACACTATGGAGAGCTCGCTTCATAGTGTGCACTCACAGGGATTTCTGCGGCCGCTATTCACTGAATAGCGGACGCAGAAAACTGACATGTCAGTTTTCTACATTGGCGCTAGAGACCCCGGCCGGAGTGTGTACTATGTGTATACACTCTGGCTGTGATTCCATACACGGCAATGTAATGTATATTTTCGTATTTCATGCAATCGGCAACATCGACCGTAGTTTTACGAAAATATTCATAATGTGAACATAGCCTTAATTAGTATTTTTGACTTGACTAATATATTCTATACACTTGCTATTGCAGTTAAATTAGGGAGAGATGTTTGACAATGCACACAACACATCCAGGTTCTGTAACCTGCACTGCATTAGCTGCTGTTATTGAGCATTCATACTGCTACATCACTGCTGCTTTCTCAATCCACAGTCTCAGAGCTGCCTGTTGTCAGATGAGAGGAACGAGGCAACTAGAAGAAGGATAATTGAGTTTAGCCGATGTATAATACTAGCAGTCCTTTGCATAGATTTGTAGGCTAAATATCGCTGACGCTCAATCAATGACAGACTTTTTTAAATAACTAAGTATAAAATCATTAGCAGGGCAATAAGGGGAATATTTTTTTATCAACTATGGTAAATCATAATATTGACAATGCAGATTTTTTTTTCCCCTTTTGCTATACATATCTCCTATTGTTACTATAGTAACTGATATTTGCAGTTGACTAAAATATATACTACATATAATCATTAATGCATGAATACTGTTTATTTCATGCTTGTTTCTAGAAGCTATTTCTTAATACTAAAAATATAAACAGTAATGTAAACCTTTCCTTATCAGTGTTGGAAGAAGCTATTCTGGTATACAGCAATGTAAAGGTGCTAAAATACTCACCACCCCTTACACTAATTGAATCAGGAAAATATGTTAATATTAAAAGAATATTGTGTATAGGAGCATACCGTGAAAATCAGTAGCAAAACTGTGAATTTTACAGAAACATTTTTTTACTTAAACACTGGCATGTATTTCTTGGATGCAATGGAAACCTGCTGTTTAATAATATCCATGAATATACAGCATGTAATAGGGGTATGAAATACACCCCATATGGGTATATACAGCCCATATGGTATATCTACATCTGTATTCCATTTTTGTGACAACATAACTTCTAAGCTTCATTCCTACCGTATGTTAGCACAAAGTAGAGGACAGATGGATGGAGAGAGATAAGGGGGGTGCTTGGTCTGCAGTCACAAACACATTAAAATATCTATAATTAAAAAACTTACTGTTGTCTATCAACAGATCCTATATAGACTGACAACCTCTGTGGCTACTTATGACAATCCCTGTGTAGTTTTATCCCTTCTGTCTTATACTTCTTGCAAAATTACCTAACTTTTTATATCAGATTTTCCTATGCATTAAAGCAGAAATAAAAAAAAAAAAAAAACTGGTTTCATATTGTAGCTCAATATAGTGCCTAAAAGGAACTATTAGCAGGTTAGATGTATCCAACCTGCTGATATGTCTCTATAGTAAACAGTGTGCTGAGTATGAAGGTAAGTTTCCTACCTTCATCATTGGAGCCATTTTCGGGAAATGACATCAAAATGGTGCCAAGGATAAAGGTCATAAAATTACCTTCGTATTCAGCGCCTCATATGCTATAGGGACATATCAGCAGGTTAGATGCTTCTAACCTGCTTATAGTTTCCATTTAAAGGGGTTATCCAGCATGAGAAAAACATTGCTACTCTTGAGACTCATGTCTCCAGTTTGAGTGGGGGTTTGCACCTAAATTTCAATGAAGTGAAGGGAGTTTAATTGCAAACCACACTTGAACTGGAGTCAAGAGTCTTGTCTCTGGAAGAAAGTGGCCATGTTTTTCTAGCACTGGATAGCCAGTTTATGGGTAGCTTCACACACACACCATATCGCAATGGATTTTTTGCTGCGGATCTGAAAAGATCATCCCGGCCGGTACTGCAGTACCGCCCAGATGATCTTTAGGGTTACAGAGTTCTGATGCGGGCGCATCCGTGGGCTCCCGCATCAGAACTCCCCACTGCACACTATGGAGCGAATGGCCAGAGCCGCTCGCTCCATAGTGTGCACTGACAGGATTTTCTGCGGCTTCTTTTCACTGACTAGTGGCCACAAACAAACTGACATGTCAGTATTCTATGGCGCCACGAGAGATCCCGGCCGGAGCGTATACTACGGGGGACATTTATCAAGTTAAAAAAGCATATTTTTCAGCGGAAAATGGGCAGATGCGAATAAATTTTTTCGCAAATGGCCGTTTTGTGAATAAAATATTCGCATCTGGCCACTTTCCGCCCGGTACGCCAGGCCTGCCCAATTCCAGTGAGTTTTAGAGGCCAGAGATTGGCCAGATCAATGCACTGTGGTGGTAGCCCGTTTTAGTGCACCAAAATGCCTAATTAGCATAGAGATTAGAATTCTTATATCACAGAAATGGTGCAGAGGATGAAAATAGGAAACTTATCGTTATCCTTAGCACCCATGTGCTGTTGGAACAATCAGCAGGTTAGATTGAAAGTGACAATACCCATTTAAATCTATTTTATATGTCTTTTTCCATGGCACTACTTATTTAACAGAAAAGAAATCCTTAATTCTTGCTATTTTCAAACTGACATAAATACCCAAGTTAATGCCCACAGTGCTTGATGGAAGGTGGACAGTTGTAGATCTTGAAAAGCTACAGGTAAGGTCCTTTACAAATAATTTCTCCTTGTTCCATAGCTTTTCACAAATTATTATTCACAAGGCTGATGAGTCTACAGACCACATGTAGACCTTCCATCCTTCAACTGTTGAAAAACTGTAGTTCTCATTATGCTTGGACAGACAGAGCTATCCAGACGTGATAGGAATTGTAGTTTTCCAACAGCTGGGTTCACGAAGGTTCCTGTCAGGAACCGGACGGCAGGGACAAGACAAGACAGTGAGCCCTGACGCTGAACCCACCAACTTGCCTCAAACGGCCCTAGGCAGCTGCGGACAACCACGAAGGCGGTCCCTGCACTAGTATAGGTGCACACAGAACAAGACAAACAAACACAATAAAGAATAGTAAACAGTCTGGGTCACAACAATCGGGCAGCAAAAGTACAAAATCAGAATCCAATAGGCATAGTCAAAGTACAGGCAATATGGTCAGGGGCAGGCGGCAAGCAAGGGAGGTCAAAGATACAAAGCAAAGATCAGGAGATGCAAAGAATCAGAAGACACAAGCAGGCAGAGACAAAGGCAATAACCAGCAATGAGAACACAGACTGGGGTTAGTTATATAGGAGGCCAGGGTTCTGGTCCAGAACGTAATTGGACCATCACCCTGATCTCCAAGCACAGACACCTGAGAACAAAACAGACCCACTGGCAGGAATACCTGCCAGTCACAGCAAGAACCAAAACACAGATTAACCATAACATGGCCAGACAGGACTGTGCAGGTGACGTTGGGTGTGTCCATTAATCAAGTGAGCAAATAAACCAGTGTTCAGACACTGGAAAACAAACACAGGAACAGAACAAAAGAAGAAAATCAGCACCTTCTCGGCCACACAGCATGAGCCGAGGGGCGCATCACGCTCCACAAAGATACAGTCCTGACAGTTCCCCATCCCTTTCTTAGAGGGTTAAGAAGTGTAGGCTTGGGTCTGAGTTCCCTGTGAACTTTTTCTATGACAATGGTTGCTGTTTACTTTGGACCCAGTAGAAAAAAAAAATGTGTCTTCATTTTAGACAAAGGGTCTGGAGTGTATAATTTTGGCAGTTCTCAAATACCGTACACATGTTTTCCTGATTCAGTTTTCGTGGTTTTACAGAAACATCACTTTGATTTGATCTCTAGAAAAGCTCTTACCTTTTTAAGGCCTCATTGTATATCACTACAAAATGTGATTGTTAGGAGGATTTCGCCTCCACCCCTATAGCATGGCAAATCTATGATTTTATGTTAGAATGGTCACTGTCAACAAAAGCTATGACATGTATTTGTGCCTTTTAGATGCCCTGGAAAATTGAACGAGAGAAGTACCTTCTTGCAAGTCTGAGGTGCTGAGTCCTCTGAGAGCAAGGTCTCTGTCTAATTGTCAGGTGCCATCTTGGGAGCTTATTCTGGTGAATGGATTTGTTGCTTGTTAAAGAATGTGTTCATCTCTGACAGCAGGTCATCTGAGGTATAGAGGAAATGTCTCTTTTATAATTCTTGTTGCTCATTTTTCTCTTAATTCCCAAAAGGTAAATTGGAAGGTAATTTTCTGGTGTTCCATGCTTCTTTCCCCCTCCCATGTAGGTGCGTACATGCCCTATTAGAAAATTTGTGGATACTGCGGAGAGTGCTGTTATTAAAGCTTTGTAGGATAGCTGTGCACATCTTCTGTAACATCAATGCTGGCATTTACATTTATGGATGCAAACACCGAGCTGCGTGCAGCTAAAGCCTCCTGCTAGAAAAGACAAACAGCAAAGTCAAAACTAAAATGTCTCATGGCAGTTTTTGACTCATCTGTGCTTTACATTTAGCTACTGCACAGAATTGTCAATATAAGTAAAACTTCAATTGTTCCGGTTACAAAAAAAAATTCTCTTTTATGTTATATTTGCTGACCTAAGCTTTCTGGAAAAAATATATATATGCACACCAGAGAAATTCACAGAAAGCATGATAAATAGTTACACTTAATATTTACGGGGAAATTCACCCAAAAATATTGGAGTGCATGAACTAATGACAGAAACTATGCAGTATCATTGTAAATCAATGACACAAGTCAATCCTACAATTGAGGACCTATAAGTTTTGGTTCTGAAAATTTCTTTAATAGGACACAACATTCAAAAAAATAAGAGACTGGATGGTTGCAGCTGAAAGAAGAATTAGTAATGGAGAATATGAAAATGACACTTAATGCAGCACCAAAAGAAACCTTATCAGCAGCAAAGTTACTGATTTGGAAGATAAATCCAATAGGGAAAATATTACAATGCTAAGCTTTTTGAAAATATTGGTGGGAGGCCTCTGACTGAAGTTTTTGTTATTAAAAGCTGTCTCCATGACTTTTTACCAAGAGACTATCTCAGATTTCTAGTGATTTAACAGACTCACAGGATTCCAGCTAGACCAGCCATACCAAGAAATCAATATTTCCAATGCTTGCTAAAATCTTACTTTCATCAGTTAGAGATGCTATTCCAGAGACAGCTTATTAAGTCACTGATTTATCATTTATGGTCAGCATATTACAATCTATCCAGACTTACTTTTTTTTCAAGCTAAAGAAAAAAACTTAAAGTTTGTTGTGTCAAGAAGAAAACTAGGTCTATTATGATGTATTATGTTAAATGAGTAGTATGGCATGACAAACTTAAATAACTTTGTCATTTGGTGCTATTACATACTTGACCTGGCAGCAATTTTTTGTCAACACATCTGCCTGGCACATAGGCCTGGCAGCCATTTTGTGTCAATGCTTCATCCGATGATGATCTGGGGTCTGGCTGATATGTTTAAGCCAGCCCCTAGCTCTGCCCCTTTCAGTGACATTGCTTGCTCAGCTTCTATTGGCCAGGCAAGCGTAAAATCCCAGGAATGGTGGAGGGGCAGAATAGAGATGATGTGGGCATGTAGAAGGGCTAGGACGAAGACACGATGACGCGTGCTGTACTATGAGACTTGTAGTAATTCAACATCATGTAACACTCCCTAAACAGGAAGTGCGGGAAGTTTGAAAAGTGGACCGACATGATCAGGCTTCCAGTAGTACACCAAAATCATGCTAGGACACAGGAGCCACATTAGAATTTATTTTAGTTTTGTATAGAGTGTTGAGCTACTCCTTTAAATATAACATATTTCCAATGTACAATCATTTCCTAAAATGTATCATTTGAGAGATATACATTCACTAATCCCCCATGTGCTGCTTTGTTTTGAAAATCTGTTGCCTTGGTTCCAGAGATTTTATGGGAGGCATAACCTTAAAGCGCAACTATAAAATATTTTGACCATTCAGTTTTAGTTAGCTTAGGTCATGATAAGAATTTTTCCAATATACATTAATAACCTAAAATGAACAGTTTTTTAAATACATAAGGCTGATTAAGCCCTTATAGCCCTCTGTGGCTGTGACTTATTTCTGCATTCCTGCTGGACACGCCCCCTCCCTGCAGATCCGTCCTGAGTGTACGGACTCTGACAGGAGGATCAGATAACAGTCCTGACACAGAGAGAAACATAAACAAACCCTCCTCCCCCCTCCTAGCAGCATGTTCTCCCCCTCCCCTCACAGAGGTGACTAAGCAGGGCTGAGGGTGTTGTGTGTGAGGAGCAGCGCAGGGGAAGAGCTGGAGCTGACATTATCCTACAGTGTAATGAGAGCAGATGACTGTATCTAATCCCACTGTGTGTGATACCATCGGCTGGGGCTCTGAATCTAATCTTACATTGTGATACTGTATGCTGGGGCTGTATCTAATCCCACTTTGTGTGATACATCTGCTAAGGTGCTGGTCAGTGGATAGAGGGACCCAGCCAGGGAGATGAGGGATAGGCCACGCCCACATTCTCTCAGCCAGAAGAAAAATTCATTTATTCCTCTGAGCCAAACAACTGGGGATATCTCAGCGAGCGTACACGCTATCAACGCAGTTTAGGGCTCTTTTTAAAGGGTAACACGTGGGCTTTTTATTTGAGGTGTTTCATTTTTTGGCTACTGAAATTATAGTTACGCTTTAAGTGTCCTTGTCGTTATAGCTTTCAAAATCTAACTCAACAGTAAATATGATATAAAGCAAGTTTGCAATTTACAGTTTATAATATACAGTGTATATATATTATTATATATATGTATATTATTTTTTATTTTTTTTTAATCATGCATTAAAATAAAGCTATACTTACCATAAATCAAGGTCGAGTCTCCTGAAGGCATCTTTTTAGTCTTGTGCTGGTTGAAAAAAAGAGACTAAACACAGGAAGTCCTGGTCATCTGCGCTCACAAACATGGCAGTCGTTAAATTGATGGACACATTGATCTATGACAATACTGCCTTGGACATCCTGTGTCTCTTTTTTAAACAGCACAAGACTAGAAAGCTGCCTTCAGGGAACGGGTATAGCTTTGTTTTAAAGCATTATAACTGGCCTCCTACTTTAAATCTAAAATTGATACTATCCGCTCTGACATCCCCTCCAAGTCCCAAAGTTCCATAGATCTTGAATGTAAATTGCAAACATGCTTTATTTACTGTTGGTTTAGAGTTTGAAAGTTATAACAACAGTGACACTTTAAACATTTGAAGATCTGGAGGTCCAATTTTTATTTGCAGCTGCATCATGCGGTATCTTTTTGTCCAAACACAACTTATAGGTCAAAACTTTATTGATTTAAAATTTCTTTCCTTCTGTCTGGTACTGTAGTTCTTGTAAGGAAGACAAAATTAATAAAGGGATTTTCCAACCCTTATCTCTTATGGATAGGCGATAAGTATATGATCGCAGGGAGTCTGGCTGCTGGGACCCTTGGGTGATCTTGAAAATAGGGTCTCAAGTCTATGATCAGAAGGAGCTACAGTCAACATGTGAACAGTGTCCATCCATTCATTGGGTGAACATATTGAGTCTTGCATACCAGTCTTCTGGAATTAGATGCTTGCACAAGTCCCAGCTTAAAGGGGTTATCCAGAATTAGAAAAAGCACAACAACTTTTTTGCAAAAACAGCACCACCCCTGTCCTCAGGTTGTATCTTGTATAACAATTCAGCTCCATTCTCTTTAATGTAACAGAGTTTCAAAACCACACCCAAACTAAGAACGGGAACAGCGCTGTTTCTAGAAATAAGCAGCCTTGTTTTTCTAAGACTGTGTAGTCCCTTTAATGACTTGTACTTTGCGCATAAATTGACAGATTAAACAAAAATGTAAGCTTTAATAAATTCCCTCTTATGGAAATGTCCTAATGATAACGTCTTAGCTGTCTCCAACAGCCACCAGCATCCAGCATGTCCATGTATTACAAGACTAACCACTGACATTGGCTGCACGGAGACTGAACACATGCAAACTGGTTCACATTCAGATTCTAGCGGATTGCTGGCAATCTCAGCAGCAAGAAGTCTTGTAATTAGCTTACTGCCTGGGAGCCCTTGAAACAAGAAAGTACAGCAATCTGCATTGTACCTGTCAATCTTCATTTATGACTTGCTGATCCCTTAGACAATTGATGACATCATTGTTGTTTCCTATATTTTTTATGATTTTGTGCCTGCGTTTTATAGTGCAAATCATAAAATACTACTGTACATCAGAAACATTAAGAAAAATCACATTGAATAAACTCATTGATCAACATAAAGAGTATATTTGCCAAGTCTGTAGACACTCTGTGATTGTTTCAAAGGAAATCAATTTTGATGTTTATTATGTGATCCGATAATGGTATAATAAAGCTTACCTGTCCATAGAGCCAAAAGCCAATAATAAATGTACAAAGAGTTGGTAAAATTACTGTCAATCGTATAAAGAATGTGGATATGGAAGTAAGGCTATGGACATTCTGCTCAGTGTATAAATTGGAAAATGCACCTGAATGTATTAATAGACTGGTATCTATAAAACAGATAGAGATGCCGCCAACCAAAGACCAGAAGAAAGAACATTCCAGATTTAGTATTTTATAATGGTGATCGGGTGTCTGAAGTAAGGGTATGTTTACACTGAGCAAATGTAGAGGAATCCTGCCTGACTCAGTGTGACATGGGTTCTCTATGAGAAGGCTTGCGTGCCTCTGCTCCCACCGCTCTCCACTCATCAAATTGACATGTCAATTCTTTGAGTGGAGAGTGATGCACACAGAGGCCCACATTTCTACACTCATTGCAATATTTAGCTGTATATTTACATTTAGATAATCCTCCATTTCATTTCTATAGCAGAGTCTTCCCGCAACAAGAAAGAACATTTGTGAGATAATTATTACCAGTATATAAGGGAAAGGAGGTAAAAAGAATAGCAATTCCAGATCCAGAAATCCCTTGGATGACAGGCACCGCATACAAAAAAAAAAAAAGAAAAAAACAACAACACTTTTTTCCCTTGATATTCAGAGCTGATCTTGAATTAATTGTACTGCTTAGTTGAACTTTGCTTCCCTTGGTATCCTAGGAGAAAAGTCCTGACAGACTGGGAATTTCATCTTGCTAAGATACCCAATTTGCTGGCAGCTGATCAGCAGGACTTTTGATACACTAAATAAACACAAAAAAGAAGGTTGCTGTCCACTGTGACAGAAGGTGAAATCCCACGAAAATAATCAGCATCTGGTATTGGCTTTGAAAAGCAACCCCAATTACATGAAAGTGTGAAGCAATATTTTTCCCTTTAAGAGATGCAGTAGTAAATGTAGTTTATCTTATATGATATATCAAAGTTAATAAAGATTACTCAATAAAGATAGACATAAAGATCGATGATTTATTGACAAACAACTAATTAAAAGAGAACTCTGGCCGAAATGTAAAAATCCTGGGCAAGCAGGGGATAGGGAGAAACTGCATCCAGACAGTCTCTGGTCTCCTGTTTTCCTCCAGTTCCCGTGTCATACTACTGCCCATGGGAAGAAAGTACCCGCTCAGCCAGTCAGTGATAGCAGAGGTGTCCTGCCCCAGTCACTAACTGTCTGAACGGGCATTTCAGGGCCGATTTGTGACATTGATTTTTTCATTGTGACATTGATTTTTCATTTTGACCAGAGTTCTCCTTTAAGTATCATCAACCTCTAATTCTGCAAACCAAAACCTTACTTTCTACTAGAAGAGATTTAAAACAGTTTGTTTACTGCTTTACCGACCATGTACTTTAAATGACCGATGTAACATTATAGCCAGCAGGTATTAATTGCTCCCATTAGAAATTAGGTAGATTACATAATGTTGTTTCGTTTTTATTATGAAATATGTAAAGATGAGGACGCATATGTTTTAACATACTCATGTGCATATTTATTTAAAGAGAAACTAACAGCAGGTTAGTAGACTCCAACATTCTGTTCTAATAGGGCGGGTAACACTGAGAATGAAGGTAGTTTTCCCACCTTCATCCTGTTTTAAGTAGACTTCTACTTTATTCAGTATGCTTATTTGACTGATTGGTGCACTTGGGGTGAGACAACCATAATCAGTGTACCAATCCACCCCACCCATCCATCTTTATGAGTATAGAGGTGTTGACATCACTCTAGTGCTCATCACTGCAGAGTTCCAGATGAGAAGGGGTGGGTTGGCCCTGATCAGCTGTTCAGATGTTCAATTGATTGGTAATGGAGCTGCGGTTACATAACATAACCACAACCTAGTGAATGGAGACAAACTGCTTCTGGTCATGTTTACTGTGTAGTGTGGGCTTTGAACAGCTATGGTGTTGAGTCCAAATTTAAATGGAAAACCCCTTTAAAAATACTCAGCACAGGTTGCTTCAGGCACTGGCCTTAGCAGCCATATGCATTCCTTTTGTGGAGCACATGAAAATGTCAAAATATGGAAATAAATTTTTACTACGAGACCATTATTTCATATTATATTATATTTATATAAATCAAATCCATATTTAACCCCCTCAATTCCTTGCATTACAAAATAGAAACATGACTGATCAGGCAATTGACCATGTAATTCACAGTATCTTTTGAAGATGAGATTCTCATGGAGTGGGGAAGATATTGATTCATATGACCAGAATGTCAAATTATTCACAAATTCACAAAATTACAATTCCCACCATGACTGGATAAATAAAGGGTTTCCAGCAGAGATGAGCAAACTGAGATATTCCTTACAAAAAAGTTCAGTTTGTTTCTGAAGTAATTTTTTGTCAAATTTGTAATGTAATTTGTAATTGTAATTAATAATTTGTAATGTAATGTAAATTTGTGGATGCCTGAGCTCCCCTGGTGTCCTTCTATGGTTTCCAGAGTCCCCCACAGCTTCTTTTCTGTGTAGAATGTTCTCATTCCAATTTTGGTGTTGGAAACAAAAAACAGCAACATTAGTACAAAAACATGCTCTGATAAGTAAATATACAAAAAAGAAGCTGGCGGGGGACTAAGCAATCAGCATACATGGGAATTACACCTATGCAAAGCTAGCATACAGGAAACTAAGTGCCCTATTACACCAATAGATTATCTGACAGATAAAGCAAGGATTGGATTTGAAAAGAGGAGAAATCTGAATTTTTTCATTATTACCTGTTCTCTGTTTACAGTCTGTTCCGAGCTTTATTTAAAAAAAAAATCGTTCAGATAATCTGTTGGTGTAATAGGGCCCTAACTGTATGCAAATGCTTTATCTCCTAAAATAATATAATTTTATAAATAGTAAGTGGTGTGTCTGCTCTCGTATAGCCAACAATAGTACCCCTGCTATACAGGTCAGTATTGGAAATTCATGCAAATAGAGGTTACCACTAACTAACCTTACAACAGTAGGTCAGTTGGCAGTTGGGACGTCTAGACTATATGAGGATTTTCCTGCTGGTGATGTCACACAAGACATGAACTTTTTGAAAACCACCAAGTGAAGTACACGCTACCATCTAGGGTGCACTGAGAGCAGAAAGATTCCAGAAATTTACCAGCAGCAGAAGAACGACACCTGTTGAGGATTATACCAGAAAGAAAATCCTCATACAGCCCAAAGGTCCTGTCTGACGATTTAGACCTACTGCACATGTTGTATAATACTGCACATGTGTATAATTCTTTAGTGTATGAGCTATCTTGGAGTTTACCAAGACGCAGCCTATTTTGCCCTTTCTGCATTTTCGTTTTTCCCTCCTTGTTTTCTAAAAGCCATATCTCTTTTAATTTTCCATATACAAAGCTGTATTATGACTTATTTTTTGAAGACTTAATTGTGCTATTTAATTAGGCCCTCCATTTAACCATTACCATATAGAGCAAAACATTAAAAATATATATATTTTTGGTGACAAAAAAAAAAACACAAAAATGCAATATTTGTTTTCAGCTATACCTAATATACTTACATTTTATTTATTTTTTTATACATAAAATAGGAAAAGGGGGATTAATTTTTTTTTTATAACATATTTTAACTTTTTTAAAGGGACTATTACAATCAATCATCATATTACTTATGCTGTTCATTGCTTTGCCATTGCATAGCATTGATGAGTATTACCAGTGCTTTGCTCATAGAGTCTGCCCGAGGATTCTATGCCCACACTACCAATAGTATTAAACCTTTTTCAGGGAAAACTATTGGGCCCCCCGTAGTCACACTGCAGGGTTCCGATCTGTCAGTGACAGGAGCATTACCTGTGAGGACCTAACTGGTAATAGCCCCTGAGCATTATGGCATACCGGTATGTGATAACGCGGGATGACACTGGCTTTCACAACATACCGGTACATCATACAGTATGTCAAGAAGGGGTTTCCTTGGTATTTAAAAATGTTTGAGCTGTTTTTAAAAGTTTGTTAACCCCTTCCCGCACGAAGATGTAACTGTACGTCCTCGCGCAGGTGAGGGAGTTCAGAGCGGGGCCACGTAGTGACCCTGCTCTGAACTGCCACGGACTCGGGGACGGCATGTAGCGCGGCTATTAGCGGGCACGGTCTGATCGCTGTGCTTGCTAATTAAATATTCAGATGCAGCTGTCAAAGTTGACAGCTGCATCTGAATACTTTATTTTAGCCTTCCCTGGTGTCTAGTGGTGTGGATAGCCCCCCCCCCCCCCCCCCGCTTACATAGTCACGGAGAGGCGATCCTTGCATTCGGCACCGGCCGGGGTCTGCGCCGTAATGGCACTGATCCCGGCTCGGCATTCTATTGCTTTTGGCTGCAGCAGCCAAAAGCAATAGAACACTGATCTCATCGATCTATGCTGTATATCCTATACAGCATAGATCTCTATGAGAGATCAGTGTGCATATACTAGAAGTCCCCCAGGGGGGCTTCTAGTATATGTATTAAAAAAAAAAATGTTATTGTTAAGAAAAAGCCCCCTCCCCTAATAAAAGTTTGAATCACCCCCCTTTTCTCTCCTCACCTTCACGACGGCACCACAGAAGTTAACTCATGCCCTAGGGACAGGAAAAGCACAAACACGAGAGGTTAAAAGCCCCTCCCCTTCCTGCTAGCACCAGTGCTTTTCCTGTCCCTGTAGGGCAGGCACAAGAGGTGGGGGATCCATGGTAAGGATGAGAAGATCCCCCTGTTTGAAGATTTATTTCCCCTTACCAGCAGGGATCGATCGGGGTTTAACCTCCTTCCTTCCCATGGAGGCGGCTGGCTGATCTTCGGATCTGGGGTAAGGGATGGCCCGCTGGTTCTCCTCGCGCCATCCCTGACATGGCGGGGGCGCGCAGAGAGTTTCCGTTGCTGCAACCTCCGGACCTCTCCTTTGTATACGCGCGTCCCAGGACTGGTCGTGCTGTGGCAGGCGCTGTGGCCTAGTGGTCGGCGTTTGCGGCCTACTTCCGGCCGCAATGTACGGGCGTTCGGAGGAGGTCAGGCCTGAGGCCTAGTCTTTCAGCAGTGCCTTCAGTGGGGGGAGCACGCTGAGGCCATGTGCCGGAAGAGACAGAACTCCTGGTCTTCCAAGGACGCCGGGCAGCAAGTTTGGAAAATCTGCAGAGTTGTGTGTCATCAGTCTTCTGAGGTCTGATCCACTGCATCACCTATGAGGAATCCTGCTGCAGACTAGCCTCCTCTGCCGCTGCCGGTGGTAAGTGTGCCAACTAAAGTCTGCTACACTTGGGGGAGAGTGCTAGGGGTCAGCTTGTATAGTTCTGACTCCCAGTTTTCTATCTCCCTCTCTTCTTCCCTATACCTTTCAGGGTGATATATAATTACTCTGTGTGGGCACCAGCGTGCTGTATTCACCGTGGTGCTTAGGACTGTGATATATATACTTATGTATGTATGGATAAGGTTTGGCTCCTAGCTTTATTTTGCGAGAAGGAGCTTTTCCTCTTAGGAGATTTACCTGTTACTATGCGGGCCTCTCTCCTTTATTAACAAGAACATAAAACATCCTGTTTTTAATGTCATCATTATAGAGGATGTTTAAATGGATGGAAGATCTGGCCAATCAAGATGTTGCATTTCACCTGTTAAACACTTGCATAACTAAATGTAACTGTCATCCTCTGCGCTGTTTTCTCTCCTCATCTTCCTTCCTATCTGTTCGGTCAGATAATGAAGGATGATATGGCAGCTGCTACACCTATTGCTATACCTTCTTATGGCTTTAGCAGCTTTCAGCGTACCAGAGGTACCTGTTAAAATCTAGGAGTCACAGGGCCTGTCCTTTTGCTTCTAGGTTTGAGTCTTGTACATTATCTGATTCAACTATTTGAATCCAGTAATTTATCTCTAGGCTTCTCTGCTCTATCAGATTGATACACAGAGTCTAGGGAATATATTTTGCCATTTGATCTTACCTTCTCTCTGTCAGACTTCCACTGGGATGGAGGATACACAAGAGGTGTGATCTATTGGAGATTAGTTGTTTGCTGGGGTTAGCATGTGGAAGCTAGTTCCTATTCAGCAGACCTTTCAGGCCTCATCACTGATGATTAACAAAACCTGGGAAGAATGGGATTTAGACACCCAGGTGGTTAGAGTTACTAGCAATCACCTTGCCATTTGTAGGCTCTTCAACTGAGGCCAGGAGGATTTGTACAAGTCTTATAGACTGTTACTTTTCTCTTGTGAGAAATGTTGCTGCTACATGTGTTCTTGTGCAGTACATATGAGAATCAATCAGAAACGACCATCAAAATAAATAAATATATATATAGGTTCCCTCGGGAACACATTATTGATGTGTCTTTTCTTTGTGGCGATTCCTTAGCCTTCTTGGCTGATTCCTCAGCAGTGATGGTCCATTTGGTTGCCAGGAATTGGGTTCTACCTTTTCTGCCATTAGTCACAAATAAAAAAAAAAAAAAAATCTGACAATCCCATTCTATGCAAGGTCTTCAGTTTGCCCTTAATAGTATCTGGGAAATTCTTCTGTTCTAATAGACCTTCAGTAGTTAAGAAGTATGGGTTCAATGTAGCACCATAGAATTCAGGAGCATTATAGGAGGGATGTCTATTGAGCTCTCCCAGGACTACACCAGGTCACTATCCTGGAGGTGGGGGGAGATTCTGGAGTTCAGGATGCTTGGATGTGTGTCACCCAAGTCAGCTGGATCCTGGACGTTATTCTCCAGGACTTCAATATAGTCATCTTCTCCCCCCAAATGTTTCCTAGTCCACCTACCTTCTCAGCTCCTTTAATCAGGACTCTTCTACAGGGTCTAGAAGCTGATAAAGCCCTGTGTTGTGACCTCTGTCCTAGTGCCAGAGTTAGAGAAGGGGCACTTTTCAGCTATTCCTTATTTAGTAACTGAACGGAACATACAGGCTTAGTATAAACCTGGAACCCATCAAAATTTATCTGATACAGAGGATTCAAGATGGAATCCATGTAGTCTACTACTCAACTTCATCTATAGGATGCTATGAGGGCATTAATCGACTTAAAGAGATGCTTCTACTATGTTTCAACTCTTGTCTTTAGTAGAAGTTTGCATGGGCAGTTGTGTCCAGCATTATCAATGCAGTGCTCTCTCCTTCGGGATTCATCACCCTTTTTGCATCTTCTTTAGTTTATGGGGAAGTTGATTCCCTACCTTCATCGGTTTGGGATAAATATTCCGCCTGTCTGGTTGAGTGTCTTTATTCCTGGGGGTGTCCGATAAACAATCAGTAATCGGATCTCAACTCACACACCCAAAATATATTTGGGGATCCTCCGGATTCCTAGGTAATAATGTCCTCTCTCCCCTCAGATTGGGTATCTCTGGTGGAGAAGACCAGACTCTTCCCAATGTAGGAGGCCTGGTTACACTTGAGGACCATGTCCATTTGGAATCCATGACTACTTATTCTCCAGTGACACCTTAGAATCAGACTCATTCTAGATTCTTACTGTAATAAACCAATAGACTTGTCATTCTGAATCAGGCACAGGTATCCTTTTCTCCACAGGTCTGGTGGTCTCTATATGCTGGCCTACATGGCTTACTTGAAGAAGGGGTTATCTTTGTATCCCTCTTCCTAAGATAAGATTAGTCACAGACGTTGGCCAGTTGCTGCTATCTCCAAGGACAGCAGCAAGGTCTTCAGGCCTTAAAGAGCTGCAGGCAGTCGGGTGCCTTACAGCAGGCGAATAATATCTGGAATCTAACAATTCACATCTTATTGGACAACAGTACCGCTGTGGCACATCTGAGACACCAGGATAGTGCAAAGCAGAATCCACTTCAATCCATTCAGATTGGATCTTCACCTAGGGGAGCAACATATTTATCCCCAACAGCCACATATCTTACAATTCACATGGTTTATCTTAGCAGTCAATCCATTTCCATGAGTGAAGGGTGTCTCAAGGAGGAAGGTCCAGATTTTATCCCTCAATTGGGTCTGCCTCTGATTTGTTCGCAGATTTATCAGAACAAGGAGGTATAGAAGTTCTCTCCAAGCGATGTTCCAGTGGCGGTGGATGTACTTGAACAGCCTTGATTTTCAGTCTTGTATACAATCCTTTATCTTTTGTCTCTTTCCTGGGACACTACAGGAAATCCTAACAGTGGAAATGGCTGTAAGAAGGTAGTCAGGCCTTGTACAAAGACTGGTCCTGGAGCCTCTGGGCTCTTCAACTTTTGGATTTGAGCCTTCGCCTTCTACTTCTTCAGGGACCAGTTCCGTCCGGATCTGTCAAGACTCAAGATGTCGACCTGAATCCTGAGTCTATGTTTAGGAGCAGAGGCCTCTCTGAGGCTGTAATTCCTACAGTCTAGGAAAATAAGGCCATTCTCTTCTAGGATATATCAGAAGGTCTCAAGTCGGCCACTTAGGTGCATGTTGCAACCTTATCCGCTATTTATTGTTATATGATATATCATCTGCTATTTATCATATATCATCTGCTATTACTCATTATATCATATATCATCTGTTATTTATCATATCATATATCTGCTATTAATCATTATATGATACATCATCTGCTATTTATCATTATCATATATCATTTGCAATTAATCATTGTATCCATATATCTGCTATTTATCATTATATTTAGCATGAATCATAGATGTGTTTAGAACTTATGATGAACGCTTTTAAACAGGAATCCTACTTTTAATCGACATTTCCCTTGGGATTTTAACTTTGTACTTGAAGACCTTAATTGTCTTCCTTCCTTCCAAACCTATTTGGAGTACAGTCTCAAGTTCCTGTTCTACAAGACAGCCATCCTGTGACCATAATCTTAGATAAGACGAATCAGAGACCCGCACACTGATTATCCGTGACTCTTACTGTCTTTTCCAGAGGGACAGAATAGTGTCACACTGATCCCGATTTGTTTCCGTGGTAGTTTCATCTTTCTTGGTCTTATGATCATTCTGTATCAACTCCAAAGATGATTAAGGATGTAAGTTTTATTCCTGGACCGTAGGGAAACTGTAATATAGTTCCTGGAATCCTGTAACACCTGGATTGATCTTCATTCAATTCCAGAGGAAGAATATACTAAAGAGATTTCCAGCAATTTGTAGCTGGTGGAATCCGGAATGCTGTATGGAAGCGTAGGTATAGGACTTACCTTTACCTTTATTGATCAAGGCCCTTTCATTCAGGGCTGCGTTCACTTCTTGGGCGGAGAAGGCTTACATATCTTTAGATCAGATTGCAGAGCTATTACCTGGTCTACTACTATTGCCATGCGTCGTGGTTGGCAGTTTCAGCTCAGTGAAGACCTGGTTTGGTAAGAAAGGTCTTCAGGCTGTGGCCCCGCCCTAGGGGAAATTGTTGGTATTTCTCCTGTGGTGCCGTCGTGAAGGTGAGGAGAAAAATAGTATTAGTCTTACCGGTAAGACGTTTTCTCCGAAACCTTTACGACGGCACCAACATCCCTCCCTATATTGTATTGTTGAATATAATACTCACGTGGTGCTCAGAAATTGTTATAATGCACTGGTGCTAGCAGGAAGGGGAGGGGCTTTTAACCTCTCGTGTTTGTGCTTTTCCTGTCCCTAGGGCATGAGTTAACTCCTGTGGTGCCGTCGTGAAGGTTTCGGAGAAAACGTCTTACCGGTAAGACTAATACTATTTTCCCATGTTATAAATAATAATAATAAATAAACACGTTTGATATTGCCGCGTGCGTAATCGCCGAACTATTAATTAATCACATTCTAGATCTAGCACGGTAAACGGTGTAAGCGGCAAAAAAGTGCAAAATTGCGCATTTTTGGTCGCATCAAATCATGAAAAATTGTAATAAAAAGCGATCAAAAATTCAGCCTGTAATTGAAAAGTAAAATTAGTGACGCAAAAAAATAAGGGCTCATGTGGGTCTGTAGGTGTAAAAATGCAAGTGCTATGGCCTTTTAAGCACAAGGAGGAAAAAACGAAAACGCAAAAACAAAAATTAGCCCGCTCCAGAAAGGGTTAAATGAAAATGATTGCTATTAGTATTCTCCACAAATGTATAAATTAAATGGCATTGGCATGTCAGTATTGCATCCGTATTTCTGTACAGTAATGGTGAGCTATCTTTTGCCCAGGAATTTGAACTGAGCTATAAAAAATGGTTTGTATTATAGAGGAAATTCTGATGACTTCTTGATGCAATAGAGATCAAATAAGAAACACATGCATGACCATTTTATACCCTCTCTACAGATTTTATAGGCAACTTACGTCCATAAAATAGATGAAATAGCAATATGCGCATATTTAATACGTTGATGTAACTCCATGGATTAACTTTATAGTATGCAAAGACTTATGTAATGCAGATGCAAAATATATTTGTTTTGAAAGAAGACCTTTTAGACCCCAGAAAGAAAGGTAACAGATGCAATTTAGAATGTGATACACAAGGATCACTTACTAGTTATAAACATAAATATTTATCTAATAGTTCTAAAATAAATAGTTATGAGATGTAATTTCCTGGCGCAGAACAGAGACGATAATGGGAGAAATGGAATGTTTTATTTTACTTTTAAGCTAGTTGGCTGGCTCTTTTAATGGGGACACATAACATGATGTTTATGTATAGTTCATGTCAAATGATTGTGAAAGCTCAGCACCCTCCATACTGACTAGTGAGTTAAACACGGACACCAAGTTCAACCTTTATGACCTACCCGACATTCTAAACACTATATTTAGACTAACCATGACCCAGAACAAGACCAAGAATGTCGATGGATTTCTCCCAGGGTCAGGGTCTTATTGATTCACCATGTACTATATCAACTTGAGGGATTTGATTTACAATAATGCTAGAAATAAGTGCTTTACAGTACATAATTTACAACTGTTACTGTTGGAAATTTTTACTAATCTTGTGGTTATTTTCTATTTTAATATTATTTATTGTTTAGTTGATGCTTTTCAGCAACAATGGTAACTTATTAATAATCCATAGAAAGATGTTTATTTTATTTTAACAGACATATGTTTGTCCTAGGCAGGTTTGTCTTCAGTTACTATAAATTTACCATCCATAAATTGTGCCCCATTGTTCTTGTGTTCAGTTGTTTTGTTTTTTTTTTATTAAAAACACTTATTTTCTAAACCTCATATTTAAAGGTTTCAATCAAATCCCCCTTTGCCTCCTTTCCTCCAGACTATACAGGTTGAAATCCTTAAAGCAAATGTACCATCAGTACAAGCTTTGCATATGAATAGAACGGCGTCAGCACAGGGAAGCCGATGCTGCTGTCCTTTTTTTGAACCACAGCCCAATTCCAAAACACGGCGCCAGTCTTTTACTGAGCACCGTCTGGGAGTGAAGCACTGGAGGCGGGCCGGCCCATCCCTAGTGGGAGAAAACCCCCGTCCCTTTATGATGCAGCTCCATTGATTCTAACGGAGCCACGTCATAAAGGAGCGGGGGTTTCCTCCCACTGGGGTGGGCCAGTGTGCCTCCAGTGCTACAGACCGGGTAGTGTTCAGTGATAGACTGGCGCCATGTGTGGGAACTAGCCTCCCTGTGCCGACGCCATTCTATTCATGTGCAAAACTTAAAGCAAATGTACTGAAAGTCTTTCCTTATTCGCTTTTTATGCTTTAGACCATCCACCATTTTTGTAGCCTGTCTTTGCACCCGTTCTATTTTAACAATATGCTTTTGTAGGTGAGGTCTCCAGAACTGGACACAATATTCCAGATTAGTTCTCACTAGAGCTCTATACAGGGGAAGTACAATCTCCCTCTTTCTACTGGTTATACCTCTAGCTATATAGCCCCAAATTTAATTAGCTGTGTTCAATGGCTTGAAAAATTTTTGTGGCACGGATCATGTTCCCAAAACAGATCCATAACATCTACAGATGTGTGTATGGGGTCATAGAAGTCAATGAGTCCACATGTGAGAATTGACATGTGAAAGGGGCTATAATGTCTCTTCATCTGAATATAACAATTTTTAGGATCCAACTTGCACCACATGATGGAATAATATGCAAGTTTGGGTCTATTATACAGTACAAAACCAGACAATTTCTAGAGCTACATAGAGACTTTATAAATGCCAATCTAATTTCTAGGTAAAAAAGAGGGACATGTAAGGGGCGAAGAGGGACAGAGGTATCTTCAAAAGAGAGACACCTGGGAGGTATGTAATAGGGATAGATAATTCTCACTTTGACTAGGATCTCTGGCTTCACAGCCGCCTAATTGATTTTAAATTAGCTGAATTCTAGGTAAAACAAAGAATTGTCACTGCAGCCACTAAAATTCATACAGTTCCTCATGTGGAAAATCAGTTGCTTCTTATATTTCCATAGGGAAAATAGCATTTACCTTTAATTACTGCTTTATATTAACATAAGTGCTATAGGTTGGTAAAATAACTAAAATAATATGATATAACAAGAACTGAAAACATCTATAAAATGATGGCTGTCAGAGAATTTTGTGACAATGTTAAAATGATTTCAACTTCTGACAGCCTGGGAATCAATAGCATTTTATTTCACATTAAATGGCTTAATTGTGTCTCCTGATAATTCATTCACCACCTTCCCTCAGTGTACCATATCCCTCTTACCATTCCAGCTGCTAGTATTTCCTTTAACACTCATTCATAGAGGATGCCATATTAGACTGGCACTAAGTATAATTAAATGACAGAATCTTTAAATTGGGTGGGGAGTAGTTAAAACCCTTTGAACAATTTATCATTTTCGATTCTATTCACACTAGAAGTTCAATGAATGGCCATTTATAATATATGGTTGTCATGTTCATTGTTGAGGTTGGTATGTGTGAATATATATTCTCTTACTTTTGGCTTGCCACTTGTTCATGTAAATACCTCTATTCTTGTGTGATCTTTGTGGGTCTCAGTGATCAGACAGATATCATCTACACTGTAAAAAGGACACACATGATACCTTTCATGTGTCATTCTGTGCTTCCAGAATGTAGAAAAATGCTTTTATTTACTGGTACAAAAAGTCCTGAAAAGCTGCATGCTGGAATGTCTCCTCTCTTACCCCTTTATAGCCAAGAAGACTGTTAGGGCCCTTTTACATGGCTCAATGCAGTGTCATAAATGAGCACTGATTTGTGAGTTCAGCACTTTTATAGAGCCATTACAAGTTTTAATCAGCACCCGGCCGGACATGCCTATTAACTTCTACAAAGTTGTCTGTACATTTACACAGGAACATGTACAGGTAACTATCAATGCTTTTAATATCCGCACAAAAGATGCGATCAGCCAATAAACAAGATATTTTCCATTAATTGGCTGATTGCTAAATAGGCCAATAATCAGCATTGAGGGTTCCTGCCTGTCAGCAATCATCCCATGTAAAAGGACCCTTAAGGCCCTATGACACAAAACGATTATTGGCCACATTCGGCCAATATTTGCCATTACGGCCGATAATCGTGTGGTGTAATAAAAGACAACGATCAGCCGACAGCAACACGTTGTGATACAGACATTAACGATGTCGGCTTATCATTGTCTGTCGATGTCTTTTAACATGTTGAAAGACAAAAAACTTTGAGAGCAGCAATATGCAGCTATCACTCTGTGGAACAGGAGTGGTAGCAGCAGACCACTGCTATCTTCTATTGGCTGCCCGGACAATGAAGTGATCACCCCTTCAGCCCCCATCCCCTTCCCCACATTCACCTGCTCGCTGACAAAGTGACTGGCAGCGTGCGGGGAACGAGAAGCAAGTAAGCACTGACAGCTCTTGTTTGCTCTTCTCCATCGCCCCGTGTAATAGGGGCTTTAGAGTTGGAATAACTCTGTGAATGTCCTTGAGTGACCCAGCCAGAGCGCTGAGTTGAACCTAATAGAACTTGTCTGGAGAAGCTCTCCCTGCAATATTCTGAGTTATTTTTTTCAATAAATTTGCAAAAATTTCTAATATTCTTTTTTTCACTTTGCCATAGGGTTATTGAAAGCAGAATGGTAGGGGAAAAAATTATTTTATTTAAGCACAAGGCAAAATGTGAAAAACATATACAGGTCTGAAAGCAAATTAATTGTATTTTACTGTGGGATATAATGCTGTGATATTTTCATTACCATGGATTGCACATTTGGTTCCTGAATTATTCTTATTTTAACTTGTTAAATTTACTAAAATAAATGAATAAATAACTTTTTACTGTTGGACAATATGTTAAATGAAGGGAGATATTTTGCTGAACTAGTAACTATTTCTGTAAGGCTACAGCAGCACAGCTTAATGTAATGTACTTGTAAATACAAAGGGGAAATACTTGTAAAATGTTTATTAGTATTTACTTGCATATCATCAATCCTAACTCTTATTAATACCTAACTTTAAAAAGGATGTACTGTATATGTACTACATATACTGTACATATAGTATACAATACACACATGAGTATTTGCAAGACTAAACATCGGCTGGCTTCTGCCTTTCCCTGTCCATGGTGCTGAAAAACTAACATCAAATGTAATACAAAGTGTTACATTAGTTATTTAAAAAAGATCACTGTATCACCATCATATGTAATAATCTAGATGCAATCACTATAATCTATTCTATTATATTAATATAATGTTAATTCCTCCTTCTTGCAACTTAATTAACACATAGAAACCTGTGAAAACAATCACAAGTTCTCTTCAAGTTGTGATAAATTTTCAATTGTTAGAGCACATGCCGAAAGCTGATAAACTGCTGAGGAAATCCTTAGCTTTTGACATGTGATTTTCTTATCATATCTAAAGTTATAGTACATACTGTAATTTATTTATTTGCATGTTCTATAATATGTTAACAGATATCTATTAATAATAAATGACAGCGGGGCGGGGGGTGGGGTGGGTCTGGTAATAAGCAATGGAATGCCCCCTGCCTGCTCTTTAGGAGAACAGGGCTTACGTCTGGCGAATACTTGAAAATAATCACAGACTTGCAAAGCACCCAGTTTGTACAAAAATCTGCAATTAATTTCAGGTATTCAGGTATTCACCCGGCACAGCCTTGATTGATCTAGGCCTTTATGAGCAGCATTCAGTAGGATATTTTAATAACTTTCCTAAACTGTAATAATCCTCAAGTAGCTTAAAAGATGCTGTTTGTTTGTTTTGTTTGTTTGTTTGTTTGTTTTTGTCTGTATAATGTGCACTCACCACCACTATTCCTTCAGTGCCATCTATTTTTTCCAGGAAAGCTACATCTATATGTTTCACTACTATACCTGGTCATGTGACCTGCATTTAGACCACCAGGAAATTAAATGTGTCTCAGGAAGTGTGCTGCCCTGGGTCTGACTTACTGACTTCCCGTGAACTACTAGATGACTTCACCACCTATCAGAACCTTTCTGTCAGCTTGCAGGCCCTTCCCTTTCCTTCCCTCCCATCTCTATCTGTATTCTACTGCTGTTTCTATGGGATCAGGAGCCTTGGCATATTCAGATATTGTATTGCACTCCTGAAGCTGAAAAACGTTATCCTAGTCTATTATTACTCTTTGATTACTGACCTTATCTTGGTGCCAGGTGCATTAGGATATTCTAGAACAAAACATTGCTGTGTCAGGTTAGGTGATGGTGTCTCTGCAGAGTTTTGGTTGATCTCCCTGAAGTCAACCATCACTCCTTTGAATGAACTTACAAGGCTTTGCTCCCACTAGCCAAAACTTCGCTTGACAGTTATTTGAGACAAATACCATGAACCATCTGTCTGTGGATGGATACCCTGCTTGGGTATTTTCCAAGTCCTGTCATTTTTGACTGTGGCTTGTTGGAATGTGGTTTTCTTGACTGGATGCCCCAGTACAAGATCTGGATAGCTCACTGATGTTCAGAAACACATCATGATGTCTCCACAGTGTTTTGTTGATCTCCCTGAGGTCAACCATCATTCCATTAAATGCATATTCTACAGTAATCTGGGGGAGAAATACTAAGCCTAGCACTTGTCTTTTTATTGTGATGACTCGGATAGGTACTCATACGCCAGCCTTAAGTTAGGCCCTGTCCCATTTCCTCAGTCGAATTCAGTAAGAGGCACAAATTCAGTAAGAGGCACACGACTTAGTCAATCTGTCCGGCCATGCGCCCAAACCTGCGCTTCCAGCTGGTGTAGATATAAATCATGATTTACGCCTGTGCAACAATGATAAATTCCCCCCCGGACTTTTGACATGTTTCTATGATATTTCAAATGTTTTGCATTTTTCAGTTGTGTGTCCCTTTCTAGTAGTTGTTATAAAAAATGTAACAGTTGATTTGGTAATAAAGATTGACAGATTGGCTAATTGTTGTGGTGTGAAATTACTATCTCAGAACATGCTGCACGCAAGTATTCTGGCTCAAAATTCTGGCTCCTTAACAAAAAAATGTAGTTTGGAGTCAATAGAACAAAGGTGGCTAATTTCTTTATGGATTAGAATTTAATTCTTTTTTTATTTTACATAAATAATCTAATGAACAGTATATAATATATATGTAAATATATAACAGAATATTATATGTATACAATAGTTTAATATTATACAGCGGTAAAATCCAAATGATCTATGTGATGCATGGTGTGAAAAGGCAATAGGCATGTAACAGCATTACAATGGCTATAATAATGTAAACCTACAGTTGGTCAGATTATATAGTGGAAATATAGACAGGATACATACATAGCGCTCTGTAAAAACATAAAAACTGATCAAGCATTCTCAGCTAACTTCTCATTTCAGTAGTCAAGTTAGCCTAGTTTATATTAGAGTCATGGCTTCTGTTCTTGATAGAGCCAAGACAGCTTTATCAAACTTCCTGTAAAATGGAAACACATCCCGAGGGATCCTATTGGCATACACCAACAAGTGTCCACTGGCTTTACATTTTTTGCAGCAATAAAATAAAAAGTTATATATTTTTTTCAACAAAAAGTCCAGAGGAATCTGACAGAATGGAGGTTAGGTGCAATGTGAGCAGAGCCTTAGAGGTACATGTCTAATTTTGTGATTCAACCTTATTTCCATATCATAGGAAAGCTAGTCATTCAGCCCTTTTTCAATTCCATAAAGACACTATTGAACTTATTTTATGCAGTTATAAATAACAATTTAAGGGTACAAACACACACACCATATACGCAGCGTATTTTCTGCTGCTGCGTATCTGCTGCGTATATGGTGTGTGTGTGTGTTTGTACCCTTAAGGGTCTGTTCACAAGTACAGACTCGCGTATTTATTGCTGTGAGTTTCTCGCACATAAATTCACAGCGATACTGATTGCTACCAAGTCAATGTATGTGTATTCTCGCTGCGTGTTTGGTGCGATTTTTTAAATGCGAGTTTTTTGATTTTCACATGATTTTCACAGGCGAGTTCAACACCACAAAAAACGCAGCTACTTTCATGCGAGTTCTGTGCGAGTTTTACGCAGCGAGTCTGTACGTGTGAACAGACCCTAAAGGTAGAAGATAGCAAATACTGTATGCCATACAGGGGGTGCTTTCGGGTTATGGTTGTCTCCAGTCATGCACTGCTTTTTATTATCAAGCAAAGTTTCTTTTTGAATTAATACAGGATAGAACTGGATCAGCATGCCAATTCGAACTGGTTCCTTATTGGTAGGCCCCAAGGGTCAGTTCTAGTAGTGGGCCCTAGGTACCCCAATTCCATACTGCTGGTTACAGAGTGAAGTATAAGCCCCTTTTATTGGTGAGTCTTGGGTACCTGTATAAAAAAGGAGGCCTATGGCCATATCCACATTGCGGTATGCCTCAGTATATTTATTCTCTGTTCCACCATCTTTTTATCTATTCTCTTTTTATTTAACAGGAGAAAGAAAGAAAGAAACAGTTTACAATTTACATTGATGAACTTGTAGACAACTGTTTGGAAATAGAGGATTTACATTTTTCCATTGTGTAAACCGTCTTTTATTTCCCGAACACAGTGTGACAGAGGTGTGTCTTTGACATTAGTGGAATTTGCCCCATTGAAATCCATCTGTCAATCACTCTGTGATAAGTCAGGGGTGACCTGGTGATGGAATGCTATTCAGAGAGCTGGCGGGTGCCAGCAGTGTCAGTGTTTACACAAACATGATGGAACAGAGAATAAATTTAAAGGTATTGACAGCCTACTTGGTTAATAAGTAACTCATAACTGTCAGCTTGTATATATGCATATAAGTGTTGTCAGTTACCTTTAAGATTTCATTTATACTACATTACATCAAATATAGCAGAGAAGGTATGCTGATTAGGGATGGTCCGAACCTGGTTCGGACGGGGTTCGTACGTACCCGAACCCTCTGCAATGATTACCGCTGTCTGCCCGCTCCTTGCAGCGGGCGGATCCAGCAGGAGGAACGCCTGGAAAACTGGGATACAGCCATAGCCATAGGCTGTATCCCAGTTTTCCAGGCGGTCCTCCCGCTGTATCCGCCCGCTGCATGGAGCAGGCAGACAGCGGGAATCCAATGCCGAGCGTTCGGGTTCAGCCGAACCCGAACCTCGGCGGGTTCGGACCATCCCTAATGCTGATAATAAAACAGAATATATGCAAACTAAAATAAGTGAGCGGAGAGACACACATGGTTAAAACTAAATTTTCAACATCTAAATTTTCAATTTAATTTATAATATGTAAAATTGTGTTTGCAAAGTTAGCATATTTCTTACTTTTAATTACCTTCTTTTGCCATAATGTTTACTCAGCAGATTACTTAGGATTTTTTGGGCTGTATATTTTCTACTTGACTTATCTTAATCCCCTGATCACATAGAGAAAGTGCAGAATTGCATGCTCGACTCGTTGCATATATTCAAGCATTTTCAACCATGTGTAAATCTCCAATATTGGGAAAAGTCTGATTGAACTCCCAAAGTGCATTCATGCAAACATATAATACAGAGGAAAGTTTCAACTCATTCATACTTAACAGTCTAGTGAATATTTCTCATTCAAAGCAGTGAAATATTTTCTTAACTGCCCTGCATACACACATTCTTATTTAGCCTTCTGATATCATATCTCTTCCAGGCTTTAATTATCGAAATTCTTTCCTATTACCCAAATTAATGAAGTTGTTCTCCAGGAACAGAATACAATGACTGATATCACCTCTTGCTCAATGGAATTTATAATCTAACCTCCCAAAAACAGGACACATTAGGGCTAACTACAGGTGAAGCCAAAATTATGGTTCTTTAATAACCTTATAAGATCTTATTAACAAAGCTTTTTTATATTTGCTTTCCAGTTGCCTGTATTTCAACATTGCAGCCACGCAGCCTAACATTCACTTATAGGGAACTGTCTCTGGATTAATACTGGCTAAATGGGGATGTTTGCAGCAATATTGTTTAAAGGAAAAGTCTGGAATTTTTTTTTAATTAAAGTATTGTATTGCCCCCCAAAAGTTATACAAATCACCAATATACGCTTATTATGGGAATTGTACATGAAGTGCTTTTTGCCCTGCACTTACTACTGCATCAAGGCTTCACTTCCTGGATAAAATGGTGATGTCACGACCCGAATCCCAGAGCTGTGCGGGCTGTGGCTGCTGGAGAGGATGTTTAAGTAAACATTTATATTTCCCCATGCTTTTTACAATTTCTGATGCTGGTACCTGGCTCTTCCCAATACTGAGGTTATAAGGGGGGGGTAGCATAAGACAATTTACAGGGTATTGCTAAGCCCCAGCTTCTTTATGGATACCATCCACCAGACTTTGTGCAGTCACATATCAGTAAGGAAAAAAGAACACGACTTTAAAAAACTTTTTTCTTTAATAAAATCTTCTAAGACCACTATACATTATCACTAAAGAAACAGAGATGTGTCATATATAGGAGCACAACAAAAGATATTATGAAAGTACAAAAATAAGTTTATTGATTGCTACTAGAAAAATATAGAAAACACAAGAAAATGGTAAAGGAAACCAAATCCATGCACATTAGTAATATTTAAAATTCCGAAGAAAGGGAAAGACACGGTGTGACCCACACTGTATTGGGGACCCCCAGGCCAACATCAAAAATTATATCTCACCAAACAGAGAGGGACAGAAGCGACTCGTGGCGGCCCATGATGCCCCTACGCATTATGTTCCTCTCTGACGAAGTTCTGGTGGAACGTAACGCGTAGGGACATCTTGGGCCGCAACGAGTTGCTCCTGTCCCTTTCTGTTTGGCGAGATATAATTTTTGATTGATTTATTGCTTATATTTTCATAGTTTAGTCACCATTCACATGATTCATGCACATTTTGTTTTTTGATCAGGACACCTTTCATTTTTTGTCTATGTTATCTATTAATCTTATATTATGTTTGAGGGATAGTTGAGCTACATTTTATGACCGCATGTTGGCCTGGGGGTCTGGTGGTCCCCAATACTGTGTGGGTCCCACCGTGTCTTTCCCTCCTTGGGAATTTTAAATGTTTTTAATGTGCAGGGATTCGGTTTCCTTTGTCATTTTCTTGTGTTTTCTGTATTTTTCTGGTAACAATCAATAAACTTATTTTTGTACTTTCATAATATCTGTTGCTGTGCTCCTATATATGACATATCTCTGTTTCTTTAGTGGTGTATGCATATTGGTTTGTCTTAGGGAGCACCCTTTTCTTCAATGCATTTTTAATGGTAGTGCAGGCCCTAATCTCTTTGGTATGGACCACTATACATTATATTAAAGAAAAAAGTATCAAACAACCATAAACAAAAACTATTTGCTTCTGCTTGGGAAACCCTATGGCAGTAAGCAGTTGGTAGTAAGCCAGCACTGTATACACTAATGTTGGCGTACTGCAGTTAATGCAAGGAATTTGCTGACAGTAAAATAGGGATGCAAAAAGCATCTCTAGTTAACTGTAAACAAATTGTTACAGGGATTTCTATGGGTCAGACAAAGCGTGTCTGGCCCAGGGAACCTACAGTTCACAGCTCTACCTGTACTGTGCCTGTGGTGGCATGCTAGTGCATCACAATAAATAAGTGAATAACCATTGGGACCTGTTTAACTCTGGCTACATGTCTATACTGTACCTTCAGAAAATTATTCACTATCTCACTACATTAATTGAAATCACTGGACCCCATGCCTGCCCATGCATATATAAATTAGCACCACATTTTGACATTCTGCCAACATAAACATGCCTCTGGTTGCACAACCGTAATGTGAGCCTTTCATAAGTTATTAAAAAGGACTTTAATATTTGTGTAAAATATACATATGCTTTCTTGTAAAACTAAATAACTTTACAATTTTTATAATGTGATGTGAAGAATACTGCCTCACAGACTATTTTACAGATGACTTTGACGTTTTCATTGCGCCTAGATGTATCTTAATATACAACCACTATTTGCCTTCCTAGGCTTTTGCATTTATCTTGTTTTAAAAGCTTACATGAAGTCTTGCACACAAATAGGTATGTGTTTGTATATACAGTATGTGTCTGTTTTTCTCTATTTTGTTTTGTAGATTAAGTGTCTATATTATAGAATATGTATGTAAATATATGTGTGGGAATGGGCTATATTTTGTCGCTTATGTGCTTCTAGCTAAATCAGTCAAGATTTTGTAAAACATCTGATGTTGAGCATTAAAAAAGGATATTACCTAGAAATATATTAATCATTCTAATTGACTTTTATTAGTGGTGCTTGTGTTTTCAAATATATATTCAACATAAACTGTATTCTCCCTAAAAAATTAAGTAGTAGAGAAAATTAAATTAAAAACTGTGCCAGAGACAATTATTATTCTGTTCATGTCTCTTTTGAATTGCATCCCTTTTAATATTTTACACTATCAAGCTGCCAGCTTCTCCAGGGTTCTGCCTTGTCTGTATTTTAGCTAAACATTTACCAGGAGAGAGGCAAACTTCTCTGCACATTGCTCATATGTGCATTTTACTACTGATCTGTATATATTTCCTTTGCAGCGCGTCTTAAAGCTGCCCTGAGAGCACAGATCAAACAATACTGTCAGCTCATATACTTATCTAGAGAAAACCAAAACTATTCAAAAGACGAAAGCTTATGTTGGAAATATCAAGTTAGCTGCTCCTATACAGGAGCATATTATAGCTTTTTACAACCTCTGAATTGTAGAGTTATAATGCAACTAAAGCTAACTTTACCGTATGACTTTAAGGCTCTGATGTTAAAAAAAACAAAAACATACAAATATTCAATTTTAAAGTTATATTTGTCCCTAGAAGCAATATAGAGTACGAAGGCTATATATTGTGGCATATAGTAGCATATGTAGTGACTATTGCTCCATAATAAAGAGCCACACAAAAAATGGATTTTAAAATTTATGTGGGATTTTATAATCCAGTTACTTTTTACTGAGGGACTGGGGGTAGTTAGATATAGTTTGTTTGTTTGTTAGTTTTTTTTAAACAACTACTAGCAATATAACTTTTTTTTTTAAGCACCAGAATAACCCTTTAATTATGAAGGTATATTATGATAAATAATGCAAAACGAGCCTTTAATTTGAAAAAAATGCAATTTCTTTTTCTTTTTTATGATAAAAACCTAACTTCCCGAGTATTATTTTCTAGATGATCGAATCAATAAAGAGTAAATGTAAAAATAAGAAATCTGTGATTTCTTGTGTTATATATATGATTTTTTGGCTTTGTCTTCCTTATATCATTCCCCATGCTGTTGCTATGGTACCTGATCCTTCTCAAAATTCAAAGAGCACAAGAAAGGCATTGAGCATGCTTAGACTTCAAGTTATTGAGCTATTGAGCAGTATTTACCCCGTAGGGAGAAATTTTATGGCACAGAAACACAGTCCATGGTTTTTATTAAAAATGTGTAGTTCTGACATTTACAGTGTGTTTCTAAGTCACAGACTAATGGAATGAAAACACAATCAGATGTAAATAAATACCGTCCAATATGTAGCATTCAGTCTGCTCAGGAAGCAGCAGCATTATGCAGAACATGTGTTTTATGATATTCAAACTCTACGTAAAGTAGTCAAATGTAAAATATAGCCTAGTAAGAGTAATATTTACTGTATTTATACACACTACAGGGAGTATGAAATGATTGTTGTACAAAGAATATGCTCACAGTTATGTCACAGTACAGGAATAGTGTCCAAGGGGATGTCACAGTACACATATAGTGATACCACTGCAAAGAAATAATGAACACATAAGATAAAAAATGCACACATTGATGTCATAATGACAAAGCTGAGTTATAGCAGCTTAGCTCCAATTTAAGTGAATCAGGGCTTAGCTGCAGTAACCCAGGCCACTAAACATGGAGCTGTCTGCTTCCTGCTTTGAGAAAGAGAGAGACAGGGGGCGCTTCCTCGTGTAATAAAAGATGACCAGATAAATGGTAGCAGGGTCTTACAGGGATCCACTCACCTGGATAGGTTGTGCAAAATTTAGGCACAACTCTATATGCAGCATAAAGGGGTGTACTCCGCAGCTGTACTGGGGACGTCACCACCAACGGTGGGAGAAGCAAATGCAGATGTGTAATCAGCCGATTACAGGACCAAGAGTCGAATCCACACCAGGTATAATATGCGCAGGAGTATTCAGATTTGCACACAACGGTGCAACCAGGGATCACCTGGTTGCACCGTTGTGTGCAAATCTGAATGCTCCTGCGCTTATTATACCTGGTGTGGATTCGACTCTTGGTCCTTTAATCGGCTGATTACACCTCTGCATTTGCTTCCTGCTTTTTTTCACTGTGTATGGCGGCACCACCACCAATCTGATATTGATCACTTATCCTAAGGACAGACCAATAATACACTTTTCCCAGAAAACCAGCAGGCATAAGACACCCAGTGATGGCATTGTGAAAGAACAATGTGCACAGTGAGGTAACCTTAAAGGCATAATGAGCAAAGTGATATCATAGTACAGAAAAATACTGTAATGCCACAGTATAATGTAGACAATAATTAGATATAATGTACACAATAATTTTGTCGTCCAGGTATCATAAATATGTAAAAGCTCAGGAGAAGGCATAGCTTCAATTCTGGACCCCTATGCAAAATCCATAATAGAGCTTTTTATAATTTGCTTCTTCAAACCTATGTGGAGGAGGTAATGGTTTGCCTTACTTGCAGTTGATTTGTAACCAGGAAATGTCAGAAACATCCCTCCATCACATCTACATTATCTCCAAGTCCATCTGCTCCCCCACTCCCCCGCCATACGAGACGAAGATCTTGTGATCCACGCTGAAATTGCGAAGACATAGTTAGGAAGGGACTGAGGAAGTACGAGGGGGGGACCAAGGTAGTGCCATGGGGAGTACATCGGAGGGGGGGGTGGAAACATGCCGGGGGCCTACATCGGGAGGAGGGGCAGAGAAAAGCCGGAGAGGCAACAGAGAGATGCTGGGGAGGAGGTGAGGTTACGTGGTAGTCTTATTGTAGTGCATGGTCAAAGGAGCAAGGAGCGGGGACAGAGATAAAGCGCACAAGGATATTGAAATACAGAGATAATGCACACTGTGATATTCTAGTATTCTGACACTATGATATTCTTATTTTCTATTAAAGAGGTTTTCTCCAGCCTTATAAAATTGATAGTCTATTGATTGCACTGCTTTACTTCCCTGGCAAGATCGGCCCATGGTCAGATTCCACTGCTTTCCACTCTTATTGCTGTAATTTGGTTGCTTGTCACACCCACTTCTTATTATCATACCCCAACTGTATAAATTTAGCACAGCAGCATTGTCCGTTGTTCATGCACAACGTATCTAAAATAATGTCCACAGGAATAAAGCACAGGAACATTTGAACAGTAAGGTTACAGCTAAAGTGTACAACTTAATGTCACAGTACAGGGGTTAATTCATCCAAGTTTATTAACCTTATAATGGCCCACCACATACATGTATGTCAATGTGACATTAAAGCAAATGTACCAATTGGAGAAGAAATCAAGTTCTACCACCACCTGATTGGCGATGCTGCGCCAATTCTAATATTGCCCCGCATTATGAAAATTGCCACCCAGTTTCCAAGATACCTAAGATTTATTAGATATACTAATTATCTAGTTTAGTGCACTGGAGATGGGCCCAATCCCCCTAGAACACTGATTTTTTTCTCTCATTGATGATGGGCCAAGCTTCAACTAGATGAATAATAATGAGGCCTGTCATTAATGAGAAGAGGAAATAGGTGCACTAGGGGTGCTGGGCCCTTTTCCAGTGCAAGAAATTAGCATATCTACAAAAACATAGATATCTTGGGAACCGGGCAGTGATTTTCATAATGAGGAGCACCATTAGAATTAGCCAATTTTCTCTCCTGATGGTACATTCGCTTAAAGGCTATGTTCACACATAGCTTTTCCATCAGTATTTTGGTAAGTCTTTTTCAACCAAAACCAGGAGCGGGTTGAAAACACAGTCCTAGAGCGACTTAAAATTTTATTACAAAATTATTTAATTAAAATAGTCTCCCTTTTCTTATTTTTAAAATAAAAAACTATTAAAAAGTCCTATCTACCATAATACATATTACAGATCATGGCACAAAAACTGAGCCCACACAAACCCCCACAAAAGTCACTTAATTATGGGGTGATTTCAAGATCTGCAAAAAAAAACAAGCTCTCATATGACTCTGTTGATGGAAAAATGTATGACTTTTAGAAGGTGAGGGGGGGGGAACAGTAAAGGCAGAGAGAGGGGCAGCAACTAGTCACCTGGGCAGGTAGCCGTGCGTGACTAGTCACTGCTCTCTGCCTGTCAGCATGCAGTGTAGGGATGACTGACAGGCAGAATGGCCACTAACAGGTCAATCATCCTCACAGAGCATGCTGACAGGCAGAGAGCTGGCAGGCAGGCAGGCAGGCAGGCTCCCCATCCAGATGACTAGTTTCTGCCCCCTCTAGGCCTTGCACGGTATAATAAAACTCCTTTTTCCCCTTTACAAAGCTACTGCTGCCAAGGCTGTTATGCTCCACGTGCTGCACAGTAGCTCTTTACTGTGCTGCTGGGAACCATATCAGCACAATTATGCTGATTGGTTCCCTTTAAGGTACACTCTTTCATTTATTATAAATAATCAATATTATAAACAGATTTTTAATTTACTCTTCACATGAGTAGTCTGTGCTTCTAACCACTGCAGTGTAACAGATCATGCTTGAATCTAAATGATGTTAGCAGTAAGTGTCCCCCTGCTGCAGTCTGTGACACACTAGAGTTGAGACACACTCTCTATGTAATGCACAGTATAGGTGTTCCATACATTGCAGACACTGTAGGAGAAGACCAATATATGGAGCTATGCAGCATTCAGTTCAGCCGGAACCCTAGGTAGAGAGAAAGAGTAAAATGAATGTATCATGAGAAAGCCCTCTTATTCCTTATCAATAATAGGCCTAGACTAAAAAAAAAGAGCACATTTGTAGCTATATTTGGATATTTGTATAAGCAATTATACAGTTAATGCTATATAATATAATATACAGGATATTTACTATGATAGTATGGAAACATGTTATTATTAAGTGTTACTTAACTATGGATGTTTGCCTATGATCTTTTTTATGTTTCTTTAGATGTATTAATAAACAATAAACGAAATAAAATCCATGTACAGTAAAGAAATAAAATCGCCAAATGAAGATGGTAAGTCATTTATCAAAAACATGTATCTCCTTTGTAAGTGTAAGTGTAAGTAATGGAAATCATGCCCATTAAAAAATAACCTTAGCAGGAAAGGCCACTGAGATATGTGTCTAGTGCATTAACATGCCGAATTCCATGAGAGAAAAAATATCTTCAAAGTACACAAAGGACCAAACAGAAATCCAAGGAAAAATAGTTAGATACTATATTCAGCTTGTGATCAGACTTACGAACACCAGATGGCTTTGCAGAATTTGCTACACTATAAGTCAACCTGCAGAGCAGCATTGTGGACTTCAAAGGTAGACTTTATTCTCAAGAGACAATTCATCTGTTCATTTCCACAGGCTACAAGCAGACTTTCAGGTTGGAAAATGTCAGGGCTCGCACGAAAAAAGTGTTGCTTGCCCACAGTTTTGTTTTTATTTTGTTTTCCTTTAGTATACTTTACTTATTTAAGTTTTCTAAAAACAGCAAGTACACTGATAAAATGAGCAATTATACATAAGTCCTGCTATAAAGCATAAACGCATTGGCCAACATGCTACAAAAATAAAAACAATTAAAAAAAAAGTAATTGTTATCTACAAGTAGAGATGTCCATCTTTCTTATCTAAAAACTATGCCCTGTAATTTATTTATTTATGTATAGTGCTCAGTAGAGATGAGCACAACTCATGCATGCTAAAGTCCTGTCATTTGACATTTGGTGGAAGAAACTGGAGGGAGGCCTGGAACACATGGATACAACTTATGGTTATGTTTACACAATGTATGACAGCGGCTGTTCTGTGACACAACCGTGGTTCCAATTAGCCATTACAAACAATGTAAAGTCCGTCCAGAGCAACACTTTACATTGTCTGCACTGTTAGTCTTCTGTGCGGCCACATGGAACCCCGGCCCAAGCGTATACAGAGTGTATACACTCTGTCCAGGATTCCATAAAAAACAATGCAATGTATTTTTTCAATAAATAGCTGGTGTTGCCATCTGCCTTAACGGCCGTGGTTACTAATTGAAACTATACATTGTGTGAACTCAGACTATGCCTGTATCCATGCTTTTGCCCACCCACAGCAGGGTATGTTCACATGTATAGGAATTTCCTATAGCAAGTCCAAAATATATTTACAGTAGGGTACAAGATAAAAATCTATGGTAAACACTGCAATATACAGTATTTGCCATTCAGTCATTGGCTTTCCTGTACAAGATCTGTGAGAAGAAAGAACATTCCATTTTTGTGTACGATCATTCTTTCCCATGATGCAATATTCCTAGAGCTTGGAAATTCACAGGCATTGGATGTGAAATGAAGTGGACATGGGGGGAAATCAATATTAGAGTGGCATATGAACCCCATAGTGTGCCATTATATGTCTGGTGTATAGCACTGTGGTAAGGAGTCAACAACATAATGCAACACAATATGGAATACAGCACAATGGCTTACCATGCTTCTGGTGAAATCCGAGGCAAACAGAGCAGGGTTGCCAGTTTTCCGTAAATTCTTGGAATTTTTGAAAAAAAAATTGAAAAAATAGGGGGCTTTTTCTAGCTTCTGTCCAGTAATGCGATATTATTAAAACTTCAAAAACATATAAAGCGACTATATCATAGATCACTATGCACACTATGCACACATATTCCAAATAATAATAATTAAAAAAAAGTATAATCTTTATTACATATACTACCAACATGCACTTAAAAATACTTAAAATGCAGCCACATTTGGTCTATGCAAGTACTGGTGGGTGCCTACAATACTCAGAATCACACCAGAACACCAGGAGAATACATATATAAGACCACTTAGTAGATAGTTTTCTTTTCTATGTATTCTCCTGGTGTGGTTCTGAGTGGTTCACTTTAAATGTTTTTAATTGCATGTTGGTAGTATATGTAATAAAGATTAAACTTTTTTTTTTTTTTTCATTATTGGGAATGAGTGTGCATAATCATTTATGATGTGGCCACTTTGTATTTGTTTGTATCTTTAATTGGACATTTGGATTTTTGCACCTTACTTATAATATTTATTTGAGCTGTGCACGCCTCTCTTTACCATTGCATATTATTAAAGCTAGACAAGCTAAAGCAAATGATTGTGATTATCATTATTTTGCAGCTCACAGTACCTCCAATTAATGTATTCCTGTTACTATTCTAAGCTATGGACATATATTAGGTGCTACTCTTTAGAGTACAGTGCTGTATGTGATATGTTGTGGGTCCATGCTTTTTGGAGGTTGCCATATAAAACCTTTATAAAACCAAGTGTATAAACCCCCAGTCTGATAAAGCAGCTATGTGTGAAGGTTCATTTTGTTGTCAAGTGGTGTTTACAAGCTAGGCACCAGGCCCGCTCTGTGCGAGCCAGAGAATTGCAGACAGAAAGGGATTTGTTGATGATGATTTATTATTAATATTTGCTGTCAGCTACTTAAAATAATCTACTGGATTATGCTTGTGTTCCCTGTTTGCTTCCCTGTGTTAAAGCAATCTCAGATGACTAAATATCCTTCATTTGACAATCTGAAATATGTTGTGAAATAAGAAAAAATACTGATTAGTAAACTTTTGCTTGTATGTATACAGATAAACAAAATAAATTATATCCCAAGGTTAAAACAGCAAATGAGTCATGCGCAGCCCAAAATAAAACATACAGTGCTCATCATTTCCAACTTCACCAAAGGGAAATATAATGATTTACTAGGCTTTAATCAGCTTAACATAGTTTCGTGATTTTTACACCTAAAGGACTCAAATTACTATACTAGTTAGTTACCTGTGAGGAAGCCTCCTTCTGGCAACTGATAATTAATTCTTAAATCTTGAAAGACACTGAGCTTGGAGAACCCCTGAGCACATTTGTATGAAGATTAGACATTGTTTCTTTTTTTCCAGATTTCTTTGAAGTCTTTTCTTCAAAGATTCAAGCCATTGCTCAGACTGCATAAAACCTCTGTTGACAAAGTTGGCTTTTTCTACATTTTCACAGTGCTAGTCTGCCAAATTTCAAGTACATATTCACCCCATGGTTAAAATAACAAGCAACAACATTAATTAGTAATGCTGCTGTTATCTAGCACTTGGAAGAGAGAGAGAGAAAGAGACAAAGAGAGAGAGAGAGAGAGAGCACAGGCTTTCTTACTGACAATACTGCAATGACATCATGCTGTTCAGTAATGCGTCAGATCGAGAGGGGGGATCGGGGGGCAAGGTAAAATAATACTGGATTGTGAGGTGGCTAATACATTTTTTTGTTTCTGCATATCAGTATTTTTATCAATTTCTCTAACCAACTAGGTTGTGCAACAATACCAAACCCTGTTTCTCATATTGCATGTGGATTTTTATTTTTAAATTGTTTCCATTTTAACTATTAAGTAATATTGTAATGGGAAAACTGGTATCCCATGTTTAATAATACTGTGGTGCCCAAAAGGAAGATGGATGGAGTAGTCCGGGCAGCTGAGTATAGTGGTCTCTCAGGCAAAATCTATATTTATGTCAAATGAGGGATCTCCACAATACAGGAAGTCCTTGACCACCAGGGTACACCTGAGTAATGTGTCTGAGAATGCACCCATGGTGATACTATAGTAGTTATGACACACTGGTAACTTGAAACAGAGGTACACTTTTCTCAAAGTCTCTGTACAAAATGCCAAACAATAGGTTCTCTTATGGCTCATGGTCACAGACTTACGCCACTGTAGGAAAGATGGATCAAATTTGATCACAACTCCCTAGGTAGTTGCTTTGTAAACAGCTGCATTGACTGAACATCTCTGATTATGTTTTATGTTGCTTTACAGTACAACTGGATAATGCTCTACAGTAGAGCGTCTATACAAGTTAGCTAACTGTGGTATAAATAGAGAAGACTATACTCACAGTTAGATGTGGCACGTTTCCCTATCGCAGGGTGTTAGGTAAAGACAGTCATGATGTGTAACCATGTAGCACTAACTACTGGCTGGTTTAGTGAGCAATCCATCAGCGGGGCAGTGACATTGCAGCTTGAGGAGCAGAGTAGGGTACTTGGATGCCAGCCAAAAATGACAGTCAGTGTCTCTCAGCGATAACCAGGAGCAGCTCTACGAGGGCACGGAGACGGGTAAGTATACTTTGTTTATCAAGTTCCTGCACCCCCAACTTCACGTGGTGCAGAAACAGGATTTTAGAGCTGATTGATCTGTCAGCATTGACTGGAGTCTTGGGTAAAACCTCCTAAAACTGTGATCACTGGAATCCAATCCATATCTGACTGAAATGAAGCTTTAGCTACTATAACTATAGTAAGTTTATTAAGGTGCAAACATGGCTTAGTTATCCTGCTTGCCACAGGCTTGGTTGAAAACTGATTACTGATTAGGCTTAAAATTTTCTCGCAGAACACACAATATAGAGTGGTCTTAAGTAGACTGGATAGCATATACCTGCTTAACGGCAGGAGTCCCTGATTCCTTACAGTATATAGCTTCCATTGCGTCCTATACTAGGGCATCATTCTTAGGCCTGATTCACACATCCGCAGACCTACAACTATGGAAAGGAGTAAGGAGGTGCATCTGTAACCATACGCATTTACATGGACCAATTCATAAAAATAGGTGATCCATTTCTCCAATACAGACCCATAAGACCATTGGATGTGTGTATGGGGTCAAGGAAATTAATTGGTTGCAAAAATTGGGTCAGAATAAACTGATGTATGACAGGGTGTTAGTCTTGCGTATTATTCAAGGAGTTTTTGCTCCTTAAATCCTCTGCTGGGCCTTTAATCCCTTCACGTCAGCCGTACGGCTATATACGTTCCTGCTGTACATACCCCATGAAGAAGGAACATATATGAATGTTCATGACTTTGAAGGGGTTTTAATGTGTGCAGGGCCGTTTCAATACGATCGGCCCTGCACACATTACTGTCCCCAGACCCGGGCATAGTGACAGGCAGCCTCGGTCCTGCAGCTTACTGTAATTAACCCCTAAAATGCTGAGATACTGTGATTGCAGTGTTTAAGGTAGTCAGTGACAGGACAAGCACCTGCCACTAACTGATTGGGACCAACACAGCCACACTTGTACTGACAGACGGGGGTAAGACACTTACATCCGTCCTGTAGGATCTTTGATCTTTTCATAGAGTCTGCTCTGAGGAAGACTCAATGCACAGATCACCAGTAATACTGATCAATGCTATGGTATGGCATGGCATTCATCAGTATATGCAATCAAAATAAAACTGTAATAAAACCCCTAATCAAAATGTTTCTCTTACACCAATATGATACCTATAAAAACTACAGGTCATGGCGCTATGGCTCTTAGAAGACGAGGAGGAACATTACTTCAATTTGACCCGGACATTGGGCATCAATGACCTTGGTCATGAAGGGGTTAAAAAAGATAATTCATTACCTGCCCGCGCTCCTGTCTGTTTCTCTGGCTCCCGGTTCACAGACAATCAGCCAAGCCAATGCGTTGCAGCGGGAAATCCACTGCGAGAATAGAGCCATAGGGCATAACTGTACCGCATATCGCAGGTGAAAACCACTGCCAATATGGTACGTGTGAACACAGTCATCAGTAAATTCAGGATTTTTATGCAAACTCTTTAGCATGCACAGTATGAAGTACTGTAGGCGTATTTTGACCATTGCAGCTTTTAGCCAGAATTAATAACCCTTCCATCAAATATTGAGAACATATATTTAGATAATTAGTAACTATTTACCTTGGCCATCTGTGTAAAGCTCAGCTATTGATTTTGCATAAAAAAATTTTCTGGCAATGTTTTTGCAACAACATGTTTTGATTAAAAAAAATAATTGATCATTGAAATGTGTGGCAGCTGCCATGTAAAAAGACAATGACATTTCCTTTTGAAATTTTAGAAAAACAGACGATTTATTGTAAAGGTCAACATTTCCCAGAGCCTGAAGTCAGCTACTGAGCAGACAAACTGGATTACCTAATTTCAACTATTTATTTATGATTTTATTGCCTTCACATGAACTGCTGACTAAACTGAATTCTTACTGCAGTGTTTATTGTTTTTTTCTTTTTTGTAATCTTTTCGTAATGTGAATGTCTGGGTTTAGAAACAGTGTCATTTCTTTCACCAATATTAACCCCTTCATGACTGAGGTCATTGGTGCCCAGATGTCCGTGTTTTATTAATACAATGTTCCTCCCCGCCTTCTAAGAGCCATAAGGCTTTTATTTTTTACCTACAGGACTGGTTGGGGTGTCATTTTTTTGTGCCATGATTTTTCGTTTACTCTGTTCACTGTGCAGGAACATTAATGTTATATTTTAATAGATTGAATAATTACGCGAACTACAATATGTAATATGTTTATTTTTTATATTTTTTTAATATTTTTTTATTTGTATAATGGGCAAGGGGCTAATATAAATCTAAATTGGGGCATTTTTTGTGCTCTTTTTTTAAATATGTTTTAAAACTTTTTTATTTATTTATTTTTTTTACACATTTTGTTTTGCATATACTGTATATGTAATGCTCTGACTACATATACCAATAAATGCTATCGCATAGCATAGCATAGCATTGATCAGTATTACCAGCAATCTGTACACAGAGTCTGCCTCTAGTCTAAAGCAGACTCTATCTACAGATTGGAGATACGACAGGACGGAGCTAAGTGGCTTACTCCTCCTGTCGGTACATGTGATTGGGTTCTGATCAGTCAGTGACAGGTCCTTGTCCTGTCACTGACTACCATAAATGCTGCAATCGCAGCATCGCAGCATTTTTTGGGAGGGTTAATGACAGGCAGCTGTGGGACCGCGGCTGACTGCCATTATGCCCGGGTCTGGGGGAAATAATGTGTGCAGGACCAATCGCATTGAAACGGCCCTGCACATATTAAAACCACTTTACAGCCACGAACAGTTATATAGTTCCTGCTGCACGGGGCATGTGTAGAAGAAACATATATAGCCGTATGGCTGACATGAAGGGGTTAAAGCTTATACCTATTTGAAGGGAACTGACCCAAGTGTGGAGGGGGGCTCGGGGGGCCTCAGCTTTTCTCTGAATTTACTAGTGCATCTGAGCTGCCTATGCGCCTTCACTAAAATCTATGCCAGCTCAGAGCTGGAGTAGATCTCAGCTACAATTACTCCTAAATGCAGGTGAAAATTGTAATAACTGCAGAGCCATAGCCCCCTTCCTGCCCCCTGACAAGCATAATGCAGTAATAGCAAAAAGTCACTTTTTATGGCCAAATGTGTTATTTGCTCAAACATTAGTACCTTTTTGCCAGGTCTGTACCAAGCATAGCCTTGACGAATTCCTCCTATTGTGTGCTGTACTGCAAAAATAGTGTAGCCCGTGCTAAGAAAATACCACAGCATTCCAAACATTTGTAAATGATCCTATTTATGTATTTCTTTGTTTATTTATTTATATAAAAAAATTGTATTAGTTTTAACAAATTTAACGGCCGATATCGGCTGAATACGACCAATAATCGTTCTGTGGAATAGGGCCTTTATTCATAGAAGCTGTGCTATAAGCCTCAGAGGATGTAAAAGAGAGCCAGTGGAACCATTTGGCAGTATTTGTATTTACCCCCTCTGGGGAGGATGACATGAGCTCCTCCATACATTGGGTGTGGGTAATCTCAGCAAAACCACTCATCCAGAGTGGGGGGTGTAAATTATCCTATTTTATGCATTTCAGACTAATTTTTATCTGTTGCTGTTTAAGTAAGAAACATTTTTCTCTCTCCAGCTCCCTGCGACCTCCATCTTGAGATGCATCTGCTTGAGGTGAGCTCAATAGAATAATAATTGAGCTCATTTTGTGCAGTGACATATCTCTGTGACATACCAAATGTAAACCGTCCAACAGCGACGTAGAGATAGAAATCCGCTAGTTCAAATAGAGTAGTGAATGCGCCCTAGAGAACCGTTTCACATGAAGGCCTTTAAAGGTATATAGAGGTGAAAAAGAGTATAACAGCATCCAGTAATGCAAATATCTTTAATGTTTATTTAGATATTGATATATTTAGAAATCTAAACCTTTAAAATATTTGCATTACTTAATGACTTTTTTCAACTTCACATGTGACATGTCAAGTTTTTTTTTCCTTATTTGTCATTGTCAGTGGCATTCACAATAGGCTGAAACTTTCTGGCTTGTATAGAATACTTTTCAGCTTAGGGAATTGCTGTGTAGTCCCAGCTTAAAGTAAAGGGTTGCCAAGTTACAGTACTTAGGATGGATGGTTGGAATTTGGTCATTGTCCCTTTGCCCATTGCTCTTTAAGCAGTTTTACAGAATAGAAGTATCTAAATAAGCCTATGAGCACTTTACTGTTGCTAGTAGAGATGTACTGCATGCAGTCTTAGGGTACAAACACACACGGCATATACGCTGCGTATTTACTGCTGCGATACGCAACAGATACACAGCAGAGTAGATCTAAATAACTGAACACAGCATCAAATCTGCTGCGTATCTGCTGCGTATCTGCTGCGTATCTGCTGTGTGTGTTTGTACCCTTAGTGTTACCAGTGAAGATATGTTTATACAGTTCAATTACGCTAAACTCTGCTATAGAGGACCCTGACAGATTTGGCTAACTGCAGTGTAGTTACTTAAAGAGTACCTGTTATTATATATATCCTGGGCTTACTAACAATCTTGTAATATATTTGAATTACATATTTTGTCCATATATTTTAGCGTATGTCATTGGATGAGTACCCCCCCCCCCCCCACACACACACACACACACACTCTTTTAAGCAGTTATCAATATCTACATAAAATCTGATTTTAAATTAATATTTCCTAGAGTGCTTTTTTTTATTTGCCACATTAGTAGCAAAGTACAGTAGTTGTAATAAGAACTGTTTTTAAAGAGTATCATATGGAAGGAATAACTTAGATGTTACTGAGCCCAGATTATTGTCTAAAGCCCCCCACCTACCATGTGCCAGTTATATGTAATATTAGATTTATATAAAAACATTTATGACAACATTTCAACTTTTATTAAAGTCTTTCTAATTACTAAAAATAATAATAAAAAAAAAAACATAAAGGAGGGTTTTTAGAACAAAACCATGCAGGTTTAAAAAAAAAAAAAAATCTTTTGAAAGTGCAGGTACACTTTAAGGTCTACCAAGGCAAAAATATAGAATTAAATGCATAACGGTAAAGTTGTCTGCATAGCTGAAATACATGTCTGCAGAAACAGACACAAGAATAGCCAGTGCATACATATTGAGAACATATGCGCGTGAGATCTACTTTAGTAGGTACAAGCCAAAAAGACAGAAATGGCTGCACATCGCACCCATGGCTGACACGAAAGCTTATTCAGCTACATTTAAAACCAACATCAGAAGTTAGTATATAATTTGGCCAAACCATATTACCTCATGTACCACGTGCAGGTCTTCTGATACACATGAGTCCCTAACCAAAAAACATCACTGTTCCGGTCAGCAACCACAATCCCCGCAAAACATGCGCAAGCAGAGAAGGGGGGCCACGGAATGGCCCTGCAACCCCATTGTCACAGGACCAGACCCTAAAGGGCCCCCCCAGACCCCGCAGGCGCCACCGGCTCTTACCTCTCTCCATTCCTCTGCAGGTAGAATGGGAGAATACTAGGAGATCCTCCCCTTATGTACACAGGTGCTTCCTGCTAATTTGGATCACATGGGTCTTACAAAGCACGAGTGCTAGCCACAATGGAAAAAGGGACAGAATACATAAAATATGCACAAGCCAAAAAGCCACAAGCCTGTCTGTGCACGCCTGCGGGGTTGGTAGCCACTGACTGGCACGGTGTGGACTTAGTGTAGGGACCCATGTGTATCAGATACCTGCATGATGGTACATGGGGCAGTATGGCTTGATCAATTCATACACAAAATTCTGATATGTTTTTTATTTAGCCTAGGGGCACTAGTATCAGCCATAGGTGTGAGGTAAAGCGCTTTTTCTTCCCTGAACCGAATCTACTTTAGTAGGTACATTCCGTTCTATGTTATATTCACCGGCAGTTTTCTTTTTCAGCTTTTTGATCCGAAGATACTATAGAAATAATTTATCATGTTTCCCTCAAACACCACAAGCTTTCCTCTGCAGCCTAAGATCCATTGTGGTTAGCTGCATCAATATATTATGAAAAGGAATAAATCACCAGACACGGTGGTGGTATAACATCAGACTCTTCAACAACCTGCTTGCTTCTATAGACATATAACTAGTGTCTCTTTATGCTGTTTAGAAGTAAGAGATCCATCATTTGCCATGTAATTACAGTATATATTATAAAAAGCTTATCTTTCAGAAATGTCAAAGTGTTGTATATTCCACAAGTGGAAATGCATGTTATTATCAGATGTGATTAAAATTTAGATTAAAAAAAATCATAGCTATTTTCATTATAAATGTAAATCTTCCTAACACAAATTGACATTTTTTAATCCTTGCTGTCACTTAAATAAACTTTTGACATGTAACAAATCCATGCATAACAAAGACTCTATGCTATGGTTGAAATGTTTTGCCCCTGTACCCTGATATGTGAATAAACTTCACATTGCTTTACTATGGATGCTGAAGGAATTCTCCTTTATGTCACAAATACATGTCAAAAGTTTAGATCTGTCTCAATGCTAAAACCCCCTCCAATCGTTAGATATACTCACAGGAAGCATGGGACAGCATGGTTCACTCTACCACTTAGTACTCAATCCAACTAATTGCAGGAGATGGGCTTTATATGTAAGTCTAAGGGTATATTCACACGGGCTGCGAGCCCGGCAGGTCCTGGCAGTTCCCATACACTACATACTTGCTGCGGTCTAAACGACCGCAGCGAGTATGTAATTATACCGCCCTTAACCCCTTATGCTCCCGCCTGACTCCCCCGCTGTAAGCATACATTACCTGTCCTTGCTGCAAGGGGTCCGGCGTCCTGCTCTCCCGTCCGGCCAATTAGTGTGTTGCCCAGCCGCAGCCACTGATTGGCCGGACGGGAGAGCAGGACGCCGGACCCGTGCAGCAAGGACAGGTAAAGTATGCTTACAGCGGGGGAGCCGGGCGGGAGCATAAGGGGTTAAGGGCGGTATAATTACATACTCGCTGCGGTCGTTTAGACCGCAGCAAGTATGTAGTGTATGGAAACTGCCAGGACCTGCCGGGCTCGCAGCGAGAATCTCGCTGCGAGCCCGTCCGTGTGAATATACCCTAATGCTGCGTTTACACAGAACGATTATCGTGCGAATTTGCACGGTAACGGTCGAATTCGAACGATAATCGTACGTGTAAATGCAGCGAACGATCAACAATTGATCTTTCAGCAGGTTCTCAAATCGTTGTTGATCGTTCGCAAAAATTCGCAGATCGTTCCATGTGAACAGTCGTTTGCTGATTTAACCAATGTGTGAGATAGGCTTTAAGCGATTGCAAAACGATCGAAAAACAAATCTCCGTACGATATATCGTACCGTCTAAACGCTGATCATTATTAAAAATGTTACTCCGACATCGTTAATCGTCTGATCGAGCCAATTATCGTTTCGTGTAAACGCAGCATTAGTTGCACAAAGCAAGAAACAGCAAAATCTTGTCTCCACTTTAGGTCTGGTTTTGAATATAAGCTCCATTCATTTCTATGGAACAGAGTTACAAAGCCACAACCAAACTAAAGACAAGAATCGCGCTGTTTCTGGAGGAAAGCGGCCATGTTTTTCTAAGCTTTGATAATTCCTTTAAACTTTTCTGTGGGATTCAGAACTACAGTGCATATGTTTTACCATAAAGTGCAAAGGATTTTAGCTGTGTCATGTCTACATTTTAACTGTAGCCCCCCCCCCCCCCAAAGGGGAGTTGGTAAAAGAGAACTTTAGAAAGTGTCTAAAAGAGAACACAGCTGCCCATAGCAACCAAATACAACAAACTTTCATTCTTAACAAGCACCATCTAAAAAGGCGTTTTGGGGGGATGTTTTCTCTTGCTGCATGTGACCCCCTCCTCCCCATTCTAAAAGAAACACTTAAAGTGACATTTTCTAGGAATACTTTTTGTATAAAAATGATTTTCTACTTTTCACATTGCCTTATGTTTTTTGCAAAAAAAGAGAAAACACTAATTGTAATTAGGCAAAGTCATTTCTTATGGAGCCAGAAGTCTGATTATCTTGAATCTTCCATAGTTATTTATTTCTTGGTCAGGTTCCTTTGCTTTTTCTAAGCCAGATGGCATCCAAAATAGATTAGCATAATTAGCTCCTAATTTCACAAGAACAGGTTTTCTTCCCAAACACCCTGAAAATCCCAATTTATTCGGTTTTTATACTCCTCATCTATTCATGGCTATACTGGTGAACAACCACTAGAACAATTATTGGATCGCCATACTTTTTAAAATTATTTTTTATTTTTTAATTTATAGCAAAACACACAAATATGACAAAAAAGAACTAATTGGGTTTTTGCCTTTGTAGTTATTCCATAACTTTTACCAAAGGTGGAAAGACTGCTACTTGTTTTAACTGAAAATGAGGAATTAGAGATGTATGATGCAGTATGTGAAAGTAAAACTGTTGTTTAGCAAACTTTGCATGAAACGATAGCATGTAGTATATATTCTGTAGCCAGCTCTATGATCCAATTACAAGCCATACAAATCTAAGGGTGGATAGGAGGAGGAGTGCATGGCGACACAAGGAGAGAGAGAAAGAGACAGCTAAGAGACAACTCTGTAAGAGATCTCACCCCTGGGCTTTATAAACTGTTTTAACTGCCCGCTAGAGCTTTATCATGGCTTCCATGCTGATTTTTTTTTTTTTTTTTTTTTAACTACACAAAGCCAGAAAAGTGGCAGATCCCCTCCACTGTGTGTGTAGAATCTGTGGGAACTGAAAGTTACATGCAGTTTGCAGAGCATAAATCTGCCAATAAATGCCTTATAAAAGATATATAATGGCCAGCCATTGTGCTACTCCTCATGTGCACACATGGCAGCTTATTCTGAAAAGTTACTCAAAATGACATGTACATTTTAAATTTGTCATTTATATTCCTTTATACCTATGTTATTTACAACTCCCTGCTCCAGGGGGGTGGCACTCCACTGGTGGCCACAGGTCTTGTTATCAGATAAACTGATTTGCTGGGCAATATGGTACTTCTTTTGGCTCCAGGTCAGTTCTTCTTAGTTGACATTCTAAAATTTCCAATTCTGATCTTTGGTGTCAGGTTGCCATGACCACTGGCCCCTTCTGATGGCCCCACAGCCTAATTTAAGTCGTATTGCAGAACACAACAACGTCCTATTACACAGAGCGATTTTTAACGATTAAAGACTAACGTTAAATGATCGTAAATTATATTGTTTATTGTTAACCTGAAATCGTTCACCATATTAAACAGAGCGATAGTCGTTAGTTACGATCGTTACTACGATCGTTATTGCAATTGTTACTATGATCATTTGCTCCATCTGATCCCAGCAAAACAATGAACAATGTGCTATTACACTGAACGATTAGGGAAAAAATGTGGAACTACAGCGAATGAATGTGGAATTACAGCAAACGATTAACAATGATTTTAGGTTCAGATCTAAATCATTGATCAACGACACACAAAAATTTTTCAATCATTGCCTGCAATTACACAGAATGATTATCGTTTAAATTTGAACGATAAAACGATTTTTCACACGATAATCGTCCCGTATAATAGGGCCCTTCAAGCATGGTCAGCACACCTCTTCTTTAAGGGTAGCAGTTCACGCGGTGTCAATACAGTAGCCCAAAGATTTAAGAACTTCCGGAATGATGATGTCAGGAGTTCTGAGGTCCATTCTGTAGCACATTGTCTGTATATATGGACCATGCACGAAACGTGTAAATGACCCCTTAGGGTATGTTCCCACTGAGCAAAAGCGGTGAAATTCCATGTCGGATCTCTCCACTGCATAGTTACATAGTTAATACGGTTGAAAAAAGACACATGTCCATCAAGTTCAACCAAGGAGGGGATGGATACAGGGAAGGGGGAGGGGTGATAGGTTCTATACATATGCATTTATATTATTTTGCTCTAAGAACTTGTCTAGGCCGGTTTTGAAGCCCTTTACTGTTTTTGCTGTGACCAGATCCTGTGGTAGACTGTTCCATAGATTCACAGTTCTTATGGTAAAGAAGGCTTGTCGCCTCCGGAGATTGAACCTTTTTTTCTCCAGGCGGAGGCAGTGCCCTCTTGTCCTTTGAGGGGGTTTTACCTGGAACATCTTTTCCCCATATCCCCCTTGCCTCATTGCCTCACAGTGTCTCTATGGAAGGGTATGCACACCTCCGCTTCCAACGCTCTCTGCTCAAAGAATTGACATGCCAATTCTTTCCATGGAGAGCAGTGGGAGTCCTTCCATAGAGACACTTTGAGACACTGAGGCAGGCGAGATTTTACAGTGGAGAGATACGTCGTGGAAATCCACTGCTTTTGCTCAGTGTGTACATAACCTTAGTGTTGGATACCACCTGCACTGCTTCTGTGTGAAAAAGGAGGATCACTACAAAACATGGCATTCATAAAGCTAGAGTTTGTCTCCTGCTTGTACAATTCAGCTATGTGGCATAGGTTTGAAAAAAAACAGAGTTTATGCATACAAGCATATTTTGTGGATACAAGCATATTTTTGGATGTGTCTTATATTTTAGGGCATCACATTGATGTGGCTGTAACTTCAGTCGACACTATATGTGAATTTTATGGGTACAGTATATTTCATAGCTGCATATTAGTTATTTAGAAAGGCTTTGTATTTGCTGTAATGTGAAATAAAGTTGGTTTCAGCAACATTCGCTTCAATCCAAACCAAATGTAAAGCTTAGCAGTTGTAAATTGATCCTATCTGACCTTAACAATGATACAGTAATTGGATTAATGTCTTAACTTGTCGAGCTCAATTATACAGCTGGGTCTAGAAGTATTTGCACAGTGACACAATTTTCATAATTTAGCCTCTGTACACCACCATAGATCTGACACAAAGCCATCATTATGTGATTGAAGTGTCTGCTGTCAGCTTTAATTCAAGGTGTTTAACAAAAATTCTGCATTAACCATTTAGGAATTACAGCGATTATTACAATGTCCCTCCTATTTCACAGGTTCAAAGGTAATGGGATAAATTAACATAACTCTAAAAACTGTATAAGGGTGCCTTCACACCTACCGGATGCTGCGGATTAGCAGCGAGATCCACTGCGGATCCAGTCCCATTCAATTCTATAGAGCACATACTCGCAGCGGGATTGACTTCCCCCTTTGAGTATGTGTTTTAACCCCCTTTTGCCCAAAGCCCTGCCGCCCCCAGCCCCGCCACCTGTAGCCCCAAAGCCCCGCCGCCAAGATCATACATTACCTGCTCTGGCGATGCGAATGTATGTCAGGCTTCCGGCTCCGGTCCTTCTCAGCCAATAAGTGGTGCTGATTGGCTGAGCGGGACTAATGGGAGCCGGGAGCCTGACATGCAGCCTCGTCGCCAGAGTAGATAATGTATGATCTTGGGGGCAGGGCTGAGGGGCTACAGGTGGAGGGGCTGTGAGCAACAAGGGGTTAAAGCACATACACAAAGTGGGATGTCAATCCCGCTGCGAGTATGTGTTCTATAGAAATATATGGGACTGGATCCGCAGTGGATCCAATGTAAATCCGCAGCGTGAAATCCGCTGCGGATCCGGTAGGTGTGAAGGCATTCTAAGGATTATTTTGAATACCTAGGCGCATATACTTTCTAGTCAATATCTCCCTTAAAAGAAACCTGTTATCACTTTCACGCTGCCTGAACCACCAGTCAAAGGGAAGGACCAACAAAGCTGACAGATGCTCCTTGGGACCATCCCAATGACTATTGGTTCAGGCAACATGAAAGTAATGAGGGAATCTCTTTAAGTATAATGCATAATACATGGAGAATACCAATGATAAGTGTCCCCCTTGCCAAATTTCTACTACAGTTACCTCGTCACCTCGTTTTAATTTTATCTTCAGCAATGGAAAAGCATGCTCAATTAGGTCAGATAACAGACCTTTTAATAGAAGAATATTGTGATTGCCTTAAGAAGTTCTTTGTTTATCTGTCAATACAAATCTATACTAAGATAGCATTTTTTCAATATTTGACTAAATACAAGCAGAAATTATATCAGAAACTTTGCAAAAAAAGTGAAAGTTCGTACTGAAGTTCATCCAAAATGGTGGCCGCACATGTTGGAGTACAGTATACTGAAAGGGTGGGTGCAAGGAATTAACCATTATCCCTTTTAGCCTGCTTATCATCTGCAAGCCACACCCCCTCCAGCGTCACACTTCCCCCTTCCATACAGGAGTGCACCGTCAGCCTGCCTTGTACTCATGTACAGTGACAAAAACACAAACTTTACGGTATTCATATAGATAGAGAGAGAGACAGAGAGATAAGCAGAAACAGGGAGAAAAAGGGGAAAGCCAGGGAGGAAAAAAGGAATTTGAGGGAGAAAAAAGAAAACGGCATGGAGAAAAAAAGTAGAGTCGGTTAAATAAAGGCAGTACAAATAGGAAACATATCCACAGACAGTTTAGACATTATGCAAGGTATTCTTCTGCCACATGACAACTCTAGGCTGGAATACAGGTACTAGGACACTGCAGTTCTTAGTATACACTTGAATAACAAATGCTGCTGGTGGTCCTGTGTGCCAGTGTCTCTATAACTCTTTTCTATAACAGACAACCCTGTTTAAAGGGCTAACACTCCCCTTTAAACTGTCTGCAGGTATTACCCCATACTTAAGCCCTCTCTGTCACTGATGGGATCCTGTGGCACACTTCTCTTTATAGCCTAAACAGCAGTCTTAGAGGTCACTGCTTGTCTTTGCAGCCACAGCTTCACACACTTTACTTGTCACAGGCCAGCACACACTTTGCTTGCTGATGTCTCTGCTGCTTCTGCAGGTTTTCTCTCTCACACCAATGCACCAGTGACAGCCAGTTACAAGCCCGAAATACTGATGTCTCCCTCAACAAATCCCACCTTACACTCTCTCAGTAATTGCATTGTTACTTTTATAACATTTTCCATTGCGTAACCATCATAGTTGGCACTAAAGTTTCTTTTCTATTATGCTCATGTTACTTTGTTTTTCAGACAAAGGGAATGTTCTGCTAAATGTGGTATTTTGCTATAGCTCAGTCAATATATGAGTGAACAGTTTGAAAAAGTAAGTGTTCTACCCAGAATAAAAAAGGTCATCTTTGTTTACTGTGACCTTTAACAGATATTAGCCACCATTCTTCCCTTTAATAAACATACATTGTGATATACACTAACTACAGCTGGCATATTTGTTTACAAAAAGACATGTAAGTATTTGTTTCTCAGTTCAACAAAAATTGTGCATATTCCAAAATATATGCAAGACCATTATTACTGGAAAAAAAATGTTACAAAAAAGGCATAAGGTGTGTGCCAAAGTTCACTGCAAATTTTATGATTCTACAAGCAAGACACATGTTAATACATTTATTTTATTTACACTGATCATCCATGACATAATATTTAGGGACACCATGGGTAAAGGTATTATATTCATGGGGCACATTGTGTGGAGTTATACTTTTCAGGGGTTACAGTATGTGGCTTCGATAGCAGGAAGTAAAAGAAAATATTGGGCAGCAACTACATGTGCATTAAGCCCAAGAGTTAAAGAGCAAGAGAAGTAAACATTAAAGGGATCCTGTCACCAAGACAATGCTATCTAATCTATCACCGTCATGTTATACAACAGAAAAACTGAGCAAATTGTTTTATAACTTTGTGGGAAAAGACTTAGTATAACTTTTAATTTATTGATTCATTCTGAGTTGAGTCCAGGGGGCGGGGTCACTGAATGGACTAGACTCCTTAGCATGAAAACTTTACAAATTTCAATCAATAAATTATTCAGTATTAAGTTATACTAAATATTTTTCCAAAAAGATATAAATCAATCTGCTCATTTTTTCTTTGCTCTATAACATACTGTTGATAGCTTAGATAGAATTTTAATGATGACAGGCTCCCTTTAACCCTTTGAGGACCAGGCCCAAAATGACCCAGTGGACCGCGCAAATTTTGATCTTTGCGCTTTCGTTTTCCCCTCCTCCCCTTCTAAGAGCTCTAGCACTCTCAGTTTTCTATCTACAAGCCATGTAAGTGCTTGTTTGTTACAGGAATAGTTGTACTTTGTAATGGCGTCATTCATTTTACCATAACATGTATGATGGAATTCCAAATATATTATTTATGAAGATATAAATAGGTGAAATCGTAAAAAAGAAGCAATATGGTAACATTTGGGGGGTTCCTGTGTCTACGTAATGCACTATATGGTAACAGCGACATGACACCATTACTCTATAGGTCAGCCCGAACACAACCATATGCAGGTTTACGCAGATTCTCTAATGTTATATATGTATTTTTTTTATGAAATCCTTTTTTTTTTGCAATTAAATATTAATAAAATTGGCCTATTGTGACACTTATAACGGTTTTATTTTTTCACCTATGGGGCTGTATGGGGTGTCATTTTTTCCGCCATGATCTCTAGTTTTTATTAATACCATATTTGTGAAGATCGGACGTTTTGATCACTTTTAATTGATTTTTTTTAATATATAATGTAACATAAAATCGGTAATCTGCGCACTTTTTCCCCTCTTTTCGTGTACGCCGTTCGCTGTTCGCAATGACGCTTGTTATATTTTAATAGATCGGACAATTACGCACGCTATGGTATATTATATGTTTATCTATTTATTTATTTTTATATGTTTTATTTATATAATGGGAAAGGGGGGTGATTTAAACTTTTATTGGGGAGGGGTTTTGGGGTAGTGTAATAGTGTTTTGAACTTTTTTTTTTTTACACATTTGAAGTCCCTTTGGGGGACTTCTACATTCACTACTTGGATTTTTACACTGATCATTGCTATGCCATAGGCATAGCATTGATCAGTGTTATCGGCGATCTGCTCATTGAGCCTGCCTGTGCAGGCTCAGTGTAGCAGATCGCCGATCGGACCGCACGGAGGCAGGTGAGAGACCTCCGGCAGTCCGTTTTGCCGATCGGGACCCCCGCAGTCAAACTGCGGGGGTCCTGATCGGTAAGTGACAGGGGACTCCCCCTGTCACTTGCACTTAAACGCCGCGATCGCGGCGTTTAAGGGGTTAATGACACGCGGCAGCGCGATCGCTGCAGCGTGTTATTACCGGTGAGGTCCCCCTATGAAGCGGTGAGGTCCCCCTATGAAGTCCCCCACCTCCTATGAAGCGCGCTCGGCTCCGGAGCACGCTTCATGGCCGGAGAAACACCCAGGACGTAGGGTTACGTCCAGGGTCGTCTGGGGACAGACTTCCATGACGTAACCCTACGTCCAGGGTCGTCTAGGGGTTAAAGGGGTACTCTGGCATCAGATTAAAAAAAAACATGCTGGAGAAGCATGTAGCATTGCTTATATATCTGCTCAATTATAAAACCACCAAAAATTCATTTATTTGGGGGTCTTAGTAAATCGCATCATTGTACTTCTTCGTTGAGCAGTTGCTTTCTTTAAGCTGTTCAACACAGTCCTCCCACTCTGCCTACTCTCCTCCCACAGCACTCTTACCAGTTCTCTGCCTAAAATTGTTGCAGAATATCTTGTTTCACTGCAGACTATTGCACAATTACTGAAGATGCAGCAGCTGGAAACAATGGTAATCCGATGTTTCAGGAGAAAGGGAGGAGCTGGGGAGCTGTAGACAATACACATTTTGAGGTTTTTCTAATTTCTTTTTCCTGTCAGGGGTGAATCATGAAAGAGCATGCTGAAGCCAGTACTATTTATGATAATATTCTATCAATTAGTTATATATCTTGGGGTGATAGTTTTGTTTAACGATCATTTTCTAAAAATAGACTACCCTCTTAATGTACATTAGTCAAATTACTTTTCTGTGGATTGGTATTCCACTGTAGATGTCCAACTTGGAGGACGAACATCTATTTAAGGGGTTGTCCAGTGAAAATCTTTTTCTTTCAAATCAACTGGTGTCAGAAAGTTATATAGATTTGTAATTTATTTCCATTAAAAAAAATTCAAGTCTTCCCATACTTATTAGCTGCTGTATGTCATGCAGGAAATGTTGTTTTATTTTCTATCTGACACAGCATACATTTCTATATAGCTTCAAGATTGGTTGCACTAAACTTATTTGGCATCAGTCTAGAATTGAGTGGACAACACTAAAGTGAAGTAACTTGTAAACAGAAAAGATTATTGACTTGAAGCAGTCACTGAGAAGAGGACAATGGGGACATGATTAAAATGAAAAACACTTTAAACTTGTTTGGAGATGAGAAACTATTTATATATATGCGTGTGCACAGTGCATGCAGAAATGTGTCTAATGAGCCTGTCATACAACTAATGTGACATAAAGGCATCAAAAGGAATCGGGACAACAGTATAATATTTAACCATTAGTACTTAATAACATTCTTCCCTCTAAGAGAAGTTAGGCAGGTCCAGTAGTCCAAAGGTTAGTGAAGATTTAAGTTACTAATCAGTTTTGATTTTAAGGATTTGTATTTTGTTACAATGCTTTTCATTATTTATTTATTTATTTATTTATTTATTTATTTATTCCATGCCGATTTATTTATGCAATGCTTTTCATCATTTCATTATTTATTTATTTATTCATTTATAAATTGTGTGGTTGTGTTACAGGTACCTTATTATCTATGTACCTCAATTCACCTTAAAAACCTCAAGTTTTTTGGTTTTGTTTTCTTTATTTTAGTGTACTGTATATATTTTAGTGTACTGTATATGCAGCTAAGCATCACTCCCTCTATGCTCCCTACGAACAGAACACAAATAGTAATAGTATTATAATTATGAAGGTTTAAAATTAGCTTGTTGAGGCCAAGCTCTGGGCTAGCTGGCAGAAAATGGACATCCATTTTAAGACTTAAAAACAGGCTATGTCCACATGTAAAGTTCTGTGAAATATATTGGTATTATAGAAATAAATATTAATATTATTATCTATGTTGGGGGATTTAACACAATTTACCATATATTTTAAAATGTGTACTGTAAATCCTGTAAATCACCAAGACGCAATTAAAAGTGAGAAGGGGTTTTAGTATTGTGGGGTGGGGGGGTTGTTGCTCCTATGACAAGACAGACTACCAAACATGACAACAAACAGAAGCCTTAAAGAGGTTATTTCGGCAAACCTTAAACTTTTTATACTGCCTGCCTCTGGCATAAAACAAAAAACAAGCCATACCTATATCCCCCCACACACACACTCACTCGCCCCATTGCTCCCACTGTGCGATCTTCTGGTTTCAGCTGTGTTCCCGTTCTGCCAGCTTCCTCTAATGTCCGTTTCCCACTCAGCTCTGTGATTGGCAGAATGGGATCACAGCCAAGACTGGAAGATCAAAGCAGAAAAAGAGGGTGGAGGGACAGGGACCAAATAAGTTCTCATAAGTTGTTTTATGCCACATAGAGGCTATATATATGGTGTGTATGTGTGTGTGTGTGTGTGTGTGTGTGTTTTAAGTTTTTCCCATGCAACCTGTTTAAAGTGAATGCATTCTCTACATATTTTTTTTACTGATTGGAGACAGATACTAAAACACACTCTCTTTTTTTTCCCCTTCAAATTTTTTGGTTGTGCAGTTTTAACAACATTAGGGATACGCCCAACATTAGGGAAACTCCAATGAACATAAGCACAATAAAGATTTCATGACCCTAAGAAATCATTCTACAGAAGAGAGTGGGCTGAACTCCTCCTTTTTTCACTATTTTTATTGTAATACTGTAATACTCACTTTCTACTCCTCCTTATCATCGCATACAGAAGAGGAAATCTTTGCTTACTTTTAGGCTTAGTGGACAGAATGAAAAAACTTAAAAATACTGAATAAAGACATGAAAAGTAGAACAAAAAATGACCCAAATAACAAGAAATAGTCAATGAATTACTCAATATCTCAATGAAAATTAGCATGTGAGATCTCAATCGAAACATACACTCACCGGCCACTTTATTAGGTACACCATGCTAGTAACGGGTTGGACCCCCTTTTGCCTTCAGAACTGCCTCAATTCTTTGTGGCATAGATTCATCAAGGTGCTGGAAGCATTCCTCAGAGATTTTGGTCCATATTGACATGATAGCATCACACAGTTGCCGCAGATTTGTCGGCTGCACATCCATGATGCGAATCTCCCGTTCCACCATATCCCAAAGGTGCTCTATTGGATTGAGATCTGGTGACTGTGGAGGCCATTTGAGTACAGTGAACTCATTGTCATGTTCAAGAAACCAGTCTGAGATGATTCTAGCTTTATGACATGGCGCATTATCCTGTTGAAAGTAGCCATCAGATGTTGGGTACATTGTGGTCATAAAGGGATGGACATGGTCAGCAACAATACTCAGGTAGGCTGTGGCGTTGCAACGATGCTCAATTGGTACCAAGGGGCCCAAAGAGTGCCAAGAAAATATTCCCCACACCATGACACCACCACCACCAGCCTGAACCGTTGATACAAGGCAGGATGGATCCATGCTTTCAAATTCTGACCCTACCATCCGAATGTCGCAGCAGAAATCGAGACTCATCAGACCAGGCAACGTTTTTCCAATCTTCTACTGTCCAATTTCGATGAGCTTGTGCAAATTGTAGCCTCAGTTTCCTGTTCTCAGCTGAAAGGAGTGGCACCCGGTGTGGTCTTCTGCTGCTGTAGCCCATCTGCCTCAAAGTTGAACGTACTGTGTGTTCAGAGATGCTCTTCTGCCTACCTTGGTTGTAATGGTTGGCTATTTGAGTCACTGTTGCCTTTCTATGAGCTCGAACCAGTCTGCCCATTCTCCTCTGACCTCTGGCATCAACAAGGCATTTCCGCCCACAAAACTGCCACTCACTGGATGTTTTTTCTTTTTTGGACCATTTTCTGTAAACCCTAGAGATGGTTGTGCGTGAAAATCCCAGTAGATCAGCAGTTTCTGAAATACTCAGACCAGCCCTTCTGGCACCAACAACCATGCCACGTTCAAAGGCACTCAAATCACCTTTCTTCCCCATACTGATGCTCGGTTTGAACTGCAGGAGATTGTCTTGACCATGTCTACATGCCTAAATGCACTGAGTTGCCGCCATGTGATTGGCTGATTAGAAATTAAGTGGTAACGTGCAGTTGGACAGATATACCTAATAAAGTGGCCGGTGAGTGTATAATTTGCTTATTAGTTTGGACATAATTCTATACTCAATTCTATAAAGGCCCAAAACTTTTACAAGCCTAATTTATAGCAAAAATATGCAAATATTATTGAGGTGCATAAAATCAAACACGCCCCTGCTTACTAAAAACAAAATAGACAAACATTGTAAGTAATATGGGTCATAGTGAAGAGCTTAGCAGCTTTTAATGGGTTTTCCCACAACTGACATTTATTGTCTGTCCACAGAATAAGTGCTAAATGCCTGGTCACATCAAGGCCTCACCACTGAGACTCTCACAAACACTAGAATAGGGGGTCCAGAGCCCTCCTTCCTCTTTGGGTCATGACTGCAGTGAGGAGGATTTTCAATAGTCATTAAGCGTGCACACAGCAACCCTATTAAAAATCTTTGGGAGTGAAAAAGACAGCATGATTTAGAATGCCAGATGCAAGCCAGACATTATTGCCCAGTAGCACTGCCTGACCTTGCAAATGCCCTTTTGAATGAATTGACCAAAATTCCCACAGACTCACCACAGTCTTGTGGAAAAGCCTTTCACAAAATGGGACACAAGTCCACAATAAAGCCCAATAAGCTTGTATAGATGTGATGATTAGGTGCCCGCATACTTTGAGCCATATAGTATATATGTCCTATCTATTGATCTATCTATCTATCTATCTATCTATCTATCTATCTATCTATCTATCTATCTATCTATCTATCTATCTCCTATCTATCTATTTATCTCCTATCAATCGATCTATCTCCTATCTATCTATTTTCTCCTTTATATGGTTATAAAACTGGTAGAACAGACTAATGCAACCTTCAAAGTACTTCAGACATTTACATACAACCTAAGCAACTATGCTTCTGTCTGTGGGATACAAAATGTCACTGTCTTATGTATCACTGTTGCTGTAAAGGTTACATCTTTGGATTACATTTGTTACATAAAGGCACAATGTAGGATCTCATGTGTAAGGAAGCAAGCTGTCAATTCTTGCTTGCTGGACTGTATCCTTATAAAGATAGTTGCCTGTCACTTCAAAAGGCCAATTTAACTCTGAGTTAATGTTCGGTAAAATTTTTTAATGTTTTGTAACTTTATGCATGTATAAACATGTGGCTCCATAAATGTATCTGTTTTATTTTTGTTGCAGCTGCTACAGGACCACTGCTTTGGTGGCCAGCAGTTTCACAATGTTGGTTTGTGCTAGTTGGCAACTGGGAAAAAAGTGTCGAAGACTGCCAACCAAAATAGAAAGGTACAGGTATAAGCATAGGCCCGGGAGGTGGCTAGTAATGACCAGGAAATGTGTGGGGACAATGGCGCACTGCACCACCACAATTAAGGGGTGGAGCCTTGTGACATGGTAAAAGACAGGTATCTAGGTGAATAGCTGGTAGAGTAGGAGAAGAGTAGAGTAGGAGGCAACCTTGTGTTTGTTGGCATATCTAGTACATTTGTAAACTAGTATGCCTATAAAGGTGAGTAAAGATGCATCAAATGAGACATTATAGCATTATATATGTTACATATTATGTAATCATTTCCAAAAACTTAATTAAAGGGTTATTCCAGGAACATTAATGTTTCCCCTATCCACAGGACAGGGGATCACAGGGGATCTGACTTTTGTACCCCCCATCGATCCAGGTATCAGGCCTCCGACTTCTGTATTTTGAATCGAGCCAATGGAAAGAGAAGTACAGCGTTCTTCCGGCGTACTCGGCTCTTTCTGTCACTTAGAAATTCTGTAGTCATGGCTCTATACACAATACAGAAGCCAGGGGCCTGATAAAAGGATCGACGGGGGGTACAGAGGTCGGACACCCCGTGATCTTCTACTTTTCCCTTATCCTGTGGATAGGGGAAAAGTTAATTTTTCCTGGAAAACCTCTTTAACGCTGCTTTTTAAAAATGTTCTAACATTTCTTTAGTTAAGTGTTTATTGATTTTTAACTGTGAACTAACATTTCTATTATCCATGGACAGTGGCGTGTCTTTAAGACTGGGGGTGCCCATTATACTCCACTGTCTCCATCATCTCTCTTGGCCTCCTAAACCTCCTGCATACTGTATATGCTGACCAGGTGCAGATAATTTGGGCAGTTTTGGCAGCCACCCAAGGCTCATGGGGTCTGAACCACCCAAATCGGATCTTACTGCAGCTGCACATCATTCAGGGATCCACCAGAGAAATTGTGCATGCGCCTTTAAGGGCATCTACTAAAGGGGAACCCACAGGGGGTCATCTACTAAAGGAGGACTCTACAATGGGCTACCTAACGTACAGCAAGCAAAGCTGACTATCAGTCATTCAGTGAGAATGTGAGGGGTAGTGGAGCAGGGGTGGAGGGGGAGGACGGGCAACAGCAGTGTCACAGCCACTGCCCCTAGAAAACAAAAATACATTTTGTACTGAACTGACCAAATGGATTAAAAATATAAAGTTACTACAAGATCCCATGAAAAATACATTATTGATAACTGCAATTCTGTACTGTCAGTACCCCTATAAAGTTTATCTGAACTGGAAATGGTCTTAATGTTGACCTTTTAAAACATTTATCCTATAATAAATTTAAATGATGTAAAGCAAAATATTCATTTCTTGTTATTTTTTTAACCTGCATGATGTGATTTTATTCCCTGCTTTCAGAGCTATAGGTATAGGGGAGCAGAGCCTAATGGGTGCTTATGAGAGATGAGCAAACCTTACCGTGTGGGATTTGATTACTTGTTGGTGAAGAGGCTAGATGTTTAAGGTTCGGTCATCTCTAGTCCTTATGTAGGAAGAGTCCAAAGGCACTCCAATGTCTCTTGGCCCACAAAACCAGCCGTCACCTACAGGTAGCAACCCAATGGCCTCCTTCAGAAAAGTCCACACAACAGTAGATCGGTTTAAGGAGTAGTTCAGCAAAAAAAAAAAAAAACTCAGCTCAAGTTTTCCAGTAGTTATCAGCTGCTGTATGCCCTGCCAGAAGTGTTGTATTCTTTCCAGTCTGACACAGTGCTCTCTGCTGCCACCTCTGTCCATGTCAGGAACTGTCCAGAGCAGTAGCAAACCTTAATAGAAAACCTATCCTGCTGTCCAGACTGGAGACATTTAGGACCAGTTTTAAAAGAAAAATGGTGAAGTAAAAGTTTAATTAAAAGTTTATTGGTGAACTACCCCTTTAGGCTGCGTTCACACTACGTATATTTCAGTCAGTATATTTCAGTCAGTATTGCAACCAAAACCAGGAGTGGATTAAAAACACAGAAAGGATCTGTTCACACAATGGTGAAATTGAGTGGATGGCCGCCATATAACAGTAAATAACTGCCATTATTTCAATATAACAGACGTTGTTCTAAAATAACAGCAAATATTTGCCATTAAATGGCGGCCATCCACTCACTTTCAACATTGTGTCAACAAATCCTTTCTGTGTTTTTAATCCACTCCTGGTTTTGGTTGCAATACTGACTGAAATACACTGACTGAAATATACATATACTGACTGAAATATACGTAGTGTGAACGCAGCCTTAAAAAGTAAAAGCCAGGGAATGTCTTAGACAACACCCAGAGGAATAGTCTTAAGTAAATTTGGTTAGATGGCACAGTCTTTACATTCTCCTTTTATTTCTGTTATGCAAAAACGTGTTGAGTGCTAACATAGCCTTCCATGTTCTCTTGCACGAGTAATTTACCCACATTTTCTCTATTTTTTATTAGAAAGTTCATGGATATTTACATTTTTTGAGCATGGAGCTCCAGCTTCATGACCTATAAAATTATGTTTTAAGACTCATATGAGTTCTTTGACTTATAGGACCCTGTAGGTGGTATCTCCAAAGTATAAAAGAGTAATAATTTTCTGGCCTTCTTAAAATTGCTGTTAATGCATTTTAGAATGCTAATTAACAGACTCATACTTGCTTTATATGATTGTGGTGGTGATCATTATAATGGATCAGACATGATGGATCCCCAGATAATATGGTTTTGTTGTTGTAGTACTTGTCACCATACATTATTAAAACAACCCACTATAATAAGAACATAGTCATAAACAGTCATTGAACTTCATCTATTAAACAGTGTTTTGTCTCTGCTTATAAACCAACTAAAATAATTGCTGTTCTGAACAAGATCAGGGTTGTATCTTTTATAATACAAAAATACATTATGAAAGCTAAGGCTTGCTTGGTTTTTGGAGCAATAGATTGTTCCTTTGCATCATTTCTGATATTGTCTTTGCAGTAATGTTTCTAAACCCTTGTGGATTTCCATGATTGTTGTGGAAAACAGAAAAGCGAAATGTGTTTGTAGCGAGCACATGCTATTAATCAAAAATGACATGGTCTTTGTAGGCTATGCAGCAAGGAAAAAGAGGTGTTTGTGGCTTCTGCAGAACAACGATCTGCACCATATAAATAACCTTAATTCTGGATCAAATCAGAAATATCAGAAAAACCTACATTTTTATTAATTAATTTATTTTTAGTAATAATACTAAGACTCATTGAACTGGCCTGTCCTAAATGGTGAAACATGTGCAAAGTACTTTTTACCATTGATACAGACATAAAAAAAAAATATATATATATATATATATATATATATATATATATATATATATATATATATTTGCAGAATTCAACAGTTACTAAAAAAATAGTTTATTCTTTAAATCAACTGTGTACCCACAGTCTGCATCATGCACTTTGTTTTATCTGATGAAGAGGACGTATGTCTTAGAAACGCGCCATATTTGTGCTATACTGAGTATTTTTTACTATATTAAATTCATTTATTTAAGCTTTCGGCCACTTCTCTGTGTATATAGCGCTGACCTAGAGTACCTTAATTTCTTTTTATTTTATTCACTTATTCTCTCCACGGGCCCCATTATTTTGGGAGCATCCTGTGTTTTTGGTACAGTCAGTTCAGCAGTCCCTAGAGATAGTAGGCCCCTATACAGTGGACTGTTACCAAACAAGACCGGATTTGTACCCTGTTAAGGGGTGATATGCACAAAGCCCAAGTGGCATCCAGGCGAGAACCTTCTCACATAATCCTTATCCTTGGTGTATTGAGGTATCACACGAGGTGCCGGTGCCTGCTTTTTTCTTCTTTTTCTTTCCCCTGTGTCAAATTGGTATGGTCTACTGTACCCATGCCCTAGGCTTGTGACACCCTTCCGTCCCTCCTCCCAGCCCTCTTTGTCATTAGGAATGCCCCTAAAACAATTTCTCCTATTCATGACCTGTCTAAACACTGCACATGAGTTGGATCATTAAGGCACCTGTGCAGTGTGTAGACAGGTGAGGAATAGGAAAAATCCTGCCTGGGGTATTCCTAATGAAGAGGGTGGGGAGGGGCGTAGCAATCCTAGGGAACACGCACTCTAGGCCACGCCAATTTTAAACAGAGCTGCAAGTTTAAAAGTTTTTTTTAGGACAATAACTGCATCACCTGCTGAACGCGCCCCAGGACAGATCTTGGGTTAAAAACAGCTATCCAAATGTACAAGCGGTTTGGGGGGTCAGATTGTGGGTACAGAGTCACTTTAAAGCAACAAGAAAAAAATGTACCAGGGAAACTGTCAAATATTTTTTTATCCCCAAAACATTATATGTGAAACCACCTGTTCAGCAAAGAAAAAGATAGTAAGGGGACACACACTAATATATCATGATATGTATACAATACATAAAACCATCTAAAAAGCATGTAAAACCAACACACCGTACATGGGAGCAGCACAATACCTCATTCTGTCTATGGTAAGGGCCACAACAAATACTGATTTTTTTTTGCTTTATAAGACACACTTTTTTTTCCCCAAAGTAGGGGGAAAACTTAGTGCGTCTTATAAAATGCAAAATTCAAAAAGCCTCTGCCTCTTCCTGCCTCTGAGGACCCTGCCACTTGACTTTTCCCCATGCCGCACCTGCCGCATTGATTTAAAAGAAAACTGCCTGTCAGGTTAAAAACCTGCCTCTCCCCGCTACATTGGAACACTGAGGTGCAGATGCTAATTTTTTTTATTGAAAAGGTGTGGCCATGGTGGCACAACACTATGCAGTCTCTCCTTCCCTTCCACCTCCAATTTCTAGCAAGCTACCCAACACAAGCGGACCCTTGTATTAAGGCTCATTGAGGGTTAATTCCCTGACACCCCTGCTCCCAGAAGATTCTGAGCAACCTGATACACTTTTGCCCATAGGACTGCTGTAACTACATCCCAGCTCCTATTCACTTGAATAGGAGCTGAGCTGCAGTTAAATAGGATCACTGCTACACAATGAATGGAGACATTCACTTTGTAGTGCAGCACTAAACAGCTTTTTCCACCCCCAAAAACCTAGGTGCGTTTTATCATCAGGTGCATCTTATAAAGTGAAAAATATGATAAATGGGCCTGATCAAATGAGAAAAAAGAAACAGTGATATGAATAAATACATAAAGTGATGAAGTGCACAAATATAATCAATGGTTACAATCTGGGCCTAGGAAATGGGACAGTTATTTGTTGGGGCCTCTTCCAGAGACAGCAGATATTGTGCTGCCCCCATGTGCTGTGTATTGGTTTTAAATGCTTTTATGAGTTGGTTTATGTATTGTACACTGTTAGAATTATAAGCATGGACTTAATAATGATATGTTGGCATGCATCCCCTTACTACCGTAATTAGCCACCTTTTATGTTTTGAACATATAGGGGGAGATTTACTGCCCATAGCAACCAATAAAATAAAAGCTGAGCTGTGATTGGTTGTTGCGGGCAGTTTACACCAGTATATATTTACACCCTTTGGTAAATCTGGGCCATAGTCTGTGTTTTAACTTAGTGGCAGGGCCGTATTTGCCACTAGGCACCTGTGGTCCGGTAGAGAACAATTTTTTTTTACCCCCTCCACTGCCATAGGCACCGGCCCACAGGTGCCTAGTCCGTGCGCAGGGGGGGAGGAGTGATGGGTCTGCTGGGGTGCAACTTTGGGGCTGGGTTGAGCTTCCGGCACAGACAGCCGCAGCCACAGCTGCAGCCCCGCGGTGCCCGAAGTTCTCTCCTGCTCGGTAATGACGTCACATGTGCGCGCTGCCGAGCAGGAGAGAAGGTTGAGACTGCAGGGCTGCAGCTGTGAGCTTTCAGCCTGTGTGATACATGCTGTCTGTCCCGGAAACTCACCCCGGCCCTGAAGTTGCATTGGGGGGTGGAGGGGCCTGCCCAGCCTGCCCAGCCAGCCCAGTCTGTCTTCCCCCCCCCTGCACCCCCAGCTTTTCCCTTGCCCCCCAGCTGCTCCCCTGCCCCCTACTGCTCCCCCTGCCCCTTAGCTGCCCCCCCCCAAGTGCAAGGGTATATATCATGCATGTAACCTGCCTGTGCAAAGAGGAAGGGGGGGGGCACCTCAGCATGCAAAGTGCCTAGGGCAGCATGAACTCTAAATACAGGGCTGCTTAGTGGGTGTTTATTATTGTGATTGTGGTGTCCACTTTTCTTTTCCTGTTTGGAATCACTCATTATGTATATGATTTCCTTTTGTACTCTTTGGCTATGTTTACACATTGTATTGCTGTCCGTCTTTTTTTTTTGTCAGTTTTTTTTTAATCAAAACCTAGAATGGGTTGAAAACACAGGAACTGTGCATATCTTTCCATTATATTTTTGCCCTGTCATTTCCACTCCCTATTATGGCTGAAAAAATACTGACCAAAAGACTGAAGGAAATACTACATGTGAATATAGTCTTTAACTGTTGTTTCCTTGTCCTGTAGAGAAGCCTATTGAAAAATACCAAAAAAGAGGCCATCTCCGGAGTACACTGCTTAAAACATTATCCAAACATTAACAGTGTTACAGAGTTCTGGATAAAAGGATACTATTAATACCTTCACTTCTGCTATCAATCCCTTTAATCCTATGATAAATGCTGTTTCATTCTGTATTGAAATATCAAAGATCCACAGCCCAGGAGTCTGCAGTACAGTGAGATGTCAAAAAGACCTCACCTCTTTGACACTTCAGTGCATACTTCAATAAAGTATAAAAACTAAGTGGTTTTCCCATAATTAAAGGCATGGACAACAGAAAGGAAGATATTACTAGAATTGTTCTATTAAGACCTCTGTAACACTGTAGCAGTTTGGTAATGGTTTTGCAGGTGATAGATGTGTTTTAATACAAGATGTATTAATGGGAAGACATCAGAGACCACCTTAACAATTCCCTTTGAGAGTAGTACTGGAGTACATGATTTAATAAATTCTCCATATCGTATGTAGTAAATGTATGCAGTTCTTGGGGGGGGGGAGCATTTGTTTTAGCCTTTTAACAGCTGTTGTTTTGCTTGTTAGTTTTTAGTTTTTTGTTATTACAACTGCTGCAACCAGATCTTAGCTTAAAGTCATAAAGTCATTAAAACATTACATTTGTGGCTTTTTAAGAATGAGTAAGTGGCACTTTTTTCCAAAGCATGCTCTATGTGTGGAGTTTTTTCATCCTATTTTTTGTATTCCTCTAATGAAACACAATGTAGCCCAAAAACACATGTAACATCTCTTAAAAACATTAAGGGTGTGTTCACACCTACAGGATCCGCAGCAGATCCGCAGCAGATTTGATGGTGCAGATTTAATGCTGTGTTCAGTTATTCAAATGAAATCTGCGGATCTGCTGCGGATCCGCAGCAGAAAATACGCTGCGGATCCGGTAAGTGTGAACGTACCCTTAGGTGGAAGATTGTCAGGGGCTTTGCGCCTATTTTTAGGTGAATAATTGGATTTTTAACCCATTTTTAGTCTAAGTTCTATTTATGAAGCAGTATTCAACAGGCATATATTTTTTTTAGATGCAACTTTTTTTTAAATTGCCTGTTTTGAGTATTCACTGAAAATTTTGCATAATCCGGGATTAGCATCCAATTTATCATTAAAAACAAGTGCAGGCCTACAGTACGTCTGGTCAGTGCCAAGTGAATAAGCTTGCGCAATTTTAGCGACTTTTTCTGCGACTTTTTCATAGATACATTCCCTATGGCAGTGCTACATGTTAATAAATCAATCACAAGATATTGGAACAAAATATACACCAATCCTCATTAAAAGAGTCACACAAATTAGAATCCTTAGTAAATGCCCCCTAAGAGTTTTGTTTAGCCAAATAAAGGAGTATAAGGCAGGATTCACTTCAAATTCAGATTTCAGGATTATTTTATAATATAGATAGAAAAGTAAAAAAAAAACATTACCAAAAAGTCTTAGTAAATATGTTTACTATAAAATCTTGATTTAAACATTAATAATTTTCTGATGAAACTTTCCCTTTAATATGTAGATTAAATAGTGTATTGTTATTCTTGAAATAACATGGTTTCAAAGCTAAAGGGTAATAAAACAGAGTATAAAATAATAAGAAGCCATCACCCTTGCTAGCTTGCGGCGCCTATAGGTAAAGGAATAAAAGCATGCAGAGACAAGCAATTTGAAAGAAAAGAGAGGGGCAATTTAGAAGACACAATCAATTATGTTTTATTAATGTTATTTTAATACAAGCCCTGGTCCAGTAATCATGATCTGTTCAGCGCTGTGCTGGAATAAGCTTATAGCAGAATGTAATTTGCAGCAGCTTCTGCTCACTTACAAAACACTTGCTATGTTAATTGTGATTTCACACTTGACAGAACCTGCTTGCCTCCAGGTAACTTTCACTTCATAGAACACTTAGTATCTCACCAGCATGTTCTACTTAATATTTCTAGCACTCTGTAAAGCCTGCAGGTAGTCACCTAAATACATTGGTTCATTAACCCTTACTGCATCCGATCAAATATATTTAACTATTGTCAGACATGTTACTTCTCTTTTGCCTCCTCTGTTTCTTCTTTCGCTAAAGATTTCTATACCTATGGGATTACGATCACAGAAAATGTAATGTACATAGAGGATCCAAACATCAACCTGCCAGACTAAAGTGGGAGGTCAGGGAGACAGTTTCAAAAGCCAGAGTATTTTTGAGTTAAGTGGCAAATGATGGTTTAAGTGGTCAGAATTTACCATTTTGACTGATTTTTATCTTACAGTGTGTGCAAGGACAGGTTTAGTCACTGTGCTGCCCCATATAGGGAGGGAGATTAACTAACAAAGCACCTGGCATACATCAGAAAATGGCACATATTTTTTCTGCAATCTACTGGGTTTTACGTGAAAACATGCAGAGTATTGACAATAGTTTAGAACGCTATGTTAGGAGGGGTGAAGGGTGAGTGCAGCCCTGGAACTTAACCCTCTACCCCTGCCTACTAGATAACCACCCTAAACAGTGGCCCCCAACTGGGCAATGGTCTCTTCTGAATGGTGTGTTTACACAGGAAGATTTATCTGATAGACAGGAAAAGACATTAAACAGAGAACAGGTCACAAAGGAAAGCCTGAGATTTCTCCTCTTCTTAAATCCATTCCTGGCTTTGGCTTTAATAATCTGTCAGTAATCTCTCTGTGTAAACGCACCATTGAGGAATAGGGAAAGGACAGAAATAACAGACTAGTTAGGTCAAACCAGGAGAATACATCAGGAACACAATCACAAAACAGAGACAAAGTCAGATATTAAGCCAAGGTCAGAAAGTCCAGGAGAAGCAAGTCAAAAACCTAATCACAGTGACAATGAGAAATCCAAGGTAGTAGAACAATGGGTTTTAGCAGGCGGGTAACTGCTAGTAAGGCTTATGCTGCGCTTACACGGAATGATTATCGTGCGAATTTGCACAATAACGATCGAATTCGAACGATAATAGTATGTGTAAACGCTGCGAACGATCAAGCGACGCGCGAGAAATCATTCATTTTGATCTTTAACAATGTTCTCAAATCTGTTGATCGTTCGCAAAAAATTTGCATCCGTTCACCGATTTACCCAATGTGTGAGATGGGCTTAAAAGATCGCAAAACGAATTTTCCGTACAATATATCGTACCGTCTAAACGGTTATTATGATCGTTATGAAAAACACATTGTTACTTTGACATCTTTAATCGTACGATCGGGCGAATTATCGTTCCGTGTAAACGTAGCATAAAGAAACCAAATCACAGGCAACTCCCATAAACAGCTGAAGTTATATATAGAGCTGCTCAGGGAGACTGGAAAACTGGGCCGAATGTGACTGACCCGGCATTTCATCCTCCTGACAGCATTCACACACTGCACAGTCAGGGCCATATTTACCACTAGGCACCTGTGGTCCGTTGCCTAGGGCAGCACCTTTCAGGGGGGGGGGGGGATTTTTTTTAATTTTCTTCTAGTCTCCCACTTCCCATTTAGACTTGCCAGTAAATCTGGTGTCTGTTCGAGGGGGGAGGGGGATGGTGGTATTGTTTAGGTCTGGTATGGCGGTGTTACCCAGTCACAGTATGGTGGTATTGTTTAGGTATGGTGGTGTTATCCAGTCACAGTATGGTGGTATTGTTTAGGTATGGTGGTGTTATCCAGTCACAGTATGGTGGTATTGTTTAGGTATGGTGGTGTTATCCAGTCACAGTATGGTAGTATTGTTTAGGTGTGGTATGGCAGTACTGTTCATGTGTCACCTGGCGCTATTACCTACAAATCTACCAATCCGGTGGTGAGAATTCCTTCAGAAAATATGCAGACTGCTTTAATCATTGATTTAATGTGGAAATTAGTTTATGTTTTAAGCAGTTAAAAACCATAAAAAATGCAATTCTGAAACCACGCTCCCCAAGATTAGGCATCCTCAGGTTTAGTGCCTAGAGCAGCAGGAGCTGTTAATACGGCCCTGTGCACAGCATGTAAATAAATGTACCAGCTTCTCCTTACGCCGGCTACCCTCGCAGGCACGGGCAGAAGCAAGTGTGTTACAAATGCAGAACCATGGGTCTGTGAGTTTTCTGTCCATATCGCATCCATATCCTGACTTGACAGCGGCTGTTATGTGAGCCAGTATCCAGACAAAAGAAAATCATGTTCGGGAAGCAATAAAAATGTCAGATGCAAATGGTTCCTTAGGGCCAAAGACAACCACACTAAAACCAAAATTGGACCTTTAATAATTTGAGTCTCACCATTTTCAACTCATATAACCTTTGGTGTTTTACAGAAATATGTCGATGGGAACTCTGAGCAAGAAACAACGTGCTGACAGTTTTCTCGGACGGCTTTTAATAACTGATAGGCAGAAAGTCATCTCTCCCGTTCTCCTCATACACATGAACTTTCAGTACAGCTGAACATTCATGTGTTCTCTATGTGGAGGAGAGGGGTAAGCTGCAGTCAGATAGTTCTGAAGCCAGCTTTTCCAGCACACCCAACAGCATCATCTGGCAGTAGAGAGTCAGGAGGCCCCATACATCTTACACAATCAGCCAAACCTGAGCTCAGACGACTTTAGTATAAAGTGTATGGGCACATTAAGGCTGTACTGTAGCATACACAGTGCTGGACTAAGAGGCCCCAGGCCCACCAGCGGAATTGATTTATGGGACCTAACGCATAGCTACTGTGCATAGAAATATTGGGGGAGATTTATCAAACATGGCTCAGTTGCCCCTAGCAACCAATCAGATTCCACCTTTCATTCCTCACAGCCTCTTTGGAAAATGGCAGGTGGAATCTGACATCAGCCAGAGATGTCAGCAGAGAGCAGTGTTTGTGAATGTAAAAAAACAACACTTCCTGCAGGACATACAAGAGTTTATAAGAACAGAAAGACTTGAGATTTTTATATAGAAGTAACTTTCTGACACCAGTTGATCTGAAAGAATTTTTTTTTTTTTTTTCTGGACAACCCCTTTAAATAAGATATGTTTTCTAGGATTTGTGCCCACATGCACTATTTCTTGGAAATGTACAAAACAGAAAAATTATTTTTTCTTAGAGAGTCACTTTAACTCAAAACAATCAATGTCAATAGGGTACATCGAACCACCAAGTAGCATCTGTCCTTCACTATCAAGATCAAGCAAATATCGGGAGAAGGAAGTGTAATAAAATATAACCTTTATTGTTTCCAATTTAAAATAAATATGACACACAGTGTTATGGCTACAGTAGTAGCCGTGTCAGTGCCTACCTACAAATAGAGCATTCTTTTCATTAGCTAGCTAGACATCATATTACACAAGCAAGATACCCACAATGGGAAGATACTCGGGCCGTGATGACGTCACACGCGCCCAAGTCCTAACACTCCCTACATTCTGCCACTGCGGGATGCCGGGATGCGATTCCCAGATGGAGGACCATATAGTAAGTATCTTCCCATTGTGGGTATCTTGCTTGTGTAATATAATGTCTAGCTAGCTAATGCAAAGAATGCTCTATTTGTAGGTAGGCACTGACACGGCTCGCTACACTCACCTATTAGCCAATTGACCTAGCGGGTGGAGTAAGTATGTTCCAGCAATACCCAATATGACATGCTTTGAGTTAAGATTCATATGGGCACTTATACTACTCTCTTCATCCTCCTTTACAGTGTCCGGTACCAGCCACTGCTATACACTGGGCACTTTTACCTGCTGGTCTATGCTGTTCCTTGAGATAGTGAGTATAACAGCCACTGTTGGTCCACGCTGGAAGCACCATCCCGTTATCATGTGTTTTCGTTGTTATTCACACATGTCTAAATTGTTTTGAATACGTACCATGTACTTGTGACCGCTTGGCCCCTGATGATAAGACGGACATTGGTCTTTGAAACGCGTTGGGCGTGGTAATTGGTACTTTGTTGGTAGTTCTTGACCAGTGATTGGCATACCTGACTTCCCATTCATGTGCATTTGGCGACACTAGCCTAACAGTGGGTATTAGGTGGTAGCTGGTCTACTCCGGTGCTTAGGTCTCCCCCAACCTGCGAGACGACATTACTGCTTGTGTCTGATGTTATTGGTTGACCTTTGATGTATCTGGAATAGTGGATACCTACTGTGGTTTGAACCGTTGATTAGCAGGCACTGATATTTGCAGACAGATTGGAGACTACAATACTTGTATATATCACTACTGTACATAACACTATGTGTCATATTTATTTTAAATTGGAAACAATAAAGGTTATATTTTATTACACTTCCTTCTCCCGATATTTGCTAGAGTCACTTTAACCCCTTAGTAATACTCTTTTTTTAAATCTCAATGTTCAGAAAGTTTTTAGAGATTTTTAGAGCTTTATGCAGAAGCCACAATGCTCTGCCCACAATGCTGAACCACACTAAAACAGACCCTCTATGGAGTTTGAGGACGATTACTATTAGGGATTAGCCAATTTACAGTAGGAACGAAGTGAAGCGCTTCATTCCTACCAGCATTCTGCTCATCAGGCTGCAGGGCTTTGAAGTCTGCTTTATTCTGTGCCGCTCCTCCCCATGGATGGATCCCTTCCTGGGAAACTTCTCGCTATTTCCCAGGACTGGATCCATCTTTTTTGCAACAACGGGGGGGGGGGGGGGGTTTAGCACGGAGTGGAGGACATGTCAAAGCCTTGCAGCCAATGAGCGGAATACAGATTAAAAGGAAGGGCTTTGCTTGGTTCCTACTGTAAATTCGTTCATCCGTAGTTACTATGCATAGTTATCCCATATAAATTGGCAGTCACCCAGAGGAGCATGGACAGACGGAGCATGTAGTATCATCATCTCCTTTTAGCCATTAAAATTTAATCTTAAACAAGAATAAGCAATGAAGTACATGACATTTTTAGCTTGGTATTACTGTACAGCTAACTGGCTTGTTATGCATTACCGTAAGATTCTCTGAAGTACTGTGATAAATTATATCATATCTTCCTCTGCTTTTGTCACAGGATTTATTTCATGCCTTACTTTACAGTAGGAAATAATCAGTGATTTAACAGAAAGACATCTAAACACTTATAAGCTCCTGAGTTGCAGGAGAAGTCAATTGAAATTCCTTATACAGACTGTGATCTTAACAGCATCTGTGCAATCTCCCACATAGTAAGTCTTTAAGGTGTGAAAACTCCACTTGTACCAAACACCTTTTGGGATATGTAACTCAATTTCCCTGAACATTTAATCCTTGACCTGATAGAAAAGCACTAACAAAAAAAAGGTTCACTGGTGATAAAGGATCCAGGCTCTCCAGCTGAATTAGTTCTCTTTTTTGTTCTTGTTCCACATCACAGTAATTGCACTATTCTTTAAGATAGCGGATCTTACCAATATCAGAGGTGGTGTGCTATTTTACAAGATTTTCCTGATTAAGCTGCTATTAGGTTTCATGTGTATCTCTGACTGTATTGAAATCAAACAATGAACAAGTGCTCTTGAGATTTTTTTTTTCCAGAGAGCTTCATTTTTTTTCAAAGGCTTAGAAATACCTGTAATTAAATTCAGATGGAATTACAGTGTTTGAAATAATGGATGTAATGAAATGTTTTGCTATTGCATTTTTTCCTCTAGACATTTAAAGGAAAGCTATCAGCAGGTTAGATGATCCTAACCTGCTGATAGATTCTAATAGGGCAGGGGACAGGGAGGCTGCACAAACCTTTATTATGTCTTCATTCTTCAGCATTATAGAGTAATCTAGAATATCAATAATGTGTTAATGGGAATGTTCAGTGTACTGGTGGTGGTCCTTTAGGGTGGTATTACACGGGCCGATAGGGGCCCGATAATACCTGTAAACGAGCAGCGATCTGCTAGATCGTCGCTCGTTTACTGGGCCTATTACACGGCCCGATAATCGTTAAACAAGGGCTGCAGGGACATCGTTACCGATGTCCTTGCAGCCCTTGTTTAAACTACATACACTACCTATCCACGTTGCAGGGCTGCTGCTGCGGTCCGCTTCTCCACAGGTCCCGCGCGCTTTAACTCTAGAGTGGCCTGTCAGCTGACAAGCCGCTCAGCCAATCACAGGCCGGAACCGCCGCGGCCTGTGATTGGCCGGGCGGCCTGTTAGCTGACAGGCCACTCTATCACTTTCTTAAGACCGCAGCAGCAGCCCTGGAACGTGGATAGGTAATGTATATCGTCAGTCGCCGGCCGTGCAACCCTATTACACGTAGCGGTGCACGGTCGGCACCCGACAAAAATAGGTCCAAACCTATATCAACGATCAGTCGATGATCGTTGTATTTATTACATGGAGCGATAATCAGCCGAATCGTCCCGATTCGGCCGATTATCGTTCCGTGTAATAGTACCCTTAGACCTCAGTGCATTGATCTGCCAGCTCACCTTTACCTCTTGAGGGCTTTTATGGAAAAATATGTTTTTTATTCAGGGCTGAAGAGTCAAGGAGGCAGGGTTGAGTGCCAATGCTATGACACTTCAGCCAAGAATGAAAAGTATTATTAAAACATTATCTGTCAGCCCATGTTTGCAGCTCATAGCATACAAAAGATCTGGCAGATTCACTTTAACAGCATTTAGAGAGATGCTTTACAGCAATCGCATTTCTGTTATATATGGTTGTCATATAAGGGAAAGAATGATTGGACTATGATCTAAAAAAAAAAAATACTGGACTATGTCGTGTCTTGCCAGGCTCCGGTGAGGGAGGATGCTATTTAATTCTGATTGTGTTGTAGAAGACAGAAAAGAAGTAAACTGTTGGATGACAGCATCTCGGGAATTCTTAACATTGAATTCATTGGAATGTTTGTAAGAAGAGTTGCAGCTGAAAATAGTTAAATTAGTATCTGGGGTATTTTAGTCATTCTGTCTTCAGGAAATTAAAACGGTGGAGGCAAGATCCATGCAGGTTGTTTAGCTAAATACCTGTTTCCAGATATTTATGATTCTACATGCCGCTAGTGAAATATCACAATCTGATAAAAATATTTTGTCAATAGTGCAGCACTAAATTGTAATATTGGTTCAGTTTTGTTTTTTTTGTTTTTTTTGGGGGGGGGGGGGGTAGTTACCAACCAGTGCCTTTGTAATGACCAAGTCAACCCCTAAGTTACATGGGCACTGAAAGCAGTGATTGCCTTATTGGACCTAGGAAAAAGGCTGGAAGACAGCAGACACAGTTACAGTATGACAGGTGATACTTAATACATACTTTGAGGGCACTAGTTGTGCACCCTTTATACGGCAGCTGCAATATGGTGCACATAATAAGATAAACGACAAGCATTGCAAGTGATATAATGAGTTATCTTCAACTGGTTGGTAGGTACAGAAGAAGATCTATGTCCCGCAAGAATCTAGACTAGGGTCTCAGTACACTTTAGACTTTTGTCAGCTGATCCTAGCAAGTCTAGCATGTATGGGTCCCCCGAACAACCACTGAAAAAGATAATGTTGGTGGTGATAGGGGTCAGCCATGATGGAAAATCAAAACCAACCCCTTTGTTGAGAGAGATAAGCTGCAGTGAGCATTTACCCCACCACACAGAGAACACTGGAATGCTCCTGTATATGGGGAGGATGAATGGTGGGTGGTAGATATAATTGGCAACTGGATGATCGTTGGGTCCTTAGTTATTGAAGGAGCAGTTATGACAAGCTCTGGTCATTTCACCCACAGGCACACTATTGTATGATGTGGATTACACATGGTTGCAAGCAAAGTCATGTTGCCTACTGTGTCTTTCCTGTTTGTACCATTGGTAATTTTACCAGATATAGGATCACCAAGTATTTGTAAATCTATAAAAAGAGATGTTAGGATTACCAATGGAGTGTGTAAAACAAAGAGGGTTATTATTGAAGTATTGTTGTAGGTCTGGTATGGACACCACATGCAAGCCTAAATAATTAGAAGTCTATCTGTGTAGAAACCATACCAGACCAGAGGTGGAAGAAAGGGGTATCGTGTTGGAAAAGATTCTACCTCTCCCACCAGATCATATAAATATTGGCTACTGATAGGAAGCATTTGGCCCTATTGAAGTGCAAAAGACCTGTAAATAGAAGAAGCCAAATCAAATCAAAGAAAATACCAGATGCCAGAAACGAGAAACTGTCTATTCACTATAAATATTCCAAAGATAATTCACCTTCCAATGGATATGTTGAAAAACCAATAACAGTGCCTTGGTGTCACAAATATAACAAGGTATAAAAGTAATCCATAGCTCTAAATAGCTGTCAACCAAGCAACCTAGATTTTCATACAGGAGACGATGCTGGCCACAATCAGGCACATAGGAGGAAGGAGGGTTCCTTTAAAGATCTTTAGTAGTGATGAGGGAATACTGTACTATTCGATCAAATAGTACGCTATTTGAGCTATTCGAATGAGTTTGAATATTTGAACACCAAAAAAAAAATTTGATTCGCCCTCAAACCCCACCCCCCCGGCGCTTTTTTTCTAGCCAATAAACATGCAGGGGGCGGGACAGGCACTAGGAATAGGTAGGACTTTAAAAAAAACCTCTAACTGTGATTGGCTGGCTAAACTACGTAACCTCCTGAATATAAGAATAGTCATTTCAGATTCGTGTCCCTTGCTGCTTGGAGCTAGAGAGGGACAAACTGTATACCAGAGAGAGAAAGCTTTTAGGTGAAGTTAGGTAGGGAGGGACCACCAAAAGTCATTGTTAGGGCTAAAAGTATAAAAACCATATATTTAGAAGCTGATGTGAGACAGGCAGTGTGTTTAGTTTGCGCAGTCTGCTTCCTGTAAAGGCGTTGAAGAGCCCTTTAATTTTATTGTTGTAAAACTATATTATATATTTATTTTCGTTAATATGTATTTTACACTGCACCTGACCTGATAGGTACGCAAGTGCGTACTGCTAGAGCGAAATGTATGATTCTACTTTTCTTTCATAATTTGTTCGTTAATCTTCGGAGTACACTTGGTAAAATTGGGATGTTCGCTCATCACTAGTGTTAGATGCAGCCAGGCATGCTTCCCCTGCTGTCCCATATGCATTCCAGAGGTGTTGGCATCATTTCCTGAGGTGTCAATGTGCACTTGGTGACCTCCTAGTGGTTGAATACAGATTTTAAGGTTCCAAGTATTTTTCTCCCATAGACTATAATGGGATTTGATATTCGTTCGAATATACGAATATCGGGAGCTATTCAAATCTAATTTCGAATCATTGAATATTTCACTATTGGCTCATCTCTAATCTTCAGGAAATTTAAAAAAGTTATGATGGGGCAACTAGTCAACTAGCATAAACTCAGCCTGCTTGTCACAAAGCACCCAAGTGACAGACCCCACGATATCAATAGATTTAGCTATTTAACAAAATTGGTCAGTGCGGTCATGTTGTAATCGTTTTTATTCAGAGGTATGACTGATTAAAGACAAATTCTGTGTTTTTATAGTTAACCCCTAGACGACCCAGGGCGTATAGTTACGCCATGGAAGTCTGTCCCCAGACGACCTAGGGCGTAACTGTACGCCCTGGGTGTTTCTCCCGCTATGAAGCGTGCTCCGGAGCGGAGCGTGCTTCATAGCAGGTGGGGGCCGGCTGCAATCAGCAGCCGGGACCTCACTGGTAATGACACGCTGCAGCGATCGCGCTGCCGCGTGTCATTAACTCCTTAAACGCCTCGATCGCGGCGCGACCGCGGCGTTTAAGTGTAAGTGACAGGGGGAGTCCCCTGTCACTTACCGATCGGGACCCCCGCAGTGTGACTGCGGGGGTCCCGATCGGTAAAACGGACCGCCGGAGGTCTCTCACCTGCCTTCATGCGGTCCAATCGCCGATCTGCTACACTGAGCCTGCACAGGCAGGCTCAATGAGCAGATCGCCGATAACACTGATCAATGCTATGTCTATGGCATAGCATTCATCAGTGTAGAAATCAAACTAATGTATGTAAAAGTCCCCCAAAGGGACTTCAAATGTGTAAAAAAAAAAAAAGTTAAAAACACCAATACACTACCCCAAAGCCCCTCCCCCAATAAAAGTTGAAATCACCCCCCTTTCCCATTATATAAATAAAACATATAAAAATAAATAAAGAAATAAACATATAATATACCGTAGCGTGCGTAATTGTCCGATCTACTAAAATATAACAAGCATCATTGCGAACGGTAAACGGCGTACACGAAAAGAGGGGACAAAAGTGCGCGGATTACCGATTTTATGTTACATTATATATAAAAAAAATTAATAAAAAGTGATCAAAACGTCCGATCTTCACAAATATGGTATTAATAAAAACTAAAGATCATGGCGGAAAAAATGACACCCCATACAGCCCCGTAGGTGAAAAAATAAAACCGTTATAAGTGTCACAATAGGCCCATTTTATTTATAATTAATTGCCAAAAAAAAGGATTTCATTTAAAAAAATTTATAACATTAGAGAATCTGTGTAAACCTGCATATGGTTGTGTTCGGACTGACCTATAGAATAATAGTGTCATGTCGCTGTTACCATATAGTGCATAACGTAGACACAGGAACCCCACAAACGTTACCATATTGCATTCTTTTTTACCATTTCACCAATTTATATCTTCATAAATAATATATTTGGGATTCCATCATACATGTTATGGTAAAATGAATGACGCCATTACACAGTACAACTATTCCTGTAACAAATAAGCCCTTACATGGCCTTGTAGATAAAAAACTGAAAGTGCTAGAGCTCTTAGAAGGGGAGGAGGGAAAAACGGAAACACTAAGATCATAATTTGCGCGGTCCACTGGGTCATTTTGGGCCTGGTCCTCAAAGGGTTAATAATCCAGGAGCACCATGCCCCCCTTTCCATCAGCTTGACACACAATGATATTCTGCATATCTTGTAGCTGTTTAAGAGAAGACCTTTTACCTTCAGTCATAGTGGCATATGAGACATTCAGCTCAAGAGAATTATGTAGTGCCATTTGTAGCTCAACTTGTGTACTTAGGTAGGTTTATTCCACACCAGTGTTTTATCATGTAATCATTTTTACCTTGTCTTGGTCCTGCTCACCTCTAGCAACAGCCTAAATGCCCAGGAATCACCATATCTGTATGTCTATTTGCTTTTCTCTCTGTATGTCTTTTTGTTGTGTCTTCTACTAAAAGAAGCCACATTGTTGTACTCTGAGCTCAGCCTTCTTCTACCTTTTGTAATAAAAATTAAGTGCTAAAGACCCTCTTAGTTGGTTCACAATATCTACCGATCTTTCGTTCTGATAACCTATGTGTTTTATATCAGATCAGTTTAGAGAAAAGGTCTTTTTTATTACGTAGAGAATCCTAGCCATTCCTTAGTCAAACATTATAATGTTACTAGCATAGGTTGCAGGCAAGAGCTGGAAGCACTTCATCTAATACTAAACAATGATCTTAAATTCAGTCAGCATGCCTTAAAAGTATCCATAGCAACTATGTGAAAAAGTAAAAATCAGTACATTGCATTGAGCCATACAGTGGTCATTAGGGATATAGTTAATATCTATACTCTGTTGCCTTAATGTATCCCAGCAGTTATATATAGCAAACACATTGAATCCATACATTTTATTCAAAGAATTTAATATTGAATTCATATTTTTCCATTGGTTATATACTTTTACTAATTGTTTCTTAATTAACTGAAATGTAGAGGATCAAAGACCATGACATAAAAAATTCTTCACTTGTCATAGTCTACATATTATTCCTGGAACAAAAATTGAGGTATTAAATCCCCAAATTTAGGTTACCTAAGGCTGGGTTCACATTGTATTTCTGCAATCCGTTTTTTTTTTTTCATCCATTTTTTGCAAAAGGAAATGATGCATTTGTGTGCATCTGTTTTGATTCGTTTTTCCATTGACCTCCATTATTTAAAAAAACAACCAGGATAGCAGCGATATGCTGCTGTCGCTCGAAGGAATAGGAGTGATGGCAGCAGTCCGCCACGATCCTCTATGGGCTGCCTGGTCAATCTAGCGATCAACTGGGCATCCCCCCCCCCCCCCCCACAGCTCCTCTGTGTCCACACACAACCACACACACACACATCAACCTCTCCTGTTTGGAATAGCGCCGGCAGTGAGCGGGGAACGAGGAGCAAATGAGCTCTGACAGTGCATGTTTGCTCCTTATTATCGCCCCATGTAATAGAGGCTTTGTGAACCTTTTGGCCTAATGGACTGTCATGGATAATTGTCAACGATAATTAGGTATTCTTAATTAAGTTTTTTTTCTTTCTTTCTTTCTTTTTCTTTTTTTTTTGACAAATTGTAAACCACTTCCAGAGGTGTCTGAATTGGAGAGCTAATATGGGCAGCAGATTTAAATCCTCCATTCAATCTATTTAAAGCATATGGGCACCCTGAACAGAGTCTGTCAGTAGGTTTATGCTACCTTAAGGGTAATATAAACTAGTCACAGAGAAACTGAGCAGAAAGATGTTCTGTGAAGCTGATTCAGAGATATGCTCCTTAATACAGAGGATACTTTACTCTGTATTCACTGAGCACTGTACTCTAGTCCTCTCCATTATGTGCATGTGCTCAGTAGTCCTTGATATTCATGAGCACCAGCTCCCTCTGCCGACCTGCTGCTGATTGACAGTTGTCTGTCTAAACTGTGTGTATAAACTGTGTATAGGCAGACATCTGTCCCTCAGCAGCTGGAGTGTGGAGGGAGTGGTGCAGCACAAAGCCCATTCTCCTGCATATCAGGAAAATGGCTGAACACAAAGATTTAAGTAATACACCATTTTGTTCATCATTTCTGTCACAACTTTATGCTGCCCTCATTTAAAAGGTAAAAGTCAGCAAGATTGTGCCGATATGGCTCCCAGCTGCATCCAAGAGATCTAGCACCATTGTCCTCAGTTTGTTAATGTATTTCACCTCAGTTCCTTCTAAGTGAATGGAGCAGATTTTCTAATCCTAGATAACCCCTTTAAGATTTAAGTACATTGGACCTTTTAAATAGCTATTTAGGCAGCCTCAGATCAATCAGCTAGAATTGGTCTTATCCATGAGGCACTGATTCCATTTCAATCTCTATGTTTTAACAGTTTTTATCTTTATTACTAAACAACCTACAGGTCTTGACTGGGCACCATATTAGCCTGTTTCATAAGTCTTCTTACGTGTAATGTAATATATAATAGAAAAGGTCATTTCTTTTTTTGCTTTTGTTTGAAAACCACGAGCACTGTCATTTCCAATTATTTAAAGCGTAACTGTCATGTTTTTTTTATTGCAGAAATCAGTAGTATAAGCGATTTTAAGAAACTCTGTAATAGGTTTCATCAGCCAAAAAAGCCTCCTTCTGTACTCAAGAAGCAATCTCCCAGCCTCCCCCCCTGACTTCTTATCCGTGCATTATCAGGCAAACACGTCTTCATTACAGAGAAGCCAGTGAAGACGGGCTCTGCTCTCTCCATTGTAAGCCTATGAAGGGGGGAGGGGCTGAGGGAGATGAGGGAGCAGGAAGAGGTGACATGAAGGTCAGCTGTTTGTAGACTCTCTGGGCACCTAAAACGCTGGATTCAGGGGTCAGAAAGGTCAGTGCTTATCTATGAACTTACTGAGAGAAGATTGCTGGGTGTTGTGCTTTGCAGAAATCCTCTGTGCTCAGTCACTCCTAACAGCCCCTCCCCTCTCCATAGCCACATAATGGAGACAGAAATCCTGCTTCATTTGATGTGAGGGGGGAGGCTGGGAGATAGCTTTTTCACTACAGAAGGAAACTCTTTTAGTACATAAAACCTATTACAGAGTTTCTTAAAATCGCTTGTACTGTTGATATTTAATGTTTTCAAAAAAATGGCCCTGAAATGACAGTTACGCTTTAACTTTATTTGGTATTAATAAACAGACATATATGAGGGAAGTTCTTGAGCTGCTTCAAAATAGTGGAAATGTGGCCATGTAAAACTTGTAAAATTTGTAAGATTTATCACATAAAAAATGTCCTTTTCAAACTACTTGACTTATCAAGTTTTTCAGAGAACAGAGAAGCAACCTTCCAATGACCCTAAGACAGGACTCAAATATCGCAGCACTCTGAATCTGTCAAAGTAAGACTTACAGTTCTATTTTTCTATTGTTGGTGATTAGGGAATAACAGAAGAGATCAGCTGACAAAAATTCATCACAAAGTTATCTATACACATGGCTCACAGGGGCACTAACTCTAAATCAGGATGTTATATTTTGGCTGAGTTCAAAAGGGAAAATCTTATTTCTACTGCTATATTAAAGAATAATGTACCACCACTGAAAGTTACAAACAAGATTAAATAAATAACACAATAAATTGCATCATATTTCAACCCTAACATATAGCATAATTCGTTCCGGGACTGTGCTTGTAATCCAAATTCACTCTTAAACCAAAGCAAATTATTGAAATGGAGACTATTGGTTCCACACCCCAAAAATAATGATTTTTTTTTATTCTGAATAACATGTAGAACAGATGAAACAAACAATGAGAAACAGCTGAATATGTTATAGTATAAGTTACAGTACAGTATAGCAATCAGCATGTGGAGTATATTGTATAGTAAGTGCATAAACCTGAAAAACAGCGGCAGTTTGTAAATACAGGATGGAACTGTAGATCCACATAATGCAGTAGTGTAGTAAAACAGGCTAGAATAGAGACTCAGGGCTGCTGTCAGAGGTCTGTGTGGTCACATGACAGCAATGGGGAAGGGGGGTGTTCAGCATGGGCCAATCAGGACTGACAGAGACTGCAGGGAGTATAAAGGAATGAGCAGGGCAGATGTGGGCACATACATGCAGCACTCTCTGTCCGGGGAGAGAGGGGTTAAAGCTATGAAGATATTACCTCCACAGTCCTGTCCCCTGATGCAAACCCCAGCCTGAAGTGGATCTGCTATGATTTGGAAGGTGAGGGAGACTTTCGGGTCAGAGTACAATGCTGTAGACCACGCTATGCAGACCATGCCCCTCCCCCACTCCCCCTCCCACCCAGTACAGGGAGCTCTTCAACCAAAGCGTTGCTCTTAAACCAAAACTGTGAGCTCTTAAACCAAAATGCTCTTAAACCAAGTTACTCCTTAACCAAGGTACCACTGTCTGTCTATCTATCTATCTATATTCTTAAATATATATTGGGGGAGATTTATCAAGCATGGTGTAAAGTGAAACTGGCTAAGTTGCCCCGAGCAATCAATCTGATTCCACCTTTCATTCTTCACAGACTATTTGGAAATTGAAAGGTGGAATCTGATTGGTTGCTAGGGGCAACTGGGCCAGTTTCACTTTACACCATGTTTGATAAATCTCCCAGATTATTTTCATTATTGTTTTTTTTTTATAACACCCATGATTCCATAGCATTGTACGTATCATAGGCTGAGGAGAGCAGCTGGTCACAGTGTCATAGAATAGCCGCTGTCTGTGAAGTTCACCACTGCAGTACCGGCAGGATGAACTTCATTTCTTTTGTATTGGAATGCAGGCACGTTCAGGTGTGCCCGCGTTCCACTTAAACACTGCAGACAATGTAAAGTGCGTCCAGAGCCTCACTCTACATTGACTGCACTGTCATCTTCGTGCCGCCGCTATTCAATGAACAGTGTCTCTGAGCCAACGTGCGCATCCCGGCCTCCTAGGGTGCGCGCACGCCAATTTAGTTATGTCTTAAAGGGACAGTGTTCCTACAATTGGTCTGGCCACTTCCCTGCCCCTATTAAAGGCTGCCCCTTCCTGTTCCCTTTGCCGAATCTATAGTGCTTATTGCTTATCAGAGAAAGCGTTCCCCAAGTTACTGTGATTCATAAGTGTACCAGATCTTTGCTCACGTTTCCCGACTCTGTCGCAGTTTGCCACCAGCCCTGACCTATCTGCCTGTTCTTGATTACGTCCCTGCCAAACGCCTTTGTACTTCGCTTCTCTTCGCCACCAACACAAACAAGTCGCGCCAGGGGTAGCGACCTGAGGGTCGCCTGCCACAGCAAGCCCATCCTGCCTTGCGGCTGGCTCTGGTGAAGACCAGCAGCCCCTTAGACTCCGTTCCCTGGTTTGGCTTAATATCATCGCTTGTGTGGGCTACGCGGATCCACTGCCTCCAGCCGTTACATACATGTTTTGATCTCTAAAATTTTCTTTGTTGTAAGCAAAGCTAATATGCTATTAAAAAATGAAACAGGAACTCAGCTTTATTTGTTATAGAACTATATATTATCATAACATAAAAAATACAAAAGTCCCAACCTCACAGCGCCGAGGTAATAATGCTTGACTTGAAACTAATGGACTTGATGACAGGCTTATGGTGATAATGTAATGATACTTTGATTACTAGTTATAAATTGCTGGATTTACTCAGCAGGAAGCAAAGTGTTTTGCCGACAGTTACAGCAAGTCATGTAGCCTAGAACAAGCTTTTTAGTGGTGCTGCACCATTTCTCACAGAATGCCTATAACTTTGGGCACACTTCTGTTACAGCAGATTTTTAAAAAAATATATAACAAGAAAAAGATAATAAGATGAATAATGTCATTATGCACCCAAATAGGCCAGATAAATATGTGTTTTTCTTTATGAATTGTAATTAGAGATGAGCAAGCAATACTCGATCAAGTAGCTATATAATTGAGTATTGCACCACTCGAAAGATTCCTTTTCGATCGAGCATCTGATCAAAAATTTGAATCTTAATGAACTTATAGCCTGTTGGGAGCTATAATGGAATAAACAGGATCCCTTTCCCATCTATTCCACTATAGTAGAAAATTAACTGTATATTTAATTAAAACAGCAACATTTTGTTCGGTCCCTATTACACCAAAAGATGTCTGACAGATTATCTGACAGATTTTTTCAGCCAAAGCCAGGAATGGATTTGAAAAGAAGAAAAATCTCAGTCTTTCCTGCATGACCTGTTCTCTCTTTATAGTCCTTATAGTATTTTGCTATTTTGAATTTTAAAAAATATCATTATTAGAACAAATATTTGGTCTAATTTAGGTTTCCAAGAAACAAGCATTTTTTTCCATTTGACTTTAATAGGATTTCATATTCAATCGAATAGTTGAGCATCATGGTCTACTCGAATCTTATTTTGAGATTTCAAATATTTTACTCCTCGCTCATCTCTAATTGTAATAGTTAAATGTAATGTTCACATTTTAAACACTGGTTCAGCTGCCATAACTTTTATATTAGGGAACAGCATTATCAGTTATTCTCTAATATTCTCCTAATAGTCTGCAATAATGTTCATATTCCCTTTACAGGTTACAAAAAATTTAATAAAGGGCATAGGCTAAGGGAAATCAAACTTTTTTGTTATTCTGGAAGCTTTAAAAGAATATCATTCATTGACCGTGGGTTGTTCTTCTTACAGAATATCAACACTCAAGTTTGGCTTAAGAATTGTAAAATTTAATCAGAAGTCTAAAATATATAAACTGTTAATGTAAAGATGATGGCATTACAATAACAAGTCAAATATAATAAAACAAGTTGGTATGTATGAAATTGATTTATTGAATGTCCTAAACAATGCCTTTTTTCACCTCCATCTACTTGTTCTTTACTATATGTTACATTTAAACAAATTGTACAGACATGGCTAAGAAGGAGAAAGGTTATATAAAACCCAGTAGAAATATAACGGAGAAGTGAAAAGTACAGATGAATGTATTAGCGGTAATAAGCCAGTGTGTTACAATTCATGTGTGCTGGTTATAACTACACTACCGTTCAAAAGTTTGGGGTCACCCAAACAATTTTGTGTTTTCCATGAAAAGTCACACTTCTTCACCACCATACGTTGTAAAATGAATGAATAGAAAATAGAGTCAAGACATTGACAAGGTTAGAAATAATGATTTGTATTTGAAATAACATTGTTTTTACATCAAACTTTGCTTTCGTCAAAGAATCCTCCTTTTGCAGCAATTACAGCATTGCACACCTTTGGCATTCTAGCTATTAATCTGTTGAGGTAAGCTGGAGAAATTGCACCCCATGCTTCTAGAAGCAGCTCCCACAAGTTGGATTGGTTGGATGGGCACTTCTGGTGTACCATACGGTCAAGCTGCTCCCACAACAGCTCAATGGGGTTCAGATCTGGTGACTGTGCTGGCCACTCCATTACCGATAGAATACCAGCTGCCTGCTTCTGCTGTAAATAGTTCTTGCACAATTTGGAGGTGTGTTTAGGGTCATTGTCCTGTTGTAAGATGAAATTGGCTCCAATCAAGCGCTGTCCACTGGGTATGGCATGGCATTGCAAAATTGAGTGATAGCCTTCCTTATTCAGAATCCCTTTTACCCTGTACAAATCTCCCACCTTACCAGCACCAAAGCAACCCCAGACCATCACATTACCTTCACCATGCTTAACAGATGGCGTCAGGCATTCTTCCAGCATCTTTTCATTTGTTCTGCGTCTCACAAACGTTCTTCTTTGTGATCCAAACACCTCAAACTTGGATTCATCCGTCCACAACACTTTTTTCCAGTCTTCCTCTGTCCAATGTCTGTGTTATTTTGCCCATGTTAATCTTTTTCTTTTATTGGCCAGTCTCAGATATGGCTTTTTTTTTGCCACTCTGCCCTGAAGCCCAAAATCCCGCAGCCGCCTCTTCACTGTAGATGTTGACACTGGTGTTTTGCGGGTACTATATAATGAAGATGCCAGTTGGGGACCTGTGAGGCGTCTGTTTCTCAAACTAGAGACTCTAATGTGCTTATCTTCTTGCTTAGTTGTGCAATGCGGCCTCCCACTTCTTTTTCTACTCTGGTTAGAGCCTGTTTGTGTCCTCTGAAGGGAGTACTACACATCGTTGTAAGAAATCTTTAATTTTTTTGCAATTTCTCGCATGGAATAGCTGTCATTTCTAAGAACAAGAATAGACTGTCGAGTTTCAGATAAAAGTTCTCTTTTTCTGGCCATTTTGAGCGTTTAATTGACCCGACAAATGTGATGCTCCAGAAACACAATCTGCTCAAAGGAAGGTCCGTTTTTTAGCTTTTGTAACGAGCTAGACTGTTTTCAGATGTGTGAACATGATTGCACAAGGGTTTTCTAATCATCAATTAGCCTTCTGAGCCAATGAGCAAACACATTGTACCATTAGAACACTGGAGTGATAGTTGCTGGAAATGGGCCTCTATACACCTATGTAGATATTGCACCAAAAACCAGACATTTGGAGCCAGAATAGTCATTTACCCCATTAGCAATGTATAGAGTGTATTTGTTTAAAGTTAGGACTAGTTTAAAGTTATCTTCATTGAAAAGTACAGTGCTTTTTCTTCAAAAATAAGGACATTTCAATGTGACCCCAAACTTTTGAACGGTAGTGTATGTAACTACTATAACTACAGCATGTAATAATATAAAATGGACACAAAAATAGGGGCACTCATCAGTGACTCATCAGAGTCACTGGAAAGAATTGTTAGTTCACAATAGACCACTATCCTGGACGTGTTGTGCTCCTATGCAGGCACAACACTACAGCAAGTTTATTAAGATATTAACCCCTTAGTGACCGCCGATACGGCTTTCTACGGCGGTCACTAATGGTCCTTATTCTGCTGCCATCAGCTTTTTACGGCGATGGCAGAGAATAAGGCTGCGGGGCCGGGACGGCCCCCACCCCATCCCCCCGGCTACCGGAGGTAGCTGTGGGGTTGGGGCCGTGTGTGGGGTCCGTCCCGCCCCCCCCCCCCCCCTTACCAACGATCGCCGCTATTAACGTTATAGCGGCGACCGTCGGTAAAGGAGATTACCGGTGCCGCAGCCGCCTTACATCTCCCCCCGCCGTGAATCTACGGCGGGGGGAGATGAAATAAGTGTCCCCCAGACCTCAGATCAGCCCCCCCTAGTGCCCCAATAACTAACCCCCCTCTCCCGGCAGCCATCATTTCCAAGATGGCCGCCGCCATCGCTGTGAACCGACTAATGTCGGTTCACAGCGATGTAAAAGTTAAAATGAATGAAAGCCCCATGCTCTCCATCACCAGAGGTAGCGGAGAGCATGGGGCAGTCATCGGGGACCCCCCTGTTTGGTCCCGGTACAAGCGATCAGCGGTATATACTATATACCGCTGATCGCTTGTGCCATGTGCATCCAGGCACTTTTTATCCCCTGTCACCATGAATGATTGGTGACAGGGGATAAAAAGTGATGTCCCCCCACCCCCCAAGTCGCCCCCCACCCCCCCTGTCACCCCCATCCCCCAGTCACCCCCCTTCCCCATATACTCACCGGATCCACGGAGCTCCTTTCTCCTCGACGTCCTGGCTGGTTATGAAGTGCGCATGCGCTTCACAACCAGCCAACTCTGAAAATTTAAAGTGACAGAGACCAATTTGGTCTCTGTCACTGAACTATGATTACTGAGATAGAAAATATCACAGTAATCATAGTAATACAGTGAAAATGAATATGTAAAGTACAAAAAGTGACAAACATACAAAAAAATAAAACACACACTTTTTATTATAGTAATAATTGCAGTTTACTCCCAAATTACCCCTAACCCCTCCCCAGATTACCCATAACCACCGCACGTTGTCCGTAACCACCGCACGTTGCCCGTAACCACCGCACGTTGCCCGTAACCACCGCACGTTGCCCGTAACCACCGCACGTTGCCCGTAACCACCACAAATTGCCAGTGACCCCCTCCCGATTGCCCGTAACCACCCCAAATTACATGTACCCACCCCAGATTACCTATAAGCACTTCAGTTTATCAGTAACAATCCCAGATTGTCTGTAACCCTTCCAGGTTGCACATAACCCCCCAGGTTCCCCGTAATTACATGTAACCCCCCCCCCAGATTGCACGTAACCATCGCGTGTTGCCTCTGACCACGCCACGATGCCTCTGACCACGCCACGATGCCTCTGACCACCGCACGTCGCCTCTGACCACCGCACGTCGCCTCTGACCACCGCACGTCGCCTCTGACCACCGCACGTCGCCTCTGACCACCGCACGTCGCCTCTGACCACCGCACGTTGCCTCTGACCACCACACGTCGCCTCTGACCACGCCACAGCGCCTCTGACCACCCCAAATTGCCAATGACCCCCTCCAGATTGCGGTGCCCATGCCAGATAACAGGTATCCACCCCAGATTGCCTATAAGAACTTCAGTTTATCCGTAACCACCCCACATTGCCCGTAACCACCCCACGTTGCCCGTAACCACCCCACGTTGTCAGTAAGCACTGCAGGTTGCCCGTAACCACCCCACGTTGCCCGTAACCACCCCAGATTGTCTATAAGCACTGCAGGTTGCCCGTAACCACCCCACGTTGCCCGTAACCACCCCAGATTGTCTGTAAGCACTGCAGGTTGCCCGTAACCACCCCACGTTGCCCGTATCCACCCCAGATTGTCTGTAAGCACTGCAGGTTGCCCGTAACCACCCCACGTTTCCTGTAACCATCCCAGATTGTCTGTAAGCACAGCAGATTGCCCGTAACCAGCCCACGTTGCCTGTAACCAGCCCACGTTGCCTGTAACCACCCCACGTTGCCTGTAACCACCCCACGTTGCCGTAACCACAGCAGGTTGCCCGTGACCCCCACACGTTGCCCATAACCACCCCTCGTTGCCCGTAACCACCCCACGTTGCCTGTAACCACCCCACGTTGCCGTAACCACAGCAGGTTGCCCGTGACCACCACACGTTGCCCATAACCACCCCTCGTTGCCCGTAACCACCCCACTTTGCTTGTAACCACCCCAGGTTGCCGTAACCACAGCAGGTTGCCCGTGACCACCCCATGTTGTCCGTAACCACCCCAGATTACCTGTAACCACCTCAGGTTGCCCATAACCACCCCTGGTTGCCCGTAACCACCCCACATTACCTGTAATCTCATTTTTTTTATTCTATTTTAGTAACTGCGCTATTCTAATAACCATTACTAGCTGCAATTTTGCTCCTGTAAATTGGTGCTCCTTCCCTTCTGAGCCCTGCTGTGTGCCCATACAGTGGTTTATGCCCACATATGGGGTACCGTTGTACTCAGGAGAACCTGCGTTACAGATTTTGGGGTACGTTTTCTCTCCTGTTCCTCGTCAAATTGAAAAATTTCAAACTAAACCAACATATTATTGGAAAAATTAGAGTTTTTCATTTTTACTGGCCAATTTTTAATACTTTCCTCTAATACCTGTGGGGTAAAAATGGTCACCACACCCCAAGATGAATTCTTTGAGGGGTGCACTTTCCAAAATGGGGTGACTTTTGGGGGGAATCTATTCTGCTGACACTACAGGGGCTCTGCAAACGCACCTGGCGCTCAGAAACTTCTTCAGAAAAATCTGCACTGAAAATGCTAATTGGCGCTCCTTCCCTTCTGAGCCCGGCTGTGTGCCCATGCAGTGGTTTATGCCCACATATGGGGTACCGTTCTACTCAGGAGAACCTGCTTTACATATATTGGGGTGACATTTCTCTCCTGTTCCTCGAGAAATTGAGAAATTTCAAACTAAAGGAACATATTATTGGAAAAAATCGAGTTTTTCATTTTTACTGTCTACTTTTGAATACTTTCCTCAAACACCTGTGGGGTCAAAATGCTCACCACACCCCAAAATAAATTCTTTGAGGGGTGCACTTTCTGAAATGGGGTGACTTATTGGGAGATTTTACTCTGCGGACACTACAGGGGCTCTGCAAACGCACCTGGCGCTCGGAAACTTCTTCAGCAAAATCTGCATTGAAAAAGCTAATTGGCGCTCCTTTCCTTCTGAGCCCTCCTGTGTGCCCATGCAGTGGTTTATGCCCACATATGAGGTACCTTTTCACTTAGGAGAACCTGCGTTACAAATTTTGGGGTACTTTTTTCCTCTTGTTCCTCATAAAATTGAGAAATTTCAAACTAAAATAACATAATATTGGAAAAATTTGAGTTTTTCATTTTTACTGTTTACTTTTGAATACTTTCCTCTAATACCTGTGGGGTCAAAATGGTCACCACACACCAAGATGAATACTTTGAGGGGTGCACTTTCCAAAATGGAGTGACTTATGGCGAGATTTTACTCCGCTGGCACTACAGGGGCACTGCAAACGCACCTGGCGCTCGGAAACTTCTGCAGCAAAATCTGCATTGAAAAAGCTAATTGGCGCTCCTTCCCTTCTGAGCCCTCCTGTGTGCCCATGCAGTGGTTTATGCCCACATATGGGTTACCATTGTACTCAGGAGAACCTGCGTTACAAATTTTGGGGTACTTTTTTCCTCTTGTTCCTCGTGAAATTGAGAAATTTCAAACTAAACGAACATATTATTGGAAGAATTCGAGTTTTTCATTTTTACTGTCTTCTTTTGAATACTTTCCTGTAATACCTGTGGGGTCAAAATGGTCACCACACACCAAGATGAATTCTTTGAGGGGTGTACTTTCCAAAATGGGGTGACTTATGGGGGGTTTTCTCTCTGCTGACACTACAGGGGCACTGCAAACGCACCTGGCGCTCAGAAACTTCTTCAGCAAAATTTGCATTGGAAAAGCTAATTGGCGCTCCCTTCCTTCTGAGCCCTGCTGTGTGCCCATACAGTGGTTTACGCCCACATATGGGGTACCGTTGTACTCAAGAGAACCTGCATTACAAATTTTGGGGTGCTTTTTGTCTCATATTCCTTTTGAAAATGAGAAACTTTAATCTAAACGTATATATTATTGGAAAATTAAAATTTTCAATTTTTTTACTGCCTAATTGTGAATACTTTCCTCCAGCCCCTGTAGGGTTAAAATGCTCATTATACCCCTAGATTAATTCTTTAAGGTGTGTAGTTTCCAAAATGGGGTCACTTATGGGGGTTTTCAGGATACCAGACTTCTAAATCCATTTAAAAAAAGAACTGGTCCCTAAAAAAATCAGTTTCACGAAAATGTGATAATTTGCTGATACATTTCTAAGCCCCATAACACCCTAAAAAAGTAAAATATGTTTACCAAATTATGCCAGAATAAAGAAGACATATTGGTAATGTGACTTAGTAACTAATTTATGTGCTACGACTTTCTTTTTTTAGAAGCAGAGAATTTCAAAGTTCATAAAGTTTTCATGATATTTTGATGTTTTTCACAAAAAACACACAAAATAGTGACCAAATTTTGCCACTAACATAAAGTGCCATATGTCACGAAAAAACAATCTCAGAATCGCTAGCATACGTTAAAGCATCACTGAGCTATAAGAGCATAAAGTGAGACAGGTCAGATTTTGAAAAATTAGCCTGGTCATTAAGGCCCAAACTAGCTGCAGCACGAAGGGGTTAATAACACTATGGATCCGCTACTAGGGTATAGGCTCAAGCACTTGCACCTAACCCACATGTCATATTGCTTTCAATTCAGCATTAGTAGGAAACAGAGAAAAATCCCCATATAGTAGTCTATACTATGTAACACTATTCCATATAGTATATTGCTAATAATTATATGTATAATTGCAAAGGTAGTTTTGAAAGGATAGTAGGTTAGAAGTAGTTTAGCAGGTTATTAGCCAATAACAAGATTAGTTTAACGTCACAGATGTATTAATATAAATAATAATTATTATTATTATTAAGAATGTATATTTTATAAATTTATAATATATTTATATATTTATATGTATATTTTTTGTTTTTTTATTTATAATGTGTAATTCTTTCTTTCTTTCTTTCTTAATACCACATATTGTGTGTACGTATAATACAAGAGCAAATTGCTATGTGACTTCCTGTATTTCACTTGCAAAGAACTGAAATCCTTAGTAAACAGACACAATGATAATAAAAATCTTTACTGTGTTATGAAGATTTGGAGAAAGCTAGGGATAAGAAATGTCTAAGGGCCTTAATCCACCCTGCCTTATAATGAGAAGCATTCTATTTGCCTTTCTCTGGGTAATGCTTCACACACTGTTTATGCATTATACACAGTACACTATTTGGGTTCAGTGAAGGAAAATGACTTTATGGTTTAGTAGCGCTGATGTAGTTGTGTTTACAAATTATTATTTTCCCTGCACGGAGAAGCCAAATGCTGCTTACAATGTGTCCATAGCTATTGGTGATGCTTACACACATAGCCTCATTAATTTTAATGGACATATTTGTTTCGTTATGTGACAATCAACCAAGGACATTTCTCTAATTAATTCTCCAACTTGGATTATACCCCGCAGCAACTGCTCCCATCCACTGAAGTTATTGTTTGACCAGGCAAATTTGCTTAGTCTTAAATGTGCTAATGCCTGTATTCAATCCTCCAATCGCCTGCAAAAATGTTGCAGTAATTATAGCGATCATTATCCACCTGCAGCACAGTCATACCGAAGATGCATCTACTCAAATGCGTCACATTATTTTGCCACCTTAGTAACATATCAAATCATGGTTAAAACACAATTGTACAATTGCATTTTTTATTTCATTGCACGCAAACATACTGGACTATATTGCATTATTCTTTATGCCCTTGTTTATTTTCCATTATAATGTGTTAAATAGTCTAAAATGTGATACTATGTTACTATCAATCATCTGTTTCCAAGTGGTGAAATATATCTTATTGCATTTAAAACATAAAGAGGCAACCAGAGCTGGAGAAAACAGATACAGAATTCATATATATATATATATATATATATATATATATATATATATCCAAAATAATAGTATAAATTTGGTACACTAGGATTTATAATAGTTCCAATGAGTCTGCCTATTCCTTAAAGCCACTTCTTAATCCAAGATCTGTCCTGGGGTCCGTTCGGCAGGTGATGCAGTTATTGTCATAAAAAAACAACTTTTAAACTTGCAGCCCTGTGTTAAATTGGCATGGCCTAAAGTGCCTGTGTCCTAGGATTGTGATGCCTCTCTGCCCCTCCTCCCAGCCCTCCTCATCTCTAGGAATGCCCCCAGGCAGTATTTCTCCTATTAATCACCTGTCTGAACACTGCATATGTGCTGGACAGTTAAGGCACCCGTGCAGTGTTAAGACAGGTGATAAATAGGAGAAATTGTTCTAGGGGCATTCCTTTTCCTAATGATGAAGAGGGCGGGGAAGAGGGACGGAGGGGTGTCACAATCCTAGGAGATGGGTACTCTAGGCCACACCAATTTAACACAGGGCTGCAAGTTTAAGAGTTGTTTTTTAGGACAATAACTGCATCACCTGCCAACCCCAGGACAGATCTTGGATTAAAAGCAGCTATCCAAAGGTACAAGCAGTTTTGGGGGGTCAGATTGTGGGTACAGAAATACTTTAATATTTCAGGACCCTCTTATATGTTTATATTGGAAAAGTGTATGTGGGGGCTGTCATAACAATTATATGTCATAACAACTCTCTTTCTTGTATTTCTATAGAAAAGTGATGGCACTGCAACCACCTAAATGATTCTGGTATGGAGGATATATAACTTGCAAGTCCAACCCTTATACCAAGAAGCAAAAATCATGAAGACTTATTCCAGCTTTCAACTGGTTGTTTTGGCCTTATTTTCCAAAGGAGTTTTGCTTTCTTCAAGTGACCACAACTTTGTGAGGAAAGAAATCAAGTTTGAGGGAGATCTTGTATTAGGAGGTCTTTTTCCAATAAAAGAAAAGGGCACAGGATTAGAAGAATGTGGAAGGATCAATGAGGATCGGGGCATACAGCGCCTAGAAGCTATGTTGTTTGCAATTGATCATATTAACAGAGACAGCACACTTCTTCCTGGAGTAAAGTTAGGTGTTCACATTTTGGATACCTGTTCAAGGGACACCTACGCACTGGAACAGTCCTTGGAGTTTGTTAGGGCTTCATTGACAAAGGTGGATGAAGCAGAATATGTGTGCCCAGATGGTTCACTTGCCATTCAAGGGAACAGTCCATTACTTATCGCTGGGGTGATCGGTGGTTCATATAGCAGTGTATCTATACAGGTAAGCAAAATATCCTATTCACCTACCTAAATCAATTAAACGAATGTGTTATTGTAAATTACTTTAGCAGAGAAAGTCATATCATATATTCTGCTTATACAACGCTTTTCAAAATGAAGACCAAACCAACTTCAAATCCATGATACAGTAAATTGTCTAAAACTCCATTTTATACTATGATGAGGACATTAGAGATGAGCAAACCTTGAGCATGCTCGAGTTCATGCAAACCCGATTGTTCAGCATTTGATCAGCGGTGGCTGCTGAACTTGGATAAAGCTCTAAGGTTGTCTGGAAAACATGGATACAGCCAATGACTATATCCATGTTTTCCACATAGCCTTAGGGCTTTATCCAACTTCAGCAGCCACCGCTAATCAAATGCTGAACAATCGGATTCGGATTGACTCGAGCATGCTCAAGGTTCGCTCATCTCTAGAGGACATCTTTGTGCTTCTTTTTAGCTTACTTAAGATGTGGACTCAGCAGTATGATCTTGTGACCGGCTGTTCTGTGTTTGGATATTCGTTTGGTATGTTTGAGATGTGCATGCACAGACACTTGTAGGCTTTGACTTTATTTAGTCCCTTTGCTGTTGAAGTAGGTGTATAGCTATGGTGCACTTCTTTCCAAAGTCATCAATCTGTTCTAATGAACAGGATTAAGATGTCGCCTGATTTGAGTATAACTATAAAATGGTTGCTCTTCCTGTCATATGCCTTATCACAAAATTACCTGAGAAGGATGTGTCTATTTCAAGAAAATAATATTCCATAGGACATATACATTCTAAATGAGAGAGGTAAATGTCAAGAAATCCTAGGAAACAATACATGCAAGCTGACAAGACTTCTCCACGAGAGGGGATAGAGTGACACTTTTCATGATATATTCTAAAAATGTTTATCATCACTTCATCTCAAGCCTGTCATGTAAAGAGATGGATATCAAGATATGAGGGAAACGACACAACTCTGTATCAGAAAGCATGCACCTAAGAAATTGAAAATCTTTCTACAACAAGTAGTTCTTTTGACAGGTTTCTAAAATCCTAGAAGGTACACGTCAAGTCATAATTTCAAGATTCTATTAAATAAATAAAAAACTATGGAAAAACAAGCCTAATGGTGCGTTTACACAGACAGATTTATCTGACAGATCTTTGAAGCCAAAACCAGGAGCAGACTATAAACAGGGATCAGGTCATAAAGGAAAGACTGGGATCTATCCTCTTTTTAAATCCATTCCTGGCTTTGGCTTCCAAAATCTGTCAGATAAATCTTTCTGTGTAAACGCACCCTTAAAGGTATACACATACAATTTGAGCTGGTTTGTAATATCTATTAGTAAAATCTTTTTAATATTATCTAGTCATATAGCACCTGCATTTCACACAGTGCTGTATAGAAAATCCACTTATAGAAACAAAAAACCTAGCAGTTTTCGTAAGCCCAATAAATGTAAGTTTCACTATCTTTACCTTTTTATCACAGCTTATTCTGATGAATTTTCATATTATATTGTAATATATTTCTTGGTGGGAGGGAGGGAAAGCTGCAATCCTGGATCAGAAGCAGTCATACCAAGCTTTGCACAATGCACTTCTGGCTTGTATTAGTTGCCTTAGATACAGGGCCACCCACTCTCTCTGTTTAACCCCTTCGCCGGTGGGGGCCTTCAGAGCGGGGCCGCGTGGCAACTCCGCTCTGAACCGCCGCGGTCCCGGGTGCCGCATGTAACCCGGGGCCGCGGCTATTAGCGGGCACGGTCGGATCGCTGTGCCCGCTAATTAAGTCTTCAGATGCAGCTGTCAAAGTTGACAGCTGCATCTGAAGACTTCAGAGCAGCTTTTCCCTGGTGTCTAGTGGGGAGATCGCTCCCCTGTGATGTTGTCAAGGAGGAGAGATCTCCGTGACTGGTGCCGGCCGGGGTCTGCGCCGTAATGGCGCTGATCCTGGCTCGGCATTCGGTTGCTTCCGGCTGCAGCATTGATCTATGCTGCATATCTATGCAGCATAGATCTGTATGAGAGATCAGTGTACTTATACTAGAAGTCCCCCAGGGGGGCTTCTAGTATGAGTGTAAAAAAAAAAATTTTATTAATAAAAAGCCCCCTCTCCTAATAAAAGTCAGAATCACCCCCCCTTTTCCCATGTTATAAATAAAAAAAATAAATAAACTTATTTGATATCGCTGCGTGTGTAATCGCGCAAAATATTTATTTATCACATTCCAGATCGGAATGTACGGTAAACGGCGTAAGCGCAAAAAAATTCCAAATTGCTAAATTGCGCATTTTTGGTCACATCAAATCCAGAAAAATTGTAATAAAATAAAAATACAATAAAAGTTATACATGTTACTTATCGTTGTAATCGTAACGACTTGAGGAACATATATATAACAAGTCAGTTTTTCCATAGGACACACGGCATAAAAACGAAGCCCCCCCAAAGAAAAAGAATTGTGGGGTTTTTTTTTCAATTTCACAGCGCATATAATTTTTTTTTTGGTTTCGCAGCATATTTTATGCAAAAATTCAGCCTGTCATTGCAGAGTACTATTAGTGACGCAAAAAATAAGGGCTCATGTGGGTCTGTATGTGTAAAAATGCAACTGCTATGGCTTTTTAAGCACAAGAAGGAAAAAAAGAAATGCAAAAACGGAAATTAGCCTGGTCCTGAAGGGGTTAATCCCCTACTAAAGGTCCCATACACCTTAGACCAGTGCTTCTCAATTCCAGTCCTCAGGCCTCACCAACAGGTCATCTTTTGAGGATATCCCATACAAAGATCACCTGTGATAAGACCTGATGCACTGTGTATAATAATATCACCTGTGCAATACTAAGGAAATCCTCAAAACATTACATGTTGGTGAGGCCTGAGGACTGGAATTGAGAAGCACTGCCTCAGACTTTAGTCCGCCATATCCGCCGCTCAAATAACTGCCTGACTGGATGCGCCTTACACCTCACCTCCCCACAGAAACAACATGAACGCTCAGCCATGCTGAATGTTGCTGTGTATGAGGAGGACGGGTAGTAGACAGGATAGATAACTGACAGCTGTCAGAGGGAGATCGTTCAGCCATCAGTTATTGAAGGTGTATGGCCAACCTTGGCCATGTGCTATAGCCATGTGCATGTGCCATGTGCTGGAACAAAGTGCTGATCTCCTATAGCCTATTAGAAGGCTAAAATATCATGCTGGAAGGGCTGCTTATAGGATAATATAGAAGTCAGTAATGTGTAGTAAGTAGAGATGAGCGAACCTCGAGCATGCTCGAGTCCATCCGAACCCGAACTTTCGGCATTTGATTAGCGGTGGCTGCTGAAGTTGGATAAAGCCCTAAGGCTATGTGGAAAACATGGATATAGTCATTGGCTGTATCCATGTTTTCCAGACAACCTTAGAGCTTTATCCAAGTTCAGCAGCCCCAGCTAATCAAATACCGAACGTTCGGGTTCGGATGGACTCAAACCCAAACCCGGTTCGCTCATCTCTAGTAGTAAGGCATGCATCTATTCATTAAACTGAAAGTAACATTAAGAGTCAGGTTGTCATATTTGCAGTTATGTAGAAATATTACACATGGAGAAGATACAGTAATACACTACTACAAGAAGTTTAGAACAAGCTAAAAGGTGTACCCTTGACCTCAAGATAGGTGCTGGTCCTATAGGTGACACTCTCATCTACAATTGGTATAAAAAATCTACACATCACTGTTAAAATGGCAGGGTTTTTTAATGTAAAAAAAAAATCTAATTTAGGCTAGGTTCACACTGCGTTTTTGCAGTCCGTTATTTTTTAATTTAATTTTTTTGCAAAAAAAAGGCTATGTTCACACAACATCAAAATTAATGAAAAGGCATCCGATTTTCATATTTAAAAAAACGACAGTTTTTGCCGCGATTTAACTGACTGCAATGGCAATGCATTGAGGTCAATGAAAGCACGAACGTCCAATGCACACAGTGTATTAAATAACGGACGTTTTTGCCACGGACTTCAAAATAATGATTATGATCATTATTCTTGGGTGTCTTTTGCAAACAGCGGCTGTTTTTTATTAGTAGTTCACAAACAGTTTTTCTTTTCTCACCGCTCTTTCTCCGTTTTCACTATTAAATTCAATGGACTTTTCAATTAAGCCAAACCTAAAGTCCAATTAGTGATCCCAAACTAGAATAATTGCACTAAGGGGAGGTCAGGCTGCTAAATAACGTCTGTTATTTTAGACTCAAAATAACGAACGTCATTTTAAACGGAGCTGAAAAAACGTGTGAACATAGCCAAAGGATGAAAAAACATGTACTTTTGTGCATCAGTTTTAAACAGTTTTTCCATTGACTTCTATTATAAAAAAAAAATATATATATCAAAAAGCTGATCAAAACGCATCCTTTTTTTAGCGTACACAAAAATGTGGGTTTTTTTTAATCATAGAAGTTAATGGAAAAACTGATGCATACAAATACATCCAATTTTTTTTCATCCGTTTTTTGCAAAAATGCAGTGTGGACCCAGCCTAAGAAAATTAAATAATCATTCCAATTCAACTGAAAAACAAACTTTTTTTGCATGGAAAAATAAAAACAAAGAATGGCACACCCTTAAACTAATATTTTGTTGAAGTAGCCTTTGATTTTATGACCGCATTTAGTCAAATTTTTTGGTAGGAGAAGGGGCGGATTAACTTTACCATAGGCCCCGAGCTGGTCAACAAGGCTGCCCCACCCCCCACTGTAACTATGGCAGCACTAACTTGCGTAGTGTTCATAGTACAGGATAGATAATGTCATAATACCCTGATTTTTGTTAAATTGAGGTAGAAAAGAAAAGTCTTTTTAAGTGTCCATGGGCCCCAGCAGCTCAGGGCCCCGGGCTACCGCTCGAAACGGACGTGTTAGACTCCTACCCAGTAGGGGATTATATCAGCATGGCCACTATTCCTTGCAATAGTGCTCCAAATCAGAGCAGTGTACAGCACCCTCTTCAGGTCAGGTCACAGATCTCATCTTCTGGCGAAGCCATTAATTTGTTGGTGGGGGAAATCTTTGGGTCATTGTCATGCTGAAAGATAAGATTCCTCTTAATCTTTCCCCTTTAAGTGGAGGCCTGAAGGCTTTGTGCCAAAATTAACTGATATTTGGAACTGTTCATAATTCCCTCCACCTTGACTATTTCCAATCCCAATTCCAGCCACAGAAACACAGTCCCAAAGCATTATGCTGCCTCCACTATCCTTTACTCTGGGTATGGTGTTCTTTTAGTGATGTTCAGTGTTGGCTTTCCGCCAAACATACCTTTTGAAATAATGGCCATTAAGTTCAACCTTTATCTCACCAGACCACAACAGGTTTTCCCACATGCATTTGGCAAACTTTATGTAGGCAAGGAAGTTTTTCTTTGTGAGGAAAGGCTTTCATTTTGCCACCATACCCCACAGCCCAGTCCTTCATCAACTTTTAAAGGACATTCAGTTCTTGGTAATGTCATTGTTGTACTATTTTTTCCCACTTTGTGATAATCATCATCACTGTATTCCATAGAGTACTGTATCTAATGTCTAGGAAATTTTAGTACCCTTCTTTCAACAATGAGATCCTTCTGATTTATTGTGAGCTGTTTACAGACCATGTTTCTTTCTGTAAGGCTGGGTTCATACTACGTATATTTCAGTCAGTATTGTGGTCCTCATGTTGCAACCAAAACCAGGAGTGGATTAAAAACACAGAAAGGCTCTGTTCACACAATGTTGAAATTGAGTGGATGGCCGCCATTTAATGGCAAATATTTGCTGTTATTTTAAAACAATGGCTGTTGTATTGAAATAATGGCAGTTATTTACTGTTATATGGCAGCCATCCACTCAATTTCAACATTGTGTGAACAGATCCTTTCTGTGTTTTTAATCCACTCCTGGTTTTGTTTGCAATATGAGGACCACAATACTAACTGAAATATACGTAGTGTATTTCAGTTAGTATTGTGGTCCTTATATTGCAACCAAAACCAGGAGTGGATTAAAAACCTAGCCTAAACCTAGCCTAAAATGCAACCAGGAAAATATCAGGAGAATCCTTCTAGAACAGCTGAATGTTGGCAGCTGTCTACTGACTACTGTGTAACATGGGTTTAAATGTCATTGACTACTCCTGAATGCAATCACATCCACAATTATAAGAGGGTGTTCACACATATTCCACCACATTTTTTTTTTAATTCCCCACCCCTAAATTGTTAAAGTTTAGATGAAATTGTACAGATATATAAGGGGTTATGCAACGCTACAAAAACATGGCCACTTTTGCTCCACTCTTGTCTCCAGTTTGGTTGTGCTTTGCTATTAAGCTCCATTTACTTTAATGGAACTAGTTTCAAACCTCACCCAAACTGGAGTCAAGAATGGTGCAAAAGTGGGCATGTTTTTGAAGCACTGTATAACGCCTTTAAGATTGCATTAAGGGCCCTATTGGGTACTATAAAGTGTGTTATACAATCTGGCCACTAGGTGTCATATGTATGCATGCAGATTACGTTGCAATGATGCTATAATATAAGGTGTCAGTACTCACTATGAAAGATCTTCATATGTATTTAGATTCTGTTGCTATGAATCCTTATGGAGATGGCATTCCACAACGTTCTAAGGATCTGTTTGGTGTATAGTGCAATGGGTTGTATGTTTGCTGGGAGCGCACCCCAGCTGGTGGCACCAGTGTGGGCAGCTAGTGACGTCACTAGATTGGGGTACAGAAGTTTGTATGGGTCAAAAAGCTAATCCAATGTGTTTTTCTAATCACCATCATGGATGCTTTCAAGTGACCAGTATCCTCCTTTTATGCTCTGCTCTGAACATTCATTGTGCTGTTATTTTCTCATTCTATCCACCTGGGTGTAAGTGATCTCCCATAGTGAGTTCTGACACCCTTTATCATAACATCATTGTATCTATATCTGCATGCATACATATGACATCTAGTGGCCAAATTGTATAATACACTTTATAGTACACAATTGGTGGGGCACTTAATACAATATTAAATATATCTGAATTTCCCTTATATTGCCAGCACATGACTTGAAAATGCCATTAAGCAGCATACGCATACTTCAGGTAGAGCACTGTGTTTAGACCCTCTTTAGAGTTCTAAATTAGAAACATGTTTTAGCTTTGACATCTAACTCTTCCAACTTTTTTTTACTTAAATATTTCTTTATTTTTAATATTACATTTTGCATTCATTGTAAAAAGCAACCTTCTGACAAGGCTTCTATACGTGATGCTTTTATACAATGAATGCAAAATGTCATATTAAAATGAAAGAAATATTTAAAAGTCAAAAAAGTTGGAAGAGTTAGATGTCATCAAAGGACAAAGCTAAAATATGTTTCTAATTTAGGTGGATCCCTGTAGATTTGAGACCTACAGCTTGAAAAATGACAACACTTAGAGAAAATCTTTTAGGGAATGCAAAGCTTGATGAACTTTCTGCTCCCCGAGTACACGGAACTATTTTCAATTAAGTTAAGTTCAAGTAATTGACATGTTGAGACACATGCGGCTAGCAATTCCTTGGCCACCAAATACAGATAAACCACAGTCATGCCCATGACATTGACTTCATTTTGAGTGTCAGGCACAACACTTACCAGACAAACAGAACTAAAGGATTACAGATAAATCATGCTAAAATACTTTGTAACCTCGTTAAACACCAATGTCACCTTTAGATCAATACCTGGAACTGTATATCTCAGAGTTGCAAGTGAATCATTGCTTTACAAGACGTTTGAAATCAGAAACCTTTTCTAGCAATATGATCTAGCTAGCCTCTGTATTTAGATTACAAGTTATCTTTTTTACATTGCACAGGGAAAATTTTATTTCTTAGTTTACCCATTTATTTTGGATTATTTTGTGGTTTGTTGGGTTTCTTGCAGTGTCAAGATCTAATTAAGCTTTCGTCTAGTAAAACTTCTGTGTAGCATATTTACATTGTGAAAAAGGCCACCATATGCCTATAGAATAAATATATCATGTAAGTTTAATCGTAAAGTGCATTACATAAACACGGAACCCCCACCCAAAATTTGAAGAATTTTATTTTTTTCCCAATTTCACCCCATAAATAATATTTTGGGGGTTTCATCATTAGTTTCATGGTAGATTGAAAGGCGCTATTACAAAGTACACTCAATTCTGAAAAAAAAAAAGCCATGTCTTGGCCCTATAGATGGAAAAGTAAAAGAGTTATAGCTCTTAGAAGGCGAGGAGGAAAAAACAAAAATGCTAAACTAAAAATAGGTGTGGTCCTTAAGGTCATTTTGGGCTCTGTCCTAAGGGGTTAAAGTTAGTAAAAAAAAAGTATATAAACTGCCTATCACTGTAATCATACTAACCTACAGAATTAGGATAACATATCAGTCTTATTGCAAAGTGAACAATGTAGGAGCACTGCAGGGTTGTTTTTATAATTTTGGCCCGATTTCTGTTTTGGGCTATGTTTACACATTATATAAACAATGGCCACTCCGCATGAAAGAACGTTGTTTAATGCTGCCTATTTAGATTTTTAAAATCTAAATCCACAGGGGATTTTTTTTATCATGTTTTAAAACAAAGCTATACTTACTTGTATCCAGGTTCCGTCTCAAGAAGGCAGCTTTTTAGTCTTGTGCTGGTTGAAAAAAGAGACCAAATGCTAGTCATCTGCATGCTCACAGAGAAGGCAGTTATTTGATTGACAGACACATTGAGCCGTGACTCTGCACTGGCCGGAACTTCTTGCATTTAGTCTCTTTTTTTCAAACAGCACAAGACTAAAAAGTTGCCTTCAGGAGACTGGACCTGGATACAAGTAAGTATAACATGAAAAAAATGATTAAAAGTTATGATTTTTTAATGTGAGTTACACGTTTGGAAAAAATCTTATATGAGGGAAGGGGGTAACCCCTTTAATGACTATTAAGTCATCATTCTCAGTACTATAAAAGAAGGAGGGAGTCCTGGAAATGTTGTGAGGGAGTCCTGGAAGAAGATGGGAGGGAGTCCTAAAAACATGAATACAGCCCAGGGATGTGGCTAGGATTCATAGCAAAAAACTGTAAGGGCCCACCCTCCCCTCCTCTACACACAACACAAAGATATATATATACACACACACATATATATATATATATATATATATATATATATATATATATACTCGGTGATGTGGCCAAAAAATAAAATCTCTTGTGGCCAGAAACAGAATCCTGGCTGCAGCCACAAGATTGACTGACAGAGCAGAGAACCAATGGCTGGTTGCTCTGTCAGTCTACTGTTTTTAACTATAAGGGCCCATTAGGAGCCCTTATGGTTAAATAAATAGGCGCAGGAGCAGACTACCTTCTACTTAACCCCTTATGTACTGCAGTGTGTAAGTGACACAAAGTTCAAAAGACAAGGAAATATCTGCTTTACTGCTAGTGCACTGATAACCCTGAGCTCTGCATGGACCTCTGCACATTTTTCTACTTGATTGTAGCAGGCGGAGGACAGAAGTCAGGGGTTATCAGAGCAGTGAAGCAGAGATCTCTTTGTCTTCTGCTTGTTAACCCTTTTTTGTGTTGCAGCATGTAAGTACACATTGGGTCACTTAAGCACAAATTCAAGTGTGCTTAACCCCTTAACAAGATAGGGCGTATATTTACACCCTGATGCCGTTAGGGACGTTCAGAGCGGGGCCGCGCAGCGACCCCACTCTGAACCGCGACGGTCCTGGGTGCCGCTTGTAGCCCGGGACCGCAGGTATTAGTGGGCACGGTCCGATCGCCGTGCCCGCTAATACAGTAATCAGATGCAGCTGTCAAAGTTGACAGCTGCATCCTATTACCGGACGCATATCTATGCTGCAGAGATCTCTATGAGAGATCAGAGCACTTATACTAGAAGTCCCCCAGGGGGGCTTCTAGTATAAGTGTAAAAGTAAAAAAAAAAGTATTGTTATTAGTAAAAATCCCCCTCCCCTAATAAAAGTCTGAATCACCCCCCTTTTCCCCGGTTACTAATAAAAGTAAATAAATAAATAAACAAACATGTTTGCTATTGCCGCGTGCGTAATCGCCTGAACTATTAGTTAATCACATTCCTGATCCTGCACGATAAACTGCGTCAGCGCAAAAAAAATCCCAAAGTGCAAAATTGCGCATTTTTGGTCACATCAAATCCAGAAAAATTGTAATAAAAAGCGATTAAAAAGTCGTATATGCGCAATCAAGGTACCGATAGAAAGAACACATCATGGCGCAAAAAATGACACCTCAGACAGCCCCATAGACCAAAGGATAAAAGCGCTATAAGCCTGGGAATGGAGCGATTTTAAGTGACGTATATTTGTTGACAATGGTTTGAATTTTTTACAGGCCATCAGATACAATATAAGTTATACATGTTACATATCGTTGTAATGGTAAAGACTTGAGGAACATGCATAACAAGTCAGTTTTACCCCAGGGCGAATGGCGTAAAAACACATTTCCCCCAAATAAACAAAATGTGTTGTTTTTTTTTCAATTTCACCACACTTTGAATTTTTTTCTGGTTTCTCAGTGTACTTTATGCAAAAATGCAGCCTGTCATTGCAAAGTACAATTAGTGACGCAAAAAATAAGGGCTTTCTAGGTGGAAAAATGCAAGTGCTATGGCCTTTTAAGCACAAGGAGGAAAAAACGAAAACCCAAAAATCAAAATTGGCTCTGTCCTTAAGGGGTTAAGGTTCAGTCATCTCGAATAGTAACACCTTGAGCACAGTTTTGGTATATTAAAGTGTCACTGTCGTTTTTGCAGAAATCAATAGTACAGGCGATTTTAAGAAACTTTGTAACTGGGTTTATTAGGCGAAAAAATAATTTTTTTGTCATGAAAAAGCAGTTTGAAGCTCTCCCCCCTGTCTTCATGGTTTTCCTATGGAGCGGTGAGAGATGAGGCACCAAAACAGGACAACAAAGAGTTAATTTACAGCTACATCACCAGGCTCTCTCCTCTGATGTCACCACTGACCTCTCTGAGCTCTTAATAGCACTCTGAATAGCTCCCCCTCTGTGTAATCCTTTGTTCTCTGCTCTCTGCTGCCTACTAATCTCGCTCCTCCCTCCTCCCCCCTCCCCTCTCCATAGCACAGACAGGATCTGACTGATAAAAAAACAGTTGAGATTTCCTGAGCAGTGGATGACAGAAAGGAGAGGAGGGAGGGACCTGGGAAAAGTCTTTTTACATGCAGATAATGGCATATTTGCCTAATAAACCCAATTACAAAGTTTCTTAAAATCACCTGGACTATTGATTTCCGCAAAACAAATTTTAAAGACAGTGACTCTTTAAGCCCTCAACTTTTAGATCCTGAGAACTTCTTACCAAGGGGTTAATCTACAATACAAAGGCAGCTGAAACACATATGTCATATTCTGTGTTAAATCTAAATCTAAAATCAAAATTCTATTTTTTATGTGTGAGAAGCTTGAACTGTAGGTGTAAATAATGATAACACAACAGTTATCCATTTAGCGTCTCTTCTGCCTGACCTCAGTTGTCGCAGTACTGCAAAATACTGTAAAATAGTATTTCTGTGTGTTTCTGTTCCATTGTTGTCTCTAGACTACTCTAGTAAGCCAGAACTGGTATAATTAAATCCTTTGCCGTCAGATACCTATGTCAGCTCTGATCTCAGGAGACCTAACATCTTTTGCACTTTGTGCTGTTGCTTCCGCAAGAACAACATTTTAGACCACTTAAGCATATGTTATTTTCTCTAGATAGATTTTTTTGCCAAAAAATGTAAATACTTCATATATACATATATTTTAGAAAGAATAGGGATATCAAAGTAGAATTTTATTTTAGTTGTAGGCTATTTCCACAATAAGCGTGCATTATGCACCTAAGTATAATACTTATTAACTAAGTATTAATAGAGATGAGAGGGATGAGGGGATGTTAATTCAGTTGTGGCAGTACTGCAACAAGACACTGACAATATCAAGGCAATCTATATTCAACACAATGTTTGGCTTATTCGGATGGTGGTTATATTCATTAGAAATCCCACCACAGAGGACCGATGGCCCCCAAAGACCCCTATTTTTCCATCCAAATATAATTTTAAATATAACTTTTAATTATTATGCCATTGTTAAAACCCCACTGCTGCAGTGCTGCGGTCTATTCCCGCTGGCCAGCGGTACTTTCTCATTTGTAAACTAACATATCTGCAGTATTGTTAGTATATCAACATAACAGTCCACAGCAGTGTTAAGGCCCTATTCCACGGCCCCACTCTGAGGAGCAAACAAGCACCTTCAGTGCTCGTTTGATCCTCGTTCCCCACTCCCTGCTGGGAGGTGCGAGGGGGCTGCGAATACGGCCAATAATCGTTCCGTGGAATAGGGCCTTTAGTAAAATATATGCTCTCCCTACCCGACGTTTCGCCACAGCAGTGGCTTTCTCAAGGGCAATATGAAGAATGAGCGTTCAGACACCATTCTGCGGGTTAAATAACCTCCCCTAATGATGCCAACATGACAGACAGTGATATTGACCTACCAGGTGTAATTCTTAGATTCACATGTAGTGCCTATCCGCCTCTTCCCCCTTCTTCCACCAATGATTACTTTGGCCCGCACCAACCAATCACACTGCGCGTGTCTCAGATCAAAGGGCTCATCTAATGTTCTCATTTTGGTCACATGCCCACCCCTTAGCCTATCCTGAGTCAGCCACCAACGTCATTTTTCGTTACGTAAAGTCCTGCCTAGAGCCCAAAATACAAAAAGATATATGTGAGGGAAATAAAAATGTGGAGTCTTAATGGGTGGAAATATATAAAGAGAACAATAACGAAATACCAATAGACAGAAGCAGCAGATAATCTATTACTGAGGCCAATAGATGAGGCAGCAAACCACAATAAAGTATTTATTTTGGGGGACTGTACAGTGGGAAACTGAAACCAGTAATAAGCGCTTAAGATGCTGGATTGTAAGGTATGTAAAACTGTGTTAAGACTTTCAATAAAAGTTACCAATGCACCACCTTTCACTTGGTCTCCCTGTTGTCTGGTTACTACATCCCACCTCAGACCATCAAGGGCATCCCTGCCATTTTATCACTGACCAGGCACAGTTTTGATGTTGGCCCCAGGAGTGACAAGAGTGACAAGAGTATCAATATCACCAACGCAGCGGTAGCCCGGAAGCCAACAGTGACCGTGACAAGTTTTCCAGCTGTAACGAACCTTTAGCTCTGGCAAGCCTGCAGGTGTAGCTTCACAACTCTCACCCCTTGTCCAAGCTGAGCTCTACACAAAGAGGCCTATCAATACATTAAGTACAACCACTACCCCTCTGATTCGCTAAAGACCAGGTTGGCTGCACATTTTAAGAACAGACTCCTCCCTGTTTCCAGCAGCTGCAGCAGGTTAGAGAAAACTCTGCTCTACTCATTTTATAAAGGCTGGTATTTCCTTTACCATACCAATGCTGATAAGCCTTTCCTCAAAAATCTGCATTGTACTGATCTTCTCTAATTTAGGTTTTTATGAAGCATTTAGGTGGCCAATTATTTTTTTGTGAGAAATTTGAGTGGCACTATAACTTTTTAGGGAATTTCTGTTTGGCATTATTGTTTTTTGAGGACACTAGTCCCATTATTATGTTGGGGGGGGGGGCTCTTGTGTATATACTATATGGTTTTGTTTTGTTAGTTTTTTTACATTTTTGAAAATAACAAAGACTGTTCTTCATATATAGGAGATATATGCACAAAAATGCAAATTCTAAAAACATATGGCAAAACTTCAAAGTTACTGTATATAAATAAGCAGATAATAACATATACACAACCCCTACTCCCTTAGCAGGCATAGTGAGAGTTTTGTCTTAGCGTGGAGTTTAAGGATGTGCTGAGAAAGGCGCTAAGGACATTGACAGCAGACTTTGTAGAGACAAGTTGTGGCTGGTAGAAATTATTAGGGTCATCTAGACCTGGATAGAGAATAAAAAGAAAGTGAGCGTCTGCAATCAGAAAAGACACCACCTGTGAGTCACTATATTTATAGACAAGTACTCACCTCTCCTGACATGTCTGTTGTACTAAAGCCTTGCATTGAGTGCTATCAGTTCTGAATCATCTTTATATAGAACTCTTCTTTAAATGTACGAATAAGTCCTATGCTAAGACCGTTTCTAACACAGTTACCTGATTTTATCTATGGAACTACAGCTGCAGTACACAGTCATAGATGGAGTTGTGTGCAACTTTGTCTTACCATTCCCCTTGTCAATAGGATGCATCCCTACACAGTCAGATACTGTCAGTGATGATTGCAAATTGTCAGAGGGCAAGGAGAGTGGAAACACCTAACTAATAATATTAATAATAATTTTATTTATGTAGCGACCAACATATTCTGAGCATTTTCCAATTTTGGGGCTACATACATAGGCAAGTCAACAGGTAACCATCAAGTCAAACATGAGAAGTAAGGGCCCTGATTGCAATAGCTTACAATCTATAAAGGAAGGGTTGGAGACAAAATGCAAAAGTGCAAAAGTGTTTTATTGTACAATAGTCCAGCCATCTTTTATATATAGTATAGTTGAGGTGAGGGTGGGTGAACCAGTCACCAGCTAGTGTCTGTATGTACAACTATAAGTACTTAGAGCATGGAGGAATTGTGGTTGTAGGGGGTGACCAAATTAGGGAACCTGATAAACCTGGTTACATAGATGTGTTTAAAGCTTATTCTTGCTACTTTTCAACCAGTCAAAATCACTAAACTAAAAGCAGATTCCTCTTGCCAACACCAGACCAATTGGATGGAAATTCTCATAAGGAATCTGAAGGACACAAGGGGAACTATAACAAGTTACAGCAATATTTAGACAAGGGAGAAGATTTTTTTAACTTTATTTTTTTATTTATTTTCTTATCTAAGAGAGAAGTTTAAAGGGGGGCTCCAGCGTGGGGGCACTATTTTGGGGGGACCAGGGAGGAGGTGGCTGAAATAAAAGACGTCCACTTACCTCCCCGGTTCCAGCGGCGGGTGCCGCATCACGGCGCTCAGGTGCCCGGTTCCTGGCCGCTTCCGGGTGTCTGACGCCGCCCGAGACGCTATGTCTCAGGGCCACTCAGCCACTCAGTGAAGGAAGTGGGATCCGAGCGGACTTCAAACGGATCCCGCCTCCTTCACTGAGTAGCTGAGCGGCCCTGAGATGTAGCGTCTCGGGCGGCGTCAGACACCCGGAAGCGGCCGGGAACCAGGCACCGGAGCGCCGTGATGCGGGACCCGCCGCTGGAACCGGGGAGGTAAGTGGACGTCTTTTATTTCAGCCACCTCCTCCCCGGTCCCCCCAAAAAAGTGCCCCCACGCTGGAGCACCCCTTTAACTAAATGTGGGACAACCATTTACAGTTGACTCATTATCTAGCCAAGTTCTGAATAAGCAATAACTAGTTTCATTTTTGTTAATACTATAAATCATACTGGAGTGCATAGTGTAGAATTATCAAATGATAAATGACTCCCTTTCATTTTATTTGAAGCAAACATTTGGAATATAGACAACACTGTTGTTATTTCTGTACCCTTCCCCACATGAATTTCTAGGCTGTAATGCACTAAACTGGTAATACTAGCAGACCATGTTTTCTGAACAGGGAATTAACTTGACTGAATGATAATGGAAACATTGTTACATAGTTACATAGTTAATACGGTTGAAAAAAGACACATGTCCATCAAGTTCAACCAAGGAGGGGATGACTTTAAAATTTATTACATTTTGACACAATGTAAGTACTTGAGTATTATTTTGGCAATCAATAGAGGCTAATTCATGTTACTCATCGAACACATCAACACATATTTTATTTTTAACGTTACATCTTTGTGAAAATTCTTTTGTGTAAGTAAAGAATGACAAACTGGAAACATTTTAGAGTTTGAATTTACTTTAGTTGCACAAACATATTATCTGACTTAATTACATGAATGTCATATAATATTAAAATTCGTACTGACTTTCAATGCTCTTTTTTTTTGTTCAATATTTTATTGGTTTTCGGCATTGTGACAAAAATAAATATTTTGTACAGTATCATATGCACTATATTATGAGAAAATGTTAATTACTTAACATAACATAAAATAAAAGAAAAATTACATTTCTTTCAATGCTCATTTTGTGCATACATACATATTTCTGTGCAACTTCAGTTGCAGAAATCATAAATTAAGTAATCGGAACAGTATTACTAAAAACATACTAGAAACTCCTCCTGTATTTATAATTATTATTTACACCTACCTCATGCAATGCAGCTACAGGGGAAATCTAGGTTATCAGCAATAAATGTACAGTCGAGATCAATTCAATTTCAAATAATTGCATTTAGGTAAATGAAAAAAGAATGAACAAAATACCATTGTTGAATCTATATAACGCACATGCCTGAAGCCGATATAATACTTTCTGAGTTAGGTATCTGAGCAGATTTTTCTTACCTTTATAATTGCAGGCATAATTTATTTATATGTAGGAAGAGTTCCTGTGGTGCTTACATTCTCACTTCCTATTTCAATCACACATAGACCCATAATAAACAGCTTACATAAAAACAAGGTGAACTAACAAAATATTTGGTGATTAAAGGAGAAAACACAAGCTCCCAGAGGATGTTACTTTGATGAGGAGCCAAAGCCATAGAAACATAAAAGATTGGCAACAGAATAAGTCCACATGCTCCATCTAGTCAGCTCTTCTATTGTTTTCTAAACTGTAGCACAGCACTGCAATTACTAGCCACAGTGCCACCATACTAAGCAGTGTGGCCGTCTGACTTAGAAGCCCAGTTTGTAAAAACCTAAGTAAAGCTATGTTAATACACTGTACAAACAATGGCTGTTGTGCCATGAATGAACGTTGTTTAACACTATCATGATCATTAATTCTGTCCTTAAACAACAGCCGTTCATGGGGACCAGCCATTGTTTATATAGCGTATGAACATAGCCTTAATAGAGGCAACAGCAAGGTCTAAGACCTTGTAGATTCTTTATGCTTGGGCTAAAATATAGGGTGTGTTTCTTCTATACAGGACCTGGGATGTTGATGCACTAATGCACTATATGGACAACTTGTCGACTTCAATGAGTGTGTTCAGGCGCTCACAAATTGCAGTAGGGAGTTTTGACAGTAGGACATTTTGTGATGAGAATATCATGAGGCCACTCATAACAAAAATTAAAGCAGACAATCCCCTTAACATTTAGCACATAATTTTTTAAGAAACTGGTTTTGTAAATGTGAAGTCCATCATCTGCATTCATTATAGTATGCCTTATAATAAGGACAATTGGTTGAAATGTTCAGCAGTCATAGTGCACTATGGCACTGGAGTATTAATGTGTTGTAAATCAATTAGCCTCAACCCCAAAACTACTCTATTTATATGTATATACTGTACATTAATGTCTTCAGTACCAGGGACATAACTGTACATCCTTTTTTGCAGTGTGTTCCAGTTCACAGACGTACATTTACATCCTCGGATGAAACGGGCACAGAAGTTCAAATCCCAGTAGTATCTGTAGTATAAAGATATCTGCTTACAGTCTGGCCCCCAGGATGTTAAGTGGATATGCTATTTATCCCCTCTTGACCCCCTGGGAGCCAGACTGTAGTCCATCTGCTGTCCTGAATGCCCTGTGCCTGTTCCAGCAAATTAGGGGTTAAGTAACTTAACCCTTTTCTTGCTGGGGAGGGTGTAGTATTGTTAGCACAGCAGTGTCCACTTAACCCAGGCCAAATTCTCTAGTCTGGTCCCAAAGGGTTAGCTGTATATGCCATGTAATTCCACTTAACCACTTGGGGGCCAGGCTAAACAGTGTTGAGGTGAGCACTAAACCACGACTCCTCTTTGACTCTTCATTACAATAGAAGAAATGATATTGTGCAGCATCTCCTCCACTGACACATTAGGCAAAGATAACCTGCTAACTAGTGAACTGCCACATAGTGCACACTGTCTGCACCTCCGGTCGGGTCCAGGTGCTGACAGATTCCCTTTAAAGTGTCACTGTCATTATAACTTTCAAAATCTAAATCAGCAGTAGATGTGATATAAAGCAAGTTTGCAATTTACATCCATTATTTATTTTTTAGTTATCATGGAGAACACCGCACTTCCTGTTTTCTGACTCTTTTTTTCTCAAAAAACAAGAAACAGTCAGATAACAGGAAGTCCTGTGTATCCCAGGCCATCTGACCACTCACAGAGAGAAGGCAGTCATGTGATTGATGGACACATTAAGCTGTGACTCTCTGTACTGGCCAGAATTCCTGTGTTTAGTCTGTTTTTTCCACCAGCAGAAAATCTGCCTTCAGGAGACTGGACCTGGATTTCTGGTAAGTTTAGCTTTCTTTTACAGCATGATAACAACAAAAAATAATGAATGTAAATTGCAAACTTGTTATATTTCACATCTACTGTTGATTTACATTTTAAAAGTTCTCTCCCCCATCATCTGCCATTGGGGGAGAATAGAAAGGTCCCCATAAACATTAGACACAAAATATGGAATGAATCCCGGCACTCGCTGGTGTAGATTGCTACAATAGATGTTTAAATGTCCATTGTATCACTGTGAAGCATGCTGTTGATAAAGACCGATATGGTCGATACGCGTGCAGCGTTGATGTAATAAACATCTATTGTAGCAATCTACACCAGCGAGTGCCGGGATTCATTCCATATTTTGTGACTTCTTTGCCACGAGCACCGCGCCGCAGAAGTTAACGGAGTGCCGGTTGTTTGAACTTTCCATAAACATTAGACAGTCAGCCAATCCCAATGACATTGCCGCGTTTAACCGACTTTTATGTGTCAGATTTACACTTTGGCAGATCAAACACTGTACCTTACTCTTAAACAGTTAAATGTGACTTGTTTAATAGCATTCACATTTTACAACGTTTAAGTCTGCATTGTACTACTTTATATATATTAGCTTAACAGCTACAGTATGTGGATAATCATATGTTAACAAAAGAAGACCCCCACTACCAATATACAAAGAATGAAATATCTGTAATATACTTGGGTGATAAAGGAAATAGGCTTGACTAGAAACTAATAATCTGAACACGCCACAATGAGTTAACTTACCATGAACTTCGGTAATCATTGTATTTATGCACAATGGGGGACATACTTTGTTGTTTTTGAGTTAGGAAAACATTAAAATAACAAAGCATATGTTAATAGAAATCTGCATTCATCCAGGAAAGCAAATAAAAAAAACTGCAATTAACATGCTCAGAATAGCCCAGAGGTGTTACTGCTAGTTTAATATCCTTCTCTTTTATTTGCCTTATAATGAAGAAATGACATTTATTGTTAAAGAAGAAATGTATTCTACAGAGATGCAGGTAAATTATGCATTTTTTTTGTTTAAGGGAGTGAAAGGGACTTTATGAAATGTGCAAGGATCTTTTGGCAGGGTAATGTTGGATCCATTTTTCAGATACATATCAGAATGCTGGTAAATAAAACAGTTCATCCCCATGAAATTTTGATGTGTAGGAATATCATGGGAGTTGAGTTAGACATGTCTGCAGTCCTGCACATTTAGTCACCATGAACAGCATTAAAAGCAATAATACTCCAGCCGCTAAGAGCTGTTTTATTAAGGAACAATACACAAAGCAACAGAGTGTATACAATGAGTACAGATATAATATAAATATTTTATCCAAATGAAAATAATAACTTATTCACATGGTCTCAGAACATTTGGTCAATAGGTGAGAATAAAGCAACACATAGAAAGAATACCAATATCAACTATTTGTGATAGACCACAGCTATCGAAATGTTAGAATGTTACATATTAAAAAAAAATAATACACAATATGACATAAATTCACACAAAATGCATACAAAATCGTGTTGTTTGTCAGAAGCCATAAAAAAATTGTCACAAAAATACTGTGTGTGAAGAGACCGCTATAGCTAAAATATCCACAGGTTTATCAGCTAAATGTTCAAGAAGATACAGCTCTTTGGTAACCCTCAAACATACTGTATATTTTGGGACTGCTCCTACATATCACACCTATGGCAAAAAGCATTGACTCTGGGTTGATATAAAATGGGTTGGCCACCTTTTCATTGCTTTTTACAATCAGCAGTAATGATCATGGAATGTCACCTACTCATATATAGTGGTTGCATTGTGAGTCTGTTCTCTATATTCCTGCAGCTCCACGAGCCCTGTATTCAGCCACACAGCTTATTTGTGTATACATGGCTGCTTATCGAGGAGCATGTGACAATACACCTCACTGTGCCTCCTTCACAGTGCCTGTGATTCTTGCTTGAGCTCAGTGTAATGCTAAGGAGGAGACACAGTGATGCCTATTGTGACGTAAACTTCATTTTTTGTACATCATTATTATAGGGCAGCCATCCTATCTTAGCTGTTTTATAACAGCATTTAGAGATATATTTTGCAGCAAGCCCAAAATCCATAGGCAAAAATAGTCAGGAGCTGGCCCCTTGACATGAATGTGAGAGGTTTCTGGGAATGCTCTGTGAACTGTGCAAAGATTATTCTACAGAGAGTCTGAGCTTCAAGCCTCAGTTATTGTATATTATCCATCTATTGGTGTCACTTTTATCGTACATCTGTCTATAATTATGTGGAGGATACTGCCAGAAAATGATCTGTACAGGACAGGAGCTGTCAGCAAGATTTTAGGATTATTTTACAATATAGTATGAATATTTTATGAATAATTAGGAAAAAAAATTACATTAAATACATTTAACATAAAAGCTCCAGAGTCTAGATATTTGCCAAGGGCTAGTAAATGTAAAAGATTACACCAACCTGAAAACTGTTCTATGTATGCTGGTTCAACATTTTATTCACCTATTACTTACAATATTCTTAATACCACCAAACTCATACCTAATCCATAGGCCATGCGTGACTGTACACTTCAAGCCTTGGTTACACTGTCTACCTATATCAATCGTCAATAGACTCAATACATTAGAATTGTTATCGACTATGTACAATGACTCAATGTGTATACTACGACAACTGCTAGGTGCGATATTTTACATTCTCATGAGAAAAATGTTCATTTTGTATCTGCAGGTGGCTAATTTGCTGAGACTCTTCCATATTCCTCAAATAAGCTATGCTTCCACCAGTGCCAAACTTAGTGACAAGTCACGTTACGACTACTTTGCAAGGACAGTGCCACCAGACTTCTATCAGGCAAAGGCAATGGCAGAAATCCTACGTTACTTTAACTGGACATATGTGTCTACGGTTGCATCTGAAGGAGACTATGGGGAGACAGGAATTGAAGCGTTCGAACAAGAAGCAAGACTAAGAAACATCTGCATTGCCACATCAGAAAAGGTTGGGAGATCAAACATTAAAAAGTCCTATGACAGTGCTATCAAGGAACTTTTACAAAAGCCTAATGCAAAAGTTGTTGTCCTTTTCATGCGGAGTGATGATACCCGAGAGCTTCTGGCAGCGGCCAACAGGTTTAATGCTTCATTTACATGGATTGCCAGCGATGGATGGGGTGCACAAGAAAGCATTGTTAAAGGCAATGAGCACATAGCCTATGGGGCAATTACTCTAGAGCTTGCTTCTCATCCTCTCAAAGAATTTGATAAGTATTTTAAAAGCCTTAATCCCATCAACAATCATCGAAACCCTTGGTTTAAGGATTTTTGGCAACAAAAGTTTCAATGTAGTCTTCACAATAAAACTGAAAAACCATGTGACAAGCGCCTCAATATCAATAGTTCTAACTATGAGCAAGAATCAAAAATTATGTTTGTAGTGAATGCTGTGTATGCCATGGCCCATGCCCTGCATCACATGCAACGGACTCTTTGCACAAATACTACTCAACTGTGCGATGCCATGAAGACTGTTGATGGTAAGCGTCTCTACAAGGATTATTTGCTAAAAGTTAACTTTACAGGTAAGCCTTAACAAACTGACTTACTATATTCAACATGAGCTAATTAAACAAGCTATTTAAATTAATGGGTTTTGTGGGTTTTTATTGTTAATTTTCCATCTGTTTAAGCCATCTACTCTATGGGCAGAAAGGAAACAATTTATAAACGGCGATGGATAAAGAAACATTATGTAGGATGCATGAACCCAATGATCAGAGCGTGCAGATGTTGCTCCGCATAATTAGATGCTAAAAGTCTGGATGTTAATTTAAATTCCCTACAATTTCTTTCGAATGAAAACTGCTCCATAAAAAGAATAAGGAACAGTAAACAACTTAAGAAAAGGCATTGTCTTTTACCCCAGGCAACAAGAAATAAAACACCAGGAGATAGCCCTCATGTTAAGACAAACCTTCTGCTGCCTTGTGTTATGGGATTTAAGGTCAAATTACGTAACTTTTTGAGTATGATGATGTTTAAAATGACCTTCAGATGCCTTTAGATTTCTGTGGTTCTTAAAAAGTCTTACCAAATGATTGAACATTATGGTGTAACCTCACAGAATGTGTCGTTTTTTGTGTGTTTCTTATCAGGCAGTCCACAAAGGCAATATAGACTATTGTTATTTCCATAGTTCTAAAATCATCTGCTCAAATTAAAGTGGTGTGATCTGAAAGCTAAATTGTTAGCTTATATGTCTGCTCATGGACATGAAGGAACTGCCTGTGATATATGTGTACCTTGTACAGCATACAGTTCATACTGCCATCATGGACAGGCCTTTATTTATCTATTATTTTTTCTGACCTGACTGCCGATGTTAAATGAAACATATTTCAAAGCATTTTTTTAACATGTATCATTTGAAAGCTGTACAATCACTAATTCCCCATGTGTCTGTTTTGTTTTGATAACTTGTTGCATTGGTTAAGCCCACCTTTAGGCATCCACTACGGTGGGTCACTCATGCCTAATTCAGTTCCCCAGTTCAGTTCCTCTAGTTCAGTTCCCCAGTTGCAGTCTCCTGATTTGTCTTATTAGTGCAGTTGGTTTTCACTTCACATGCAAGAAAGGGGGATTGTGGGAAAGTGTCTTCACTGTTGCATGGCTGCTGCAGGGTATTAATTAAAGGGGAACTCCGCATAAGAAAAACTTGTTTTCTATTACAAGTACATTAAAAGTTATATAGATGTGTCTATACAATGTATTACCGTATCTGTGCGGTTCTGCCACACTGGTAGCTGATAGACATGCAGGAAGTGAAAAAAAATGGCCCCTGTGCCAATTCACATGCAGGAAATTCACCATTACAGGGTCTATGCAGGAAAAAGGTCACAGATGCAGTGAAGGAGCAGTCTCTCCACTACACTCGCAAGGGTCCAACTAAAGTATTCTGTATATCTGTATAGCACTTTTTTTTTTGTTTTATTCTACACACATGCACAAGGTATATATTTGTGCCTCAGGAAAACACCTATGTCATATACACTGTCGCAAGGGTGACAATATAGTACTTAGATATCTGTATAGCATGTTTTTGTTCTGTACACCCTTTGCTCTCCTATGCCTAATCTATCTACCTATCTATCTTTCATCCTCTCTATTTTTCTCTCTCGATCACTATATGTTTCTCCTCTCCTCTTTCCTAATAATCTTTTTGTCTTTGCTTTTGTATAATATCTTCTCAGTACAGCAGCAGCAGCGTTTTGTCACTGACGAGCTCTGTGCACTGTTAACAGTCTCCTTCCTCTCTCTCTGCAGACTGCGTCGTACGGTCATGTGATCGCTCCTCTTAAAGTAATACCGACGACACACAGGGGGTGGGCTAGTGCAATATCCCTGCTGATTCGATGTGTTCCGGGCATCATGGGAAAGCGCTTTTCCCGCCCAAAACACTTTCTGCTCTCTAAAATGGCGGCTGCCATTTTAGAAAGCAAGGGAAAAAAATTCGGAGCAGACTTCCAAAAATTCGAAGACCAGACTCAGACTTTTGGAAAAATGCGAACCAGATCCCATACTGGCCGAACCGGTTCGCTCATTTCTAATTGTCTCCTGCTGCCACTGCTCTCCCACCTTAAGAGACAAATATTCCATGCCTCTGTCTCACATTGTGTGTGTTTGCTGAGGACAGACTGATGATGCAGACAGGGGGCAGGGTGTGATCTCACAGGAGGCTTCACTGGATCCCCCAATCCCCTGAGTAGCTTCACATTATTGCAGCGGATTTGATCTAAATAACTGAACACTGCATCAAATCTGCATCATCAAATCTACTGCGGATCCTGTACGTGTGAATGCACCCTTACACACCAAAGTATTTAACCCCTGCATCTTAGGATACCAAGATTGCTACAAGCAACAGTTATGGGTTTTATACATGGGCTATTTATCGTGCAAAAATCTGTGAAAAAGTTCAAAGTTAAGCGATAATTTTAACAATCAAACTACGAACAAAAAATCATTCGGATTTGATTATTGCCCGTATTTGGCTAATTGGCCAAATAATCGGTAGGTGTAGTAGGTAGTATTAAAAGACATCAATCAGCTGACATGAAAGAAAACAATGCCGATAGCTACAGTCTGCTGTCTGTCACTCCATGTAACTCCATCCGGAAGATCATTCGGACAAGTTATAGTAGGAGAGTATCATTGTAATCATACTGAATGGAGGAATACAGATAACAAACGTAAAGACGTTGTTTGTTTTAATTTCACTGTGCAAATAATAATATTTTTTTTCAGGTTTGGCATCATATTTTATAGAAAAATTGTGTCATTATGAAGTATAATTGGTGTAGCAAAAAAATAAGCACTCATATGAGTCTGTGGGTAAAAAATTTAAAGCACAATGGCTTTTTGAACGGGTTAAGGAAAAAATAAAAGTGCAAACACTAAAATTTGCTGGTAACTAAGGGGTTAAACAGTTATTATCACATTTTGTCAAAAAACTGTGATTCATAAAGCTAATTGGCCATTATAAACAGATTTTAAGGAATCTAATAGGGAAAAAAAAGACTATTCTCACTGATGAATGTATTTCTACATGTGTGCAAAGAGAGAAGTCATTGAGAAACAAGAGTGGGAGTAAATGAGGGGGTTGGATAACATCTTCATATCCCGACATAGAAATATAAACAAATGTGTTACTGTGATGAACTGATAAGAAATTCAAAATTTTTTTTACTAAACTAGATGTCAATTTAGAATGAAAATAAATACGCTAAATCATTTTACTTACATATGTAATTTATTGACATTCTGTTGCACAATAATCCCATGGGCTACATCATATTGAGTAGTTAAGCAGTAGTAACTCATTGTACTTTATATAAGATAAATGGCTAATTTCATATAATAGATTTAGCAACTGAATGGTAAAATAAAAAGTAGAGAAAACAGGAACCAAAAAGAATCTTAAGTACACACAGTACAGCGGGTAGAGCATTAAACCCTTCAGAAAAAAATAAAAAGCAACTGTTTTTTTAGTAGCATGGAATCACATGTAAAATATAACTTTTAATAAATATATGTTAAAATAATGTAATATAACAAAATTCTGGAAAAAGGACCCATAGAGCCCCGAAGCTTCAGATGACACTTTTCTATCACAAACATAAGCTATATTTATCAATAGTAGGCATATAGAGGGTATATCCTATCAATTGTCTCTGGCTCTACATATGGTATGGGATCCTCAGAGGACTAAATATAAACCAAATGATGAACGGTGATAAACATAAAGAAAATGGGGAGGAGGAAAGAAGGTGAGTGAAATATGCACAGGTATAACCATACTATTACAATTGGCCTTAGATGTACTCTTGAAGCACCACGCTAAACAGAAAAAGAGCAGAGACGATTCCAACAATTTGCAATTCAAATTACCAATGATACACAAAAACTTTCAATAGAATTGGAGCAAGCTACCATGGCTCAAATAAACAAAATAAACAGATAAAGCCATGTCCCTGCCGGGACAAGTCAGAACCCCTGAAGTGCCAGAGATTGTGAATCCGGTGATGGTGCTTCAAGTGTATAGTGAAGGCCAATGATAATAGTATGGTTATACCTCTGCATATTTTGTCTCACCTTCATTTGCCCTCCCCTATTGTCTTTATGTTTATCACTGTTCATTATTTAGTCTATATTTAGTCTCCTGAGGATCCCATACCAATAACTTGGGTGTAACACATAGAGACATACCATCTACATTGCCTACTATTGATAAATATAGCTTATCTTTGTGATAAGCTCAGGTGCTCTATGTGCCCTGAGAATTTTGTTACATTACATTATTTTAATGTATATTTAATAAGAGTTATATTTGAAAGGTGATTGTCTGCTACTGCTTATATCTCTCACATACTTCACATGTTAAATCACACCGTTGGTGGGTGATTTGTGAATTTTTTGTTCTACTTTTAGGTCTCACAGATTAGGCAGGGGCTTTACTGCTACTTTTTCTCATGCTACTTTAGGCTATGTTTACACGCCGGAACAGACCGGCCGTTCTGCGATCCGGTCGGGTCATGGAACGGACGGTCTTTGCAAAGATCATCACGGCCAGCACTGCAGTACCTGCCAGATGATCTTTCCGGACGCAGTGTTCTGATGCGGTCGCATCAGCGCGCGGCTGCATCAGAACTCTCATAGCAGACAATGAAGCAAGCGGCCGGAGCCATTTGCTTCATTGTGTGAACTGACAGAGCTTTCTACGGCCGCGGCCGCAGAACTCTGGCATGTCAGTTCTTTGCGGCGCTGCATGGGATCCCAGCCGGAGTGTGTGCTATGTGTATACGCTCCGGCAGGGATCCTATAGAACGCAATGCTGTGTTCCACACTGTACAAAGTACGGCCATTGTTGCTGATGGCAACAACTCCCGTACTTTTGCGCTGTGTGAACATAGCCTTAGGGTGCGTTGATACGTAAAGGATCCGCAGCAGATTTGATGGCGCAGATATCAATGTAACTAGCTGAATACAGCATCAAATCTGCGCCATTAATTCTGCTGCAGATCCTGTACTTGTGAATGCACCCTGTTGAGGTGTGGGATTTGTTAAGGTCACAAAAAGAAGCAATGTCACTCAGTCATAGCAAAAAAAAGGTCTTCTTCTTTATTTTAAGCAAAATAACAAAACAAATAATATACAACAGATCAGGGTTTGTTGCAGCTGCCTATGTATCAAGAAGCACCCTGCTTTCCCAGCTCACATACTCTGAGCCAGACTCTCTCCAAACCTAGGGATTCCAGGTGTCTTTATACCCAATTTACCCAAAATGCAACACTCTTAAAGAAATATACACATCAGTCTAGATTCAAACATAAAAGTGCTACAAACTTGTCCTTTTCTTACACAGCATAAAATTATAATACATATTGTGAAAATAAATAACATAGAAATACAAAAAATAACCAGGAATTCAAAACCCACTATAGCTGCATAGCTCCAGCTCAGCCTCACCTGGCAGTAATCAGGTCAGTGCTCCATATAAACCCAGCACACCCTCCCCTCTGGTTCCTCCTGGTAAGCTGTGATGCTGTTTGTATGCTGGTGGATGTGTGTGCTGGTGGGAAATGCTGCACTTGTCTGTCTGCAGAAACAATAGTGGATAGAAAGAGGTTTTGCTGGCCAGCAGAGAAAGAAAGTAAGACACAGACACAAACAGACAAACTTATACATCATTCACCCCCCCCCCCCTGTGTGCTTTTTCCCTTCCTTGAAAGTTTAAGGATTATAGGTTGACATACTGCAGAGGTCAATCTAGTGATTTTTTCTCAGATCATTTAAACATCATTGAATGCTAAATTAATTATAATCTATCTAACCCCCATTTATCTTGTCTAGTAGTTTTGCTATCCCAAGTTGCATTTCTAGTTATATTCCATTTAATATATATATATATATATATATATATATATATATATATGCATAAAAATGTTAGGCAGTTCTTTTTGTCTACAAATAAAAATTGTTACCATCACATATCTTGGTCTGCTTAGTTGTTCAATTACTTGTGTGCCGGCATTTCTGCAAAGAGCAGTAAAGTAATAAAACTAAGTGACAAGATCAGAAGAGGATTGACAGCTGGAGAAGAGAAATCATTAAACGGCACAAATCACTTATGCATAACTAATCAGTAACTAATACTACATTTGCATTACATACAATCCACCCGACGCTTAATTATTTCTAAACAAACTGTAAGCTATGGCAGAAGGATACATCCTCCATTTCCCTGTGGGGAACCAACCAGACGGGCAAGCCTTCTCTTTCCACATCCATCAGTGAGCCTTAAACACTCATGACCCTGTGCATGCTTCACCACTTTTCCTTCCTTGAACCCTTCCTTGGTAACCTCTACATACAAGAAACACCCTAAATGACTTGCTTTCTAAGAGATGTCCCGACCCCTGTCAAACTTGTTCAGATCTTTTTGCTTGTCTATTTTTCCTGTGCCCAATAAATCGGCTTTAAGAATGGTTCACTTGTCCCTTATATATCCCAAACCTTATAAAATGCCATTGTAGTCTAGTGTAGATGATCAGTGTTATTCACTTCATCCCTCAATGGTTTTAATGCTATAGCTGATTGGTGTGGAGTGGGACTGTGGGATGAAATAAACTACATTTTGTTTAAATTTTGTTTTCACAAAAGCAATAAGACATCCTGTCACCTTGGGAAATATTTTATAAACCTGAGGGCGCAGATCACTAAAAAATATTTTACAAGAAATAGCAAATCAATAGAGTGAGTTCTCAGTATACCTTTGCTTATAGCTTTCAGTTTGCCATGATGTTTAAGTATTACTTATACTGAATCTCATGCAAACTCTGGAGAAATTATTATTTTTATTATTATTATTATCATCATCATAGTGTATAATGCCTTTTCTTTTACATAGAACAAATTCAATGCTATTTAAGGGTAGCTTCACACGTACCGTATTGCAGCTGATGGTTCAGATCTGCAGCAGATTTGATCTAAGTAACTGAACACAGCATCAAATCTGCACCATCAAATCTTTTTTTTATTAATCCTATAAAGACCAGCAAATGTACTTGGCTGCCCACATACATATAAATCCTATAAATAAGGTCAGCTCAAACAATGTACCATCAATAAATTAATAAACAATTCACCTTATTAAGCACAAAAATATACAGAAGATTTAAATATTTTTAACCCCTAGACGACGCTGGACGTAGGGTTACGTCATGGAAGTCTGTCCCCAGACGACCCATGACGTAACTCTACGTCCTGGTTGTTTCTGCCGCTATGAAGCGTGCTCCGGAGCGGAGCGCGCTTCATAGAAGGTGGGGGCCGGCTGCAGTGAGCAACCGGGACCTCACCGGTAATGACACGCTGCAGCGATCGCGCTACCCGCGTGTCATTAACCCCTTAAACGACCACAGCGTTTAAGTGTAAGTGACAGGGGGAGTCCCCTGTCACTTACCGATCGGGACCCCCGCAGTGTGACTGCGGGGGTCCCGATTGTTGAAACGGACTGCCGGAGGTCTCTCACCTGCCTCCGTGCGGTCCGATCGGCGATCTGCTACACTGAGCCTGCACAGGCAGGCTCAATGAGCAGATCACCGATAACACTGATCAATGCTATGCCTATGGCATAGCAATGATCAGTGTAAAAATCCAAGTACTGTATGTAAAAGTCCCCCAAAGGGACTTCAAATGTGTAAAAAAAAAAAAGTTCAAAACACTATTACACTACCCCAAAACCCCTCCCCCAATAAAAGTTGAAATAACCCCCCCTATCCTATTATATAAATAAAACATATAAAAATAAATAAATAGATAAACATATAATATACCGTAGCGTGCATAATTGTCCGATCTATTAAAATATAACAAGCGTCATTGTGATCGGTGAACGGCGTACACGAAAAGAGGGGAAAAAGTGCGCAGATTACCGATTTTATGTTACATTGAATATATAAAAAAAATCAACAAAAAGTGATCAAAAAGTCCGATCTTCACAAATATGGTATTAATAAAAACTAGAGATCATGGTGGAAAAAATGACACCCCATCCAGCCCCGTAGGTGAAAAATAAAAACGTTATAAGCGTCACAATAGGCCCATTTTATTAATATTTTATTGCCAAAAAAAAGGATTTCATAAAAAAAAAATATATATATCATTAGAGAATCTGTGTAAACCTGCATATGGTTGTGTTCGGGCTGACCTATAGAATAATTGTATCATGTCGCTGTTACCATATAGTGTATTACGTAGACACAGGAACCCCCCAAACGTTACCATATTGCATTCTTTTTTACGATTTCACCTATTTATATCTTCATAAATAATATATCTGGAATTCCATCATACATGTTATGGTAAAATGAATGACGCCATTACACAGTACAACTATTCCTGTAAAAAACAAGCACTTACATGGCTTGTAGATAGAAAACTGAGAGTGCTAGAGCTCTTAGAAAGGGAGGAGGGAAAAACGAAAACACTAAGATCAAAATTTGCGCGGTCCACTGGGTCATTTTGGGCCTGGTCCTCAAAGGGTTAAAAACTACACCATGATTCTACAGATGAGTGCATGATAGATCACAAACCACAGGTACCAAAGCACATAAAATAAATAATAATCAGAGGTTATTTAGCAGCCACAAACCTATAGTATAAATACAAGGTGCCTAGTGCAAATGCAGTGTCAGCAGTACTAGCCCAATAACAAACATAGTGTGTTGATATACTGTCCCCAATGCACGTTTGGCGCAAAGCTTTATCATGGGTCAGTCATAAATGAATACAGCATCAAATCTGCACCATCATATCTATTGTGGATCTGCTGCAGATCCGCGGCAGATTTGATGGTGCAGATTTGATTCTGTGTAAATATATTCAGTCAAATTGGCTGCGGATCCGCACCATCAAATCCGCTGCGATACGGTACGTGTGAAGCTACCCTAATGCAGTTTTACCCACTTTGGTACAAAACAATATTGGTCAATTTGGGTGAAAAATAATAATGTCCATTATGATTTTAGGACCCTGCTCACTAGGTCTAGATTTATTTTCACCAACAATCTAGATAAATGTAAGGATATAAATAAGGGGAAACAGCACTCAGAACTAAAAGACAAGTGGCATCAAGTAGAACTTTCAGGATATGGGTCCAGGACGACAAAGGACAGGTGTAGCCCTGAAGCTGGCACCTGCCCCACTGTCCCTGCCTATTTGCCTCAACAGTCCTTACAGCAGCAGACAACTGGTTGATGGTCCCTAATCCTATATAAGTAAAAACGGAACAGAGACAAAACAAACACAATAAACCAGGAGTCCAAATCATCAACAAGAGGGCGGAGTAGTACAAAACGTGATCCAACAGAGAAGTCAAAAGTCCACAAGCCAGAAGTCAGAATACCAAGTACACAATGCAGGGAACGCTAGGTCAAGACACACTAGTAGACTAGGCTCTATTGGAGGCAGGGAATAACAGTCAGGGGAGTGGTTTTATGGAGGCTGGAGTCCCGGTCCCATGACATGATTGGGGACTGGGAATCCAGCCCTCCAGCAGATGTTGGAGCAAAATGGTGGTGCCGGCCTTTGGTTAGCAGGATTATAATCACATTCACCTAAGCCGCTCGGCTGGGCGCGGAGAAGCCCCAACTGCGGCAAAAACGTTAGCAATTGCGTCCCAGAAACCCAGCCAGCTGGTAGCTAGGGACGCTGTTGTTGTGCCCCTAACAACCAGCCAGGCTAGTGTCAGGGAGGCCATCAGCGCTATCAGAGGGTTAGCCGTGCGCTCCCGCAGTGCAGGGAGCGGCGCGCGGTCGAGCCCTGACAAGAACCTTGATCCATGGTTCCATATAACACAAATTGTAGCTCTTCAAACGATCCAGAGAAAATGTGTAATTTATTAACTTATGCTCATTGCAATGTTTCGGCCCTGGACAAGGACTTTTTCAAGCAAAGTGATATATAGTGGAGTCAGAAGTAGTTGAACCATGTGATACAATGAATCTATAGAGTGGATTTAAAACGCAACTATAAAAAAATAAAAAAAATTGTTTTTAGTTAGCCTAGGTCATGATAATAATTTTTGCAATTTATTGTAATAATGAAAAGATAATCGTTTTGGTAATATTTGCAGATGAATGTTCCCTCAGAGCTGTGTTTGGCTCTGAGCTACTTGTTCAAAACTGTCCTACATTCCTGAGAATCCGTCCTCTGCCTCAGCAGCAGCTTTGTACGGATTCTCAGATAGGTCCCCGCCCAAGCCCCGCCCCCTCACTTCATCCCTTCCCTGCAGCCCTGGCACTGTGGCTGCTGTCTTCATGGCTGCCCCTCCAGTGTGGCCGGTCCTCCCTTCAGTCTTCACTGCTGATTCATGACGACCGGTGTCCGGCAGGGGTGTGCCTGAGCCAGCTGTGCCCGGGCACCCCTCCAGCGCCAGCCACCATGTTACTGGGCCCTCTGCAATGCCGCCTTTGCTGCTGCTCCCCCCCTCCCTCTCATGACACCCAGTGCATAGTTGGCAACTTTCCCGAGTATGATGTGATAAGCCCCGCCCCCATCACGGGAATGGGGGCAGGGCTTACCGCGATGGGGGCAGGGTTTATTGCGTCATACTCGGGACTGTTGCCAACTATGCAAGTGCCGCTCTGATGCCCGGCTACAGGTCCTGGAGCCCTGCCAAAGGTGTGCCTGAGCCCGCAAGGCTGCTGCCATATACCTGGGTCAGAGAAATTACACTTTCTGCCCTGCTGTCGCGCCCCAGTGAGCCCGGCTCCCTCCTCCTTTTCCATCATCCTCTTTCACTGTCATCCCCCCTCGGACTGTCATCATCCACTCTCACTGTCATCATCCACTCTGACTGTCATCCCATCTCACTCTCATCATCCACTCTCACTGTCATCCCATCTCACTCTCATCATTCACTCTCACTCTCATCCCATCTAACTCTCATCATCCACTCTCACTCTCATCTCACTCTCATCATCCACTCTCACTGTCATCCCATCTCACTCTCATCATTCACTCTCATCATCCACTCTCGTCATCCCATGTCACTGTCATCATCCACTGTCATCATCCTCTCTCACTGTCATCCCATCTCACTGTCATCATCCACTCTCACTGTCATCCCATCTCACTGTCATCATCCACTCTCACTGTCATCATCCACTCTCACTCTCATCATCCACTCTCATCATCCACTCTCACTCTCATCATCCATTCTCACTGTCATCCCATCTCACTGTCATCATCCCCTCTCACTCTCATCATCCACTCTCACTCTCATCATCCACTTTCATCATCCACTCTCACTGTCATCATCCACTCTCACTGTCATCCCATCTCACTCTCATCATCCACTCTCACTGTCATCCCATCTCACTCTCATCATCCACTCTCATCATCCCATGTCACTGTCATCATTCTCTCTCACTGTCATCCCATCTCACTGTCATCATCCACTCTCATTGTCATCATCCACTCTCACTGTCATCCACTCTCATCATCCCCTCTCACTCTCATCATCCACTCTCACTGTCATCATGCACTCTCATCATCCACTCTCACTGTCATCATCCACTCTCATCATCCACTCTCACTGTCATCCCATCTCACTGTCATCATCCCCTCTCACTCTCATCATCCACTCTCACTCTCATCATCCACTCTCATCATCCCCTCTCACTCTCATCATCCACTCTCACTGTCATCATCCACTCTGATTATCCACTCTCACTGTCATCCCATCTCATTGTCATCATCCACTCTCACTGTCATGCCATCTCACTGTCATCATCCACTGTCACTGTCATCATCCACTCTCACTGTCATCCCCTCTTACTCTCATCATCCACTCTCATCATCCCCGCTCACTCTCATCATCCCCTCTCACTCTCATCATCCACTCTCACTGTCATCCCATCTGATTGTCATCATCCACTCTCACGATCCCCCTCACTCTCATCATCCCTCTAATTATGCCCACTCCCCCCTCCCTCCACCTTGCCCCCTCATCACCTCTTACACGCCCCCCCCCCCCCCGACCTTTCTTCTCCACCTCGCCACCCCTCTCCATCCCCCCTCCTCATTCTCAAAAAATTTGCACACACAAAAAAAAGTTGAGGGGGAGATTTATTCAACACAGTGTAAAGTGGAACTGGCTCAGTTGCCCCTAGCAACCAATCAGATTCCACCTTTCATTTTCCAAAGAGTCTGTGAGGAAAGAAACGTGGAATCTGATTGCTAGAGGCAACTGAGACAGTTTCACTTTACACCATGTTTGATAAATCTCCCCTGAAAAGTTTATACAATTCTCCACCACTTGCTTTTATTTCAGTTACCCACCTAAAAAGGTTAATAAAGGTCCTATGGCTTGTTTTGAATTCTTTGAGGGGTAAAGTTTTAAAATGATGTGATTTAGGGTGCATTCAAACACACTGGATCCACAGCATATTTCATGCTGTGTTCAGTTATTTAGATCTAATCTGCTGCGGATCTGCTGTGATCCAGTGTGTGTGAAGCTAGCCTTATGGGGTTTCTAACACAATTCAGAAATAAACTAGTGTGGAGGGCGGGGCAGGGGAGGAGATAAGGAGGGAGGGGGCGGAGAGAGGAGACCACGCCCACTTTCAGTCAGCCAGGATAAAAATTCATTTATTCTTCTGAGCCAAACAACTGGGGATATCTCAGCGAGCGCACAAGCTATCAACACAGTTTATGGCTCTTTTTAAAGGGTAACACGTGGGCTTTTTATCTGATAAATTTCATCTAAACTATAGTTACGCTTTAAGTACAATTAATGCATAAATATGGTTAAAAAGGAAAATTAATGTATTGATTGCCATCATACAGTATACCATCATATACTGTAAATATAAAGATAGATAGATAGATAGATAAACATCGTCATTTTTCTTGCAAAAAATATGTGATATTTGTATGGTTTTTTTTTTATTGACTATAAAATAACGGACCACTATAAACAATTATTTTCCTGTTGACATTTTATTGTCTTGCTAATTTCAAAATTGTACATAAAGCTCCATGGAATTAAATGTCATCTTCTATAACAATAGCACAAGCAATGGCCTAGAAGTGACTTGTTGCTGACGACATCCTACTATTAGTAGAATAGAAACATTTTAGTTACATGTGGTGCGTGTCCCTCAAAGCTTTGTCCCATGACATCAAAATATTCCCAGTGTCTTTACACCTTTGATGTACATTCACAGTGATGTGTTGGTACACCTTCAGGGCAGATCTGAGTCAGCCATTATGTTGCCTTCACATTGTTAGAACTCTTTTCCTATATTTAATTGCTCAGTTTAGCAAATATTTAAAGTGATTAAATACATGAATAAAACCTCCTGATACTCTTCCTGCCGGCTGTGTTGCTAGTAAAGGTGAATTGAGGCCTTTTTATTACATATTTTCTACAATGCTACATTAGTCTTTAGTTGTACTATGTTTTTTTCACACTGTAAATGCAGTGTCTGTTTTCTGTATGTATCAGGAAAGCCCCCCATGCATACATCAGATGTGTCCGTAGGCCACCATTCATCCAACATAGTGACCAAATCAGACATTATTTTAACATCTGTAATTCAGACATACAGTAATACAGTATATCCTTTTCTGGTGTATGGTAAAGTAGGAAAACCTGCAATATTCAGTACATGAAAAATCTATACCATGTTCTATGTCTTTTAAGATGGGAGTCAGTGGGTAAAGGTTCCTGCTGATGTCTATACAGTGGCTTCCATCAGAGAGATACATCAGGACATGCTTTTGGTGACAACAGGGGGTATACGGGAAAGATAACTGAAGGCCAAGCAATTGTTCAGTCTCTAGTTATTGTACGTGTATGGCCACCTTTAGGGATTTCTGCCAATAGAGGGAGTGAGTGAGTAGATAGGTGGTAGAGTAACCCTTTAGGGCAGCTAACACAGTTGGCAGAGAAAGAGAGCAGATACAAGGCAGTCTACAGGGGAAGAATCACTTGTTCTGTGCATAATTGTAGAGAAAATAAAGCTCACACAGCAATCTGCAGAGACTGTAGAAGCAAAAGCACACAAAATTTTAATAAGAACCTATGAAGAAAATTATATGGGTTGGCATCCTATGTACTCTAACGTCAAGTGAGATCCTTTGTGTATGTAAAGATAGCAAATGGCAGTGAACTGATGTTTTACCTTTACCTACTGTTACCTGTTTCAGAGTATTACTGTAAACTTATGATTTGTTATTAATGCCTGTATTGAATTACTGAATCCCTTATTTTATCAGTGAGATATAATAGAGGATGTCTAAAAAATAAGGAAATATTAAAAGTAAGGAAATGACAAATATAAACTGATAAAGTAATAAAAATGGATTGGCAGATCGAGATCCAATTTTAGCCTAACATGTTTCCCCCTTCCTTCACAGCTTTACTGTAAATTGGACCACCATCTGCCATGATCTGCCACCATCTTCCTTACTTACTACAGTACTTCCTTACTTTTGACACATAGATATTGAAACAGAGCTGATTGTGTTACACACCATTCAACGCTCCAGCACCATTCTCTCATGTCCTTATGGCAGGTTTGCCGTGTTGCTAGGTGATCTGTATGTACTGCTGATGTCAATGACAAGTATGATCCTGAAGTCATATTGTAGTTGATTTTACTCTGGCTTCTTTGCATTTGTCACCACGCCCTTCTGCCCTCAGCTCAGTATTAGGGCCCTATTACACCAACAGATTATCTGACAGATTTTTTTTTAAGCCAAAGCCAGGAATGGATTATAAACAGAAAACAGGTTGTACATGAAAGACTGAGATTTCTCCTCTTTTCAAATCCATTCCTGGCTTTGGCTTAAAAAAAATCTGTCAGATAATGTACATGTGATGTTAACTGAAATTGTGCCAAATAAAATATTGTTAAAAAAAAACAGACAGATAATCTGTTGGTGTAATAGGGCCCTAAGTCAGCTCCTTTGTTGCTCTATTCTGTTGACTTATAGCAGCATCTTGTATTGGCTATCTGTATGGTGAGACTATCCATATGGTGAAATCATAGAACGTTACTTGCCTGCGTGTCAAGTATGTTGTAGTCTTTGCCTCAAGTCTGATTTACTCTTATATTGTTTGACTATGCATGGCCCAGCTCTATTACTGGATTGTGCCAATTGTCTCCCCTTGTGGATTTGTCTGCTCATATATGTGTAGTACATGCAGATCATGACATCAACTTCAGTTGACAAAGCCAATGTCCTACAGATGCCATGCCTGGAACTTGTAGTTCTGGTTTTGCCATTTGCCATCTGACTGCACTCCAGCCCTGTGGACACATGCAAGAAAAATAGAGTTGTAGTTTATATAGGCTAGGTCTTGGAGATATAAATATATAAGATTATCTGCAGGTTAAAATTAATTTTATCTTAGGATCAGTTTATCCCAGAAATGTTTAAGATAGATTGGGACAACAGGAAAGCATTTTTAATGTAAGTAACTAGTGCAATGGATGAGCAATAAGTTTGGCAGCAAGTCAAATGAACCCATGTCAGTTTGGTCAGATATTTGAAGTTCACATAAAAGTAGAAAACATTGTGTCCTGAAGCTGTGCTATGCCTTACTGGTTACCAATTTGTGCTGGCATATGGGACTCTTTCATCTGGAACCTCAAGGTCTCAAATGATTGCTGAACTGGCAAAGAAACATTCATATGAAATTTTATTTCAAGAATATTTTGTCTCATCCATCAATATCAAACACATGTACCTCCTCCACCTTTCCTGCTGTGCAGGCTCAAGAAAGGACATTCAGAGCCGAATTTGCTCTTCTTGGATCATTCACTTCTTAATCAAAGTGACAAATAATATTGGATAAAAGCCTGTTGTATAACATTTACATCATGCTGGCATCTATTATAATCTTATATACAATATTCATCTACAGTTTAAGAAAATTCAGCTTTTTTTATGATGGACTTGATGACATAAAATATAAATATATGCATTCACAATATTTTTTATCAGTTAAAAGAAATTATCGACAGGTGCAAATGAAGAAAATGGATTATATACTGTAGGAAATAAAAGTGAAATGTCTGTAAATTCTTGCTGTATATTAAAAAGTACTAGTGAATTTAACAAACTTCATAATATATTTTGCCAGATAAAAAAGCTCCTTACTAAGCTGTTTTTCTGCTTGCTTTTCTCCCCCTAAAAATATCATCCACCCTCAAAAAACAGAAAGTCCATCTAAAAAGAGGACGATTAGCTCACTGAGGGATCAGCTTACATGTCTATGGGTGTGGGAGAGGAAAAAGAGAGAGGGAGGAGAGCAGGGTTTCTAACCGTCCCATAATTTTACAGAAAGTCACAGGGATCTTTATTGAGGAATAGCGCAGGAGGCAAGAACCCAAGAGTAAGGGTACTATTACACCAAGCAATTTTCCGACGGCTAACGATTAACGATAAACTATCTTAAACGACCGCTAAGGCAAACGACCCAAAATCATTCGCCCAAGTACACGATCCATCATACCAAATATCCATCATTGAGCAATAGTGGAATTACTGACACCGATGCCTGCTCTGAATTTTAGGTCCATTTATGCTGAAATAAGAAGACTCTTGTCAATCTGCTCAATATCACTTTATGCAGTATAGTATAGCTGGTGGTGGTAGTATGGAAGTGTGCAAAGATTGACAGGGTTAATAGAATCTGCGGGAGTATTGGATATATCTGAGTGGCATCAAAGGTGACTGCTTTTATCACAGTCTGAGAGGTGCTCTTTTTAAGCTCTTATTAGAATGCAGACATCACTACAGACTTCTAGCAGAAATTTTCAAATTGTTGATTCAACCTTTAAAATGGATGGGTAGCTACGTGCTTGTAGGTACGTGTTACAAAGTGTGCTAGATTATTGGAAAATGGAGTAAGCTTCTTTTTCTTCTAATATTAAATGCTTGACAATGGCTTGGGCATGAATCAATAAATCACAGTATTTGGAAACTGCATAAATGGGAACTGTCATAAAAAAACAACTTTACATATCACAGGACATACCAGAAGTTTTGATAGGATGGGGTTTCACTGCAGAGATCTCATTTATCAGGGCAACAAACCAGGAGAATTAGGCAGTAGCACATTTCACTCCCTAGCTCTCAGTTATCTCAGTCTAGGCAGCTCCATTATAGTCTATAGGGCTGTCTGGACAGATGTGAAAGCCTTGCCTGGATGTAAATGGAAGCTTTCATTCAAAGATAACCACTGCACACAACTACAGATAGGACTCCTTTGTAAGGGGTGTAAATACAGAAGGAAGGCATCGCAAAGCTGCAGCCAGTGACGATCTTTTATTAATCACCTCTAATTCCCAATCAAGTTTTCTGGCACTTATCAACATCCTCTTGAATTTCAGCACCCTCGCCAACTACAAAATAATTATGAAAAATTGGAAGCCCTTGGCTCTTCCAAGCTTGGTATTCTCATGCAGGAGAGGCTTTGGGAGCTTGTAGCATCACGTGGGAACCCTACGTGTCGATATCAGTGATTGGCTGGCCAGATCAGTTGACCTGGGCATATAAGAATCAGGTCCCGCGGTGCTCGCTTCAGACGCTGGCTGGGTGAGCATATGGAGAGAGCTGCTGTCTGTCAGGGAGATCGTTAGGTTGGGAATTATAGTGTTTGTTAGGCAGGAATCATCAACAAAGAACCCAACAGTCCTTTTAAGGGCTACAACTACATTTTTTTGGCCTCCTCTTGGCTGCTGGCTGGGACTTGTAGTGCAGCTACCACCATCTTGGCTGCACGCTGTGCAGAGCGACTGATGTCAGAAAGGGGACAGCACCTGCTCCACATAGACCCCAAAGAAATTGCCCAAAGTCCTCTCAGTACTCATTTGTGCTGCTGCTATACCTGAGCTTGCTGGAATCTGTAGTGCAGGTTCCTGCACCTGGTACCTGGTACACACAGACTCCATAGACTACACCAAAAGTCCTCCCAGTTGTACCTAGTTGGGTGCTTTCCTAACATGTGCCAGCCCATCATGTCTTGCCCATCTTGGTCTGGGTCAGCATAATTGTATTGAGGGCTCGAGTTTCCCATTGACTTCAATGGGGTTCGTTATTCGAAACAAGCACCCGAGCATCGGGAAATATTTATCTCGAGTATCAAGCACCCGAGTATTTTAGTACTCACTCATCTCTAATTACAGTACATTACAATATCTCCAGAAATGATGTGATGTGCTTCCAGAAATGTCTATGTAGACCACTGATGACCATGAATGGAAGTTCCCAGGCCCTGTACATGTTTATCAAGCAAAATGTGGTTGTACAATTACAGCTACATGCATTTGGACAATAACAACTGTGTCCTCCGATGTTGACACTACTGGGGAGGTTTATGGCCGAACAGTTTACATAACAATACATCTACCTATTCCCATGCACATAGCTAAATACAAACCCATCCCACTTACACAGCCAGCTAAGATAGATATATAGATAGTTAGATAGATAGATAGATAGATAGATAGATAGATAGATAGATAGATGGATGGATGGATGGATGGATGGATAGATAGATACAAGTAACAAAACATTATTTGTGATGTCATAGAAATATTCTTTCACCAACATTTAAACATTTAATTGTTCACTTACTATTCTCCCTTCTTTGTGTACAGACTCCATAACACATTGTATCTATCATATTGTACACTCTACAACATACTATTTCCTATATTTTATACTTCACCTCCTGTTTCTAAATCTTTGTGTAATAAACTAACTAAGCTTGAGACCATGACAAGTACATATCAGTAATGATACTTCCCACCCCTTGGTCCCTCATGGACATGAGGTTGCTGTAGGACAATATTTCACTATTTCTTATTTGTCTATCACAGAAATTACCTCGGCACTGACTGGGCTAAAAACCAAAACTGGAAAAGACTGGTGTGCTGGGTATGTCTCTTTAGTTGTTAAAATTCTCTTTTGTTACAGTCTTTGCAAGTTGATTGGTCTGTCTCAGTCCTTCCCCCTCCTTTCTCAGGTCAGGGGGATTGCTGATATGGCTGGAGGTGCAGACTCTAGAGCCCCTTTCTGTGGCAGTGCTGTGCCTGGTGAGGGCCGTCTTTCTCCATCATCTTGGCACCTCGGCAGACAGTCATCTCAGGTTGTCGGCTCTTCAGGCTCCTCTGCTCTCTGCACTTTGCTGAAGATGGAGTTAGAGACAGACCATAGCAGATAGTGGGCTCAGTAACTCAGTCTCAGTCACACAAGAGCAGAATATCATGACTTGCAGCGTCCTTGATGGCTCTTGTATCTCTTTATGGTGTTTGTTCTTTACCACCCCTTCATTACATGAATGAAACAAAGTAACAAATGTCACACTCTCTGTCAATCCAACATTTCCTCTAGTTACCTGGCCCAGTCAGCACCTGATGATTTCTGTTATAGAACAAACAAGAAAAAAACATATTGTCCTTCTATATGTCTCTGATCATTCTACCCTTATTGCTAAATACTCTAAGGCTCATATTTCAGGTATCTCAACAATATCAATAAAAGTACATATTTCTGTTCTAGTAAGAGGGATTATAAAACATGTCAACTTTCTTTTACCATCTGTAAAATTTGATTCAATTTAGTACATCACATTTTAGATCATATCATATATAAATTTTCATTAAATCTTGTGGGTTGTTCGTCTTTAACCATTTAAAACCAATGAAATCAGATTTTTATTTACTCTCACAAATTGTGTATCCAGAACTTATAGCTTTCCCTGCCATTCACACATTCATCATAATGCAGGCAGGTTACTTTTACATTTTTATCTGTCATATAACCCAACATACAACTCATAGAACTCTACATCAGTTTGAGCCATCCATACATACAGGTAATACAACTATACTGTACATACAAATAGTAGAACCATGCATACAGCTGATCCATACACACAGCTCATAGAATGATCTAAATAGATCACTCTATTGCTTTCAGCTGAGTTCAAAACTTTCTTTTAAAGAGTCCCAAACTAACAAAAGATGTCAATATAAGTTAACTCTAGAATTTCCAGAATGGCTTACTGCTTGGCATACTGCTGAAAACACAAAGTCAGATATTCTAAGGATTTATAATACAATCACATGCAAACCGTCTTGATATCTTTCTAGCCAATATATTCATGATCTTCATTAGTTTCAAATGTGAATATCTAGTAATATTAGACTTATTGTCAAAACTCCACCAACTCCATGCTACTAATATAAGTCATACATCAGCTTCAGAGGCTGAACAAAGTGTTACCTGACAAGCTGCTGCTCACTCTGCTCTCCTAGATACAGAGAGAAAAAACTTTTCTGCAGTGCAAATACACATGCAACGTCATATACAGGCCATTACAACACAAATATACAAGCCTTCATTTAAGGCTGGAAGTTACACTTTTTACTGTCACACTGTTACCTTCTACACATTCGTCGTTCCAATACCGGTAAAACAATAACATCCATTCTTACCTGCCAATAACACTCAAGCTCAACTCTTACTCTTTGCAAACACATTACTCCAGGTTTCACATCCCTCAAACTCTTAACATGAGTTACTTCAAACCTATAAACCAACACACTGCGACCACTCATTGGCCAAAACCTGGTGAGGAGCTGCTCCCAGCCTACAATCTCCACATCCATGAAGCCCACTTGCTTCACTTCTTTTTCTTGTATGTCTCTCTCAATTCGCACCAGCAGACAGATCCATCCCACATCTGCTGTGGTCTTCTGCCATTCAAGAGACATAACAAGACCCACCATCAGCCGACTGGGGTCTGTCAGCTGAAATGGTGTCACCAACCTCGAGTGCTGGGTGCACAGTGTTGCGAACTATACACCCACCAGGGGACTGGACTTGCTTTGTCATCTACCCCACAACTACACATCTCAGCTAACACATACATTATATTTCTATTATACAGTTATAACAATTCCTGGACTATTATCCCACTTCTGACACCATTATGTAACCGGTTGCTTTTGATAATAGTCGCAGAAGGCTATAACCACACAGATTTATAGAAAAAAAGAAAAGAGATTTATTACAGAAAACAATACTTAGCTGCAGTTACAGATGGTACTGATGCATGGTTGTTCCTTCCACAATGAAATGGGGAGCCCCATTGTATATTATGGACTAATATACACCCCAGCTGGAGAAATTGCACCCCACGCTTCTAGAAGCAGCTCCCACAAGTTGGATTGGTTGGATGGGCACTTCTGGCGTACCATACGGTCAAGCTGCTCCCACAACAGCTCAATGGGGTTCAGATCTGGTGACTGCGCTGGCCACTCCATTACCTATGATAGAATACCAGCTGGCTGCTTCAGCTGTAAATAGTTCTTGCACAATTTGGAGGTGTGTTTAGGGTCAGTGTCCTGTTGTAGGATGAAATTGGCTCCAATCAAGCGCTGTCCACTGGGTATGGCATGGCATTGCAAAATTGAGTGATAGCCTTCCTTATTCAGAATCCCTTTTCCCCTGTACAAATCTCCCACCTTACCAGCACCAAAGCAACCCCAGACCATCACATTACCTCCACCATGCTTAACAGATGGCGTCAGGCATTCTTCCAGTATCTTTTCATTTGTTCTGCGTCTCACAAACGTTCTTCTTTGTGATCCAAACACCTCAAACTTGGATTCATCCGTCCACAACACTTTTTTCCAGTCTTCCTCTGTCCAATGTCTGTGTTCTTTTTCCTATCTTAATCTTTTTCTTTTATTGGCCAGTCTCAGATATGGCTTTTTCTTTGCCACTCTGCCCTGAAGCCCAAAATCCCGCAGCCGCCTCTTCACTGTAGATGTTGACACTGGTGTTTTGCGGGTACTATTTAATGAAGATGCCAGTTGGGGACCTGTGAGGCGTCTGTTTCTCAAACTAGAGACTCTAATGTGCTTATCTTCTTGCTTAATTGTGCAACGCAGCCTCCCACTTATTTTTCTACTCTGGTTAGAGCCTGTTTGTGCTGTCCTCTGAAGGGAGTAGTACACACCGTTGTAGGAAATCTTCAATTTCTTAGCAATTTCTCGCATAGAATAGCCTTCATTTCTAAGAACAAGAATAGATTGTTGAGTTTCAGATGAAAGTTCTCTTTTTCTGGCCATTTTGAGCGTTTAATTGACCCCACAAATGTGATGCTCCAGAAACACAATCTGCTCAAAGGAAGGTCAGTTTTGTAGCTTCTGTAACGAGCTAGACTGTTTTCAGATGTGTGAACATGATTGCACAAGGGTTTTCTAATCATCAATTAGCCTTCTGAGCCAATGAGCAAACACATTGTACCATTAGAACACTGTAGTGATAGTTGCTGGAAATGGGCCTCTATACACCTATGTAGATATTGCACCAAAAACCAGACATTTGCAGCTAGAATAGTCATTTACCACATTAGCAATGTATAGAGTGTATTTGTTTAAAGTTAGGACTAGTTTAAAGTTATCTTCATTGAAAAGTACAGTGCTTTTCCTTCAAAAATAAGGACATTTCAATGTGACCCCAAACTTTTGAATGGTAGTGTATATCACAATGAAATCCGCACTTCACAATTCTGTGGGTAAGTTAAGCTTCATCTGCATAACAAAGAATATTTTCGTTTTATAAAAAAAATTTGGGAGCTTGTTAGGCAGGAAAATATGAAATAGCTAATGAAATGTGAACCATGAATTATGACTATAAACAGCTGAAATAAATAATTTGAGCAATAGAGGCAATAGATGCTTCAAATGACACAGATAGATAGATTTTACACTCAGATGCCATGCATTATTGCTTAACTCAAACAAATATAACTTTACAGTTTCTGTGCTGCCTCTAGCTAGAAAGAAAAGGAATTTGATTATGTATACTTACTGTTGAGTAAGGAAAACATTTCTAAAATTATATTGCCTGTTCTTTAAGAACAATAAAAGATTCAGGCAAAATGTTACAGGCTATACTTGTTCTTATATAACTGGAGTATTGGTATACCAAAACAATGAACCCACGTGTGCCATAGCTAGTTTTTTTGGTGACTCGACTCATCCATTTCACCTCCCAAGATATTAACTATGTTCTAAAGGCAATACCCAATGTATATACACTGCTCAAAAAAAACAAAGGGAAAACTCAAATAACACATTCTAGATCTGAATGAATGAAATATTCTCATTGAATACTTTGCCCTGTGCAAATAGAAAACCGAAAAAAATTGCACAATTATTTAGAAGTATAACAAAGTCCTTTATTTACATTTACAAAAAAATGATAAAAACTAGGGAATTTCATGGGAAAAGACACAGATAACAGAAGGCCAGAGGGGGAGAAAATTAGAAATTATAAATGCTGCAATATTATGTGTACCAATTGCAACACTACCATCTAGTGGTCACTGAAATTATAGCAATGACAAGTATTTAACCTGTAATGCAGTGACAGCATAGATGTAGTGTAATATGATATAGTATAATGGAGGAGAGACTGTTTGTAACCCCTCAGCGGCCAGCCAGGTAATGAATAGAGCACCACAAGTAAGGAACTACAGATTCCAATTCCTATGCGACCACACAAGTGAAAACAAACCAACACTGAGATCTTACCCCCGTCCGGCCCACCAGCCCGACGCACGTTTCGCTCACTTCATCACTTCATCATTATCTCCTGATGAAGTGAGCGAAGCGGATCCGCAGCGGATTTGACAGTGCGTATTTAATGCTGTGTTCATTCATTTAGTTAAATCTGCTGCGGATCTGCTGCGGATCCGCAGCGGATTTTCTACTGCGATACGTTAGGTGTGAAGGCACCCTTGAAGGGAATCTGTCAGCTCCCGTATCCCATCTAAGGTGCACACAGTGTGCTGCAGCTGGCTGTCCCCTAGTGAGCATGGTGCCTTTTGGTAATTTTACGTGCAGTGGATTATGTGCAATCTCACATCTCCTACTGTACTGAAGAGGCATTGTGGAGTAGTTGTTCATGCCACACTCTGGCACACCTTCCACTCCTTCCTCCTCCCTTTTCTTCATGAATAATTAATGCTGCACGGCCTCCTGCTCACTCAGCTTTCAGCCAATGTCTCTGATTGCAGATCAGTCCTCTGTAAACAGGTTATGTCTGACAGAAACACTCAAATATAGTTGAATCTCTAAGCCCAAATGTGTTGGAATTGCGGTCTAGTAGTAACTCACCTGTCTAGAGGCCTTTCAGCAGTTCATTCTCTGGTTCAAATACCCTGACGGAAATTAAATAGGGGTTTTCATTTATGTATTTATTTATTTATTCTCATTATTCAATCATTTTTAAGGCTATGTTCTCACACAGTATTTTTGGTCAGTATTTTGGTCAGTATTTTGCAACCAAACCAGAAGTGGATTGAAAACATAGAAAGGCTATAGAAACTGTTGAAATTGAGTAGATGGCCATCATTTATGGGCAAATACTGGCTGTTGTTTTAAAATAACTATTATTTATTTGTCATTAAGTGGCTGCCATCCACTCAATTTCAACAGCATGTGAACATAGCCTCTCTGTGATTTCAATCCACTACTGGTTATGGTTGCAAAATGCTGACAAAAATACTTAACAAAAATACTGTGTGTGAACATAGCCTTAACAATGATACAATAATGAGAAGGGAAAAAAACAAAGAGCTTTATTTCACGTCCATCAGGGGATTTGAACCAGAGACCAAACTGCTGGAAAGTCACTTGACAGGTGAGTTAACCCTAGACCACAGCCCTTACAGTTTCTTTCAGAGATAATCTGCCTAAAGAGGACTGATCTGCAATCAGAGACACTGGCTGACAACTGAGTGAGCAGGAGGCCGGGCAGCATTTGTTATTCATGAAGAAGAGGGAGGAGGAAGGACTGGAGAGGTGTGCCAGAGTGCAGCATGAACAATTCCTCTTTTCCTCTTCAGTAGGAGACGGGAGATTGTGCATAATCCACTGCTTGGAAAATTACCAAAAGTCATTATGCTCTCTAGGGGACTGCCAGCTACAGCACTTTAGGTAGGGCCGGGGAGCTGACAGATTCCCTTTAAAATAAAATAAAAAGTCATACATATTTCAAATGGTACTTATAAAAAAGTAAAACTTCTTCCACGAAAAATAAGCCCCTCATATGGCCATGACGATGGAAAAATAGAATGATTACACCACTTGGGAGGCAACTAGAGAACCCGATCATCCGGCATTTGATTAGCGGTGGCTGCTGAACTTGGATAAAGCTCTAAGGTTGTCTGGATACAGCCAATGACTATATCCATGTTTTCCACATAGCCTTAGGGCTTTGTCCAAGTTCAGCAGGCCCGCTAATCAAATGCCGAAAGGTCGGGTTCGGATCGACTCGAGCATGCTCGAGGTTCGCTCGTCTCTAGAGGCAACCATAGAAAAACTATTAAAAAAACGACCTGGCCAGAATGTGTGGTGGGGAAAGGGTTAAGCAATCCAGGCTGACCACTGCACACAGAAAAGACTGCTTGCGTGTTTTATAGGAATCTCTATGAGAGCCAACATGTTTCATCTATATGAAATTGCCGATGTGTGTTGGGTAAAAAGAAGTTAGAATGTCACTGTAGACAAGAATTCTTCTTAATAAGATGGTGTGTCATTTGGACAGAATCCCAGCATTGTTATTGTGGAATATATTACTTAAAAATACAGCGGAATGAAGCAGAGGTAATTAGATGACAATCTGTCTATGTTCACTATACAGTATTGTGTCTGGACATGAGCTGTATACCCTAATTAGGGATATTATAAGGTAACGGTTAGGATAAATATGGAAAATTGTGCCCGCTTTAGCTGGAGAAAGCAGCAGAAGGCAACATTGGTTTCTGTTTCATTCCTGAAGGCAGCTTAGGGAATAACTCTGTATAAGGATTTCAGGTGGTATTGCAATACTTACTAAGTAGTTAAACCCTCTGGGTAGATTTTGACTGTTCAGGTCTATTAGATAATTTCCTTTTGTTGTTGTTGGACAGATAATGTTATGGAATCATTTAGTGACTTCAGAGCAATTGATTCAGGTTGTGGCTCTGATGCTTTGAACGAAATAGTCTGTACTAGGAAAATACAAGGGGGACTGTTCAGGTGTAAAAATAATGTTCTTTTAAAGAAGAAATAACATAGGGATAGTGTACACTACTTAATAGGTTTCTACATTGTGCAAAATATCTCAATTATACTGTATATAAAAATATTTCTGATGTTGTCTGCAATTAGTTTAAAGTGTACCTGTCATCATGTACACTAACCTGATTTGCTTGAAATCCATTCTGTCCATGGATACGGGCACCCCAGGTGGGTACTGTGCACGGCCTGTGTTTTTGCCTCTACTCTTTAAGACAACACTCAATGTGTGTGTGTGTGGTGTGTATATATATGTATATAATTTTTTTTTAACATACAGAATACATTTGTGGGCATATTCATGGATGGCTAAATGACCACTGCAAAAAAACATCCTTTGTCATGACATACTGTAGAGATCAATAATTTTGCACTTTGGAATTTTTTTGCACTTACGCCGTTTACCGTGTGAGATCAGGAATGTGATAATTTAATAGTTCGGGCGATTACGCGGGCGGCAATACCAAACATGTTTGTTTATTTGTTTATTTATATTTATACAATGGGAAAAGGGGGGGTGATTTCGACTTTTATTAGGGGAGGGTATTTTTTATTAATAAAAACACTTTTTTACTTTTATTTTTACTGTAACTTGAAGTCCCCCTGGGGGACTTGTATACACACAGCATTGATCTCTCATAGAGATCAATGCTGTATATATACACAGCAAAGATCATTGTACTCGGTGATAGATTGCTGTGGCCTGCTGCAGGCCACAGCAATCTATTGCTGAGCCGCGATCAGCGTCATTGCGACACTGAGTGCCGGCCCGGCCAGAAGGACAGATCTCCGACCCACCAGACACCGGGGACGTGCAGTGCAAAGCACTTCAATGTAGCTGTTAGGTTTGACAGCTGCATTGAAGTGCTTAATTAGCAGACACGGCAACGGGACCCGCGCCGGCTAATAGAGGCACTGCCTGGCTGCAGAGTGACGTCTCAGGTCCGCTCAGCCGCTCAGTGAAGGAGGCGGGATCCCAGGAAGTGGCCGGGAACAAGGCACCTGAGCACCGCGATGCGGGACCCGCCGCTGGAACCGGGGAGGTGAGTGGACGTCTTTTCTTTCGGCCACCTCCTCCCCGGCCACATCTAAAAATAGCCCCCACGCTGGATAACCCCTTTAACAATTTACTATTAGGCTTTGTTCACACACTGTCTTTTCTTGGTCATTTGACCGCCATCTTTTAGGCCGGTCGTCATTATGAGGCCAAATAATGTCCTGTATTTTATGACAGTCATTAGTTGTACAACCACTCTATCATTATAAAATAACGGTCGTTATTTGGCCACAAAATGACGCCATCCTATAAGACAGACGTCAAATGGTCAGGAAAAGCCATTGTGTGAACATAGCCATAGGCTGGGAATTAAATAAAACCACTGGCAAGTGAAGTGATTAACATTTCTTATCATGGAACAGTTGTATCTATTAAGAGTTGAATATATTAGGCAGCAAGTAAACTGTAAGTTCTATAAGCTTGAAATTCTTGATATGTTAGTAGCAGGAAAAATGATTAGTAGCAGGAAAAATGATCTAGCATAAGGATCTAGTGACACTGGCACAATTGTGGTGCCTAGAAGAAAAAAACAGAACTTCTCAAAAAAGCAGGTTTTGTGGGGTGTTCCACTTTTTACAGGGTAGTACATACAAAAATTAGTCCACAATAAGGCAACCAATGAGCCAGCGACAAGGTCATGGGCACCCAAGGAACAATGATGCACATGGGAAGGAAAGGTTAGACCATCTACTCTGTCCAAAGAGCTACTGTTGCACAAACTCAATGTCAGACTTGCCCACCGGACGACCAGAGGATCTTCTACTGGGCCCCAAGCTAAGGACCTGTAGTAACACTGACTGACATGTCATTTCTCACTGGTTCTTTATTGGTGGGCCCTCAGGATCATTTCTTCCATTGGGACCCAGATACCAAAGTCCAACACAGCACAAACTACTGAAAAATTGTGGTTGTATAGCCATGCTTACCCCAGTCTAACATTTAAAACATTGACAATGGGTGATGGAGCAACTCCCCTAATGTAGTGCACGTGCTGTGCAGGGACTTCCTCTTTAGCATCCATCCCTTTTCACCTGAAGGAAGGAGCAGCAGATGCAGTTGGAAATGGTGGTTTTCCAGATAACCAGATCTGGATATAAAAATAAATCTGAGGGCTGGATGCTCAATACCAGGTGTTGTGTTCTCATTATCCCTATCATATGAACTGAATGACTTACATGACAAATAATGCATAAGTATTATTCCCTCTGATTAGGTGTTCTTTTCATATCTACAGGCAGTACCAGATTTTCCTATGTTGTACAAGATGCCCATATCTAGATCCACCATGCCAAAAAAAGGTTCTTTAGGGTCAGTGCTGTATTATAGCCATTCAGCACCTCTATCGGTTGTTAATTATATGGATATGAGCTCTTTTAATATTACATATGGTGAGACACCAAGCAGTAAATGATTGAAGTAAATATTACTAAAAATGTAGATATTTAGTTTCCTCCATTTAGCATACACTATTGGATTACTATTAGCCATTACTATTTTGATGATCCTGAAATTCCAGACTATTTTTCTATTGTGCATGTTTCTAATTAAATATATTCATCATTGAGTCCTGAGAGGCTGATTATAACCATCTCAAGAAAGGATGCAAGTTATGTATGTGAATACATCATGTAAAGGAATATATACAGAGAGAGAGAGACTCAGATGTTTTACTTTGTAGGCTTATAAAAACCATCATTTGTTTTCATCTGCATCGTATTTAAATTAGATCTCACTGATCACACGTATTTCTATCTTCCTGTACCTAATATACACCTCCAATCAAGTAGAGGTTACATGGAAGCGAGTAAACCTACACAGGGTTGTTTGCAGTCTGTTTCCATAAAGATACATGCAGTAGCTCTAAATAGCAGCTCTAAACAAAAATAATAGGGAATTTTTATAATTATGTCGATATGAAAAGTTGATTCCCTTTTTTTTAATTTAGATGCTGTAGTGCAAAAAAAAATATTGTTGCAAATGAGTACATAAGCTTTAAAAGTGAACAATAAAAGCAAAAAGTGGGTGATAAATAAGTCTCCTCCATAAGTTTTCCCTGCACATGCAATATTTCCATACAGATATGTGTATGCCTTTTTTCCAGAAACAGACATTTATTTCAGCCATTTGAAACCTCATTTTTGTGCTTTGGCTTATCTAAGTGATATATGGCCCCATGCACAAGTGTCTTGGTGTAACATATCTCCAGTATTGTGCTCTTTTCTTCGGCAGACATTTGTAAACTTGTCTGATAAAATGACCTCTGTTCTCCAGCAGCTTGAAATAGATTTTTCTGGTAAGCCAAAAAAGATATCACTCCTATAATACTGTACAGAAGTATTTATCAACACATAGCCTTTATTGCTGTCAGGTATAGACATTATAATGCATGAGGCTGCAGAGTGATTGTGGACGCAAAGAGTAGAGTTTAGAAGCTTAAAACTGTGCCCTTGAAATAAAGTAATTATAAATATAATAATACATCTTATATACAGTGGTAACATGGTTTAAGAGTAACTTGGTTTAAGAGTGTTTTGGTTTAAGAGCTCACAGTTTTTCAGTTTTTCAAAATTGTAACTTGGTTTAAGAGCATTGATTTGGTTTAAGAATTTCCTGTACTGGGTGGGAGGGTGAGTGGGAGAGCGGCATGGTCTAGATAGCGTAGTCTACAGCATTGTACTCTAACCCAGGAGGTCTCCCTCACCTTCCAAATCATAGCAGATCCACTTCAGACTGGGGCTTGCATCAGAGGACAGGACTGTGGAGGTAATCTCTTCATATCTGTAACCCCTCTCTCCCCGGACAGAGAGTGCTGCATATAAGTGCCCACATATGTCCTGCTCATTCCTTCATGCCCCCTGCAATCTCTGTTATCCCATGTGTTTCACATCCCCTCCATTCCTGCTATAATGTGCTTGCACTTACACTACGCTATACACACTGCTGCTATAATCTGCCTGCACTGACACTTAACCATTCAAACTGCTGTATATAAAGTCTTTGTCACTGTCCTCCTGCACAGCTCTGTAATTCTCACTTCCTGATTGGTCCATGCGGAACACACCTCTCTTCCTTATTGCTGTCATGTGACCATATAGATGTCTGACAGCAGCCTTGCTTCTCTATTCTAGCCTGATGTACTACACTACTGCATTATGGGGATCTGCATCTCCATCCAGTATCTACAAACAGCTGCTGTTTTTTCAGGTTTATGCACTTACTATACATTATACTCCACATGCTGATTGCTATGCTGTACAGTAACTTATAATATCACATATTCAGCTGTTTTTCATTGTTTGTTTCATCTGTTCTACATGTGTTTCAGAACAAAAAAAAATCATTATTTTGGGGGTGTGGAACCACACTTTTTCTTATAGAAAAATTTGCTTTGGTTTAAGCGTGATATGGATTACAAGCAGGGTCCCGGAACGAATTATGCTCGTAATCAAAGGCACCACTGTAAATGTAATAAAGGTTAGTCGTAGTACATATATAACAGTAATGGTGTTTCATATTAAGCACATTTTCATTAAATATATAAATGCAAAATATAGATTTTTATGGAAAAATACATTCTTATGAGTACAGTTGTAAAGCCTTTCATTTTTATGTCTCTTGTGAGTATAAATTATAAATTAAACAGAATGTTTTTAAGTCAGACCAAAGTGTTTTGAATTTTGTAATTATATGAATAGAATTTTAAGCAGCCTATTCTGAAGTTTCACACATTGCTTTGTAGATTGTTACCCTTTTTGAACCAAATGAGTCTTGCAGTCCATTCTGCTACTCACACCGCACAAAACAGCTGACACACTGCAAGTTACCAAAGCATAGTCTATGCAATCAGGTCCCATGACTTTGTGTTTTTTTTTGTTTTTGTTTTTTTTTTTTTTTAGAAATGAACAGCATATAAACTGGTAGCTCAGTTCTCAAACTGCTCTGAACTCAAAAATTCAGTTCTCAACCAGTATATTCAAGAAAACAAAAGGAAAAGGTATCCAGGGCAAGTCCATTCCCATAAAACTATATCCTTTATTAGAAAACCACAGATAAAATCAGTCCATAGGTTCAAGGTGCACCTTGTATCTATGGACTGATTTTATCTGTGGTTTTCTAATAAAGGATATAGTTTTATGGGAATGGACTTGCTGTGGATACCTTTTCCTTTTGTATTCTGCTACTAATCCAGTGAGACCCTGGACATCAGCGGCACCACCCGAACTCCAAGCATTGCATAGGGGTAGGTTCACATTTATATTTCGGCATTATTTTTGGGTTAAAGCATTTTTCTTGCGATTTTCCTTATATTCAAGGAAAGTTTGCTTCAGTTCTCAAACTCTTGCTTGGTTCTTAAACACTTTTTTGGCACCCAGTCTTGAAGTACAGTAATACCTTGGTGTTTGAAAGCATCTGAATTCGAACTGTTCGGTATTCAAACGAAAATTTTCCCCGCAAGTAACATTCGGAATTCGAACTTTGCTCAGTATGCAAATGTTTTTGCAAACATAGACTGTGGGTTAAACCTGGTGAGTTTTTGTTAAGGTTTCACATACACTACAGTACTGTATAAGACTGCTGAAGTGCATATACAGTATAGTAAGTAGTACAGTCAGTGCACCGTCACCTCTCATCCTTTATAGTACTGGTGTGGGAGGGCATTATACATAAAGGATGAGTGAGGAGTTGGTGACTACTGTACTACAATTGCTGGTTTTGTTGAACATTTCTTGTTTAAAATGTTCTGTACAGTGAAGTGCTGTTCTGTAATGTCCTGTACAGTAAAGTGCTGCTCTGTAATGTACTGAAGTGATTAAACTTCACCCTAGAGATGAGCAAGTAGTGAAATATTCGACTTTTGATAATTTGAATCGAATAGACATCGATATTCGACTATTCGAACGAGTATTCTATTCATTATAGTCTATGGGGAAAAAATTCACGGCACTTTGAAATCAAAATTAGACCACTTGGAGATCACCAAGTCCCCCATGAAACCTCCCTAAATGATGCCAACACCTCCGGAATGACACTGGGACATTAGGGGGGAGTATGCCTGGGTGCACCCAACACCCCAAAATCACAGTATAATGCCACTCTCTGCAGTTGCAAAGGAAAAATATTTGTGAATGCTTTAAGAACATTTATGGCAATGTTCACACATTTCGTTCGTATTTCTTGCGCAGTGTTACATACATAATTCCAATGTATGTCACGACATAAGTCACTTGTACACACAGGGTACTGGAATAAATACAGCTGCTGCTGCTGCTGTTATATCGTCTATGTCTTGGCACTGAGAAGTGCTTTTGATTCAGAGATGACTTTTTCGCTAAGTCGTAACCCTGAAAAGGACTTTTGGGTTCTGTAGCAAGCCTGCCTAACCAAAACGCTACTAAAACCTATCTCTCCCTGCTGCAAGATCTTTCCCTGACTAGGTTGAAAACTCATCCGCGGTCGAGAGGCGGGAGCCAAGTATTTAAGATTCGAGGTCATGTGGTTCAGCTATACAATGAGGGTTTTCACGCTGCATGCGTACTCCCAGGGTCCCTCACGGCCTCCCTGCACGGTCATTTGATTAAAAAAAGCGCCAACTGTGATGGGAGGGCTTTCGAATGTTTCCTGCGTATTCGCCACACTACTCGATTGAATTCGAATCTTTCGAATACCGCAATATTCGATTGAATACCTACTCGATCGAATCGTATTCGCTCCCAGGGCCGTCTTAACAGCATTATGGGCCCCTGGGCAGAGGTGCGAATTGGGCCCCCCCCCAACCGCAGCCATCAAATCCCCCACATCTTTGCATATAGTGCCCCCCATAGTAGCCAATTCCCCCATATAGTGCCCCCCATAGTAGCCAGTGCCCCCATAGTAGCCAGTACCCCCATAGTAGCCAGTGCCCCCCATAGTAGCCAGTAACCCTATAGTAGCCAGTACCTCCCATAGTAGCCAGTGCCCCCGATAGTAGCCAGTGCCCCCCATAGTAGCCAGTGACGCCTATAGTAGACAGTGCCCCCATAGTAGCCAGTGCCCCCCATAGTAGCCAGTACCCCTATAGTAGCCAGTGCCCCCATAGTAGCCAGTGCCCCCGATAGTAGCCAGTGCCCCCATAGTAGCCAGTGCCCCCCATAGTAGCCAGTGCCCCCAATAGTAGCCAGTGCCCCCATAGTAGCCAGTGCCCCCCATAGTAGCCAGTGCCCCCGATAGTAGCCAGTGCCCCCATAGTAGCCAGTGCCCCCCATAGTAGCCAGTGCCCCCATAGTAGCCAGTGACCCCCATAGTAGCCAGTGACCCCCATAGTAGCCAGTGACCCCCAAAACAACAAACCAGTTACTCACCCGTCCGCCGGCCCCTGCAGCTGATGTCTCCCGGCAGCGTGCACTCCCGTCATCCTCCGGTACAGGCAGCGGGGTACAGAGAGACTGCCTGTGCCGGAAGTGTCCGGCTGCATGACACATCCAGGACACAGGCAGCGTCTCTGTACCCCGCTGCCTGTGCCCGGAGGATGACGGGAGTGCGCGCTGCTGGGAGACATCAGCTGCAGGGGCCGGCGAACGGGTGAGTAACTGGACTGCCGGCCCCTTCTATCGCCACTTAGCTGAGCCGATCAGAAGCCCAGGAAAGTGCTGCTCATTGCACTTTCCTGGGCTTCTGATCGGCTCAGCTGAGAAGCGATAGAAGGGGCGGGCGGGTCGCTCAGGGCCGCTCACTATGCATATGCATAGTGAGCGGCAATACAGGGGGCGGGCGGGACGGCTTCCTTGCGGTGCTCAGCACTGCTTGGAAGCCGTCTTCGCTTTATAGGACGCACTTAGTTTTATAAGTGCGTCTTATAAAGCAAAAAATACAGGTCACAGAGGGCAGGGGCCCCCTAGGACGCAAGGGCCCCCGGGCAGCCGCCTACCCTGCCCAATGGGTAAGACGGCCCTGTTCGCTCCTCTCTACTTGAAACTTTTTAATGTAATAAATTAGTATTGTAGGTAATTGTTGGTGGGTGCTGAAACCAATTAAACACATTTACATTATTTCCTATGGGAAAACACTGCTCGGAGCTCAGACTGCCTTCCGGAACCAATTAAGTTTGAGAACAGAGGTACCACTGTATATTAATAACAATACGGCTAGTGAAGGATGGTACATTTTTATAGGTGCTTTATAGAAGAAAGACAATTTTTTACATTTCTCTCACTTTTAATCCCATTTCCACACAAAAGAGTAAGATGGCATCACAAAAATAATTTCATTTATTTACTCACTGAACCATATGATTGGCTTTTAAAAACCACGTATATCAGGCACATTACATACATGCAGACTAGACTAGATCTTTACCTTTGGGCAATATAGTCACAGTGGGACTCCTTAGACCTCACAGTGTATACACTAATACACTAATAATACACTAATATCAGTGCCAGTGACATTTCTGTCACAGCTTGAGGGGCATTGTGGTTCATGTTTTAATCATTTCACCATTAGCCCTGAATTAGTTTTTCACTAGAAAGTAGTCTGCAGCTACTAGTGGGTCTGGTGCACTATTGCCAGATGCACATATGGCACACAGCACTTTATACCAGTTATTAGGCTATTGATGTAGGTGGGTTTTTATCTTCACCAACATTAGTTTTTAACAATGGGGAGCTAATTAAACATTATGTTTTATCTAATAGGCACAATCTGGGTATGAATTTTGGCTCTTGGTTCTATTTGTTTGTTCTTGTATTGCTCGAGTCCATCCGAACCCGATTGTTCGGCATTTGATTAGTGTTGGCTGCTGAAGTTGGATAAAGCCCTAAGGTTATGTGGAACCAGACAACCTTAGAGCTTTATCCAACTTCAGCAGCCACCGCTAATCAAATGCCAAACTATCAGGTTCGAATGCACTCGAACCTGTTCGCTCATCTCTATTTGTATTGTATCTTATATTTAGGTAAATTTTTTTGGTTGAGTTTCTAACATTTTTTATATTTTTAGACGTTTGTTTTGCAGAAAATAATACAGAATATGTTTTTTAAATACTGTATTCTAGTTATTTTTTCTGATTTCTAGGTAGGCTTACCCTAAAATTAGCTTTTTATTTAGGCCTTTATGAGGGGAATTTTTTATGTGCATTTTCTTAAAATTTATTTATTTTTTTCTTTATTTTTGTGTTTATGGTCTGTCCTTTAAAGGACAAAAACTATACTACTTTCTTCTCTTCTTGAACCACAGCAGCCATTAATTTAGCTGCTCAATCACTCAGATAGGCCCGATAAACCTGTTCCATATGTTCACACTGGAGTTAACCTAAAGAATCTAGCAGCAGGCTAGACGATCCTAACCTGCTAAAGTTTTATAGGGCAAGAAACAGGGAGGCTGTATGCACCTTTATTATGTTGGTATGGAGTAGCGTTATCATAACTTTATCATTTGTTAATATGTAAATGAGGCTGGGGGTGGTCATTTACCCTCAATGCACTAATCCGCCAACCTGTTGGCTCCTACAGATCACCTACTGATGAATATTCAACAGGCGTTCTGCCTAGAAGGATGTGACTGCAAAGCAGCAGATGAATATTAATTAACAAGGCACCTCATTTACACATTAACAAAAGTTAAAGTGCACCGACATAATAAAGGTGCTTGCGGCCTTCCTGTCACTGTCCTATTAGAATCTTTCACTAAGTTAGGCATCACCTAACCTGCTGCTACATTATATTTAAAAGGGTTGGCCACTTTATAGTAAAATAGTTCAGTATACAGTATCAGGCTGGGTACACACTACGTATACTTCAGTCAGTATTGTGGTCCTCATATTGCAACCAAAACCAGGAGTGGATTAAAAACACAGAAAGGCTCTGTTCACACAATGTTGAAACTGAGTGGATGGCCGCCATTTAATGGCAAATATTTGCTGTTATTTTAAAACAACGGCTGTTATATTGAAATAATGGCCGTTATTTACTGTTATATGGCAGCCATCCACTTAATTTCAACATTATGTAAACAGAGCCTTTCTGTTTTTTTAATCCACTCCTGGTTTTGGTTGCAATATGAGGACCACAATACTGACTGAAATATACGTAGTGTGAACCCAGCCTTAGGAAGTGTATTCACTTTATATACTGACAGCAACTCCCTGTGTACCTCATAGAGCTAAAATCACACTCCCCTCCTCCAGGCTGGGCTGCCCTGCTCTGTGGTGTTTCTGTTCATAAGATGGCCAACACGGATGAGCATGTGACCATTCCCCGCCCCCAGTGTCCACCACTAAGCCTGTATATGTCTATGGAGAACACTGGGGGTGGGGCATAGTCACATGCTCCCCCATGTCGGCCATTTTATGGACAGACTCACCATAGAGCAGGACAGCACAGCCTGGAGGAGGGGAGTAAGATTTTAGCTCTATGAGGCACACAGGGAGCTGCTGTCAGTATATACAGTGACTACACTTACTAATACTGTACACTAAACTGTTTTACTATAAAGTGGCCAACCCCTTTAAGGACCTGGACTACATGTCAAAAATTCATGGAACTGAGTAAATATTTAAAGAATGTGTAGAAATTTGTAAACTACACCCAAAAACACATTGCAATAATGTAGAAATTATAATGAAGCAGGAAAGCGAACTTGTTATGTGGCTTCATGCAGGTTTGTAAGATTATACCAGAAAAATACATTATAATCAGACAAATGTTTCAAGTGAATATCAGCAAATTCTGACAGGACCCATAGACTTTAATGGGGACAATCTGGATTTTGTCCATTTGTGACAGGAACAATAGCTCTGCGGACTGCAAAAGTACTGGAAATCTCAATAAAAACCCTAACTGACCCCATTAATGCTGATGTGCACAGAGCCTTATTATAACATATGGCAGGTATCCAGGCTTCTTGTTCCTAATTAAAGTAATAGGAAAGTGTCAGGCTACAAGAAAGGTAAAAGAAAATATATAGGAATTTATCTGAATTGTTTTGTAGCTAAAATTATTTTACATACAAATTAAAATAAACATTTTTAGATTTCCAAATAAAATGTTAATGAAAAATAAATGAATTAGACATGTAATATTCAAAAGAGAAACACATCGCTGATCTCAGGGAGACCAGCCAAACGAAAACACCGCCGGCTGCTAGTGAAAGCGCTCAAAGCAGTGAATTCCTAGGTGCAATGCCCCCTGGGAAAAATTAACATGCAAAAGAAGAGCCCGTGGAGCCTCATCAAAGGGTCTCGAAACACAGGACTAGCCATGTATCCCTCCGGGAAGGAACCAGCCAAGGGGTGGCTATTGTAAGGAAACCACCAAAACCACCATATTAAGTGGCCCTATAAGTCAATGTAATGTCAAGGGAAAAACCAAGGCCAGGTAACCATCCACATATAGCTGTTTCAGGGTGTTGCCCCTCATCAGTGTGGAGCAGGATTCTGGCTATGTGGGAGCAATGCCCAGTAGAGCCATAAGAGAAACACATCGCTGATCTCAGGAAGAGCAGCCAAACAAAAACTCCGCCGGCTGCTAGTGAAAGCGCTCAAAGCAGTGAATTCCTAGGTGCAATGCCCCCTGGGAAAAATGAACATGCAAAAGAAGAGCCCGTGGAGCCTCATCAAAGGGTCTGGAAACACAGGACTAGCCATGTATCCCTCCGGGAAGGAACCAGCAAAGGGGTGGCTCCTGTAAGGAAACCACCAAAACCACCATATTAAGTGGCCCTATAAGTCAATGTAATGACAAGGGAAAAACCAAGGCCAGGTAACCATCCACATATAGCTGTTTCAGGGTGTTGCCCCTCATCAGTGTGGAGCAGGATTCTGGCTAGGTGGGAGCAATGCCTAGTAGAGCCATAAGAGAAACACATCGCTGATCTCAGGGAGAGCAGCCAAACAAAAACTCTGCCGGCTGCTAGTGAAAGCGCTCAAAGCAGTGAATTCCTAGGTGCATTGTCTCGAAACACAAGATTAGCAAGATATCCCTCTGGGAAGGACCCAGCCAGGGGGTGGCTCCTGTAAGGAAACCACCAAAACCACCATATTAAGTGGCCCTATAAGTCAATGTAATGACAAGGGAAAAACCCACCTAGCCAGAATCTTGCTCCACACTGATGAGGGGCAACACCCCAAAACAGCTGTATGTGGATAGTTACCTGGCCTTGGTTTTTACCTTGTCATTACATTGACTTATGGGGCCACTTAATATGGTGGTTTTGGTGGTTTCCTTACAGGAGCCACCACTCGGCTGGGTCCTTCCTTGAGGGATATCTGGCTAGTCCTGTGTTTCAAGACTCTTTCATAAGGCTCCACGGACTCTTCTTTTGCATGTTCATTTTTCCCAGGGGGCAATGCACCTAGGAATTCACTACTTTGAGCGTTTTCACTAGCAACCGGCGGTGTTTTAGTTTGGCTGGTCTCCCTGAGATCAGCGATGTGTTTCTCTTATGGCTCTACTAGGCTTTGCTCCCGCCTAGCCAGAATCCTGCTCCACACTGATGAGGGGCAACACCCCAAAACAGCTGTATGTGGATGGTTACCTGGCCTTGGTTTTTCCCTTGTCATTACATTGACTTATAGGGCCACTTAATATGGTGGTTTTGGTGGTTTCCTTACAGGAGCCACCCCTTGGCTGGTTCCTTCCCGGAGGAATATCTGGCTAGTCCTGTGTTTCAAAACTCTTTGATGAGGCTCCACAGGCTGTTCTTTTGCATGTAATATTCAAGGTCACTAAACTCATTTCCTATAGTTCTGTTTCCAACAATGTAACATTAAGGGTCAAGGGAAGTATCTGAGACATAAACAAAATATTGTATTGTATGTATAAAACCTGCTTACTCCTCAGCCTTGTGAGGAAGGAGGGTAAGCTCACATCAGCCATTGTCAGTTTGTCACTATGGGTACTGACTAGTGATGAGCGAGTACTTAAATGCTCGGGTGCTCGTTACTCAAGTCCAATATTTTCCGATGCTCGGGTGCTCGTTTCGAGTAACGAACCCCATTGAAGTCAATGGGAAACTCGAGCATTTTTGCAGGGGACCAAAGCTCGGCCCAGGGAAGGTTGCGTGAAAACCTGTCAACCTCAGAAAATGATAGAAACACCACGGAAATGGACAGTAAACAGCAGGGTCAGCATGCATGGATGCCCCTGAGGCTTCCTAATCGCACCATTACATCAAATTCAGGGCAAGAGTCTGGTGGTCAACCTCAAGACAATAGTGCTGACCCAGACCAAGATGGCAAGGCACATGCGACCAAGGTCAAAGGCCTGAAGGTCACTTTGAAGGTCAAAGGCCTTGGAGAGTGTTCCCCTGCCAGTGCCTGAAAAGCTGACAGCTCCCCTCCTCCCCTTCTTAATAACTGACCAGGGCTGGGGCATGACACCCCCTGACTACTTTAGCAGTTGGGGTAATTTTCCCAGTATCATGTTACTCATCACTTCTCCCCACCGCTTCTGTTCTGGTGACCGAATTTACACAGGACAATGAGCAGTGAGGTTGGATATGGCTGCACAAAAGAACTAAAACAAAACACAAACAGAAGGGTGCTTCCTGGTGCAATATAGTCAAAAACTTAAAATAAATGAGCAATAGAGATACCCAAGGAGGGCAGACTATACACTCACCTACCAGGGTTGTGCAATTAGGCACAACGCCAGTAATCGCATAAGATGAATCACCGCAGCACACTGGAGGGACCACAACGAACGTTGAGTGGAAATGACTAGGAATGGTTAACTGCCAGGACCCAGCAGTTTTCTGCTGGGTCCTGGCAGTTAACCATTCCTGGTCACTAACAAAAGAAAGCAACCCTGCAGACTGGCTGCAGATGACAACAGATACTGGTCAGACTTGTTTTTGGAGGTTGTCATATAGAGTGTGTAAGTGGTGCTATATGGTGTATGCCACCCTCTTACACAGGACAATGAGCAGTGAGATTCCATGCAGCTGTACTACAAATCACAGCAATACAATGTACAACAGCAGCAGCACCAGCCACAAAAAAAAATAATAGTACTGAGGACTTCTTTGGGGTCTGTATGCAACACCTAATGTCCCCTTTTTACCAGCAGCCGATCACCACAGTGTGCTGCTAAAATCATGGTAGCTGCACTGCAAGTCCCAGCCAGCAGTCTGGAGTACTTAAAAAAAAATTTAGACCCTTACAGGGGCTGTTGGGTTCTTTTTATAGTATCCCTGCCTACAGGAACACTAATTCCCTCCCTAACACTCTCCCTGACAGCCAGCAGCTCTGTCCCTATTCTCTCCCAGCATGCATGTGAGGTGAGCATAGCCGGCCCAGATTTTTAAATGCCCGGGACATCTGATCTGGCCAACCAATCGCTGCTATCGACATGCATGGGTCCCACGTCATCGCACAATGTACCAAAGAGTCTAATGCATGTTGATTGGCTGAGAAATTGCGCTTAAACTTGCAGGAAAAGGATGATGCCATTTTCTCAAATATCACGAGATGCGAGTCCGAGCATCGAGCACCTTTGAGTACCTTAATACTCAAACAAGTACCAAGCTCGGATGAGCATACTCGCTCATCACTAGTGCTGACATTGTTCTTCACATTAAAGAAATACTTCTAGCAAAACTGATGCTTGTGCAGGGTTAGATGGGTGAGGGTATGACACAAGTATTCTGCTTCTGGTGAACCCTTACCCTGTACTAAGGGCCTGATTAAATGGTGCGACACTCACTGTAAACTCTATGAGATTGTTTGAAGAACAGATTACAATTCATTACCAGTGTGTGGGGAGGGTTACATGAATTATTACTGGATCATTTGGGCATCCCTTTGCCCTCCATCAATTATGAGCCACACATTCCCCGTTATACTAGTGGATGTGTAGTTATGAACATTGGCTTTTTAGCATGTCAAAATAAAGCAATCAAAGCTCATATGTCCGATTATCACTGGCTCCATTACACAAGCCAATATCGGCTTGTTTGGCCAATAATCTTTCCATGTAGTTCAATTTCCATTGTGTAACATACTGTATAGGTTATTAAGGACAAATTCTTTAGCGCTTATGTGAAAAAAAGCAGCACTTTACATATTTATTTTTAAATGCTTCTGAATTTTAGTGGGAAAGACACTAAGGGGGATATTTACTAACAAATCTAAAAACACGATTTTGTCAAAGATGTTTTGGCATAATTTCCAATCTAATGTGTTTAGTCAAATTTATGTAAATTGTCTAATAGCATAGTAAATGTGTCTTAAAAATAATGGTCTTTTAATAAGTCTAATAAATTTACCTGGTTCGGAGCAGACGTAGCGATGCGTCAATATACGCGACTTTTTAAAAAATTGCGCAGTTAATAAATTTAGCTAAAAAGGAATTCTGGCGCACTTTCGATCTAATTAACAACAAAAAATCTAATTCAAAAAGTCGCTTATAATTTGGATAGTCTTGTCTAAAAAAGCTTCATAAATTCATATTAGATTTATTTTGAGCGCAAACTAGATATATTAGACTAAAAACAGGCGCAATTAGTTTGATAAATTTCCCTCTAAGTGTGAAGGCAAAGCAGTAACATGCCATTCTATAGACAGAAATAACATGTTCACTGTGTTATTGTGGCTGCTGCGTGTAACTACACTATAATGATGCCCTGACACTGAGCACAGCACGGTTGTACAGCTCAGAATGTTATAAAATAGACATCATGCTTACCTCACTGATCCTCAACCCTTCCTTTTCTGGCCCTAGGTCCCACTCTGTTCACACTGTATAGAGCTCTAGTGAGACCACATCTAGAATACTTTGTCCAGTTCTGGAGACCTCACCTACAAAAGGATATGGCTAAAATAGAACAAACACCTTAGTAAGTAGGTGGGCTACAAAAATGATGGACGGTCTGAAGCATAAAACCAGGAGAGAAGCTATAAAATCAGGATAGAGTTGAAAGGAATGTGTCACCTAAATTGCCTTTTACTTATTAGAATTGGTTTCAAAACCTTGTTCTTTTATTCTATTTCTATTTTATGGCTTAACTTTTTTTTATTTCACTTTGTGTACATTGTTATGGATGCTGCCATATTGCCTTGGCTGTTTGACTTGGCTTGGCTTAACAGCATTTAGTGATATGCTTTACAGCAAGACTTATGGACATAGATGACAATAGACAGAGTCTATCCCCTTGAGATGAATGTGAAGCATTATTGAGCGTGCTCTGTGACCTTTGAAGAAGTCATTCCACAGGGAGCTTCTATTGTCTCCTCTATCTACTGGGGTCACATGACCCTGCAATGCTGTACAGATCACTTTACAGCAACCTCCTCTTATTACTCTGGACACAACAGGAGGTTGAAGCTTATTTTTAGCCCCAGTGTTGAGAATGAAAACTGCAAGATTTCATGATTATTTTATAATATAGTCCCAGTCTCATGTCCTGATTGGGGCAGGGGCGCCAGACTCCCTACATCACACAGAGCTGACTGGCAGCTGCACCTGCCAGTCAGCTATTACAGAAAACACATTCAGCTGAAAGGCCCGGCCGGTCGCTAAGGACTTAATCGGTGCATCCCTGCAGCCAGTGGCGTACTCTGCTGCTGCTTATCAGTGTCGGGAGGTGAATGCACAGGCCAGCTCCTGACAGGGGGAAGGATCTGGAACAAGACACAAAATATTACTCTACTGAAAGAGTAATAGATGCTGAGAACTTACTTCCAGCAGATGCAGTAGATAAATCTACAGTAACTGAATTTAAGCCTGCCTGAAGTAAACATATATCTAAGATATTAAGAAAGGAAATACAAAAAGGTCAGATGGAACAAGTGGTCTTTTATCTGCCAACAATCTTCTATGTTTCCATGATCTCCAGTAGCTCTAGCTGTTTTTTTTTAAAAAAGTTACGTGACTGAACAGCTTTGATGTGTAGGTTAAATTGCCTTTAAAAGCAAAGGATTGATTCTACTAATTTAGCAAGGAAAGGGGGTCTGCATAAATCTAATTTACCCCAACAATACTCTTATACCCCAAGTATACTCTAATACTCGTATAATTTTAAGTGTTTTGGAAATATTTGTCTCCTAAATCTGACCAATATAAAGTAGATGTAGATCCTGAGAGTAATATTGTGGTAACGCTGGTGATACGTACTGTAATCTCATGTAGACTGTATTTGTTATTTAACATTGAATATATTACTAGATAATGAATAACTTACATAAATATAATATAGTCTGTAATAGATTTTTCATTACCACTAAGGATGGTTTTTCATCTGTACACTGACTCCAGTTGTGAAAGAAATTGACTTTTATTCTAAAAACTGAAATGCAACATTCACAACCCAGATGGCATTGCATATAACCAACCCGTCCGGTTTATCTCTTCCTACTTCAAAGTTGACTGATAGCTAGAGGAGACTTTTCACCTAGATGAGACAAGGCATGTCACACGTATACAATAGCATGGCTTTAGCTTCTTAAGTACAGCTATACATAAATAAACCAATTACACTGACATTTATTCACCTCTGGGGATGCCACAGTGTTTTTGGCAGGAGCCTAACAGCCATTCACTTCCATGAGATAAAATCATCAAGACAAAGCGCACACCAGTCATTCAGCTCATCACATGTATGGCCTTTCCAAGAACACTATAGAGACACAGTCAATCAAGCTGCAAGCCAGAGGATATTTCTGAAACTTGTAAGAAACTGAGATATGTTATTGAAAGTTTCTGCTTTTGCGAGCTTTACTATAGGAAATTAGGTAGTAAGATTTGCACAGTATACTAGGCATAAATACATAGACAATAGTTGAGTTATACTACTGAAAAACAAGTTGTTAATGGTTTGAATAGTCTGTAACATGGGTTTTACTATTTTTTCACGTAGTTCCCCTTAAAATTGATTAGTTTTTTCATTGGCTTCCTCCTAGCAAAAAAAAAAAAAAAGAGCAGAGGCTATTGCGATGAAAATAAGGAAACATAAGCTAATTCGGTTCGATAAATATTGTGCATAGCTTTATAAAAAAAAACTTGCAGCCATCCAGTATCAGCCAAAAGAAAGTGCAAAGCTATCATTAGAATGGGTGATGGAGGATTTTAGAATAGGTGATGCCATCCAGTAACCAGTATGGGAAATAAGAGGGAATAATCAAAATAATGCCAAGAGAAGTGTAGAGAAGCCAGACTGTTGATTTCACTCCAACAACATATTCCATAGCACTGTACAGAAACTGTAACACATATAGATAACTCCCTCTCACCTCTGGATGGGCTGCAAAGCATCCAGCTTATGTATGATTTAGATTAAACAAAAGCTATTTTGGCTCTAATGCTAAGATTGCTGCTTCTCTCTTGGAATTAGATTAAATATATATATATATATATATATATATATATATATAGAAGATGACAAGTGTCAGGAATTGGCTCCTACAACTGTAAAAGGATTGTTTGTCTCTTCATATGCACCAGGACATAGTGCCAACCACTGCCTTCCTTAATTCTTGGCATCAATGGACACATACAGACTAGGGTAAATTTTATAGGAAACTAATGAACCTATTTGGTGGTTTTTGGAGTGTGGAAGGAATCCAGATCTTAAGAGGTTTTTGAGTAGTTTTCCTTCAAGAAACGGTTGCAGAAACATGGGTTTCTCCTTCAGAAATCAGAATATGCTTTTTGCTCACAGTTCTCATACAAGTGACATAATATTGATAGTTGCAGTTTATTTTAGGTTGCACTATTGGTTGAACATTCCAGAACACTTTCGAAAGAGTCAAATAGAAGTGAGTGGGCATTACCATTTCATACAAACAACTAGAAACTGAGAGAGAGAAACCAGTACTGCCAGCCAGGAATTAATCAAGCTGTGATGTGTATGCAGAGCGGCACGTCCAGGAGTACTTGGAACCAGGTGGAAAACTGGTAGGAGCTGACCTTCAACCCTTGGCCTTTAGGACTTGCAAAGAGGAATGTGGGTGTGATGCACTTCTCCAACCTCTGACTGGAAACCGGAATACTGTGGATGGCAGGACTATACTGACAATTTAGAGAATGAACCCCTCAGCGTGGACAGGCTGGATGCCTCGGGCAGTAGCCGCATACTCAGGAACACAGGAACTGGAACAGATAGTACAGCTTATACCTCCACTACACTCTGACTAAGCTAGATAGACTGTAGATAGCTGATATAGCCTCGGCGCAGGACTTGCAAGACGAACTCTCCAGTATTATTCATAAAATTGGTTTAATGAGCAACACGTTTCGGTGACGTACTGCCGCCTTTATCAAGCTTATCTATCAAGGGAGCTTGATAAAGGTGGCAGTACATCGCCGAAATGCGTTGCTCATTAAACCAATTTTATGAATAATACTGGAGAGTACGTCTTGCAAGTCCTGCGCCGAGGCTATATCAATATCTACAGTCTATCTTGTATACACATTTGGCAAGTATCTGCATCTAGACGGGGGACAACCACTACCACTGTTTGCCTGGCTGCGGACTTCTGTGTTAATTTGGGCTTTGCTAGTGTTGTGCCTATCATACGAACAACACGAGAAGGTTAGTCTACAACTTGCTTTTTATATTGGAAATTCCATTCCATTGAGCTACTACACTATATGAGCGCCCCTCTCTGTTCATGTTTGTCCGTTCTCCTATACTTTGACTAAGCTGAAGTGAGCACATAAATCTCCTTCCCCTTACTCATAGGTGGTTATTTATTAGGGAGTCTAATTTGTGCAACTCTTCTAATGAGGATTAGTGTATATTTTGTTCCAATATCTTGTGACTGATTTATTAAAATGTAGCTCTGCCATAGGGAATGTATCTAATTAAAAAGTCGCAAAAAAGCAAAAGTTGTGCAAGCATAATGATCTGGTACTGACCAGAAGTAATCCTGCACCAGTTTGTGTGACTTTTTAAAAAATTGCAAATGATAAATTAGGCCCTAATCCCGGATTATGCAAACTTTTGGATGATTACTCAACACAAGCAGATTTAAAAAATATTTGCCCGTCGAACACTGGGTTATAAATGGAACCTAGACCAAAAATGGGCGAAAAATGCAATTATTCACCTAAAAATAGGCACAAAGCCCTTGATAATTTTCCCCATAGACCTTATTGGTGGAGAGGAGCTTGAGGTAACTCGACAAGGGATTTGTAAGGACAGAAGGGGAGACTTTTGGTAGGGCTCTTATAGGCCCAAAGGTAGGGTAGGATGCTGACAGACCACCTCCTCAAGCAGGTGGCAGACAGATTACATACTGAAAATTATACTTAACCCCTTGTAGTATCACTACCTTTGCTTGCTGTCAGTAAATGGTTCACATAGCATAAGACACAGAAATGCAGTATATATACCCTTCATCCTCAGAATACCCTGAAGTCCTAAAATAAATGTGATTGCAAGACCGCACTACACATATGTATACTTTAGCCACAATAAGAAGCAGGGTTCTGGAATACTGCACGAATACCTGAACTAGCATATATTAACCCACTTACATGTTTACCCAGAGGACTTTTAGCCTTAACTACAGTGCTGCAAGGCAACAACGACAACCTGTGATCCACCATTTTGGGGAAAAAGAAAGCTGTGGCCTGAAAAAGAAAAACTTTCCTTAGTTCACTTTTGATTGCATTTTAGTAAAGCTAAGCATTATGGGGGAGATTTGTCCAACATGGTGTAAAGTGAAACTGGCTCAGTTGCCCCTAGCAACCAATCAGATTCCATATAGTCTGTGAGGAATGAAAGGTGGAATCTGATTGGTTGCTAGGGGCACCTGAGCCAGTTTCACTTTACACCAGTTTGATAAATGTCCCCCTATGTGTTTATTATGTATGTAAAACCAAATCATTTTGTTGAATACTTTCTTTAATTGTAGCAAACACCTATATTCCTAGAGAATTGCATCAATAAACAACCTATGTTTAGCTGATACTCAGTATCGATTCAAGCAGATGACACCAATAAAAATACTGTGTATCCAATCTAGTGTCTACAAAAATCACTCACAAATGAGATTAAGCAAATATTACAATTTTATTAATTTCCATCACAAAAGCAACATTTAAAATACAAGACCTTGGAGGTGGGAGACCCCACTACTGGGACTATCGTGACTATATAATAATCCAAAGTGCATGTGCATATGGTAAACAAAATAATGAACCCCATTCAGCATCAGTACATATTTTAAATAAAGTGCCAGTGCTCTATTGCCTTGATGTGCTGAACGGAGAAAAATAACCATACATAATATTGCACATGCCACTAAGTTACCCCAAACGTAAACTGTCCCAGTCCGTTGGCCTCCCACCTCACTCCAACGTCGTTTCGCACCGCTTCTTCAGGGAGTAATGAGGGGGAAAGCCAGAGGACCTTATATATATGCTACATTGTCAGGGATTGGTCAGCAGAGCTACACACACCTGCATTAGTATGTTTATCCATAAAGCCAAACACCTCTGTGATTAGCCACGCACAATGGCGCGGTCCACAGCAACGGAATGTAGCGTCACGTACGCAATGATGTCGGCCAATGCCCGTACACGTAATAGCGTGACCGCCCCAGGTGGCCCAACTATACCTGCTGTGTTGTAAAATACATGGCGGTCCTCCTCCGCAATCACACGCCGGCGATAGCCTGACGCGCAGAACAGGAAGTGACGTCCGGCGCCGTGCGCCATCAGTCAGTCCCGGTGCTACGTCATCACGCCATCGCCGTCGGGTCATGCGCAGTAGACCGCACACAACACAGGCGCCATCTTGGAGTGGGGCAAAGGTGCTGGAGGCTAAGATATGAGACACCACACTGAGTACCATCAATCATAATAGTTATATGGATCCATAAAAATCATCATTAGTACTGTATTATTCAAGGCATGAATAGAAATTATATAAACATAGATATATCCCTGGTGATGCATGAAAAACGTGAAATGTGCAAAAAAAACCATGCAAAACTAAAGTGCCATGCATAAACAGTGTCAAAGTGTGCAATGCCAGTGCATATGTCAAAAAAGTAAGAAAAAAAGAAGGTGAGTATAGAAGGAAGTGAAAAGTTGATAAAGTGCCAGTGCTGAAAAAAATAAGGTGCAAGTGCTGAAATAATTGTGTGCAAAATTAATAGTACGCTAAACCATACATTAATTGCATGGAATTGTGAAGATACATTAAGTGTACAGAATGTAAGACAGTGAAATGTGTCAATGTGCAAATGTGATAGGCCTAAATACATTGATATATGTGTATATATGTACATGACTTCCAAGTGTATCCTAATGATGTATACATAAATAGTATATAAATGGTATATCGGTAGTATCAAATAGTATATAAATGGTATATCGGTAATATCAAATCATATATGGATTGACTCCATGTGCAATAGTGTATGCTCTGCGTATTCCTAAATTTATAACTATGTATGGCAACTTGCATATAATTCCCCCACACACTCAGTACCACCTAGTATTGAATCGCTGAATGTGTGGAGAAACCTAAATGACAATGTGGCGTCCTCCAAACCTCTATACCACCAGGTCCAAAATACATATAAATAATTATACTTAACTATATTGTTAAAAACAGAGTCGGCAAAGGTAGGGCGGAACCAAAAAGAAATAACACTTAAATGCGTATGGTAAGATATTCATCTCATACAGTAGGTATATGTAGATGTCATGTGAGGTGCAGATGTGATAAAAGGGAAGAATGTCTTAAGTTAGATGGTTCACACTACTGTGACTAGTTAAAACCTATCCCTAGATGAGTGGGATGTATCAATAATGTAATCTGACAAGGAGAGGTCAGGTCTAGACTCATACAATGGTAAAGAGAATAGAGAGACAGAGCAGGTCATGAAAAATTGAGGGACAAAAGATCATGTCCAAAAGAAGAAATTAGGACATAGAGCAGTGTATCCTAATCAAATACAAGAAAGATATAGAAATGTAGAAGCATATCTCCTGTCAAAAATATCACGGGGGGTAATGGTGAACACAACAAACATCCACTCATTAAAGAAAACAGGCAAATGAGAATCTCTCATTTAGTCCTCTTGGCTGGACAGTCTTGAGTGTTGTAATCCACTTACTCTCTATCTGTAAGAGGCGCTTGGTAATGTCTCCGCCCCTGATCCCAAGATTAACACGGTCAATCCCTCTGATTCTTAGACCTCTATGATCTCCTCCATGTTCTTCCAGAAAATGTTTCGGTATAGGCTTTAACTTCTCAAATTCCAAAGTACCGGTGCTGTCGTTTAATTTGGCTCTCTTGATGTCACGAACATGCTCTAGGGTTCTGATTTTTAGTTGGCGTGAGGTCATCCCGATGTATAATAAGCCACATGGGCAGGAGGCTTGGTAGATCACCCTTTCCGTCAGGCAAGTAATATGGTGTACAATCTTGTATTGCCTGGTCCCTGTGGAATCAAAAAAATAATCACCAGGAATGATATACTGGCAAGCTGTACATTTTTTACATTCATAACATCCCCATTTGGGGCCCTTTGAATGGAAGATGTATGGAGATCTAGGGGCCACATAGTGGCTCTTTACCAAGATGTCCCCCAAATTTTTGGCACGTTTGGCGGTGATCAGAGGAGCATCTGGGATATGTCTGCTTATATCCTTGTCTTGTTTCAGTATTGACCAGTGCTTCCTATAAACACTCACCATTTCCTGCCATCTTGAGTGGTAACTGGTGATAACCCGCAACTGTCCTGTTCCTTCTGGCCGTGGTTTGGGGATCAAAAGCTCTTTCCGGTCACATGATCTTGCATATTGATAACCTTTTTCAACATCTCTATGTTTGTACCCCCTCTTCAGAAACCTCTTTTTCATGTCGTCTGCCTGTCTCTCAAATTCCTCATCCTTGTCACAAATACGTCTAGTACGGATGAATTGGCCTTTTGGTATTCCACGTATGGTATGTCTGGGATGCGCTGAGGAGGCATGAAGGAGTGCATTAACACTCGTTTCCTTACGAAATAGTGTGGTTTGTAATTTACCCTCCTGACCTACCTGTATCTTCAGATCCAGGAACTCCACTTCTTGTCTTGAGATGTGCCACGTCAGTCGAATGTTTTTTTCATTCGAGTTCAGGCTCTGCAGGAAACATTCCAACGATGTCCGCGTCCCCTGCCAGATAAAGAAAATATCATCGATGAACCTCATCCAGGAGACGACCGAGCCACCCCCCGGATGAGGTCCACCGAGATCTACACATCTCTCCCAAAATCCCAAAAATAAATTTGCGTATGAGGGCGCACAAGTCGCCCCCATCGCAACTCCTCGCGTTTGTAGAAAAAAACGATCCTTAAAAGTGAAATAATTATGGGTCAAAGCAAATTCCAAGAGTTCCAAAATCAGTTCCCTCAGTTCTAAATCCATACCTTGCATCTCCAAAAAGAAACGTGTCGCCTCCAGGCCTTGACTATGCTCGATGCAGGTGTACAATGCCTCAACGTCACAGCACACCAGATACATGTCATCTTCCAAAGTCACATCTTCGACTCTCTGTAGTACTTCAGTAGAATCGCGAATATAAGATGGAAGAGCAATCACTAGGGATTTCAAATAATAATCAATAAAACGGCATACTTTTTCACATAACCCCCCTCGGCCCGACACTATAGGTCTACCTGGTGGGTTTTTCTTATCTTTGTGGACCTTTGGTAGAAGGTATAGAGTTGGTATGACCGGATTTTCTACCCTCATGCCATCATATACCCTTTTGGTTATTGTCCCCGTAGTGAGTGCTTGGTCCAGGATTATACCCAATTGTTTCTGGAACAAAATTGTGGGATTGGTTTCCAATTTTCTATAGCATTTTGGATTATTATTATATAGTCACGATAGTCCCAGTAGTGGGGTCTCCCACCTCCAAGGTCTTGTATTTTAAATGTTGCTTTTGTGATGGAAATTAATAAAATTGTAATATTTGCTTAATCTCATTTGTGAGTGATTTTTGTAGACACTAGATTGGATACACAGTATTTTTATTGGTGTCATTTTCTTTAATTGTAGCCTGAAAAATCTTTTTAGCCTGTTACATATCTATTATTTACATTTGAAGATCATAAAACTTCTAGGTCACTCCATGTAGCAGGTGCTCGCATACACTTCAGACTATAGGCCTTATTGAAGTAATTTTACAATTAAGGATGAAAAGACTATATTGATGTAGAAAGGCTCTTCATACTTACATTTCCATGCATGGCTGACAGCCCACTCAGCGCTCTTAGAAGTTCATTTTATTGTAGTTTTCTGTATCTTTTCGTTAAAGCATTTTCCACCTTCAATCAAACAGATCATAAACATGGCAGCAATACACCTCTCACAACAATGCAAACCATAAAACTGGAGAAGTAGTTGTCCTGCTGTGAGAAAGCTTTTCAAGAGTTTTACATGAATAATGTAAACTGCTTCAAATAAATCCACTGCAACTCAACCATCATTATGAGTTGTGATATTAATAATAAATAGGAAGTTGGATGACACTCATTCAAGTTGTGTTGGAAAATAGATATTCCAGTATGAATGGAGGTTGATGGATATCTCTGCAAATATTTCTACCATCACTTTTTCTGAATTGACCAGAAAAAAAAAAACAATAGGCAGTAAATTGTAACTGGAAAACTAAAGCAAGATCATAGTTGCTAGCTTTGTGCATGTGTTGTCTACAGTAAGCGATTATTTTACAAAGCGATTATTGGCGGTACTTGACCGATTACCAACCATTCTGCCTGATAATCACTTGGTATAATAGGGCTTGTTGAAAGGTCACAGTCAACTGACATGCACAATGTTGGCTGATCTGAAACATGCTGAAACAAACCGATCAGCCCAGCAACAGTCTGCTGCCCGTCACTCAGTGTAATAGGATTGGCAGCAGCTGTCACTGCCACTGTCTCCTATGGGCTACCCGGACGATATAAAGATCATCTGGGCAGCTCCCTTGCAGCTTCCCGCAGTCCCCCAGCTCCTCCCTGCTTGATGTCTGTGCATGTAATAGCATGACAGCGAGTGGGGAATGAGTAGGAAACGATTGCTGATCTGACCGGTCAGCTCTTGCTTCCACCTTAACATCAGCCAATGTAATACGGCATTAACTTTACTATAACAGAATTTTCCACTTGCATTGCCAAAATTTTTTACATGTACATGATTATTTGTTAAGGGGTTAAATTACATTATACAACCACTTTGAAAAATGGATGTGATACAGATGAAATGTTGATGAATTACATATGCATTTGTCACTATTTTAAAAACTCTTAAGCTAGGTTCACACACAGTGAAAAAATATCAAAGTTAGGTCATAATTTTGAGTGAAAATACAATTGTATTTACAAATGTATTTTTCAAAAGCACATAGTAAATAATGAGCATGTCTATTACTTAAATAATTGGAATCAATTATAGCCGTTATTGTAAATTAAGGCCATATTTCTGTTTGTGACTCTAGCCTTAGACTTCAGAGGGTATTTCACGTTTGCAAAATAAATTTAAGTATTGCATGTTGCATTTTTAAAACAGTGAATATTTTACAAGCCCATTCGGATAAACAGTTGGATTCATATTAGTCCCATGTTATAGACAGAAAAAAATCGATGGAATACTGATGAAAATATTCTTTTGTGAAAGCAGCCTAAGGGCTCATTCACACCTCTATAAGAAAATGCAGATCAAATACAGATTTGTAAAGGCAGAATTAATCCACATCCCTAATATGCAAGTGTTAACTGTTCATTAGAATTCTGTACCTTTATAGTTATAGGGTGTTACTTTCTATTGCCACCTGTTCAATAGTATCACCTTCTTGAGTAATAAAGGTAATTGAAATTCTGACAAACTTTGTTGTAGAAATGTATTAGATTGAGCTTAAAAGTTATTATATTATATTAAAATTATACCGATTAGAAGGCTAATATAGCTACAACATTTGGATAGCAAAACATCTCAACATACTCATGGTCCAGAGAGTGATAAGAGGCATTCTTTACTGTGACCAAAGAGAAGTGACAGGCCGCTCAGCCAATCACTAGCTGAGTCGGGAACATTGTGGTCCATGATTGGCTGAGTGGCCTGTCACTTCAGAAACCAGCTCTGAAGTTGCACTGGCAGCTGCGGGGAGTGTGGAGAAGACAGGAAGACATCGGGAGAATCACAAGGGCTGCACAGACATTGCTAACAATCTAATGCAGTCCTTGCTGCCCAATAATCAAGCTGTGTAATAGGCTATGTAATGAGAACTGATCTAGCAGATTGGCGCTCGGTTACTATATTAATTGGCTGTGTAATGTGGCCCTTAGACCTATATATTATAGAAGAGGGGCACAGTAGAAAAATGCATCCTTTTACCCAATTCCTACCTTATCAACTTCAGCGTACAGCGTAATACTTTATAACACTACAGCATGATTTATATGAAGACCAATATTTAACATTTTTGTAGGCACAAATAGATACAACAAGAGATGTGAGGTTTGGATACCTCTTTTGCTTGACAAGCATGGACACCACCAAAAGTATCATGCAGGCAATGATAGGCTTTTTTTGCAGAAATCTTAGCCTGTCTAATTGTGAAGTAGTGTGACTCTCTAGCAACTAGGTACTTTATATGGCACATTTTCCATTTGCTTAACAAAGCTAATACCGTATTTTTCGGACTATAAGGCGCACCTTCAATTTTAGCCTGCTAAGCCATCTAGGTTCATATATAAGGCGCACCGGACTATAAGGCGCACCAGACTATAAGGCGCACTGCAAGTTCGAATGAACGAAAAACGTAAGTCGCCTGCTGATCACAGTACTTACTGATGCTCCTTACTATGTCACCTGCTGATCACAGTACTGTATTTACTGAAGCTCCTTACTATGTCAGTGTACTGAGGCTCCTAACTATGGTGTCCGTAATGCACCATGCAGGATAGGCAGAATTCTGCCAGCGAGTCCCGTTGGCAGAATTCTGCATGGAGCATTGTGGCCACCATAGTTAGGAGCCTCAATACAGTACAGTGTTGCCCTATAACCTCCGGCCACTAGGTGGCGCTATTGAATGAAAGTCTATGTCGGAAGCCTATGCCTGAGCCTGTATCCGGGCTGCGGAGAGCAGGGAGAGCGGTACAGCGCTACAGCGGGAGAGCGGGACAGCAGGACAGGCCTGCGGAGCCATGGGCCGGGAGTCCAGGTGAGGGAGTGCTGTGCTGTGTGGCGGGGAGATGTGAGCTCAGCAGCCTATCTGTGCCATGGAGGCTGGAGCTGTCCCGGTCCATATATAAGGCGCACTAGACTATAAGGCGCACTTACAATTTCTTAGAAAATCATAGTATTTTAAGTGCGCCTTATAGTCCGAAAAATACGGTAAATCAATACGTAACACCATAAATAGCCCAACTGCAGAAAAGCAACAAATAAGTATAGACAACAGAACTGTTTCATGGACACATCTGCATAGCAAAATGTTGGAACCAACTTAAATTTGTATGTATTTGATTTACTGCTCATGAAATTAGTACACTGAATATTTTAGAGTGTAATTGATCATTGCATATTCACATAAGAGCACATAGAAGTGGTACTTACAGTGAAAGGAGTGTGAAATATTGCTACTGGCAAGGCTAACTATGCATCTCATTTTTCATGGTTAGGGCTCGGATTCTGCATAATTCATTTGACTACAATAAATTACCATCTAGTGTTAATAAATAAACTATTGGTTTTGAGGGATTTAAATATGAGATATATACTAAACAATTAATGATATATAGACTTTAGCAGGTGAATATAGATAGTCATCTAGAAGTGTACAGTACTTCTATAAAGAAAAGTACTGAAGTCCTCTACTCTACTCTACTCTACTCTAAGAATTTGAAAACCATGATGGTTGTGTATACACATTTAAACTTAAAATTACCATAGAATCTCAACATTTATACCATATGATCAGTAGTGGAAATATATATTCAGTGTATAATCAGTGTGAAAAGCAGTCTGGGAGCCATTTATTAGGACTGGCATACTCATACCCTGATCTTAAAGTAGGCCCAACCTCCTTTTCCCATCCAAATTCACCAAGAGACACACGCCTCTTAGCGAATCCAGTCAGCTGTGCACCCAACCCTTCACCCGGCAAACAAATCTGCACCTTCTTTGAAGTGCAGGAGGTGGCCTCCTCCCTGTCTTGCCACGCCCCCCAACCCCCCTGGCCACCCTTCGGCAGGTGAATGTGCGCCTTCTCCCTGGCGTATGCCTTTGTGGTAACAATGATAAATCCCACCCTCTTTGATTTAACGAGGGCCTCTCCTGACCTGTCTAAATAGTCAACTGAGTGTTACCAGGTGGGAGTGTGTGCCTACACTGCATGGGACTGATAAGATTTGACTATTTAGTCATGTCAGGGGCTTAGCTAGGATTCATTGGGCCACATAGCAAAAAATGTACAGCCCCCCCCCCCCCCCCCATAAACTCATCTGGCCCGGCACTGTCTGCCAACAGTCCTTTGCTCTCCCAGTGCATGATAGCTGTCACTTGTGCACTAGGGAGCTGGGAGAATAAAGCAACTCTAAGGTAGGCCACGTCTGTGTGTGTGTGTGGGGGGGGGATCAGGGGTACCATGGTCCCTGGTCTGTATGTGAAGTACACACATTTTTTATACCAATTGCCACACATTTACACACATACTGTATTTCTACACACACCACATTTACACATGCACAAGGTCTTTTGCACGAACATACATTATATATTATATTATATTTTACACTACCTATACACAGTGTATTTCTTACCTCTTTTACACTGTGGCCTCTCTGGCAGGTGATTTGTGGAGTTTGCATATGAGTCCAGATGCTGAGACATCCTTATTACCATCTACCATTAGCAGGGTTCCACAATGAATGTGTCCACGAGCTCTGATTCTATAGAAATGCAGCATTCTTTTTACAATAATGTATTGAAAATAAGAAGATGTGACCATACGGTCTGCCTGACTCTTTTCCACTGAATCACCCCAGTAATACTGACAGCATGGAGCAGCAGGGCCTCTAAAAAACAAGGAAACTCACTACTTCTTATCTCTAGATATTAAAGGGAGCCAGAGAATTCAAGCCCACAGCATTATCTATGTGATTATCTATGTGAGGTCAATGTGAGGCAGGAGACCATATAGGGAGAGAAAAGAGGTCACCAGGTCACCTACACATAGAGCGGGAGCAGAACACTCCTCCTCCTCCTGACGTCTGTTAATCAGCACAGCCAGTGATACACAGCTGACACTGAATGGGCTATAATCAGAAGTGAGATCTTTCAGTAGTTTTACGTGTCCTGTGGGAAACCCAGGCCCCATAGCAGTTGCATAGTCTGCCTACATTGTAGCTACATATCTAGTAAGAATACTAGACAAGTTATACAACACAGAGCTATAGGAAAAGGTGTTCCAGAATTATCTCATGGCAAACAGAAGCATTTACCATAATAAGCAGGTCAGAAGAGGCCACAGGTCCTCCTACATCCATTTTCTGATCAAATAGCTTAAATTGAAGCAATTTTACGAAACAGGTCATCTATCTCTCTCTCTCTCTCATATATATTGTGAGGGGATTAGCTCATGGGATCACCATCTCCTGGGTTAGATGGGCGCTTTTTGGCACAAAACACAGTCCACACCAGCAAGTAAGGTGCAACTGGCCGAAACCAGTTTTATTTTTCTTTGCAGCAGATAAAAGAAACAATAATACAAAAGAAAACCTACACCGTCTGGTGACTAACTAAACAGTTATCAACTAACTGACCAGAGCTGAGCCTACTGCACAGCTCTCAAACAAAAACAGGCAGCACAGTGTACTCACAATGAGACTTTACCCAGGAGCAGAGAGCCATCATCTTGTGCGCTGTCTGCCCTGTTATAGCACACACAGGCTTGCACCTGAGTAACCAGAGTCACTCCCAATACCTGGAGTGGCCAAGTGGAGTAGGAGCGCACCCATCTCTCCCCTACTCCAAAGCAGCCCGGCCCTTTATCCCGTCCTTGCCAAAACCTATAGCAAAGAACCAGTCTCCTTGCTATGCTAACTCCCTGGCGGCTTATTTAACACACATATGACAGGAACCTTGGTGAAACATACATTCCATCCACTACTTTGCCCCTGGTCTTGTCACAATATATATATATATATATATATATATATATATATATATATATATATATATATATATATATATATATATCTTCCTTTGCAACATTGTAAAGGATGACAAAGAATGGAATAATTGAAACCTTTATTATTGCCCTAATATTGACCCAACTATTCAAATCTTCATTCTCTACAATTGCACAAACTTAAATCTGTGTTATAACCACACAAAGCTTTAAAAACATATTCTATTAGAATTTTTACTATTGGATCATAAGGACTATTGACTTTTCTATTATGGTGCAGTATTTGTTGTCTGTAAGACAGGATGCAGACATACATATCTGTATTGTAGCATTTCAGTCTCCACTAACTTATATGTGCCAAATATTGCTCCATAATATAAAATTTACCCACTAAATAATGCAAGGCGACCCTTTACTAATCTCTAATATTCAACATTGGTCTATTTAAAGAATAGGCAATTTTTTTTATTATAGATTTCCTTAAAGCTCTACTCGACCCTTCTTCATGCAGTTTCAAATGGACCAACTGTGTTCATTTCCACAATAATCTTTCAATTGGATTGCGATCTAGCTTGTTTGCAGGCATTGTTATAAACGTTTATAAACCTTTCCTGAAGACATCATTACTCAAGTTTTTTTTTATCAACAGGTATAAAAAGTGCCCCTTTTTATACCTGGGTTTTGCACACACAAGCTTTTAAACTTCTACATTAGAAATGGTTTTGTGTCATATATGTGATTTACTTATGCAAGGGAACCCCTTATTTTTTTTAAAAAATTATAAAAATAAAAAAGTCTCCTCCTTCCCCCCCCCCCCCCTTCCCCACCAAAATCTGGTGCCCCATCAGCTTTTTGCTCAGAAAACTCTGTGGCATTGATCATAAATACTATATACTAGGTACACAGCACTGGGTAAACCAGTCCTGACTCACCGTCTTTGACAGCATGAATTCCCTGGGTTAGGCAATAGTGTAAGGTACCATGGAAACTATACAAGGGAGCACAGACATCTGTTAAAGGCATATGTCCTGGCTCCTTGTAAAGCACATTATGTTTATAGAGGAACTCATTTTGCAATTGCTGTAGTGTGCCAACTGTGAAGTTGGCATTGGCCATATCTTAGTGTCTAGATTTGAAGTAGATCAATGTGACAAAAGACAAAAGGCTTGTGTGTTCTGACACCCTTGCAATTCAAGCATATTAGTAGTAGCAATTATCATTAGGATTAGCCCTAAACCTACATGCTTAATTGAATCAATGCAATAAAGATACAAAACAGTTAAAGGAACACCTCAATAATAAGCAAATACAATGAAGAAGCACTAACTGAGAAATACTCAAGAGCAAAGAACAAATCAGCTCACCAAATGCAGTATATGTATGCCGCTGTAATTCCCCAGATTCGGAGCACGTAGAGCAATATTGCGGGCCGTCTCCCATATGTAAACTTCAATAAAGAAAATGGTGGCTCTTAGCTCCATAAAAAATGTGTATTTTTTTAGTAGGCGTGCATCTTAAAGTAACAATCAAATGAATAAAAACATCAGCGCCGACGCATTGCGAGGTTCTCCCTCTTAATCATGGCAATTACAACTATATAATGAAAGACTTTTATAGGTAAGATGCACATCTCCAAGCCTTGACCCACCTCTCAGGCATCACCTGTCAGCAATGGAGATCACATGACTTACTTACAGAGGGTAAACGGGAAAACAAGTAACGGATACTATCAGAATAAAACATTCAATATATACGGTATAAATCAGATTTCCGATTCAAACCCTTGGGATATCGGGTGTCTAGATACAAGATCCAATAGGCCTCCCTTTTTCTCAGGATCTGTACCCAATCTCCCCCTCGTAATGGTTTATTCACCCTTTCCAGGGCACACATAGAGAGACCCGTTATATCCCCTCCGTGGCATTCACTAAAGTGCCTGGATAATCCTGATACCGATTTACCAGTATTTACCGCACTGTGTGCACGAATGTCAGCTATGTGTTCACTGAAGCGTGTTTTTAACATCCTTTTGGTCGATCCAACATATTGCAGCTTACAAATTGTACATTCTCCCACATAGATAACATAGGTTGTAGCACAATTAATAAAAGATCTTATGTTGAAGGAATGTCCGGTGCTACACGATATTACTGAGAGCTGTTTCCTAGTTGTAAATTTACAAAGAGGCGAGAAGCACGCTCTAGAATTTGTTAAATATATTAATGGGAATACTCTGAATCTAAAATTTACACACCAATTTGATCTGGAGTCCATTGCATTTTTGGACTTAAAATTGTGTCTGAACAATGGTCAGATTACTACTTGCTTGTACAGAAAACCCACATCGGGGAATGGTGTACTACAGGCAAGTAGTAGTCATCCTAACCATGTTACTAGAAACCTGCCAGTGGGAGAGTTCATTAGAACTCGCAGAAATTGCTGCGTAGATGCCTGCTATGAGGAAGCAGCCAGGGAACTCACCGCTAGGCTCAAAATAAGGGGCTACAGCGCTCCTATCATTGAGAGAGCACGACGGATAGCTGAGTCACATGATAGATCATACCATCTAGAAGATAGAGGGACACGTAGAACTGATACTAATAACACTAATAAGGATGTGGGTGGTGTCCGGAGATCTAGTGACAAACAACTTACATTCTCTACTGTCTATAGTCCCCAGTTCAGAGAAATAAGTAACATCATTAATAAATATGTCCCCATGTTACTCCAGGATCAGAAATGCGAAAAGATACTCACATCAGGTGTGAGATGTGTTGCAAGAAGGGGGAAAACTTTGTAATATGTTGTCCCCTAGCTATGTAAACATCTTTAATACTCCTAAAAGTAGTACAAATTGGTTAGTTACAACAGGTTTTCACAAATGTGGAGGACCTAGATGCCCCCTTTGTAAATTTACAATTAGGAAACAACTAGGATCCAATATGTTGGATCGACCAAAAGGATGTTAAAAACACGCTTCAGTGAACACATAGCTGACATTCGTGCACACGGTAAATACTGGTAAATCGGTATCAGGATTATCCAGGCACTTTAGTGAATGCCACGGAGGGGATATAACGGGTCTCTCTATGTGTGCCCTGGAAAGGGTGAATAAACCATTACGAGGGGGAGATTGGGTACAGATCCTGAGAAAAGGGAGGCCTATTGGATCTTGTATCTAGACACCTGATATCCCAAGGATTTGAATTGGAAATCTGATTTATACTATATATATTGAATGTTTTATTCTGATAGTATCCGTTTCTTCTTTTCCCGTTTACCCTCTGTAAGTCATGTGATCTCCATTGCTGACAGGTGATGCCTGAGAGGCGGGTCCAGGCTTGGAGATGTGCATCTTACCTATAAAAGTCTTTCATAATATAGTTGTAATTGCCATGATTAAGAGGGAGAACCTCGCAACGCGTCGGCGCTGATGTTTTTATTCATTTGATTGTTACTTTAAGATGCACGCCTAATAAAGAAATACACATTTTTTACGGAGCTGAGAGCCACCATTTTCTTCATTGAGAAATACTCAACCATTTCAATGTGAAGGCTTTGGTCCAAATGTCTGTTAGGCAAGGTCACTACCTAGGGTTCTGTGTCATATTATGTGCTGCCTCCCTTGGCTCTCTACTGCTTGGAGACACATAGCAGAAGATGAGAAGTATACTATGTCATTTAGCTGCCAGCAAAAGAAGGGACCTAAAGAGACTTTTAAGAATGTCATGAGAATGCTTAACTATTGACCTGACACTTGTGTATGCTGATCAGAAATAGCAGATAGATCTTACATAGAAAGTAAAGGGCAAAATAAAATTTATAACATGAAATCATATCAACATGATTATGTGAACATGGAAGAGTAGAACAAATGTGGTTTAATGTGTGAAACCCATTACTATTTGTCTTTTGGAAAGCCATTTATGAGTCTGGTTTGGAATCTCATTAGAATACTGAAGTTAGTCTACCTCTAATGATACAGTAATTGTCATTTTGTATGCCTAGGATTCTTAAACTGCCTAGAATAAATGTGTATGGCCTCCAGACTTGACAGCCTTTAGACAGGAGTCATCTCGATGCCATGATAAAAGTGGACATGTCAGGTCACAAAATGTCACATCATATTAAATTTGAAAATAGAAAGTTTGTTCATGAACATATTGCTGACAACAGTTGAGGACATATGAGTTAAGCCAATGCACAGACTGTAATTTCTACATTTTGAAAAGTAAAGGCAAGAATAGTTGGATTCAGTTTAGGTTATTAGTAGAGATGAGCGAACCGGGTTCGAGACGATTCGAACCCGAACGATCTGCATTTGATTAGCGGGGGCTGCTGAACTTGGATAAAGCTCTAAAGTTGTCTAGAAAACATGGATACAGCCAATGACTATATCCATGTTTTCCACATAGCCTTAGGGCTTTATCCAAGTTCAGCACCCCCCGCTAATCAAATACCGAAAGTTCGGGTTCGGATCGACTCGAGCATGCTCAAGGTTCGCTCATCTCTAGTTATTATGCCTTTCTGATTCATTTTCCAAATTAGAAAGCTTAGAGAGATTCCTATCAAAAAGAACTTAAAGGGAATCCATCGGCAGACTGCAGCAATGAGGACATAGGAGGAGAAAATAGATGAAACCTTTGTTTCTTGTGAACACTGCACTTACAGAGGAACTGGGTTATACATTTACACACAGCCAGGGGTGTAACTTACTCCTGGTCCCACCTCATCTAAGCATAATTCGCTGCCCAGTTGTCTTTGGATCCTTACTCACCATGACCCATTAAAGGGATTGTCTGAATTATTTAAAAAGTAAAATAAAGTCTGTTATTGACTGTTAAAAATACTGGCAAAAATAAAAAAAATAGTATTATCTGCTCTGTGTTGTGCACTGCCACTCCGATCCTCCCTTCCACCTTTATTAGTTCCCTGCAAACAGTATGTGTCTGCATACTATGTAGTTAATCAATGGCCTCAACGGTAGATGGTACAAAACCCCTGAAGCCAATTATTGAGCATGTAATATCTGCAAGGAAGAAAACAGAGGCACATAGAACTAAAGCAGCAGCATTGGACATGGCAGGGATTAAGCAGGGTGATAGTATACTGAAGAAACTAATTGTGCCACTGTGCCCCTTTACATCACTTTATTGTGCTAATGTACCCCCATAAGGAACTTACTGATGTTACTGCTCCCCTACTGAATGGTGCCACTGTCCCCTAATATACTGCGCAATTATGCCCAAATGAGCTATACCACTGTCCCCTGATGATGTGCCACAATTCCCATATGTATTGTCACTCTCCCCTCTAGTGTACTGTGCCACTGTCCCCATTAATGTACTGTGCCACTGCCCCCTCTGATGTATTGTTTCACTATTAGAAATTCGGTTAAAATTAAAAACAAGCCATACTCATACCACAATCCTCACTACTACTGTTTACACCAAGCCACTTCCAATTTCTGGTGTCCAATCCAACACACAGAAGGTGCCCACTCAGCCAATCCTTGGTCACAGTGGTGACGACCCCAGGCACTGATTGACAAGGAGGCATTTCCAAGACAAGGGCCAGGAGGCGAAGGACAGGAGATAGCAGAAATTGCAGGGACAGGGGGTTAGTTAAGTGAGTTATGCCTTATTTTATCTTTATATTATTAGCTGGAGGTTGAAAGAAGTGAGCACTGGGTATTGTAGGCAAGCTGTGGGATATACATTTAGCTGGTCTTTTGCATCCTAGGGGAATACCCCTGGACTTTTGGAGCTCATTTCCGTAATCACAAAAAGAACGCTATCTTGGAACTGGATGGCTTAATCTATAAAAGCAAGGCATATGTGAAATCATATTGAGACCTTATGTTAGTGATAAATTTTTGTTGATACATTTAGGGATTATTTAAAAAAGAAAATCCCAAATTTAGGAAAACTTTGGAGAAATTAGCATCAAACAGAAATAACAGAAATGTACAGTTACATCAAGGTACACCAAGGGGTTACATTTTATTCAGCTGGACAACCCTTTTAAGGTGGTTTATAATTGATAACTGACACATTAATGTCGGGTCTATATAATCCTTTTATATTGCAAATTCTTCAAACTACTGTTGATATACATTTAGCAATTATTTATAGTGACTGTTCTTTGAGGATTTTTTTTTACCCTTGGCCCAATATTAACAATGAGATCAGAAAATTTTGACATGTCACAGGGACAAAGTTCTGATCAGTCCAGGTCTGATCTGACCAATCGGGAGAACAAGTGGGGAGAAGACGCGCCACAGTGCCTCCACTCTCTGCTCGAAGTTAGAAAAAAGTGTCAGACCTATAATGGAGCTCTATGAAGCCTGGACCGAATAAAACCTTTTACATGTCACTATGACATGTCAAAAGTTTTTTGTAACAACAGTGACACTTTAAAAAATTGTAGCTATGTAGAAGGCTATAACTTTAGGTGTGTCTTTCCTTCAATACCTTTTTATTTACCTTACTTTCTCTTTGCCTTCACTTGCTTCTTTCCCTTTCCTTTTCCCTCTTCCTTCCATAGGAACACAAGTATAAAGACGGGCATGCTCTCTGAGTGATACACCAGTCTAAGAAGCAGTAAAGTGTGTTGCATTCCAAAATACTGTGTATATGTGTTGGAGAATGACATGGTGTCAAAAAGAAAACTGTACTTATGTAGTTACACTAATTTGTCTACAAAGACAATGCCCTTTTTAACCAGTACAGATAGAAAAGTATGTAATTTTATTTACATGTGACCACAAATGTAAGGTATATAGTCAATGGGGGAGATTTATGAAAGTGTGTAAAATATACAATGGTGTAAAATGACCATAAAACCGATTACAGCTCAGCTTTTAGCTCTGGTAAAATGAAAGCTGAGCTGTGATTGGTTGCTGTGTGCAATTCACACCAGTCTATATTTTAAACCCTTTAATAAATCTAGGAAATAATGTTTAGTGCAATTTAAGTTGTAAACTTTTATAGGCTTTACAGGGGGTTAACCATAGTATATGCAATATATTTACCTGTATTTGATTGTGCTAGTTCATAAGTATTTAGAAACATATAAATGATAATGTTTTTCTTTTTTTCGCCGCAGCTCCATTTATTCCACCCAGTGCAGACAGCATTGTAAAGTTTGATGCATACGGAGATGGCCTTGGATTATATAACGTCTTCAATTTTCAGTATAATAATGGCAAATACTCATACCTAAAAATAGGTCAGTGGGCAGAGACCTTATCTCTCGATGTAGATGTCATACAATGGTCAAAAAGTATGGTGCCAACATCACAATGCAGCGATCCATGTGCTCCAAATGAAATGAAGAACATGCAACCTGGAGATGTCTGTTGTTGGATCTGTATTCCCTGCGAAACATATCAATATCTTGCAGATGAATTCACATGTGTTGATTGTGGACCAGGACGATGGCCTACCCAAGACCTAACCGGATGCTTTGATTTGCCAGAAGACTATATTAAATGGGAAGATGCATGGGCCATAGGTCCAGTAACGATCGCATGCCTTGGGTTCACTTGTACATTTCTGGTCGGAGGAGTCTTTATCAAGAACAACAACACTCCTTTGGTGAAGGCGTCTGGACGTGAGCTCTGTTATATCCTCTTGATTGGAGTTTTTATGTGTTACTGTATGACATTTTTCTTCATAGCCAAACCTTCCCCAGTTATATGTACTCTACGGCGATTGGGTCTGGGGACTTCTTTTGTAGTTTGCTACTCAGCTCTTCTAACAAAGACAAACAGAATTGCCCGGATCTTCAGTGGTGTGAAAGAAGGTGCTCAAAGACCCAAATTTATCAGCCCCAAATCTCAAGTCATAATTTGCTTAAGCCTCATCTCTGTTCAAATTGTTATTGTGTGTGTATGGCTTATGTTGGAATATCCAGGCACCAGACGGTATACTCTTGCAGAGAAAAGGGAAACTGTCATATTAAAATGTAACGTGAAAGATTCCAGTATGCTGATATCTTTAACATATGATGTGGTTCTAGTGATACTATGTACTGTATATGCTTTCAAAACAAGGAAGTGCCCGGAAAATTTCAATGAAGCCAAGTTTATTGGATTTACAATGTACACAACGTGTATAATATGGCTCGCATTTCTTCCAATATTTTATGTGACATCCAGTGACTACAGGGTAAGTTTATTAGAATTTTTTATAAAATTGTTATTGAAGGCAATACAAAAATAGATATTAATGACTTACAGGTTTTTGCAGTTTTGTAATATAGTCTTTAACTTATTATATGATGAAAATGTGGATAATTGCTTGGATAATTACAGGCACCATACAGTTATCAGAGAAGTCTTTAGCAATGACACATGTGTAAGGGTAAGGGGGGAACTGATATCTATGCTGGAATATCAAAGACATTTTTGAAGTTATTTCTGGAGAAGGATATATTACAAATTATTTATGGGTCAGCTTCTTTCTTTCATGATCCCAAGGATCCACAGATCCTGCTGAGAGCATATCCTGGGACTTTGACCACTGCATGCTTTCAGAACAGGTCCCTTGTTGGCACAAACTTAAACCCTTTTATGGATATACTTAAATCCAACCTCCACATTGTGCAATATGTAGCAGTTCACCTGCTATTATCCAACATGCAAGGCAGGCACATGGACTATGTCAGCCGCAACACAATTATACAGCACAATATTACAGGACATACTATAGCACATGCAGAAAGCTATTACTTTGTAAGGAGCAAGTCAAGGTTACCTAAGGTTTACTAACTTTAAGGCTGAGTTCCCACTATGGAATTTTAGTGTGAGATGACATCCATCTATTATTATTATTTATTTATTGATTCCAGAGAGCTAAACAACAATAGGAGGTGATAAACAGAACATTAGAAAGTCACAACACTACACATGAGTAAGATAAATGGCAGACTGGTACATAGGGATAGAGGATCCTGTCCGCAAGGGCTTGCAATCTATAAATAATAGATTGTAATTATAATCATGATCATTATTTGCGGCCGTCATTAACAATAAAACGGATGGCTCTTCCCAATAATATCCGTAAGTAGGAACATTGGGGGGGATTTATGAAGAGCAGTGTACGCTGGTCTTATATTAGGCCACGCCCCCTTTTCCCCAGCAGGATTCACTAAGAGGTGCACGCCTCTTAGTGAATCCGGCCAGCTGGGCTCCCGAACCAGCGCCCGGCGTACTAAATCTACACCATTTATTTGGATCATAATTTACGCCTGCGAGCAGGTGTAAATCATGATAAATGAGGCGTGGGAGGAGGCCACGCCTCCTCCCTGCCTCGTCACGCCCCCCCACGCTCCCCCAGCCCGCCCAACGCCAGGGAGAAGGGGCAAATCTTGGGCGTATCATTCATAAATGTCCCCCTTATGAATGAAGGGGGGAAAAAAACGTGGGGTAGAAATATTCACCATGGATTGTGATCCATGTTAAAAATGATTTTACCGAAGTTTGAATGTCCTATGTGACAATGTTCTATATGCTAACTGGACAAGTTCGATGAATTCTTGTTAATTATAGTTCATATGTGCCAACTGTTTCTCCTATGTAAATTGTGAACAGAAAGATGAGAGAAGAGTAAATATGTGTGACTGAAATATTATTATTCCATTTCAGGTCCAAACTACGACCATGTGCATTTCTGTAAGTCTAAGTGGTTTCGTAGTCTTGGGTTGCCTGTTTGCACCGAAAGTTCATATCATTCTATTTCAACCACAGAAAAATGTTGTAACGCACAGACTCCATTTAAATAGATTCAGTGTCAGCGGAACTGCAACCACGTATTCCCAGTGTAAGTATATTACATTTCATCAGCAGTTGTACAATATAAATAAATCTTTAATGTACGGTATGTTAGCAAAATCTTTACATGCAATATATAAATCTAATTTATGAATTTATCATATTTGAAGAATTTATTTATTACTGTATTTTTCACTTTATAAGATGCACTTTTTTTCCCCCCAAGGTGGGGGGAAAAACTCAATGCGTCTTATAAATCAAACATGCCGCTGTGGGCTCTCCTTAGCGTGGGGGAAGGTGCCACCAGCCTGCCCCAGCCCCAGAACCTCTCCTCCAGCCTGCCCACCCTCCTGCCGATCAGCCGGTGTAGTGTTCAATCTGCCACTGCTGCTGACTCTCCAGCCCCCTGGGGACATGGCCACCAACCTACCCCAGCCCGGAAGCTCTCCTCCACTGCTGACCAGCCTCCAGTGCCGGCTGCCCCGCTCGCTGATCTGGCAGCGTCCGGCACTAAGTTTAAAAAGCTGCAGCTCCCGCTGCTGGGGAAATGCCCGCCGCTCTGCCCCAGCCCTGGGAAGACTCCTCCAGCCTTCACCTTCACTGGCAGCATGAGGAAAAACAAGTGTTAGCTGAAGCAGCCTCTGACAGATCATCGCAGTGGGTAAGTGGATATTCTGCAGCGGCTGCAGTGATCTGACAGCAGCTGCTGCTTCAGCTGACCCTTGTATTTCTCATATCTGTCTAGTAATTTGTTATTTTTTTGGCTTATAATGCGTGCCCATGGTGGTCTCCCCTCCCCCACCCTTACGCTCTAGTAAGCTACCCAGTACATGTGGTGTTCTGGGAGCAGTGGTGCCAGGGAGTTACCATTCAATGACCTATAGTCTTTTGAAGCTTATTGAGGGTTAACTCCCTTGCACCACTGCTCCCAGTACAACCTGATACATTTTGCCCATAGCAATATACAGGTGTAACTGCAGTTCAGCTCCTATTCACTTGAATGGAGGCTGAGCTGCAGTTAAATATCATAACCACTACACAATGAATGGAGACAAACTCTCTTTACTGTGTAGTGTGGTACCGAACAGCTTTTTCCCATTTTTCCTGCTCTAAAACCTAGGTACGTCTTATCATCTGGTGTGTCCTTTAAAGCGAAAAATACGCTACTTTTAAAAATAAATTAGAAATTTTCTGAATTTTTACCTCTGACTTAAAGAGAACCAATCACGGAAGAAATGTAAAAATTTTTTATTTTCTAATTCAATGTAATTATTTATTTAATTAACATTTGTAAATACTTTTATTATTTTTTTTAGCCGCGTTTTTGTTTTATTCACTTTCCAATTCACTGTCTCGCGCCGGCTCTTTTCAAAAGAGCCGGCTCGAGACAGGAAGCTCCCGTCATCCACAGCGGCAGCAAGCCCGTCCGCCGCCATCTTGATTACGTCATTAGCGTTCCAGTGGTGGAACGCAAGTAACGTAATCAAGATGGCGGCGGCCGGGCCGAAGAAGAGGAACAGGTATAGTATAAGATACAGACTGCAACAGCAGTCTGTATTTTCATTTTGTTTATTTATGAAGATACAGACTGCCTTTGCAGTCTGTATCTTATACTTTACCTGATCCTCTTGTCCGTTGCAGTCCGATGCCGGGCGCCGCCATCTTGATTACGTCGCTTGCGCTCCAGCGGTGGAACGTAAGCGACGTAATCAAGATGGCGGCGCCGGCCTTGCTGCAGCAAACAAGAGGAACAGGTAAAGTATAAGATACAGACTGCAAAGGCAGTCTGTATCTTCATAAATAGACTGCCTTTACAGTCTGTAGCTTATACTTTACCTGATCCTCTTGTTCGGTGCTGGAAGGCCGGGCGACGCCATCTTGAATACGTCACTTGCGTTCCAGCGGTGAAACACAAAGTGACGTCATCAAGATGGCGGCGCCCGGCCCTCGTTCAGCAATCAAGAGAATTGGGTAAAGGGATAAGATACAGACTGCACAGGCAGTCTGTATCTTCATAGATAGACTTAGGGAGAGATTTCCTTTGATAATAGGGACAGTGATTTTTAGGTGATTGGTCCTCTTTAATGCTCTGATGTATTCCATTGTATAGTGGCATACATAGCTTAGAGCCTTCATTGTTGAAAACATTTAATAGTAATTATGTTACTAGCCTTTTCTTAACTAGATGAATGATATAATGGCAGCATTCCTATAGTATATAGCCCCAGAGGAGACCTCTCTTCTGTGGCAATATATTTAACCACAAGCTGGCTTGGCATTGTGACTCCCTGCACCTCGGCCCCCCGGAGATTTATGACTGCAGTTCAGGATTGCAGTTGGCTGATTAACACTTTATAGCTATGGCCTATTGCTATGTTATGCATCAGTGTATCTGGTATTTCTTAGAAATAGGGCATGTTATGCAGAACACACTTACCCGTCCATTCCTATTCCTCTTTGCCGTAGTGCAGATCCTATATCAAGTGTGCTGTCAATACTTTTTTCATTTAAGCTTTCCTTTGCAGACTGTTTTCCTAGAAATCTTTATTATCACTCTGAAAACTACCAGTATTGGAAACCAGGAATCAATGACAAACACTAACTTGGATGGACAATAAAACCACTATGCAGCAAACACAATCACATAGCTAATGAGAAATATTACACTAGCTGATGTTTTCTACAGTACCATGCTCTCATAAAGTCTATCAGTCAAGTCACACTATTTCAGCATACCTGAAACTGTATGTTAATGCAATTCTAATACTATGTTTACACACCTTAAAATGAAGATAAAATACCGCCATAATTTTGATGTGAAAATGCAGGCATACTTTCAATATAATAATGCACTTCATTGAAGTCAATGGGAAATTGGCCGGCATTAATTACAGAAATATTGATAAACTCCATCCAAATTGATTTAATATAAAGTTTTAGAAAAAGGCATCCAACTTTGTCAGCCACTGGTAATCCAATACTGCAAGCTCGTTCTTTATCCATGGTAAACATTCTTAGGGTAGCTTCAACATACCGGATTCGCAGCAGATTTCACGCAGCGAGTTTGCAGAGAAATCCGCTGCGAATCCTGGTACTTTGATCTTCAAGGGGGCTACATAACCGCAGCAGAATTTTTATTCCGCTGTAAGTATGTAGACGCCGGCCCCTTTAACCCGCCGCCACCTATAGCATACGTTATCTGCTTGGCGCCACAGCTGCATCTGAGGCTCCTGGCTATTGTGGGTCCCTCTCAGCCAATTAGTGACTGTGGCGGGGCCGTGCACTGATTGGCTGAGCGGGACTGACGGGAGCCGGAAGCCTCAGATGCAGCCGCGGCACCGAGCAAGTAACCTATGCTGCGGGCGGCGGGGGGATAAAGGGGCCGGCGTCTACAAACTCGCATCAGAATTAAAATTCCCCACAGTCACCAGGACACTAACAACAATGGTGGAAATGGCAGGTTTGTAAGGGGGGAAGCTGCTGCTATCTAAAAAAACAACATCTACAATTTGCTAAGGTCAACTGCAAGCCATGAGGCTATTGGAACAATATTTTGGACAGATGAGACCAGAACAGAGACTTTTGGTTTAAATGAGAAGCAATATGTTTGGAGAAAGGAAAGCACTGCTTTCCAGCATAAAACCTAATATGATCTGAAAACAGTGGTGATAGTATCATTGTTTGGGGGCTGTTTTACTACATTATGGCCAGGATGCCTGCCATTATTGATGTAACAATGTATTCTGAATTAAACCAGCAAATTCTTAACAAAAATATCATGATCTCTGTTCATGAGCTGAATATCTATAGGACATGGGTCTTGTAGCAAGACAACAACCCAAAGCACACAAGTTGCTCTACTATAGGATGGTCAAATAAGGGTACCACTACACTAAGTGATTATCGGCCATACTGGGCCTATTACCAGCCATTCCGCCTGATAATCCCGTTGTGTAATAGCTCATGTTGGCTGCCTGGTAGCCCCTTCCGCACCTCCACACGGCCACCCCATGCTGTCGGCGTATGTAATAGGGAACGAAGAGCAAGTGAGCGCTGACCTGACAGGTCGGTGCTCACTTGCTCCGAAATATGTAATAGGGCCTTAAGAATACAGTTAATGTTTTGGAATGGCCAAGTGAAGTCATGACTTTAATCCAATATAAATGTTGTGGAAGAATAGAGAGCAAGCAGTGCATAGGAGGGAAGGGAAGAATTGGTTAGCATTTCACCAAGCTGATGTTCAGGACTAATCACAATTACTAAAACATAACAGATACTAAAAGCAAACGTTCACATTATTTTGCCACTCACAGATATGTGATATTCGATAATATTTCCTCAATAAAGAAATAATCAAGTCTGATGTTTTTTACTCAATTGTTTGATTGGGTTCTCTTTATCTACTCTTTGGACATGTATAAAAATCTTACATTAGTCAAATGTATGCACAAACATAGAAAATTCTGAAGGGTTTACAAACAAAGTACCTCTGTAATTCCTATGTTTTACTATGCATGTATTGTTATTCTAAAGCCTATACATGTTTTATTTATTATTGGTGTTTTTTATTTTCAGCGTCAGCCAGTGCACATTACACCCCAACCATCTGTAATGGAGGAGAAGTTCTAGACTCCACCACCTCATCCTTATAATTTTTTATCAACATCTCTGTCCTAAAGATTTTTAGACTGTTAGAAAAAATGCACTTGTTGTGCAGTCCTTCTTTTCTTTTTGTAGAAAAAAAAATATTTTTGAGGACTGTCTAGAATGACGTTCTAGAGCTTTTTAGATTCAATGACCACTGTAATCCAGTTTAGAGACCATGTAAATAAGGTGCGTTATGTACACAACTCGCTGTGTCCACTGAGTAATATGGCTTCTGCCATGTATTATGGGTTATTTACTTTCCTATGACATTTTTGTAAGCTAGGTTATTGTTGTAACCAATTTTAGAATGCATTTAAGTTACTTATAGTTACATGACTTGTAACTGGATGTTTTTGCACAAATGAAAACAGTATTAATGTAAAGAAGCCAGTAATAAAACCTTTGTAGAGGTTTATAGCATGTATTTCTTGGTACTTATATACTGTTGTGTTGCACTGATATGAAGGTTTCTGGAGATATAATTAAGTGAATGTATGGCTTCTAAATTAATCTGCAGATAAGCAAGCCAAACAAGATAACAATATTATTTAGAAGAAATAATAAATGTTAATTTAAGTTAATGCTCTATACATTGGATATTAAATGTTTGGTTGACCTTTTAAATACACTGGAATAATATATATATTATTAGTACTGTACCTTACAAGGAAATGTTTTAATGTGATTTAGAGATCAAACAGATATACTAATAGTAATTTTTTTTATATTGTCACTTTATTCGAAAATGGTTTATGAAACAAAGAATTCAAGCATACCTGTCATTTTTTTTTAAAACCTGTTTGGATTTGTAAGATTAACCCTTTAGGCTCTTTCTGCTGTTATTAAGCACAGACACAATACAACGCTATTTATCATTATTTCCACTTAAGGAACAGCACCATAGCTGACACACAAAGTAGCTTTCTCCATTAGTTGCCTAGCCAATCACAGCACAGTTTAACACTTCAGAGGAAAATTTTCCATCATTCATCATCTTGCTGGGTCTTGTGCCATGAAACACACAAGGAAATAACACTTTAAATGCTAAATAAAAAAAAAAAAACTGTGGCCCCAACCTAAAAGTTATTAACAGAGCCATATAAGATTGCATAAACGACACCTGCTTCACTGCAGAAACAGCGGCATTCTTGCTCATGTCTCGCAATACCAGACATCGCCTATTGATATGAGTAGCACTGTTTCTGGGAGAAAACAAACATGATTTGTAATCTTACACAATACCTTTAGTGAGGTTTAAATTACAAAGAAATTAGGAAAATAATGTTATGTATTATTCTGTATTTGTTTTGTTTGGGCATGTTCATGTGTATTTTTAATTGTATTTGAAGTTTTATGTTTTGCTTTTTTCCATTTTTTTAGAGAAAAATTAAGCAATCCCTCATTAGTGATTAGTTAAAGAGGTCGTCTGGGATAGAGAAGAGATCTCCTTTTTTCCAAACCATATTGCCATATTTGTCTATGTCTCCTTGAGCTGTCCAAGTAATTACAGACACAGCCCACTTTTGCCTGTAAAACTTTTTATGTAACTAAGAAACAGTGACATCATTATAGATGACATAAAACGCATTTCATGACTTATTCAAATGTATTACTTTAAAGGGGTTATCCAGAATAAGAAAAACATAGCCGCTTTCTTCCAAAAACAGTGTTACACCTGTCCTCAGGTTGTGTGGTATAACAACAAGCTCTATTCAACTTAATGGAGCTGAGTTGAAATACCACACACAAACTGAGGATAAGAGGACAAGAGGGAGGCTATTTCTCAAAGAAAGCAGCTATGTATTTATAATCTTGGATAATCCTTAAAGTAATACCTTTCAAAAAATCCTAAAATGTATTATTCTAAGTGTCTATTATATCAATTTTTTTTCTTTTCAAATCAACTGGTTTCAGAAGGTTAAAAACATTTGTAAATTACTTCTATTTAAAAATCTCATGTCTTGCAGTACTTATCAGCTGCCGTATGCCCTGCAGGAAGTGGTGTATGTTTTCCAGTCTATCATGGTGCTCTCTGCTGCCACTTCTGTCCATGACAGGAACTGTCCAGAGCAGCAGAGGTTTTCTATGGGGATTTGCTACTGCTTTGGACAGTTCCTGTCATGGACAGAAGTGGCAGCAGAAAGCAATGTGTCATACTGGAAAGAAAACTCAACTTCCTGCAGGACATACAGCAGCTGATAAGTACTTAAAGACTTGAGATTTTTTATTACAAATCTATATAGCTTTCTTACACCAGTTGACTTGAAAAGAATAAAATTTTACTGGAGCACCCCATCTATCCTCTTTGGTTAGGTCACCAATATGTAGAGGCACAGTATTTAGATGTACACATTAAACGCAAGCTATGCTGCAGTAACCCAGCATAGTTACTACACAATCTACCTGGCCAAGTCTTCCAGCTCAGTTCACTGTGTACATATAGGTGCCATGATTGTCTCTGCAAAGCAGCTGTGGAGGTGAGGAATACCGGTGAGGAATAGGCCATCAATCACTTTTGCCTAGAAAACCTCTTCAGAGGGTACCTATAATTTAAACAAACTTCTGACATGTTATAGCCACATGTCAAAGATTTATATTGGTGGGGGTCTGGGTGCTGAGACCCCAACAAATCACTAGAATGAAGGGGCAGAAGCAGTTAGCAGTGGGTGCTCTGCCCCTTCATCTCCGCTCTCACAGCTAAAGTAGCAATGGATGATATTATAACGGAGCCCATAGAACTACCGCCGGCAATCACATCTACCGGATATTCCATAGGCTCCATTATAATTCTGCCCACCACTATTTTAGCAGTGAGAGTAGAGAGGAAGGGGCAGAGTGTGTGCTGCTCAACACATCTGCCACTTTGTTCTAGCGATTGGCGGGGGTCTCAGCAAATTTGTTTAAATGACTGGTACCCTTTAAACCATATCTGTCACCTCCTGAATGCATACTGAGCTGGCAGCACTGCTGGATAGATGTTAATAAAACCCACCATATTATACCTGTGAAGCCTGTGTTTTTGATGGCCATAAAAAATGTGTTTATTGCAGCTGGGACAGTGTCAATGAGGGTGGGCCTAGGGTTCCCTGTGCCCTAGAGCAGTGCTTCTCAAACTGTGAGGCGGGCCTGACCACTGAGGAGCCCCCTAGTTGTTGGTGAGGCCAAGCTAATAAGCCAGTTTTTACAAAGCAACCATGATCTGTACAGTCCTTTTGCTGTTTCCACAGTATTGAACAGTATTAATTTATTTTGTACTTGCTTTATTACTATATAGTTTTTGGGAGACGGATGAAAGGTAGCCCTAGCATTTTTTTTCAGTTTTTAAATGGACTCTCAGCTCAGATAGTGAGGCCCCAGTATCCTCCTGGTCAGTCTGGTGAAGCCCAGGCATCATCTTGGTCAGTCTGGTGAGGCCCAGGCATCCTCTTGGTCAGTCTGGTGAGGCCCAGGCATCCTCTTGGTCTGGTGAGGCCCAGGCATCCTCTTGGTCAGTCTGGTGAGGCCCAGGCATCCTCTTGGTCAGTCTGGTGAGGCCCAGGCATCCTCTTGGTCAGTCTCGTGAGGCCCAGGCATCCTCTTGGTCAGTCTGGTGAGTACAAAAAGTTTGAGAAGCACTGCCCTAGAGAACTATACCTCATTGTGCTGTATGCCCACCCCATTACATAAAGAGCTGAAATCAGGGCTTGTCTGATGTCACCAAACCTTGTAGAAAACTTGCGCATGTGTTGTATCATCTAACATTTATACAGGCACTGTGAAGGTTTTGACTCCAATGCTACATGGTCTCACCAACAGAAAGACAGGAGATTGGCATTGTGGATTCAAAATCTTCACCTGAGGATTCAAAACCTTCAATGTGCCTGTGCTCATACTAGATGACATGCCGCATATTCAAGTGTTCTGCAGGGCTCAGTGGTGGCAACTGAGCCCTGCACATTACTCATAATGCAAGTGGAGAGCATACAACATAGTGAGCCATAGCCGTCCTAGCCCTGCCTCTTTGACACTATCCCAACCATAATAAACATGTTTATTTTTTACAAATATACATGCAGACACACAGGTTTCACAGGTATGATTGCTTATATTAACATCCTATTAACATTAACTATCCAGCAGTGCCACCAGCTCAGTATCCTTTCAGAGGGTGGCCTCCGCTTCAAAATCTGTTCTTTCTTAACTAGTATTTGTATTCATTTTAAAGTATGCACAGTAAATTTGCTAAAACGCAAATAATAATAATAATATTTATTTGTATAGCGCCAACAGATTCCGCAGCGCTTGCTTATATTAACATCCTAAGGCCTAAATTTTAAAAATTATGTATAGAAATTGAAAGATGCTTTATCAGAAAATTAGTTTTAGCATTTTATATAAAGCTCTTACATATTATGTCATTATTATTTAACAAAACATGATTTATTTGTTGGGTTCAGTTTTTGTGCAGCACCCCTGCAGGAGCAGTAAAGCATTACACATTAGGGAGGATAAATAAAAAAACACACAGCACCTTGAAATGAAAGTTGAGCTGTGATTGGTTGCTATGTGCAAATCAGAATATTTTTGTCTCACTTTTTATTTACTTATTCCCTGTAGTATCTATGAAAAGGGCTATCCATATAATGCACAGATGTTCTGGATCCACCACAATGAGAGATACTCTTTGTTGCATCTCTTCATTCTCAGCTAGGGTCCCAAATGTTCTAATAAACCTAATGAGCTTCATAATTTAGACAATCCTATTTAAATTAACTTTGTATGCAATGTTAACTAATAACAAATGTGTTTATTGTAAAACGTTAGTTTTTACAACAATATCACATAACATTACAAATTAAAATACAAAAAAAAATTCTTGGCCTAAAATAACTATTTCTATTGTAAGTAGTGAGTGTTGGTGAGTAGAAGGAAGAGAGATGCCCTAGGCTAGGTTCACACAAAGTAAAAAAAAAAAAACCGCAGTTTTTAATATTTTAAAAAACACCGTTTTTGCCTTTATTAACTTTATTAAGTTTTTACAGCAAAAAAAATTGGCCATTTTTCAATGCGTTGTGTGCATTGGACGTCAGTCCTCCCATTTACTTCAATGCATTGCCATTGCAGTCAGTTAATAAAGGCAAAAACGGACATTTTTTAAATATATCAAAAACTGACTTTTTTTTACGTTGTGTGAACCTAGCCATACTAAGGGCCATATAGTTTTTAAAATCAATTTATTACTGGATGAAGAAAAATCCAAGGCATAAATATAGGGTGTAAAAGGGGTTATCCAGGATTAGAAAAATATAGATCATTTATTCCAAATTCCATAACTCACAAATACAGTGGGTCTCAGAACCGAGACCTGATGTTATCTAAGTTATCCCCATGGCCAAGAAAAGTTAATATAAATGACAGTACCACTGTAGGTGGTTTCCCCCTACCCCCAGTAGGCAGGTTGATGTTTATTTCTATTTCCGCACCATATTTCCCACTATTCTGTCTAATGACAGGTGAAGTCGACAAATTTTTTGTGTGTCTCATGTATAACACAAAATATGGAAAATACTACCAGAAAACTGGTGGGAACAGGTTTTCAAATGTCAGCAATCGTGATACACTTTTCATAGCATCTTAAGCAGCTGCCCATACTAATCAGACAGTAGTCTTGTCAAATTCTTGTCCAGGGAGCCACCAGTAATTCCTCCTGATTCCCCTATATAAACGACATCTCATCTCAGCCAATGGGGAAAAGGGAACTAAAAGACAAAAGAGTCAAATAAATCACTGCCAGACTTCTCTGGGGTCAGCTTATCTCCTGTGGGAATATAGCATAAGAAATTTATAAATTCAACATAATCAAACATTCTATCGCCTGACATCTGCCATTGAAGGAAATTTGGGAGACCATTATCCATATTGAAGAGTCAAAGTAGAAATGAGCAGGCCTAGCAGATTTAATTTGTCTGGGGAGATTACCACCCTCTTGTCCCTCCCTGGGTGTCCTCCTCTTTCCCCCACATCATTATAACATCTAGCTAACACATACATGAATATGATTTACATATGAGCACACACCATTCAGTTTACTCTTGTGTACATTGTACATTTAGCATGTGTCTTAATGGCACAGATCTACTATAAAAACTCTGCACCAAAAATAAATCCAGGTCTGGATATAGCAGAGCATGTTTTATTATCAGATTTGCATATAAATATACTGTACAAGTAAAAAACATTAACATGTTCCATCAGATGTTGTACACCGGATTGTATGTCCCTCTAAAAGTACAAAGTACAATATACAATGCACAGATTGAAATATAGTGCTAAAAGAAAAAACAGCTCTGCACTACTGAACCCAGGAAGGCTTGGGACAGGTGGTTAAACCTTTTACACACAAAGATGCTGTGTTGCGGGGCACTCTACAATATGGTCCAGTAAATACAACCCAAAAGCAGAAAAGAGGTAAAGGCACTCACCAATTTGCAGGGTGTATCACAATTATTTGTGTGTCCATAACAAACAAATGTAAAGCAGGGAGTGGGAGCATGGCGTGGGGTGTCACAGCAAGGAACATTTTCTCTTTTCTACTCTTGGATTGTACAGATTGAAATATCGTATGCCATATAGTTCTGTATTGTGGGCTATAATACACATGATGATGTGCATGAAACTGATTGGGTTAAGGTCTCTTTAATTTTTTTATTGCAATCATTTAAAGATGATTTTCAGCAAGCGAGAATGTTATCTGCTTATTCCCCTGCTTCCCCTCACTCTATATGCAGCTACACAGCAGCTTGATCACCGCTAGGGCAGGGCATGTTGCTACATTTAGTACACAGCTTACAAATACTGCTACGAAAAAGGACCTCAATATGAAGAGTATAAGTAGATGTTAGCAATAATCCCATAAGATATTGTTTAAGCATAGAATATTCTATAACAGCTTTACATGGATGACTGTATATGTTAGCAGACATCATGTACAAATGTACCTCTCTTCTAAATTCTCTTTCTGTATAAAAGCACAAATAGTGCTCTACTGGTGAAAAACATACAGGAACAGAAGAAGCCATTGTAAGACCGGGGAGTTTCAGCACAGAGAGAAAGCACAAAAATGAAGTAATAACAAGACTGAAAAGTAAAGCACAAGTTGTCTTTGTTATATTTTGGACCGTGAAAAGATTTTTTTTTTCCTTTACTAATTTAAACTGGAATTATATAAAACAATGAATGGAAATAATAAAGGAAGATACCTTTTCCGGGATTTGCTGTATATGCAGAATTTAACCCTAAAGAACACATGAGGTAAAGAGTGTTGTTTTTGTAGGAGATATTAATAGAAACAATGTAAATCACTGTGGTCGCATTATTTGAAATGTGTGTTCTAAACTTTAACAGACTTTTTCAGGATGTGTAGGCTTTTACTGTACTAACCTATGCTTCATATGCTATTATTGCAGTGTTGTATAGGACGTAGAAATCAATTGGTACATTTGATACATTATAAGTATGACTGTATGATGTTATAAAGACATTGGCAGCTTACACAAACTATTCTGAATGCACAGCTCTGTATGGTGGTATCTATGAAAGGCAGTGCTGCGTATCTTGTATAAAGTACAGAATGTTCATTCAAATTCTTCCAATAAATATTTTTATGTTTGACTAAACACATCTGGCTTTTATTTTAATATTGCTAAATAAAGGATTCTCCATTAAGAAAAACAGTGCATTTTATGGAATACACAAACCATTTTTTTCCAGTACAGGGGTTGCAATTGCTGCCAATAGAAAGGCTGCCCAATATCGTTCTCTCCTAATTCCATTAATTAAAACTTAAAACCAGTCATAGACACTATGGGGGAAATTTATCAAGTGCTTTGCGCCTATTTTTAGGTCAATAATTGGATTTTTCGCCCAGTTTTGGTCTAAGTTCTATTTATGAACCAGCATTCGACAGGCAAATATTCTTTAGATGCGACTTTTTTTAACCTTCCTGTTTTGAGTATTCACCCAAAAGTTTGCCTAATCCAGGATTACCGTCCAATTTATAATTAGCGGCTTTTTAAAAAGTCACACAAACACGTGCAGGCTTACGTCTGGTCAGAACCAGGTGAATATAATTTTTGCGACTTTTTACTTACAAAGATTTACTATGGCAGTGCTACATGTTAATAAATCAGTCACAAGATATTGGAACAAAATACACACCAATCCCCATTAGAATATTTGCACACATTAGACTCCTTAGTAAATGTCCCTCTATATCCCTTTATTACACCTGCTGTATAGTATAGAACTCAGCCTTTAGCTTACAAGATATACCTTACTTTACAAAATATAAGATAACCCCCAAAATTCTATATAAATAATATGAAATAATAATATTAAAACACAGATAATTCTGCGTTAGTTTCTCTTTAAGGAGCCCTCCTACTCTGCACCAATTACCTATATTAATTGCACTTGTTTAAACTCTGTAAACCTGTAAAAAAAAAAAAAAAAAGCTGTCCATACACTCAATCACACTACAACCTCTCCACTATAGCCAAGACCAAAAAAGCTGTCTAAGAACACCAGAGAAAAAAATTGTAGACCTGCATAAGGCTGGGATGGACTACAGGACAATATGCAAGCTGCTTGGTTAGAAGGGAAAAATTGTTAGAGCAAATATTAGAAAATGGAAGAAACCCAAGATGAATGTCAATCTTCCTCAGTCTGGAGCTCTAGGCAAGATCTCACCATGTGAGCTAATAATGATTCTGAAAAAGGTCAGGAATTAGCCTAGAACTGCACAGGAAAACCTAGTCAATGACCTGAATATAGCAGGAACCACATTCTCAAAGATTACCGCTAATAACATACTACTCCTATGTGGATTAAAATCATGCAGGGCACGCAAGGTCCCCCTGCTTACACCAGCACATGACCATTTGGATGATCCAGAGGAGGCATGGGAGAAGGTCATGTGGTGAGATGAGACCAAAATAAAACCTTTTGGTATCAACTCCACTTGCCATGTTTGGAGGAAGAAGTATGACTACAACCCCAAATACACAGTACCAACTGTGAAACAGGGGGGTGGAAACATCATACTTTGTTGGTGCTTTTCTGCAAAGGGAACAGGGTGACTGCACGGTATTGAAGAGAGGATGGATAGGGCCATCTATTGTGAGATTTTGGTCAACAACCTCCTTCCCTTGGTAAGAGTATTGAAGATGGGTCATGAATGGGTCTTCCAGTGTGACAATGACCCAAAACACACAGCCAGGGCAACTAAGGATTGGCTCTGTAAGAAGCATTTCAAGGTCCTGAAAAGGCCTAGTCAGTCTCCAAATCCCCATGATAAAATCTTTAGGGAAAGATGAAGGAGTATAGAGGAGTGGTACAAAATCGCTGGTGCAGTGTGTGCAAACTAAGAGCCATATTACACGGTCCGATCAATAATGTAAGCAAGTGACGATCTGCTAGATTGGCACTCGCTTACTTAGCCTATTACATGGCTTGACAATCATGCAGCAAGGGCTGCACGGACATCGATAGCAATGTCTGTGCAGCCCTTGCTTTAAAGGTATAAAAAATTTTTATGTAATACATACCTGTCCACACTCCCGGTGTTCTCCTCGCTTCTGTCTGCTGTCCACAGCTGTCAATGACACTTCAGGGACGGTCTCTGAAGTCACAGCCAATCACTGGCCATGGTGGTCTTGTGGCTTGTCACTTCAGAGACCGACTTTTTAAATAGATTCTGTCTCTTACAGTTGAAGTGTACTTATGATAATTACAAATCTCTCCATTCTCTGTAGGTGGGAAAGCTTGCAAAATACTTATTTCCCCCATTGTATGTGCCTGTGCTTCCATAAGATAGAAAAATGTATTTATTCCAGGGCAAAGAGTTAAAGAGGCATTCCCAAGCCCTGAAATGTTAAGGGTTATAACATCTTTTCTCCCCATCCTATCCCTGATCCTGCTTGGTTGACATTAGCTGGAAGCCAAGCCTTCTTTCCAAATCTTGAACCTGTGCACAACTCAGTTGTACAGCACAAGAAAGAGGTTTGGTGGCTGAGCCCTGACTATCAATAAAGCAGGAAAAGGGATGGGTGCAAGAAGGCATTATAGCTCACACCAGTTCAGGGGCTCGGGAATGCCTCTTTGATGTTTTGCATTGGAGAATAAAATTAATTTTCTATGTTCTGGAAGCAGTGACAAATACAAGAAAGGTACCATGTGTCTCCTTGACCTAAAAGCTACTTAAAAGTGCCAGCAGTTTGGAGTGTGAATTGCAGCTGACAGATTCACTTTAAAGGTAGCTTCACACGTACTGGATCCGCAGCGGATTTCACGCTGCAAGTTTGCAGTGAAATCCACTGCGGATGCATGTAGTGTGATTTCATTCCACTGCGGATATGTAAGCCGGCCCCTTTAACCCCCCCATGGCTGCATGTGAAGCTCTGTGCACTGATTGGCTGATGGGTAGAGAGGGGAGCCAGGAGCCTCACACACAGCTGTGGCACCGAGCAGGTAATGTATGCTTCGGGCCGGGGGCTGCCAGCAGCGGGGGGTTAAAGGGGCCGGGTCACATACTGGCTGCGAAATGAAAATTCCGCTGCGGGTATGTGACCCATTCAACTTTACTTAACCAGGATCCGCAGTGGATTTCGCTGCAATCTCGCAGTGTGAAATCCGCTGCAGATGCGGTACGTGTGAAGCTACCCTAAAGCAACTCCTTACATACAAAAGTAAGACCTGTCAGATCTGTATGTTAAGTATAGTTCAGAAAAGACTTTAATATGTTAAATTATTTTAACTTGAAGCCACTGTATCTTGATGGAGCACTGTACCTAATTTACTGTCATGGCTTGAGCATATTGTCAAGTATTCTTGTGGTGCTTTACCCAAATAAGAGATAAGTAAGGGTTCATAACACATCCGAAACCTACCGTCATGTGTGCATGCTGATGTTGAAAATTAAAGGCATATTCGCGACTCAAGTTTTATTTGTACAAGTGTAAAGCAACTAAAGATACCTTGAGAAGGGGTACATCTTTCTATGAGGTTCCTTTAGAGAATACAATGCAAACCCCCCTTCCCTCCTACAACCTCACTGGATAGCTACTAATAGCTAGCAGGAGGTCCCAAGTCCCTCATTCCTACTTACACAATTGCATCATAGAAGAGTTTAAATGACAATCTAGCATGAGCAGTGTTTTCCCTTTGAAAAACTAAAGGATACACAAAAACAGCTAAGAAGTTTTCAGGATACCTTTGTACAGCTGCCAGCACACAGAGCAGTTTTTTCTTTTTTTTTTTAAACTGCCATTGCAGTTTTAGACCCCAAAGTAAGAGTTTGAAAGGAATAGGAAATATAAAAGAAGGACTTCATAAGTAACCCAACAGGGAAATTTTAATGTCTGAGCTTCCATAAGCATTAACATTTAGTTAGAATAGACATAAAATTTATGTAATCTGTAAATGTTGAAAAACCCTCTCCCATATCTCTGTCTACTGAATATATAGCAGAAAAGAAATCCACACATGAGAGCTTCTATGCAAACAACTACTGTGCTTTAAAAATTATGGCTCAATTGGCAAAGCTGTATCCTGGGGTTGTAAAGTACAGTAAAATATACAGCATAAAATGATAAAATGATATAGTTATAAAATTAAAAAGTGAAAAGTTTGAATTGAAAGTTAAAAAGAAAGTATAGAAAATATCAAACTATGTGGGGAAGTCATGGAGGGTTAAGACACAATGGCACCTACTGTGTATTAGACTGAGTGGTCTCTTGAGTCTCTTGAGTCTACTAGACAGGTGCTCATTACTGCATACTACCAGGTGTGACTTTAAGAATTGTTCTAATTAGATAACCTTTGCAGTAAAACCATCAGAACTCATCATTAAGTTATATGGATTTTATGTTGTAAATCCATCTCACTCTTTTAATGAATTCAGTTTTGTATATAAAGTGCAGATATAAGATTCTTTGGGAAATGAATAAATCTTACTAATTTACTTTTACTTTTTAAATTTATTAGAATAAGAGGTCTCCTGCATTAACCCATTGTTGTGCTTCTGGTGATATTGTTAAAAAGGCCTCGGGCTTAAAAACAAAAGGTTACTCACCTGCCCCATACCTTTCTGCTGCTGTTCTGACAGTGCCCAGGTCCACGAAGATGTCCACATCATGGCCCCTGTATCGACATAAGACTTATCTGTGTGTTTATTAGGCTTGCTGTAAATCCTATTCCTAAATGCTCTTGAAAACAAACAGCCCTAACAGGATAACTGCTCCCATGAATATGTAAAAAACAATCAATATTTACAATCAGGAAAAAAAACATTTTAAGAAAAAAAGAACATATTTCAGTGTCAGCCTCCACATTCACTTTAAAGTGTCACTGTCATTATAACTTTCAAAGTCCACAGTAGATGTGAACTAAAGCATGATTGCAATTTACATTCATTATTTATTAGTTATCATGCTGTGAAACAAAGCTGTACTTACCATAAATCCAGGTCCAGCCTCCTGGAGGCAGATTTTTGATCTTGTGCTGGTTAAAAAAGAGATTAAACACATAAAGTCCTGGCCATGTGAGCACTCACAGAGAAGGCAGTCATGTGATTGATGGACACATTGAGCCATGACTCTCTGTACTGCATGGGATTTCCTGTGTTTGATCTCTTTTTTTTTAACCAGCACAAGACTAAAACTCTGCCTTCAGCAGACTGGACTTAGATACAAGTGAGTATAGCTTTGTTTTAACCCCTTAGAGCCCATGACATACAGGTACTCCATGGGAGTCTGTCACTTAAGGACCCATGACGTACTGTTACGCCAGTGGGTCCAGCAGCGCCATGAAGTGAGCTATAAGCAGCTGGGTCCTCACTGTTAATGATGGGCTGCCGTGATTGGGCAGCGACCCCCCAATTAACCCCTGCAGTGCCGGGTTCTGTCGTTAAGGGGTTAAAGGGTTTAAGGGGTTAAAAATTCAATCTGGAAAATAAACATTTCCAACACTTATCTAGGAAGGAAACAAAGACATGGTCTTGTCAAGTGTGGTTAGTTATGAAACAATGCTGAAGAATCCAGTTCATACTATGCTGCTCCGTCGGACCAGATTACTTCTTAGTCAGTATGCCAGTCTTGTGATATGTGAACCAAATAATATGCACACAGAAGTGATCATCCATAGACAGTTTTTAAGGCACCAGTTTAACCACTACTACCATCCCAGATTGGGAACTGTACATAAAGTGATATCAGTACTACATACACTGTCAATAGATTCAGCTAAACAACGTTAAATATTTAATGACACATATTTGATGCATGCTAAAATTTAAAGTGAATTTTTGCCTTTTCTTTACACATCATTTTGTCCTTGATTTAGGAACAAAATCTCTATACAGTGTTTTTGATATGGAACTCCAAATCTCCTACATATTCTTAGATTTAAGTTAGTATTCTCATCATATAAAGTAAAGGAACACACTGATAGGATATGTCCTCAGAATGAAAGGGCCACAGCAATGCTTAAAGGGGTGTCCCCCAAAATTATTTTTGCATTAATACGTTGCCCACCCATAGATTTCCATCTTTCCAATATCAATTTATTATGGATTCTGCACAGTTTTGCTATCATCTAGATGCATTTACCCCCACTAAATGCATAGAATCATCAAGTCTCAGTCCACTCCAACATCGCTCACGTGTCCTCCGTCTCTTCAATAGGCCAGTTTAGCGCTTCTAACCCAGCCCACTGAAGTAAGGGAGGACACTGACAGCTTCTGCTGATCACTGTCTCCCTCCCCAGGTCACCAGTACTGTGTGCCCCCCCTCTGCCCCTGAGCTAACCTGCGCCCCCGCCACACTGTGCCCCGATGCTCATCTGTTGGCCCCCATGCTCATTTGCGACCCCCCGTGGCTCACCTGTGCCCCCCGCGGCTCACCCACAGCACCCACTGCCGCTCACCCGGGAGACCCCCCGTGGCTCACCTGCGCCTCCCCCCGGGCACCCCCGCTGCTCAGCCACACACACCCCCGTGGCTCACCCACGGCACCCCTGGCAGTTCACCAGCACCCCCCACAGCTCACCCGCGGCCCACCCCTGAATAACCCCCTGCCTCAACTCACTAACTCAACTCTTCTATGTCACTACCTCAACTGTGCTATATCACTGACTCAACTCTGCTATGTTACTACCTAAACTCAGCTCTGCTATGTCACTACCTCAACTCTGCTATGTCACTACCTCAGCTCTGTTGTCACTGCCTCAACTCTGCTATGTCACTACCTCAGCTCTGCTATATCACTGCCTCAACTCTATGTCACTGCCTCAACTCTGCTATGTCACTAGCTCAGCTTTGCTATATCACTGCCTTAACTCTGCTATGTAACTACCTCTACTCTGCTATGTCCCTACCTCAGCTCTGCTATATCAATGCCTCAACTCTGCTATATCACTGCCTCAACTTTGCTATGTCACTCTCAACTCTGCTATGTCACTACCTCAACTTAACTCTGCTATGTCACTTTACACTTTATGTCATTTACACAGGCAGATTTATCTGACAGATCTTTGAAGCCAAAACCAGAAACAGACTATAAACAGGAAACAGGTCATAAAGGAAAGACTGAGATTTCTCCTCTTTTCAAATCCGTTCCTAACTTTGGCTTCCAAAATCTGTCAGATAAATCTGCCTGTGTAAACGCACCATTGCTCTATCCTGTAATACAACTGTGTACTGTGATTGAAACTTGTCCCTATGGCATTGGGGGGAAGCAAAGAAAAATCACAACAGATAACCTATATCCACTGTGGAACCCATCAAAGTTGAAGCCATGACACCAATATTACCATCAATAAGTATGATCAATTAACTTCCAATGTGTTCTTTCTAGCTATAAGTAGCTATAACAGGTTTTGGAAAATATCTTACGGAGTAGTAAATGTCATTTAAGGAAACGCTACCCTAAAGAATTCAAGGGAGGAAACCTATTTTAAGAAGACAGGACATTATCTGTAATAATCTAGACTACAGGCAGTAGAGTGTAAAACAAGCTGGAAAGCAGGAAGGACACAGCTTGACTATATTTCTGATATGGAAAAGTTATATCATGCAGGACTGAACAGATGGAGGAAGACATAACATACAAAGCTGGACCTCAGGCAGAGAGGCAGCAGGACATGGCCACACCAAATAGCATTATAGACTGGAGAGATTAAGCAATGCCAACCTAGTCTGCAATCATTCAGGCATTGGAACATTAGGCAAGCTGGAATGCAGAGATAAAGAGATGGTAGACATCTGGTGATGATTATATGTTTAGCAAATAGAAGGCTGTACATTTCTAGAAAGGCCAGCGGATGAGACATATAGCATTTACAATGTTCAGGCTGCTCATATTCTTATCTGAGACCACTGATATCTCTAACAGTATGAACGCCTGCGAATTCCTGATTCAAAATCCTATCTATTCAATCACATTTTTGGCACAGTATGTAGTATTACTTCTAATACTAGTCATTTAAACCCAGCAGATATACACAAATAAAGCTCTGAGGTTGCAGCTTAGTTCCATAGAAGTGAATTGAGCTGAATTGCAATACCACACACAACCTGGGGACAAGTGTGGTGCTGTTTTAGCAAGAAAGTAGTAGTGAGCACATACAAAATTGAACAGGAATTCCTTAATACACCTAAAATGGTCAATATGGATTTTTGGGCTAGACAGCCTAATAACCAAAGTGTATAGAACCTCTACAGTTGTTTTAGCTACATGGGCACCACTCAAGCTCAATCTCATCTGAATCTTAAAGCATAGTTTCTGTTTCAAAACATTGAAAGATATACAAGATTGACCTTTAGGGTAGTGGCAATGCAGTTTTACTACCATCACTATTGTTATTAAGCCCCTGAGGGCCCCTTTGATGCTATGTAGCTATTTTCAGTCATTGACTGATCGGGACCCCCACAGCATGACTGCTGGTGTCCTGATCACTTGTACCGACAGGCAGGGGTAAGCCACTTGCCTCTGTCCTGTTAGATCGGCAATCTGTAGAGTCTGCTCTCAAGCAGACTCTATGTACAGATCACCCATAGTACTGAGCTATGCTATGCTATGCAATTTTATGATTGCATGTTTCACTGTAAGGGTACGTTCACACATACCGGATCCACAGCAGATTTCATCTAAATAACTGAACACAGCATCAAATCTGCTGCGGATGTGTTGCAGATCTGCTGCGGATCCTGTACGTGTGAACGCACCCTAAAGGAAAAGTGTAAAAAAAAAAAGGTTTAATAAATGAAAAATTGAAAGTTTAAAAAATATTTTTCAAAAGTTTTCATATACACCAATACAATACCAATAAAAACTAGACATTGTGGCACAAAAAATGGCACCCCAACCAGCCCCGTAGGTGGAAAAATAAAAGCGCTATGGCTTTTAGAAGGCGAGGAGGAACATTCTGACCTGGATCCGTGCATCAATGACCTCGGTAATGAAGGGGTTAAAATGTCTCATTTTCACAGGGGAATAAATGCTCTCAATTGCTGAACCCCGGTACAGCAATACCCAATATGTGACCAAAACATGCTGTTTGGGCATACAGCAGGGCTCAGACGGGGAGGAGCGCCATTTTTAGTGTAGATTTAGCAGGGTTTTAGGATGAAATGTGGATTTGCAGTCCTTTCATGGTATAAATACAGCAAACCCCCCTGAAAGGGACCACATTTATTAAACCCCACAGAAAGGTCATTTAGAAGTAGGGTTAACATTTAGACCCCACAGGTGTTTCAGGAAAATTTTTTGCGTTAGGCCGGAGCCATGGTATTGTTATGCTTCTGTGATTGGCTGGGCAAGCGGTCACTGCCCAGATCAGTCTATCGTAAAAGTAATGGCCAGAGCTTTAGGTGGGGACCCAGAGATGTCACAGGAGGACCCCCAAGGGAGCGTGTTAGGTGTGTATGTGTTAATTATCGTCTGTGAAGATGCAGCAAAATCTTTAACACGCTGCAAGCACCAGAGTGCCCATTTAATATCCCCTTTCTTAACAGTTGACATTTAAAGCCTTCTTTTTCAAAATAAAGGTTATGTTAGTAAGATCATAACATCTTATGTAGCTTATCCATAAGTGGCACTGTAGATACTTTAAGGAGGACCTTTTATGTACACTTTTATGTATCCTGATTAGAGATGAGCGAACCTGGAGCATGCTCGAGTCCATCCAAACCCGAACTTTCGGCATTTGATAAGCGGTGGCTACTGAAGTTGGATAAAGCCCTAAGGCTATGTGGAAAACATGGATATAGTCATTGGCTGTATCCATGTTTTCCAGACAACGTTACAGCTTTATCCAAGTTTAGCAGCCCCCGCTAATCAAATGCTGATCATTCGGGTTCGGATGGACTCGAACCCGAACCCGGTTCGCTCATCTCTAATCCTGCTGAGCATTAGCTACGATTACTTGATGCTCAATGCTGTTTTCTTTATATAGTTCAAAAACTATATATATTGTAAAACCTAGCTGAAGGCAGACTCATGTCCTAATGACCTTTTTACATTGACCTTACATTTACATTATTTCAAAATTCCATAAAACATGACACTGAATTTATCCATGCTGTAACTTCCCATATACTTTTGTATTTGGTGATTCAGACTTGCAAAGGAAACAAACGGGAACTGTCCAAGGTGCTGAGAATATTACTATTTCACTCCCAGGATCAGGCAGCTTTATATTTTACAATTAGCTATTGTTCTTTAATTTCCCTGTAATATGTCATTCCAAAAATAAATGTAACAACAATTTTCAAGCAATTGTTTAGTAAAGTGCGTGTACGTACCAATAATAAATGCATCTGCAGTCATGACTTTTATTTTTAATATACATGTCTAAACTTGCACTCTGCTATATAAATGATTAAGAATGAGAAAGAACAGATGTATTTGAAATGAATACTGAATTTTATAATTAGTTCATTCTATTGTGCACCATGACAATTTATATAGGTATCGCCTATATTGAAATACATGTGCATGGGTTGTAAACATGTCTGGATAGTTCATTAGAGATGAGCAAATTTACAGTGTAAAGAAAGCAAAGTGCTTCGCTACACTTGGCAAACAGCTTGTCAGCGGATGGTCGAGTATAGTGAAGCACTTCGCTTTATTTATGCTGTGAGGCCATGTTCACACATTGTATCTTTTGCATTAATCACGGCCGTTGATGCAAATTGCAACAACGGCTGTGATTTATGCAGAAGATATGTTGTATGTGTGACCGCAACTGCGGCGCTGCCTGTACACTTCCCCCTCAGAGATGTCCTGCAAGAGCTTTATTTGCCTTATGGTGATGTCATTCTGAACACATACTTTTCACATATTCAGAACAAGATACCATGATTAAGAACCAGTTGGTTAGAAACGCGTCAGTAATTTTATTAATTTGTTACAATAAAATACATGAATTTTAAAAGAGCTGAAGGACTTTGGTCTTTTTTCTTGTGAACACCCCGGTATCCAGGTACTGTGCCTTTGTGCTCAACATTTACTATATGAAAAGTACCTGTATATTGGCTGGGCGCTAACCACACCATATGAGCAACCTAATAACCTATTGTAACATCAGTCAAAAACAGCACTATACAAGAGCCAAATAATCCCACTATATGGGGCGTTATTTTTCACCAATAGGGGGAACTCAGCAGAGACAAGTTGCATTAGGGAAAAGTCTTTATGGCTGCCTGAGTCAGAAGGATAAGAAAAGAGAAATATTCTAATCAGAGAAGATGTCACTGGATGTTATTGTGATCACTTATACAGGCTGTGTTGCCAGTGTTGCCTATGAGAATGAATGGTGGAAAGGGACATTGACATTGGTCCTTTCTCTTCCCTTTGATGTTCAACCCGCTTACTCTTCAGTGCATCTGTGTTGTAGTGAAGGGTGAGCGGGCAGAACATTAAAGTGAGTGGGGAATGCCTAGAAGCTGTTTTGCAGTTTAAGGCTGGGTTCACACTATGTATATTTGAGGCTGTGGGGACTTCTGGGCATAGCATTGATCAGCGTTAGTAATGTATTGCATGAATGTAATAGTCTAAATAGTCTGAATGTAAAAGTTTAAATCATCCCCTTTCTCATTTTATTTATAAAACTTGTAAAAAATATATATTATATATGGTAGTGTGCATAATTGTCTGATAAAATATAACTGTGTTCCTGTACAGTAAACAACGTAAAAGAAAAAAGCAAAAAAGTGCCAGAAGTGCTGATTTTTATTTACATTATATATAAAAAAAAATATCAATCAAAACCTCCCATCTACATGAATATGGTATCATGGAAAGCTAGAGATCATAGTGCAAGGGAGGAGTTAAAAAAACTAAAATGAAAATGGCCTAGTCCTTAAGGCCAAAATGCTCTGTACCCTTAAAGGGTTAATATACTTCTTTTTCATCTGTAGTCATGTAAATTTAACAAGCTGACTCTTTATGCATGGCTATCCTGTCATGTAAACTTCACTGAATGTATTCTCATGGGTAAAGGTCACATACCCAGAAGTTCATGCATGTGAGTATGTTGACGTCACCATGGAAACTACAGACCAAGCAATCTCTTTTATTCTCAGGTTTCTCTTGGTGGCCTGAATAGTGAACTAAGGCCCCTTTAACATTAAATATTGGAGATACATTTTTCCCAGATGTCTTTTTAAATCAAAATGAGGATGAGATTGCAGCACAAAAAAAAAGGAGTCGTTTCTAAAGAAAATATAATAGAATGTTTCCCCTGCACTTTGTGTCAGACTCTGATCCTCTATTTGATCTATAAAAGTCTACAGATCTCCTGTATGCAATGTGCCATTATAAAACTATAACTGATTCATTATAGACATCATGGCATATGTGATGGCAGTGTGACCAGAAAGAAAGAAAGCGGCGCCATATCCTATCTAATCTTTTACATGTCCATTTTTATCTAAATAAAAATAACATTAAATAATGAAGATAAATTACGGGTGGCTTAACAAAGCCAGGATAACCAGATAAGACATTATGATACCAAATATCACATACATATTTGAATCTAATATTATATATTGCTATCTTCATATGTATATTTACGCATGTTACTCCATCAGCCTCATTACTTGAAATTGTTTTGTAATGCTGACCCATATATTACAGTATAAATTCAGTGATATTATGAATGTTATAAAACACAGCAACCAAGCCACAGCAGAAATATATGTAAAAGAACATAGGAAGGAACATACTGCCTTCTAGTGGTGAAATGGATTTGTTCAGGTTTCTAAATTAATAAAATTAAGTATTACACTTTCATACATTTATTCAACTTAGTTAAACCGCAATTAAATGAAATTTCAAACAGATTTATTACCGCAGCGTTCCTTTTTTTTCTCCTTCTCCATCCCTTTTAGAAGAAGCACAACTGTGACCAGACTTGATTTACATATATATTAACATTTTCTCAAGTTATGGCAATTATATTTAATAAGAAATACTGTAATAATGCATCATTGGGCTCAGTTTCAAAACAGATTTGCATCCGGAGCTCATTTAAATGAAAGCAGCTAAAAAGTAATGAATTGGATTAATAGATAATGAGAATAAAAATAAGAATTCACTGGAAATAAGTAAACTGTTATAATTCTAATGTTTTAATAAGGAGAATCATTCTTCTAGTAGACACGGCTCTAATGTAGTTCTAGTAGTTAAATCATCAAGTCATCTGCAGTAGGCTCTATAAAGTTTTATTAATGTAATCATGAAAATAATATGCTCCATAGCCCCCAAGTGTCCCAGACGCAGCAAGACCCAGATTACACCAGGAGTCCCACTTCCGAGTCCACTGAGCACAGCACAGTAATATAAGATGGGACTGTGGTTGCCATTGTACACTATATGGGGGACTATAATTGTTAACGTAAATGGAAGGCTCTGGCCAAGGCAAGATTAAAAAGAAGACACATGGGCCATGTGCTCCGGGACCTCAAACACCCTTCCACCTTCATGGCAACTCACTCACCCTATCCAAAAACAAATAAAAAGGTGGCCGAGCGTGGATTTGGATCTATGATTAGTGGAGTAAAGGTGCCTATACACAATACAGTTGATGAAAATTGACCATTTCAATCGAAACAATCATTGATGGGAGACATTAATAAACAAATGACCATTTTAGTGGACTGATGACAGGCTGACATGAGTGACAACCCTAATGCGCTGGGGAGCTAGAGGGAACAAACAAATGCCGGGTGATTGTGCTGGGGGGTGTCCAGGATTCATGGGGCCCTGTACAATTTTTTTGCTATGGGGTCCCATTAATCCTAACTATGCCCTTCAATTATGCTAAAAGCACTGAGATCAGAGCAGTGTACTGGCCTAAAATTGACTGCATCAATTGGTTAGTAATCTTTGGTCAGTGATCACCATTGTGCACCACAGTGATTGGCTGGTAACTATGCCAATCACATACTGTATGTCAGGCTTTCCAGCCACATATGAAGGGGATGTATGGAGAGTGGTGCGGGATTCCAGGGGCACTGGGTGGGAAATCAGGAGGGGGGTACAGTAATACCTTTACTATGTGTGCCACACTGATTCTACAGCTCTGATCTCCACAGCACACTATTACAGCTGAGGACATTAGAACAGCTGTGATTGGTCAGCCATCACAACAGGCTAGCTGGTCAGGTGAAATGATGAAGAAGTGAAAAATGCAGTATAATACCCCTTGAACTTTTCCACATGTTTTACCTTTTCACCTTACACCCACAAACATACTGTAAATGTGTTGTATTTGGATTTTATGTGACAAACACAAAGTAGCATTTAATTGTGATGTACAGATTCACAGAATTACTACATAGAGTCATCTGTGTGTCCTTTCTTCTCACTATAACCTTTAGCTGTTCTGTGAGAAGTTTAGAGAACATTAGTGATGAAACAGGACCATAAGAACCAAGGAAAACACCAGGCAGGTCAGGGAGAAAGCTGTGGGGAAGTGTAAAGCAGTATCAAATCATAAAAAAAATATCCCAAGCTCTAAACATTATCTAAAATTGGAAGGAGTATGGCACAACTGCAAACCTACCAAACCTACCTACATAATGTAAGTGCCTCATGGTGCAGACAACCAGACAAAGTTGGATGGTGAGAAGGTAACCATATATCCTCACCGGGGTGAGTTGTGCAAAGAGGAAAGGCACAACACTCTGTAACGCATAATTGTGTCCAACTAGGCAGTAGTAGCCAGCAGCTCACCTGTGTGATCCCTTCAGGGAATCCAAAAATAGAAACAACCCTCCACTCCAATGCCATCACAGGTGATTAGGGGCAGTCTTTTTTAAGTGTTCCAAACTTTGCAATGGGTTCGGGGATAGTCTATTTATCTACTTTCTACAAAAAGGAAGGATCCTCTACCTCTTTCCTTAACACTTCAAACCGCCTTATGCACAAAAAAAAGAAAAGATAATAAATATTAAAAATAAATAAAAACAAATTAACCTCCACCCCTATACTAATTGCCAGTAGCGGAAAAGCAAAAAACACTTTATTTGTAAACTTGTCTAATGAAGGGATCTTTTCAATCCTAAAAGCTCATAATTCTAACAATTTTTTGTTGGCCAATGAAGTTATCACTCCTAAAATACTTTAACCGAAAGTATTTATTACCACATGAGTGTAAAGTTCAAGGGCTATGAATACTTTTTCAAGGCATTGTATATATATATATATATATATATATATATATATATATATATATATATATATATATTAATCACATCCTCAGTCAATGGAAAAAGAACAATACCAGAAAATGTACATGTTGCAGGGAAATGATAAAATCAGGGATTTAATCAAATCCAGGGAAATGATAAGATGACCTCTGTTGGGTCATTTCCCTGAAGAAAGTCAGGGATTTTATCACAGATCGCAGCACTTCACCAGAGTACCCAGAGGAAACGCACGCAAACACGGAGAGAACATACAAATTCTTTGCAGATGTTGCCCTTGGCGCTGCAAGGCTACAGTGCTAACCACTGAGCCACCGTGAAATAATTAAATGAACAAGTCAGGAGATGCCCGCCTCTTTGTCTATTAAGTAGATAATACAACAATAGTCATTGAAACAAAAAATATTTAAAACTAATTAACAAAAGAAATAAGTAGTTAAGCTGATATTTTTAGTGAATGTAATTAATAATTCATATTCATCCATTTTTATTAAAATATGTTGTTGATTTATGGCATCATGAGTTGGGGCCATGTTCACAGAATAAATCTTTTGCTTAATTCACTGCTGTTGCAATTTGCAACAAGGCCGAGATTTATGCAAGGATAAAGAGAAAAAAGCGCACCAATTCTCTATTTCAGCGCTGCCTTCAACAAATTCACAGGAGTAGTTGTTTAGGATGCAAAAAAGCGTTTATTGAGGTAAGCACAAATATATTGCGTTTCCAGAGCCAGAGCACTATATCTGATAAGAGAGCTCAGGCTCTGGAAACGCGTTTATTTTTGTGCTTACCTCAATAAACACTTTTTGCTTTTTTGAATCCTAAACAACTACTCCTGTGAATTTGTTGAAGGCAGCGCTGAAATAGAGAATTGGTGCGCTTTTTTCTGTTTATCCTTGCACTTACCGACGGGCCCCCACTCAGGGAGCATCCCGTAGCACCACTCTAAACTAGCCTGCAGCCTCCCACTGCTTCGCAAGGACGACAAGAAAACCACGGAAGTACGTCCATACCCCAATCCAGGGGTGATATGCATCAAGCCCAAGGGGCTGAAAGGTGAGCCTTGAATCTACCGCTTATCACCCTATACCATACGCCAACGGTATCACACGAGGCGCCACCTCTTGCCTTTGTTTTTCTCCTTTATTATATAGTGATTTATGCAAAGGATGCGTTGTTTTGTGAATGAATGTAATCCAGGCCGGAGCGTATACACATAGGGGGGGGATTTATGAAACATATGCCAGAGGCGTACGCCAGGGAGAAGGTGCAGATTCACCCCTTCTCCTTGATGTACGCCTCCCGTGCGCCCCGCTTGCCTCCTTGGAGCGGGCGGCTCCAGCAGCTCCATAGTGTGTAGTGGGGAGTTCTGATGCGGGCACGCACGGATGCGCCCACATCAGAGCTCAGCGGCTGCAAAGATCATCCGGCCGATACTGCAGTCTCTTACGTAGTGTGAACATAGCCTTACAGAGTATGTTACTTTTTTTTACAGGCACATTTTGTTTTACATTGCATTTTGGATTGTTCACAGGAACACTTCTAAGGGTGCCTTTACACAGAGAGATTTATCCGACAGATTTTTTATGCCAAAGCCAGGAACAGACTGTAAACAGGGAACATGTCATAAAGGAAAGACTGAGATTTCTTTTCTTTTCAAATCCATTTCTGGCTTTGGCTTCAAAAATCTGTCAGATAAATCTGTCTTTGTAAAGGCACCCTTAAATTCTTGGCCTCCAAATAGAGATAATTTTCCTGCAATCTCATGTTAGTCTGGGGAACTGTTACAGTAAATGTTGTAGTGGCTATTTGAAGACTGTTTGAGGTACCAATTTGGTATAAATTATTACATCTAATACGATCCCCACAATGGTATTTCCATCTAATGGGCCTCTATCTACCTTAGGTACATACACCAAACTATGGAATCCCCTGACAGATCTTAAAATTTCTGCGTAGTAAATTCTTTCATTTTTTAGGCTATGTTCACACCAAGTAAGAGACCGGCCGTTCCGTGACCCGGCTGGGTCACGGAACGGGCGGTCTCTGATCGGATCATCTCGGCCGGTACTTGAGTACCGGCCAGATGATCTTTCCGGCCGCAGAGCTCTGATGCCGGCGCATCAGCGGGCACCCGCATCAGAGCTTCCCACAGCACACAGTGAAGCAAGAGGTCGGAGCCGCTCGCTTCACTGTCTGAACTCACAGGGCTTTCTGCGGCCGGAATTCACTGAACTCCGGCCGCAGAAAACTGACGTGTCAGTTATTTGGGGCCCCTTATGGAATCCTGGCCGGAGCATATACGATGTGTATACGCTCCGGCCGGGGTCCCATTGAAAGTAAGGCATTGTTCCACCGCACCAAAAGTACGGCCGTTGTTGCCATTGGTAACAACGGCCGTACTTTTACGTAGTGTGAACATAGCCTTAAGCTGGTCTTTTCAGTTTTTTTGCAGCATTTTCTCTTTTATCTTTCATGCTCAACTGGAGTATGGGCCACTTAGAAGTAAAGACAATCAGGGCTATAAAATGAACAAAGCATCTAGATAAACCAAGGGAATTTTATTAAACAATATGTCAGTATCGATAAAGCAAAAATGCCATATGTGTCTCACAGGAAAAACCCCTGAAAGTTATCATTCTTCATACTAGATAAAAATGATTAACAATATAGGGGAAAAAACAGAACTACATTACATACAACATATACATTTTATAATGATAGAAATATTAATTGGAAGGAAAGCAATAAATTACTTTTAAAACAAGGAAAATCTGATTCATTTAAAATAATGGGCTCTTTTTTTAATAGTTCATAAACATGTATATATATAAAAACACAAATCTATAAACCACTTCATAACAAAATGTACACCAACTGTAACACAACTTTAGATTTTCTATATTTATATACAGCGTATGGAAATATTTTGCATTTACTCCCTAGCTAAGGGGAAAAAAATAATTTAATGACCTGATTGACATGTGCCCCAGAAAGTGTTAGTTTTAGTTACCGGATCCTATTCACACTAGCATTCACATATGGTTAGTAACAGGGATAACTAATGCACTTTATACATCAATTATGTCTTACCGCTGCCATATGAACAATGGAATATGGGATTGTCTAGTGCATAGGTCTCCAAACCTCCACCTGTTGCAATACTACATTTCCTATCATGCCTTGACAGCCAAATCCAAAGCTTTAGCTCTCCAGGCATGATGTGAATTGTGGTTTTGCAACAGCTGGAGGGCCGCAGTTTGGAGACCCATGGTCTACTCTAGTGTGTGCTTCATTTTTAACGCAGCATCATATGATGCAATTTTGGTTGTTAAAATCCCAGCACTTGGTTACTCCCCTAATTTCCCCATAGAAGACATAACCAAAACAGTATCAGTTATGGCATCTGGCAGTGCTACATTACCATATGGCACTTCAATAGCGGTGTGAAAATAGGTTTTGTTGTATTTTAGGTAAGGCTGCATGTGGATTTTATTATTTCTATGGGTAAATCTGCTTATACTTGGAACACACATCTGGACCTGAAATTAAGCCCCCATTAAAGTAGTAAACCAATAATGCTCTAAAATAAGGAGGTAGCAGAACTTCAATAATAATCCAGGACAGCAATAGTAATAGTTAAAATAGGTCTCAATGAATTTATGTGTACAAGGCACTAGCTTATGGGAAATCTTTCAAAAATGGAGCAGCTCACTAAGAAGGCCAGTTACGGCGTTCCTAGATTGCACTCTATAGTCCAGATTTATCAAGCTGCCTGAAACTCACACTGTCTGGTTTTCCCACATCAGCCAATTATAGCTCTGGTTTTATGAGCTCTAAATAAGCTCTGGTTAAATAAAATGTGAGCTGTGATTGGTTGCTGCGAGAAAAAACCCAGTGTGGGCTTCAGACAGCTTGATAAATGTGGGCCTCTGTCTGGTTGTGCACTTAGAATGACTAGGCATATACAGATCTGACTTTGTGGGGCTGAGTATCAGAGCAACTTCTTTTGCACATTATCCATATGTGAATTATGGTGTAAACATGACATACTGTATATTCAAGCGGTGCTACAGCAAAGAGTCATTGTGCAGTTTTACATCATTAAAATAAAAGGTGAAAGGTATGTTGTCTAATGGTGGCAAAACAAGTAAACACAGAGAAATGTTAAAGTTACAGTAAGTTGTGTAGAATGTAAAAGCATACATATTGGCCCAGTTGTTGCATTTTTTTTAAAACCTGTTTCTTGGCAATATATACTGTATATATTTTTTTAAATCCCACATTGTCTCTCACATTATCAATTTTACACTAGTTTCTTTGGCATGTGATAGATTTCGGCCAAACTAAATTTCTTTTTACATACAGCAGTTTAATCTGACACTTAATTCGTAGGAGGCCAAACTGTATGGATTCAAATGCAACCTTGTAAACTACACACAATGAAATAAAGGTAGTCAAAAAAGTAACTGTGTGACTACAGTAAACCATTCCATAACTTGACAGAGATCAATAGGGGTTTGTAAGGAAATGGTGAGGATTTTTAGTAGATATAGTGGCCCCTCATGTTACAATACTACCTGGTTCCTGGAGGACTACTGTAAGTTGAAAATATTGTATCATCCAATCAAAACTCTATGGAAAACTAATAATTGATTCCAACGTCTCCAAAATGTCAACCCAAAATTGGAGAGTAAAGAAAATGAAACAAACGAATAACACAAAGGCAACAATACCTTACATATAAGAGCTTCTGTGGGTACTCTACAGTACACAGAGTGTACCAGAAAAATGGAGCCATCCTCACCTGGTTATAGCAGTTCAACCTGTTACAGGTAAGGAGCAGTACAGTGTCGTGCTTTACAGTAGAGAGGCACTATTACACAGCCAATCACTGTGTGCACTTTAGTTATACAGGGGCTTTGCCACTGACATTCCCCCAATGATTTGTCAAATCTTCTGGCCATTGGCACATGCTGAAGTTCTGAGGTGGCTGTGGCATTGCATGTTAAGTATGGTTTTAAGTTACGATGGTCCAGGAAAGACCACTATATGTTAAAAATATTGTAACCTGAGAGGACATTGTAACCTGTGGGATCAATGTAGTTGCATGGGTAATGTTCATAACCAGCTAAAAGTTTCACTTCCTGTTGATAACATTCTCTTTCAAAATAAGAAGTGCATGATCCCCACAGTTCTTGCTGTACCATGACTGCCATTAACCAATTTTAAAACATAATACAACCTCATATCCCTTTACCCAAACTTTCATATATTACTAGACATGGTACAAAAGTACTCTGCTGCTCAGATCAGCAAGGCTGTAGCCAACCTGACTCCTTGCAATGGCCTCTTCTATAGTATCTGTACCTCTAGCCATGGTCCTTACATGATGCATTTGTCTTCACATTTCACTGCATTAATGTGCCCTAACAATTCAACTATAAGCCGCCTAAAAGCCTCCTGAGAGAATAGATCTGAGATGCAATACCAGACACAACCCCTAAACAAGAGTGGTGCTGTTCCTGGACAGAAATGCAGGCCGTTTGTTATGTACTAACTTTTAAGATAGCATAGGTTTGGACCAAATCAACCTCAACTACTTGCAATGTCAGCAAAAGATTATGCAGTGTAACCTCCTATGTGCCCTTCTGAAACCAATGAGGAGTTATAAGAAATTTATTGTAAGTATTAAAAAATATGCAATAATCTAAAAAAGCTCAGCAGTAGTATGCTGAAAGATACACTATCTACCATTTTTCCTATTGCGGGAAAGACATTACATCCTTTTTTTTACTGAAGCAAAGACTGGTGGAAAATGTAGGCATTTTCTGCACAACAAGTGTCAGGGAGTGAGAGGATAGATGATGGACACAACATGCACAAACAACACACAGTAAGCGTAACATCTTTAGCATCACTTTGCTCGTCCTGAGTTGAACTTGAATCCTAAATTTCCACATATTCCATTTTTGGCAAAATACTCTGTCAGGTAATAAGGCAGCCAAGATTTTTATTATGTGAGCCTCATACATCTTCATTGGTACCGTATACTGATTTCTTCCTATGATATGTTTGTTTTTCTACAAAATTTTTGTTTTTATTTTTCACAGTCTGAAAGGCAACATCTGGGCTTCATATATTTTGTGTCCGTGAAGATTTCAGCTGTACAGATTCAAAACTGTGTTCTTTCTCCTGTAACAATAAAAAGATTTAGCACATGGTTTTGATTTACTTGCGTAAAGAAAATGAAAAACTTTGGGGGAGATTTATCAAACTGGTGTAAAGTAGAATTGTCTTAGTTGTCCCTAGCAACCAATCAGATCAGTCTTTGAGAAATGAAAAGTGGAATCTGATTGGTTGCTAGGGGCAACTAAGGGTCCATTTACACAGAAAGATTATCTGACAAATTATCTGCCAAAGATTTGAAGCCAAAGCCAGGAATGGATTTTAAAAGAGGAGAAATCTCAGGCTTTCCTTTATGACCTGTTCCCTGTTTATAGTCTGTTTCTGGTTTTGGCTTCAAATCTTTGGCAGATAATCTGTCTATGTAAATGGACCCTTAGGGCCCGATCAACAATGTAAACGAGCGGCGATCTGCTAGATCGCCGCTCGTTTACTGGGCCTATTCCGCGGCCCGATGATCGTTGAGCGAGGGCTGCAGGGACTTCGTGTCAGGATGGTATCTCTGCAGAGCGTTATGCGTCCCTCTGCTCGTGCTGTTCGGCCGAGAAGGCACTGATTTTGTTGTATTCTGTTTCTGTGTTTTGTTTTGCTGTGTGTGAACTCTGGTTTATTGCTCACCTGGGTTGGGAGACACACCCGACTTCACCTGCTGAGTTCTGTCTGGCCATGTCATGGTTAATCTGTGTTTAGGTTCTGCTGTGACTGACAGGTCTTCCTGCCAGTGGATCTGTTTTGTTCTCAGGTGTCTGTGCTTGGAGATCAGGGGGATGGTCCAATTATGTTCTGGACCAGAGCCCTGACCTCCTATATAACCTCCTCAGTCTTGGATATCATTGCTGGTTAGTGACTTAGTCTCTGCCTGCTTGTGGATTCTGTTTCTTTGCATCTCCTGACTACTGCTTTGTGTTCTGACTATCCTTGCTAGCTGCCTGCCCCTGACCATATCGCTTGTTTTTTGACTCTGCTTATTGGATTGTGATTTTGTACTGTGCTGCCTGATTGTTGTGACCCGGACTGTCGACTATTCTTTATTGTGTTTTGTCTGTCTGTCTTGTCTTTGTGTCCCACCTAGCCAGTGCAGGGACTGCCGCCCAGTTGCTCGCCGCCATCTTAGGGCGGATTGTGGCAAGTAGGTAGAGGACAGTGGGCGGGGCTGAGCTTAGGGCTCACTGTGTTGTATTGTCCTGCTGTCCGGTTCCTAACAGAATAACCAGCCATACTTTTTTTTTTTTTTTCTCCACCTTGCTATGGACCCCATGAAAGCTCTGGTTGAGCAAATGCAAAGTCTCAACCAGCTTGTTCTGGACCTTACGCAACGGGTGCAGCAGGTAGAGTCTTTCCTGGGCCAAAATGCTATGCTATCTGCTGCTGTTCCCCCAGAACCTCCTGTGCAGCTTCCTGATAGGTTCAAAGGTGAGAGAAGGGCCTTTCGGATCTTCAGAGAGGGATGTAAGTTGTTTTTCAGACTTTGTCCCCGGTCCTCTGGGGATGAGAGCCAGAGAGTGGGCATCATTATGTCACTCTTACAAGGACCTCCGCAGGAGTGGGCCTTTTCTTTGCCTCCAGATGCCACTGAATTGTCTTCTGTGGATCAGTTTTTCTCTGCATTGGAGTTACTCTATGATGACCCTGACAGGGCAGCAGCAGCTGAGAGGCAGTTGACAGTTTTGAGACAGGGCAAGCGACCGTTGGAGGAGTATTGTGCTGAGTTCCGCCAGTGGTGCGTTCCATCCGGATGGAATGATCCAGCGCTTAGATGCAAGTTTAAGCAGGGGTTGTCTGATGACATTAAAGATGCCTGGACAGGGCATCCAGATCCTTCCACCCTAAAGCAGGCCATGAATTTGGCTATTCGCATAGACCGTAGACTCCGTGACAGACATAGGGAGAAAGTAGGCTCTGACCCTTCTAAGACCTCTGTCCCCTGCTCTGTCAAACACTCTGTTGTTATCCCTGATATTCATGAGGACGAGCCCATGCAGCTGGGACTATTGGACGCCAGGACCAGGCGAGAACACCGGAGACACAACGGTCTGTGCTATTACTGTGGTGACAGCGGCCATTACATCAGTTTCTGCCACAAGCGTCCCAAGCGGCAAGAAAACCTGCACCCAGATCATCAGCGTTCAGGTGACTCCCAGGAAGGTCACTTGGGCGCACAGGTACCCTCCGGCGAAATAAACATTGCTAGTTCTACTGTAACTGATTTGCCTGTATCTGATGCCAATTTATCATGTTCTTCTGCTCGTCCTGTCAGTAAGCCTGTTCTCCATGCCATGGACTCTTCTTCTGATGAATGGGAGTCAGATGGCAATCTTCTAAGTGAGGTTGAGTCCTGTGAGGGTCCTGAGGCCCCTCGTAAAAGGGGGGGTACTGTCAGGATGGTATCTCTGCAGAGCGTTATGCGTCCCTCTGCTCGTGCTGTTCGGCCGAGAAGGCACTGATTTTGTTGTATTCTGTTTCTGTGTTTTGTTTTGCTGTGTGTGAACTCTGGTTTATTGCTCACCTGGGTTGGGAGACACACCCGACTTCACCTGCTGAGTTCTGTCTGGCCATGTCATGGTTAATCTGTGTTTAGGTTCTGCTGTGACTGACAGGTCTTCCTGCCAGTGGATCTGTTTTGTTCTCAGGTGTCTGTGCTTGGAGATCAGGGGGATGGTCCAATTATGTTCTGGACCAGAGCCCTGACCTCCTATATAACCTCCTCAGTCTTGGATATCATTGCTGGTTAGTGACTTAGTCTCTGCCTGCTTGTGGATTCTGTTTCTTTGCATCTCCTGACTACTGCTTTGTGTTCTGACTATCCTTGCTAGCTGCCTGCCCCTGACCATATCGCTTGTTTTTTGACTCTGCTTATTGGATTGTGATTTTGTACTGTGCTGCCTGATTGTTGTGACCCGGACTGTCGACTATTCTTTATTGTGTTTTGTCTGTCTGTCTTGTCTTTGTGTCCCACCTAGCCAGTGCAGGGACTGCCGCCCAGTTGCTCGCCGCCATCTTAGGGCGGATTGTGGCAAGTAGGTAGAGGACAGTGGGCGGGGCTGAGCTTAGGGCTCACTGTGTTGTATTGTCCTGCTGTCCGGTTCCTAACACTTCGTTACCGATGTCCTTGCAGCCCTTGCAGAATCATACATTACCTGTCCAGGCTTCTTCTCTGCGCTGTCTTCATCCCCGGGTCCCGCGCGCTCTATCTTCAGAATGGCCGGTCAGCTGACAGGCGGCCCCGGCCTGTGAGTGTCTGAGCGCTCTGTTAGCTGACCGGCCATTCTGAAGATAGAGCGCGCGGGAACCGGGGATGAAGACAGCGCAGAGAAGAAGCCTGGACAGGTAATGTACAGTAGCGATGCGCGGTGGGGGAACGATGATTTTAGGTCTGGCCCTAAATGAACGATCAGCTGATGACACAATCATCGGCTGATCGTTCTCTCTATTTCACAGAACGATAATCGGCCGAATTGGGCCAAATGGGACTGATCCGGACGATTATCGTTACTGTGGAATAGGGCCCTTAGACAATTCTACTTTACACCAGATTGATAAATCTCCCCCTTTTATGTATATTAATTATCTTTATTTCAAACTTTTTGAATGACTATTACAAAGGTTATTTCGCGATGACTACCCCATGTTCATATGTCCTAATCAAAGCCTCTAATCAGGACTTAAAGCCAGAACATTTAAAGGATAGCTTCCATCTAGCCGATGGAATGTTCGGCACGTAATAGTACATATCTTCTGCAATGCTCAATGAAGGTGTGGACTGTCAGGAATTTCTTTTCCCAGCGGAAATAGCGGACTCCTGGGCTGTGTCAACCAGCTGATTACCAAGACAGCTTCCATTTAAGGAGGGTCTGTCTTATTCTGGTATTCTGGTGCAGTACCATCTAAGTCCACTATATATCTCTATCTATCTATCTATCGATCTAGTTTTAGAGAGAGAGAGAGAGAGAGAGAGAGAGAGAACAAGCATGTTTTGTCCTTGGAATTACTATTTTCAAAAAGCCCATAACCCAACAGCTCCCACTTATACTGGAGTCCTTGCTTTACCAACATTACCCCTGACTGAGCTGATAATACATATTTAAAAATGAATGTATGTAAACATTACCTTTGTTGCAAGTGATTTCAGTTTTCCTAGCAGTGACTGTTTATTGGAATACACCACGTCATCGTCATTGTCTTCCCCTTCCATTATAGCACAGCTGTCTGGAGCAGGAAGCTCACACTCCTTGGAATTAGCGGTCATGATGAGCTTAGAGTATTTGTATTCTAGCCTTTAAAAAAGGACAATATTATAAATGTTAATATGCCGATATGCTGAAAATAAGAAATCCGTTACTGTATAATAAAAATGTGTGCTCATTGTGTTTGGCCATTTTCTAAATCTGCTTTATGGTAATCAGCTAAGAAATCTAGACATGTAATATTTTAGAAAATATCAGAAACGTGTGAGAAACACTAGAAAAATAGATCTGAGATTCTTCATCAAAATTTATTTTTAGAAAATGATTACTAATGATGATGGAAATGATAAACTGTTTTAACTCTTCTCTGCTGCCAGTAAAATGCATCTGTCATGTTCATAAGTTTTCATAAGTTTTATAAAAACAGCTTTTGTTTTTATAAAAATGGCCATTATTTGATAATAACAACCACAAATAATGTTCATGAACATTATATGCAGCAATTATGTATTATAAGTCGGCCGTCCTGTTGAATGAACATAGCCATATTCTATATATGTGAACATTTTGTTCTCTATTTTAGAAAATTATAATGTTTGATATAAGTTTAATTTATAAAACGGTGTATAGGTTATATGTACAGTACATCTATATGTACAATAGGTACACAAAATATGTACTAGTGTTTACTCACTTTTGGTTTTTCTTCCAGAAGTAGCAGGTCAGAGCTACAAGAAGAACCGCTACAAAGGCACCCACCCCAGCACCCACTTTCAACCAGAAGTCTATTGATTCACACGCTGCCGTTTTTTTGTCTGGAAGGGAGACACCTCGTATGCAGAGTTTGGGTTCATTCCAAACATAATGTGTTTCCTGTAATAGAAAAAAAAATTGGAACATCTAAAATCTCTCACAAGTGACAAACTTACAAGTTTGAATTGCTTCTTTTTTATTAAAGTGTAACTTTCATTCTTCGCTAGCAGTGGGATATGCTGCCGCTGTGCTCCCTGTTAGGCATTCTTCTGGCAGTGGCGTTGACTGCATTGTATACAGTGTTACTGCCAGAAGAACTCTGCCTCTGACGTGTGCCAGCGAACAGTGATAGTTACACTTTAAAGTGAATCTGTCTGCTCCCACTCAGTTTTCCAAAGAGCTGGCAATATCAGTTAGCAGTTCGGTGGTGTAACTACAATGAATTTACCCACCATTAGGATAAAAAGATGGTTAGGTAAGTGCCTGAACTCTGCACCAGCAAAGGGGGCGAGTCTGGAGTTCTACTTAACTGAGTTATGATCCCAGAGAGCGATTATGGTCCTTAGTAATGTGTTTTTATATGAAAACAGATAGAAATGCTCAAAAAGAAATTAAACAAAACATACATAATCCTAAAAATTAAAGAATGTTTGGGATTTATTCATTTTATAGTGAGATATCAGCTATAATAAGCTGGGACGCTTGGCAGCTCGTGAACATTGTGTACATACAATATTTACAATCCACAGTAGACTATAGATGCACGTGTTATTCACAGGTTTACTCTGCCCTATTATTTCTACATGAGGTGCACAAAAGTACAGCACATTTCCTACAAACATGGAAAGGTAATAATTCTACTGTGATGGTGCGTTCACACCTACAGGATCTGCAGCTGATTTTCTGCAGCAGATTTCATTTAAATAACTGAACACAGCATCAAATCTGCTGCAGATCCTGTAGGTGTGAACGCACCCTAACACCAGTATTACAGACCAGGTGAAGGTTGCCGCTTACATGTCCTTGCTTAGCAATAGATAAATACCTGATGACCCTTCTTACAAGCCCCTTCTATTTTCTGGTAGTCATTTTCTGTACAAAGAGGGCATGCTTCTGCCGTTTCCCAGAGAAAATAAAAATTGCACCCATCACATGTACCTGCAGGACACAGTCTGAAAAAGAAAAGGAAAAAAAAGCTTCTTATAATGCTTTGTGATCATATTTGTAAAATGTCATGTAAAATAATCTGTTGATGTTATGGGTATTGATGTGAGGGATGCCATTACAACTGCTATCCTGTCACTAGTTTTTTTTAAAAATATCTACCGGTAAATGTAATGCTCAGAATAATGACATGTGATATGTATACTTTAGGGCGAAACAAAAATATTTTTCTTGAAGGATCCACCTATGGACATCAGGCTGGTGTGTGTGCATAACTTCATGGCTATTATAGCTGGAAGTAAGCAGAAGCACTACACTGTCCAGCATGGCTGCTTACAGAGAAACTGGGGTTAAAACATTGACAGTCACAAAGTATGTTCAGAAAATCTGCCACAGATATGATATGCCTAAAAAGAACTAATAGGCAAGGAAGCTGTCAAACTTAAAAGGGTACCAGTAATTATACAACATTTCTGACATGTCATCATGTATGTAAAAAGCTATTGATTGCAGTGGGTCTCTGCAATAAGAAGATACAGCCAGGGAAAGACAGCGGCAGCAGTGTACACGACTCTCTGGCCGCCTATAGTTCCGACACTTTAGCTTCACAGACTTAGCCAGTGGCCAAGCGCACTGCCCCAGCTCCATCTTCATATCAAAGTGGGTCTCAGCAGACTTTCTGATTTCTTTAATACAGTTAAAGGAATTAACTTTTTTTTTTACATATTTCTTTTTTTCCAGTTTTACTAAGGAACTTGCCATACAATCCGGTCATTGTTAAAATAAATCATTTAAGTATTTCTTTAGTGCAGTGTAAAAATGACAGGCAGCCTCTTAAAGTTGTTATCCAGGCTTAGAAAAACATGGCTGCTTTCTTCCAAAAACAGCACAACTCTTGTCTCCAGTTTGGGTGGGGTTTTGCAGCTTAGTTACAGTGCAGTGAATAAAGCTTAATTGCAAAACCACACCTCACCTGGGGACAAGAGTAGTGCTGTTTCTGGAAAAAAGTATTGTAAACACAAAAAAAAGAAAAGAAACAAATACAGCTCACCAGTCAGTAGTGGATCCACAACAGCAGTTTAGCCAGAGTGGGTGCACAGACGCATAGGCATTGGCCAGGCGCTTAAATCAGAGGAAACTAATATGTGAAGTGAAGGAGCCGGCACTCCTGGACGACAGTAATTTAAATTTTTTTAAACTTTTATTCGTGCATTTAAAAATATAAGTAAAGTGGTACCTTGGTTTAAGAGCGTTTTGGAAGAAGAGCTCACAGTTTTTATGTGCCCACCCGCTCATTCTTTCATGCTCCCTGCAGGCTCTGTTAGCCTTTGTGTTCCCAATACTCTCCATTCCTGCTATAATGTGCCTGCACTCACACTCAGCTATACACACTGCTGCTATAATGTGCCTGCACTCACACTCAGCTATACAAACTGCTGTAGAGAAAAGTTTGTCACTGTTCCTGATTGGTCCATGCTGAACAAACTCCTCTTCTTCATTGCTGTCATATGACCACACAGACCTCTGACAGCAGCCCTGCTTCTCTATTCTAGCCTGTTGTACTACGCTATTGCATTCTGGGGATCTCCAGTTCCTTCCTGTATCTGCAAACTGCTGCTGTTTTTTCAGGTTTATGCACTTACTATACATTATACTCCACATGCTGATTGCTATACTGTACAGTAACTTACATGACACATTCAGCTGTTTCTCAGTGTTTGTTTCATCTGTTTTACATGTTATTCAGAATAAAAAATCATTTTTTGGGGGGATGTGGAACCAATTGTAAGCATTTCAGTGATTGCTTTGGTTTAAGAGCGTATTTTACAAGCAAAGTCCTGAAACGAATTATGCTTGTAATCCAAGGCACCACTGTATTTCATGGCAGGACCTACGCGTTTCGCGCTGTAGTGCTTAATCATGGTCTCAAGTTACATTTTAATTGCTGTCATCCGGGAGTGTCAGCTCCTCCACTTCACATTTCAGTTTTCTCTGGAAAAAAGTGGCCATGTTTTTGAAATCCTGGATAAATCCTTTAAAGGGCATGTATTCCCTAAATTTTCTTTTACTGATTAGAGCTGGATACTAAAAGTCGTTCTTTTATTAAAATGTTTGGATTTCCCGACTGTAATTTATTTATTTTTTTTACTTTTTTTTAGATTGTTATGGGGGTTGCCATCTAACCTGAGTTGTTTTTAACAGCATTTAGTGACATGGTTTACAGCAAGATTCATGGACATAGACCACAATAGACAGTCTGTCCCCTTGAGATAAATGTAAAGTATTACTGAATGTACTCTGTGACCTCTGAAAAGGTCAATCCACAGGGACCTGCTATTCTCTCCTCTATTTACCGCTGTCACATGTTGCTGCAATGCTGCACAGTTCACTTTACAGCACCCTCCTCTGCATCACCACAGACACGACAGGAAGTCTCAGCTTAGTTTTTGCCCCAATGGTGAGAATAAAAACTTCAAGATATCAGAATTATTTTATAATATAGACAGTAACATGGAAAACTAGAAAATACTACCAAAGATTCTTAAAAAATATGTTTAACATAAAAACATTATTTAAAGGGGTATTCCAGGGAAAATCTATAAATTAGCAATGGAAAGGGTTAACCAAGGTTAACCCTGTCCTAATATACTTACCTGTCCGTTTTTGGCCCCCCAAGGAGATCTCCGGTCTGGTCACGTGATGGTCCGGGCTGCAACTCGCGGATCCTCTTCTTCCGGTTCGGTGACGTCACCATACCGGGCCGGCGTCGGCTCTCCTATTAGCAGCAGAGCACTAAACCCTGACTGGCTTGGTAGCGTGTAGCCAATCAGGGTTCAGTGCTCTGTGTCCCCCCACCTGCTGTACCAAGTTAGCCGGGTGCTGATGTCCCCGACCCCCCTCCTTCATGTATAATTACCCCGATCTTTCCCCCGGCCCTCTGTATAATCACCCCGATCTCTCCCCCTGCCCCCCTCTCTCATGTATAATCACCCCGATCTCTCCCCCGGCCCTCTGTATAATCACCCCGATCTCTCCCCCGGCCCTCTGTATAATCACCCCGATCTCTCCCCCGGCCCCCCTCTCTCATGTATAATCACCCCCATCTCTCCCCCGGCCCTCTGTATAATCACCCTGATCTCTCCCCCGGCCCTCTGTATAATCACCCCGATCTCTCCCCCGGCCCTCTGTATAATCACCCCGATCTCTCCCCCGGCCCCCCTCCTTCCTGTGTATACAGTCCTATTCAAAGATCGCTCAGCCCCCGGTGTAACTGCTGCCTGCGCTGGCCCCGATCTCCACACCTGTACTCAGCTGACAGGCGCTGTGTAAGTGAGTGCAGGAGAGATTTCTTCCTTGCTTCGTACACAGCGCCTGTCAGCTGAGTACAGGTGCGGAGATCGGGGCCAGCGCAGGCAGCAGTTACACCGGGGGCTGAGCAATCTTTGAATAGGACTGTATACACAGGAAGGAGGGGGGCCGGGGGAGAGATCTGGGTGATTATACATGAAGGAGGGGGGTCGGGGACATCAGCACCCGGCTAACTTGGTACAGCAGGTGGGGGGACACAGAACACTGAACCCTGATTGGCTACATGCTACCAAGCCAGTCAGGGTTTAGTGCTCTGCTGCTAATAGGAGAGCCGACGCCAGCCTGGTATGGTGACGTCACCGAACCGGAAGAAGAGGATCCGCGAGTTGCAGCCCGGACCATCACGTGACCGGACCGGAGATCTCCTTGGGGGGCCAAAAACGGACAGGTGAGTATATTAGGAAAGGGTTAACCTTGGTTAACCCTTTCAATTGCTAATTTATAGATTTTCCCTGGAATACCCCTTTAAGCTATAAGTAATTTTTTGATGACACACTCCCTTCAAGCCCTGCCTCTACTGCATGGATAACTTAGATGCTATTGTTAGTTAACTCTGGTCACTGTTACTGTTACAAGTGACACCTGCTGCAGAAGGTAACGGCACAGTTCCTGTCATTGCCATTGTGTAATAATATGGTGTGGTGAAGAAACTTCCCACTGCACATGTCATTCTACTATGGTGCTGTGCAGGAAGGGGTTAATGATATAGGTAACACAAAACTTCTATGTGAAAGACAATGATATGTCACAAAAGGTTTGTAAAAGTAACAATTAAAATAGAAAAAAGTAAAGTTACAAAGATGATTTGCAGCAATAATTACCTGGGCACGGAAATATCTCCCTGACCAGGTTTTGTGGGGTCACAACGTAGAGATAAAACTGTAGCTCTTCCTTTTTCACAAGATGAAGTACTTACAGAAGACCTGTGGGAAATGCAATACCATTAAATCTTTTAAGAACACACATTAAGGCTATGTGCATTACTTTATAAGAAGAACGGACATTGTTTTACTTGCCAACAACAGCTATTCTTGTCTTAAAAAATACACTGTGTGAACACTTAAAGCCTTAAACAGTTATTGCGTTGCCATCAAGAGGATGAGTGAGCAACTAAAACTTTGACAAAATGATACATTATACATTATCATCTGCACATTTTAATGTGTTAAAACTGTGCCACCAGGGAAAACTGTCTTTAAGGGTATAAACCCACACACCGTATACACAGCGTATTTACTGCTGCGATACGCAGCGAATACGCAGCAAAAACGCAACAAATACGCAACAAAAACGCAGCAGATTAGATCTAAATAACTGAACTCAGCATTAAATCTTCACCATCAAACTGCTGCGTATTTGCTGCGTATTTGTTGCGTATTTGTTGCGTATTTGCTGCGTATACGGTGTGTGGGTTTGTACCCTAAAGCATTTTTCTTGTGATGACAACCTTTACAATATGTTCTGTTGGGGCATACAGACATCAGAGAGAATGTCAATAAGCCAGAGGTAAGAGATGCTCACAAACAGCAGCTTTCACTCTGATCCATGTATTACATACATAAGTATTCACTTAAATGAGTGACAGCACATTCATGGCCAGATACGGAACACTGAGGATTAGAGAAAGGTGTATTTTAAAATAGGGGTTTTGCCTTCCTAAAACAAATTCTTAATTTGATTCTTTAAAGGTGTAGTACTGAAGTCCTATAGGTATCCATGTATTTTACAGTGTAACTGTTATTTCAGAAAACTTTTGAAGATAAGCTGTCCTCTATGTGTAAATGAAGATAATCGGGGACATTAATGAAGGGTCCGGCAGGGGTGTACACCAGGGAGAAGGAGCAGATTCGCCCCTTCGCCCTGGCATACACCTGCCAAATCCCCTGCTAGCCCGATGGGTGGACAGGGGCGGGCATGGCAAGGTGGGAAGGAGGCATGGCTCCTCATTTATCTTGATTTACACCTGCTTGCTGGAAGCAGGTGTAGATTGGGTACACTGTGCACCTCCTAAAGAATTCGGCCAAAGTAAAGGGTGCAGGGCCTAATTTACACCGGTATTAATTAATCCCTCCCACTGTTTCCATATCTCTCAAAAGCAAACCCTGAAAAGTAGCAACAGCTGGGAGGACTGAGCTATGTAAGCTGTAACTACAGCAACAAGGCCAAACAATAGGCCCACAGTATGATAGTCTGTGTTTAAATCTCTGTAAATTAACTTCCTTCCTCAGCCCTCATCTCTCTTACCTTTTCCACAGACTTCTATGAGTAGTGTACCCTTATTCCAAAATGGAGATGAAAGTCCATATAATCTCTGCTCTACAGTTTCCCCCTTAGTGATTCATGAGTAAGTTAACAGCAGAAGAAGGTGGGGAGTGCTAATTAATGGAGAAGGATCTAACTTTTTTTTTAATAGGACACTAAAAAGTATGGCCGTTTATGGAAACAGATTAATTAAAGAAAATGTACCACTTTGCTAACTAAACAATGTTTACACTACCTGGCCGCTGCTGGCACATAGATCCTGGTGGCGCTGTTAATTTTTTAAATCTGCACCAGTTTCTGGGTGATGCAGCCAGACTTGATTCTGAATGAGGTGTGTCAAAGAGAGAAGAGGATATCCATGCACTGGGGCGCTGGGCCCGCCTCCAGTGCACAGGGCAGCCCTGTTGTCACAAAACTGCATGAAGAGTGAGAGTCTTCAGTAAGGAATGGAGCTTACCAGCGCTGAACACCGGATTCTCCTACTCCTGAGCACTGAGGTGATATCTGTTACTTTGATTATTACTTTTTTGTGAAAAGTTTCATTGCAAAAGAAAAATACCTACAAACAAAGAATTATTCTAAAGATACTTATGTGTCCTGGTTTTTTGCTTATTGGATGTTGAATTTGCCCAGAGAGGCGGCTGGGCTCGGGACTATTCACACACAGTGCGATTAGGCACGATTATTTTTACTTTTTGAGTTACAAAACTGCATGTAACATAACTGGTGTAGACGTCAAGAACCAGGCGGTGATTTGAGAAAGTGGTACATTTAAAAAAAAAAGTCAAGTACACTTTTATACATTTTAAAAACTTACTTGTAAAAGAAATTTATATCAGGTATCTTTTTTGGAGAAGAGAATATTTCAGGTTTAATGGTAATTCCATCCAGACTTCGCTCAGTGGTAGCACCTGAAGGCACACAAATTAACAAAAAACTCATACTATGTGTCCATATTGTAACAGAGCAAAGAACTGTGGCATCCTCCATCACATCAAATTACAGAACTGTTCTTCCATAAAAGCATTACGGGAATACTGTGCTGTGGGGACTTAAAGTATACCTGTCATGACCCTGCGCTGCCGGACCATCCGTGAGTTCCCCATTGGATCCAATGGAGGTTTCACACATTATAGTCTTATTGTGTGTTTGTATCCATGGAGACCTGAACTTCCCGGAAGAAGAGAGGAACAAGTTGATGACACGGCAGATGTCATGACAAGTATACAGTAATGCAGCGGTTCTGTGTGCACACAGAAATTTGCAAAAGCCAGTTTAACTACTATATTTTATAAATTATATCCTTCACATATCTAACTAAGTGGTGAATTACACAAAAGGGAAGGACTGATTCTTATGTATTAGCCAGTTTCCAGCAATAAACAATGGCACAGATTTACTAAAGCAGTACAATTTTTAGACAGTGTGACAGACTAAAATCTAATCTATAATTGTGCCAGCTTTATCACAGGGGTTATGCTCTTACATAAACCTGTCACATTCTTCAAGTGAATCTTTCAAATGTTATTCATGTTCCAAACTGCTGATGATGTTAAATAGCTGTTAAGACAAGAAGAAACATGGCAACTTTCATATATCCAGCTGTGCCTCCGTAATGTGGAAAAATCCTTTTATTCTCTGCTTTTCCAAGCTTCTGAATAGTTAAATAAAACCATTTTTAATCTTCTGGAATCACAGACAAATATATAAAATTTACCATGTGTCACCCTGTCCTAACTGTGCTATCTAACAGTGTCAGCAGTTTAGAATGTGAATTGCAACTGACAGATTCCCTTTAAGACTGTCTAGTCTAAGATCAGTAACTAGTTGGCTTAAAGGGAAACTATCAGCAGGTTAGATGAATCTAATTTGCTGATAGCTTCCTTTTGCACAAGGGGTGCAGAGGAGGAAGGTATGTGTCTTACCTTCCTCCTCTGCGCCGTTCCCATGCTGTTAGCAGTGTAATCCTTAGTCCGTAGCACTTTAAGGAGCACTTCCCCACCCCCAGAGTGCCAATCTGGACCATCTGCTCCCTCGATTATTATTAGAAGGAGGGGTCCTCTTGACGCTGTAGGAGTGGGCAGTACTCCTAATGGTGCTCCGGACCGAGGATTACACTGCTCACAGCACAGCAACGGTGCTGAGGAGGAAGGTAAGAGACATAGTTTCCTCCTCAGCACCCCGTGCACAATAGGGGACTATTAGCAGGTTTGATTCTTCTAATTTATTGATAGTTCTCCTTTAAACTGTGACAGAATTGTGCAAACAGTGCTGCATCTTAAGAGAAGCCACATGCCCTTTTACACTGACATGTCCTTTTTGTCAAACGTTAGAGGGAGGGGGGGGGGGGTCTAAAAAGTGTCTAAACTGGAACAATCCTATAAGGTTTTTTGAGCAAAAAACCTTACTATTACGATTTACTATTTACAATTGTAAATCTGCCCTAACATTTTTATTACTCATATTTAAGCATTTTGCACACTTACAGTGCAATGTGCACTACAAATGCTCAAACACTTTTAAATCTTATCAATTTGTCATTTATAAATAATAAATCCATGATCATATCATATTTTACCTTTTCTGTTTTATTACCAGATTAGAAGGATTGTATGTAACCTTAAAGAAATCATTATATAACTGCATAAGTCAGAATATCTGACATTTGCATTTTCATTAGGAGCCTTACATGCCGTCTGAACTCTGATCTCATCGGGAATGATATTGCTATAAGGCTGTCAGCACTGCAGATAATCACTATTTGAGCAATAAAAAGACATCTGTTAGTTGTCTATCATTTCAAGTAACAGACTGTCAAGTTTCCCAGCAAAACCTAAGGGATGCCTATTAATTCAGTTCCAGGCCAATAAATAAGTAGTGGTCAGTGTCATCTCATACTGGAGGTTATAGGAGGTGAAGAGCTAATGCACTGATATATCCAAAGGGCAAGATTTCCGTAACTTCTTAACGACAGCTAGACATCACAACGTCTTCTTACATAATCAAAGCACACTTAAGGCCACACAATCAAGCATCAATCTTACTTAGAACATAGTAAACTAGATTTGTAGGATTCACCTCTAGCTAAGATCCCAAGGGACAGTGCTTTAACGTTCTTATACTCTGGTAAATATTATGAACCTAGTACAAACAAGAACTGAAGATATTACCCATATCAACTGAACAGTATTCTGGAAGTCTGGAAATGGAAGCTGTGATCATGTTGGCCTTTCTAGGCAATGCCTTCAGTACCTGTCTGCACTAGCTTTCACACAGGGCCCTATGTGGATGAAACCGACAACCAACTGAGATTTACTCAACAAAATACACCAGAATTGTGGGCCAAAGTGTAACGTAAAAATTACACTTTAAGGCTGGGTTCACACTATGTATATATGAGGCTGAATTTGGTCCTTATGTCAGGTCCTCATAGCAACCAAAACCAGGAGTGGATTGAAAACACAGAAAGGCTCTGTCCACACAATGTTGAAATTGAGTGGATGGCCGCCAAAGAACAGTAAATAACTTCCATTATTTCAATACAACAGCCGTTGTTTTAAAATAACAGCACATATTTGCCATTAAATGACGGCCATCCACTCAATTACAACATTATGTAAACAGAGCCTTTCTGTGTTTTCAATCCACTCCTTGTTTTGGTTGCTATATAGCCTCAAACATACAGCCTCAAATATACGTAGTGTGAACATAGCCTAAAACACTTTTCAACAGATTTTTTTGAGACTGTCTCAATAATCTGAATAAATTAGGTTTTTAGGTGCAGTAATATATAAAACAAAATCTGCCCTGTGTAATCTATGTGCAAAGGCATTTACTTTTTTTTTTTTTTTGCACGAAACTACCAATGTAAAGTACATTAGCCAAGAGGATGGCACGAGAAACAGGAAATTGTCTAACATGTCAAGTAGACAGTGTTACATTTAACATTCAGGGCACATTGTTATAAATTTGGCATGCTTGCTGCCTGGCTGATAAACAGATGTAGCCAAACTAATCGGCAGCATGTTACTCTCTTTGTGCAAGCTATAGTTTCCGTGCCAAAGAACATAGGTACATGAGCAGAAACTCTTGTTGATGACCAGACTGCTGGCTCCTGTACACTGTGGGGCAATGCCTTCAGTATTTAATGCATCATTGCTTTTTAAACATCTGCTGAAGGAGATTGGAGAAGCTGGGACACTGAGCTTTGTAGGTCTGCATCATTAGGTGGGCTTGTCACACTCTGGGATGATGGGCGCCTTTTGCACTTTCACCACTTGGTGTCTCACTCTCTGATATCTGTTTGAACACAGCTGAAGGATGAAGGGTTAACTTATGTTTGCTAATGTTCACTGTTTGACAAATCACTGGTGCAGGTACCTCACACACAATGCCACCAACTACATTTCTTCCCTCTCTTTTCTCTATACCGTCCCCACTGATAGGAGGTTAGACCAGGTCACCCCTATATGAAGTTAGTTAATTCCTGATGGAAGATCTTTTTGGTTGGTGTGAGACAGACACAGTTTTCCAGAGAGAGGCTTACTGCACAAGATGCTCTGCTAAACCCAAAGGTGGGGTAACCATCCTCTGGGTCAACCTTGTCTACACCTGGGATGCTTATTTCAAGTCAGGACAGTTCACAAAAAGTCAAGAGACTGATCCCCCAGTAGGACAAAGAGTGTAAGCTGAGGTATCCTACTGATGTTAACTTCACCTTGGGAAGCCTCGAGGAGTTAGCTACACCCAGTTGTATAGGCCTGGGACTCATGCTACCAAACCTGGCAGTCGCTTAGCTTGTTTGGTAAAAGGTGGTTTTCTTTGCGGGTGGGGAATGCCACTCCTGGGCACCATTACAAGTGCCCCAGTGAAAATGTGCATGAAACCACCCTTATATTAGATAAGCCTTGTAGTTTTATATTTGTATTACCTAGAAAAGCATCAGCCAAGCTGACAGACTGCGATGACAGCGCTGTACGAAATCCTTTGCTATCTGATGGAATGATAGTAGACTGGCAAACAAAAGTCTTCACAAAATTAGATACGTCCTCCGCTTCTGATTCCATCTCTTTCGTTGTGACATCAGTTATGTTGTCAGTACACACTGCCATCTTTTCCCCCTAAGACAGAGAAAGACACATTTACCATGCATAAACTAGACTTCTTTTCACTACAGGTTTGGTTTTTAGAAATTTGACAAAAACTCGTAGAGTAAATAATGTCAATGGGTTTTGTTGTACATAATGACCGTAATTATTCTTCTGTAAAATGCATTATATACTTTTGCTTAGTACGCCAAAATAAGCTTAAAGTGATTCCTCCCCAGGTTTGACACCTCAAATCCTTATGCCTATGCCCTTACAGTAGCCAAAGCTTCTTCTCAGCGATTTACGGTGAGCTCATGGTCTCACCTGGTAAACTACTGCTCACAACTCATTGGGATCCAATATAAAGACTCCGTAGCACTCGTTTTCATATGCAAAGTGTTCAGACATTTATTTACAGCGTGAAAAAAGGCAAGGCCAGGAACTATACAATCATTGCAAAATACTTTGGGTTATGGCGACAGTGGACGTTTCGACCCTGTCCAGGGTCTTTCTCAACGTCGCTAGGTGTGTAGAAGGGCGATGCGCTCCTGGCGCTGGTCTGTGTCGTATCAAGCGCTGTGTACGCCACAGACCAGCGCCAGGAGTGCATCGCCCTTCTACACACCTAGCGACGTTGAGAAAGACCCTGGACAGGGTCGAAACGTCCACTGTCGCCATAACCCAAAGTATTTTGCAATGATTGTATATTTCCTGGCCTTGCCTTTTTTCACGCTGTAAATAAACGTCTGAACACTTTGCATATGAAAACGAGTGCTACGGAGTCTTTATATTGGAATATATTTGGATGAAGATCCATCCGTAACCAGCACCACCCAGTCCTGGTGTGCACCCCTATCTTTTCTACACAACTCATTGGGAGACAGATCTAGGGGGGACTTTTGACTCCTCTGATTGGGCTTAGATGACACAAACCACCGCAAAACTTTCTATCAATGTCCCTTTATGGGAGGTGGGCAGGAAGGTTCTTCTCTGATAGTACCTGCTTCCCACCAGACTTTTGAGAATATTCCTCTCATTTTTCCCCCTTTGCTGTCTAGTGGCTTTGATCTCTGTGCCTCTTGTGCCGCTTTATGTGCCTGGAAAAGCTGGATCCAGTCCTGGGAAACTGGAAGAAGTTTCCTGAGACTGGATCCAGCTTTTCCAGGCACCCGGGGTGGAGCAGCATGGGCTTCAAAATCAGCAAGCTGATTAGCAGATTGCCGCGCTAACGGAGCTGTTCACTTTGTTTGTACTGTAGATTCACTCATCACTACCTCCAATTATCTAACAGTCTGCAATGTATTAAGACATTACTCCTGCTGATTGCTGCTTTGATCCCATTTTTAACTATAATATACAGTGTATCACTTACTACTGATACACAGCTAATACAATTTATATTGTGTAAATTAATTTATATTTCGGGGGGAAAAAATTAACAATAATAACGCTAAAATTTACAGATAAAACACAAAGATGTATAAAGTGAATTTCTCACTTTCTCATAGGTAGCGAAAAGAGTAAACCTCAGTTATCCTCATTCTCTTCTAGTCCTCTTATGCCTATCGGGATATTTCAGAATACGTACTTTATTCTTTCTACCTTTACAACAGCACCCCACCATCTTCTATTATCAAGCCTGGGAACTTACTCCGTTTCCACACAAACTGATGTTGAAAAGATGAAAGTATTTTGTCCCTTTGGAAGTAAAGCTGGGTCCATTAATGAGAGTTCCCACACTGCTGAGATTATTCAGGTTGTACGTCAAGCTCTGGTTCTCATGCATGTAGGAGAAGAAGCAGTCACTATAACAGCCTGAGTGATCCTGAAAAAGAGAAAATGTGGATTTTTTTCAGAGGCCTGTCATTGATTTTTTTCTACTTTATGCAAATCAATGACAGTAGCTATTAAATAGTGGATTTATGGAAAATATGACTCATTGCTGTCCATGAGAGTCTGCTATACAAGTCAATAAGAGCTCAAGAAAACCGAAGGACATAAGCACAGGTACGAACACATACAAGCAGTTTTAGTTCCACCTATAAAACTGTCTTAATTAAAATGGGTTGGCAAGAAGCAAAAAAACAGATGGAACACTGTATACACAGTTTATGATTTGTTACCATGGAAACACATAGGTCTGTATAGGAGCTGTAGACTAAAACTTAAAACCTAAAACTATGTGACAAACGGTGTTAAAAGTACATGTAGCATTTAAAATGTGAAATCAAACTCAAAATGAGAACTTTTAGGCTAAATGCACACTGTGGAACTCGAGCGGATCACCTGTCGCGGATTTCGCAGAATCTGCCTGACCACAAAATGGAGTCTATGGTACAGGCAGAGATGCGCATGGCCACCAGCGGAGGTGAGCTGTGGAATTCGCGATGGGTGATCCGCCCGGGTTACATAGTGTGCACATACCCTTATACAGTTTCAGCCAGGTAATAATTTTTTTGTGCCAGTGACAGTCAACAGGGCATACGAGTAACCTTCACTAATTTTAAACATACCCAGTAGATTGTAACAGCATTTTTAACTTTGAATATCTGGCAACAGAAAACAAAGCCTTTACCAACATATTAATTAAAAACCATGAAAGAACCGTACCTTATTGCTTTTACTTGCAGGACCACATGGGATGCAAGCCTCTTTTCCATTCACTTGATGAGGGGATAAGTATGTGTTAGGTGGGCATTCTTTACACGTGCTGCTCTCCTTATCAATATAGTGACCAGCAGGACAAGGAACACAGGATGATCCATACTGCTGAGAGCCCATTGCACATAGACGGCAGCTCGATGCGACCCCATCCATAACATTGGTGGCAGTTATTGAATAGATCTTTACAACATCATTTATATACCGTCGACTCTGAAAAGAAAGCAGAGGTTCAGAACAAAGATATTGTTCTCCTTAGTCTCTGTGTGTATAAATCAGAATAATGTAATCCCCCTCCTGTAGATGGCTGCAATAATACCCATTTGCATACATTAAAAATGTGATCGATGACCTTTCAAGTGGAAGGAGGCAATCTTATTAAGAGTGTATTATGGTTTTGCCTGCACAAACAAGCAGAAAATACTGTTTTCATCACTTCTAAAGATAACGGAGAACAAATGAAAATAGCACAAAGCAACACATTTATGCCGGCGTCCTTAAGATAACATATTGCAAAGATTTGTCTTTAGCTTCGAGAGTGAATACATTTACAATGCCTGGATCTCATAAAATTAAACAGTCATTGCCCAATAATCTTTTGCAAAGGGAGAACCGTAAATCAATTTATAATCATTGCACTAAACAGTTTCCATTTATATTAGCAGAAGAAAGCGCTTACTACTAACATATTAGACTACTGTATATTTATATACATAATACATACATAAAAAGCCAGAGCAGCAGAGTAATACTAAGAAATTAGTTTTTAAGGCCTAACTTCCCTCATCGGGATAATCCTTGTGGTACTTCTCATATTTAGAGACTACCCTCTCCAACTCCATTATTGATGGAGCCCTAGTAGCAAGCCACCTCCTAGCTATCCTCCTAGCTATCAAAAGTCTGCCGTAAAAAAATAATTGAATAGATTCTTCCTTTAAACTCTTACTTCTAACATTAATTGGAGTATCCCCAAAAAGGGCTATAATGGTATATTTTGTACACAGTCTTTTTAAACATGTAAAAATGATAAATAAATAAATATATAAATAAAAAAATAAATTAGTTCCCCCCCCCCCCCCTCCAAATATTGATTTCACAGACTGTGGCCATGTGCAGACTACGTATGAGACCGCTCGTTCCGTGACCCGGAACGGCCGGTTTTTGAAAAGATTATCCCGGCCAGTATAGCAGTACCAGCCGGATGATCTTTAGGGCCACAGAGTTCTGATGCGGGCGCATCAGAACTCCCCACAGCACACTACCATAGTGTGCACTGCCAGGGTTTTATGCGGCCACTATTCAATGAATAGCGGCTGCAGAAAACTGACATTTCAGCTGTTTGCAGCGCCACTAGAGATCCCGGCCGGAGCGTATACTATGTGTATATGTGTATACGCTCAAGCCGGGATTCCATAGGCGGCAACGGTATGTATATCACGGCCATTGTTGCAATCAGCAACAATGGCCGTAGTTATACAAAAATATACGTTATGTGAACATAGCCTGTAACTGCATAAGGGACGCCTGGTTTTGTTTCTCTCCATATATGCTGCTACATGTGCACAATACATCTAAAAAAACAATGACCTAGCTTTATGTTGACAGTGGTACATATCATAGCATAAGGGTCCTATCCCACGGCCTAACCACAAACTGTAAATGAGTGCTGATCGGACATTGTTAGCTATTTCCATGCAGTCCTTGTTTTAGTATAAAATAATAAAGTAATAACTCCCCATACTGTGTTCCTTTGTGTCCTTGGGCCTTCTCCGGTGTCCTCGGAGGCCTTTCCCGGTGCCTGCAGCTCTGCCTTCTTTGCACTGACAGGCTTCCGGACGCTCAGCCAGAGGCCACGATCGGCCGCCGGCTGCTCGGCCAATCACAGGTCGAGACAGGCCACAGTCTGTCTCGGCCTGTGATTGGCTAAGCAGCCGGCAGTCAGTCAGTGCAAAGAAGGCAGAACTGCAGGCACCGGGGAAGGCCTCCGAAGACACCAGAGAAGGCCCGAGGACACCAGGGAACGTGGTAGGGTGAGTTAATACTTTATTATTTTATACTACAATCAGCTGTCGACCGCACATCGCTTTTACATGTAGAGATGCGTGCCCAATGGCTTTAGGTCTGGACCTAAAGAAACGATCACCCGATCATCATTTCATCGTCTGATCAGTCTCTATATTAAACTGAGCGATAATTAGCAGAAAGATCCTGATACGACCGATTATCGCTCGGTGTAAAAGGGCCCTAAGAAGCAACTGCAAAACTATCAGAAACACTATTTTGTATATCTCTTATTCATTGCAAAGTGAACATCAACTTTCTTGTTTATAGCAATAGGTGGGATAATCTTTATGGTGGAAGGTCTCTGAGACACTGAGCTATTCTCACCAAGAATTGGGAACATAAATTTTATATATCCTCCATTTCCACTTACATTACTCTCCTAATACAACCATTTTTCTTCTTGCCCTCTTGCCTTGCTGAATTAAAAAAAAATGGTAAATCTGTTTCTGTATTGCCGTTCATGTCTTCCACAAAACCTTTTTACTTTCTTATATATTTTTCTATCAAATAATACACTCTACCAGACTGTTAATAATAACTGGTAGGACATTTTCTACAAAGTTACCGTAAAAATGTTGCCGATTTCTAATCTCTGGGAAGAATAATGGGCAAGAATCATTCAGTTCAATACGGTGTGGTAAGGAATGACGCAAATATACCAGTACCTTAATCTTGCCGCCTTGCACTTTCTTATGTATAGTGTCCTATGGCCGAGAGTAACACTCACAGCATTAGCAATGCAAACGTCTTTTTAAACAAAGTGAGATATAGGAGTCAGCTATACTATACATGTAAGCTTCAAGAAGGAAGATATGCTATGCTAAATATGCTAAGATATGAGTATGTCCCTCTGCCTTGGCGGTGCAAATGTTCAGGCGGTGGAGCGCAGCAAACAGTCCAATAACAATAAATGAAGAAAAGCATCCGAATAAACAAACTGTTTTGCAGATAGTGTCTTATTTTTCTTGCATAGGCATGTGATAGTCCATGCGGGGACTTACTCATGCACATGAGGAAGGAGGAGTGTCTGTCCTCCGAAACGTCCAAGGTTGTAGTACAACAGCACAGAAAAAATAGTATATATTGATATTGAGTGCACGCATCAACAAACCGGCCCAGGGTTGGTATCAAGTCCAATAGAAGCAAGGAGACAGCACGTCCAAGGTGAAGTGGAATATATCACACCAGTTTGCGACGTTTCGGCATAACAAGCCTTTCTCAAGCAGTCTGCTTGAGAAAGGCTTGTTATGCCGAAATGTCGCAAACTGGTGTGATATTAAAATTCCACTTCACCTTGGACGCGCTGTCCTCCGAAATGTCCGCCCACACTGCAGGTGGTTTGGACTTGGGGAAATGTTCAGCTTGTGAGCATGTTGTTACACCATGTACCAAAGAAATAAAAGACTTTTGCATTGCTAAGGCTGTGAGTATTACTATCGGCCATAGAAGACTAGAACAAAGAAAGTGCAAGGCGGCAAGATTAACACACACCTTACCACACCTTACTGAACTGTAGGTGTCTTTGCTTGGATTTGATGGAGATTCAAGAGTGAAGGAATTTTCTATTGGAAAATTCTGTTGCATAAATCATTCAGAACAACATTATCTCATTATCTTAAACTTTCAGCATTAGTGATGCACTTGTGCTAAAAAAAGCAACATTGATGAACCTGAAACTGTTAAAAAGGAGTTCTTAACCTTTATAGAAAATGGGACATAGAATTAAAAAAAAAACTTAAACAAAATGCCTGTGAAAGTACAAGTATATTTGATGCTGGAGTTGAGCTTTACTCCCTCCACAGCTCTCCTGAACTGGCTGGTTAGATGTTTAGGCAGCTTGTATGATCTCTAAGGGCCCTTTTACATGGAAAGATTATCTGACAGATTATCTGCCAAAGATTTGAAGCCAAAGCCAGGAATGGACTATAAACAGAGATCAGGTAATAAAGGAAAGCCTGAGATTTCTCCTCTTTTCAAATCCATTCCTGGTTTTGGCTTCAAATCTTTGGCAGATAATCTGTCAGATAATCTTTCCGTGTAAAAGGGCCCTAAGCCATGTACTGATTACCAAGGAAATGTTCATCCTTGACCAGCAGGTGGCAGAACTCTACAGGCAAACCAGATAATGAGGGACTGGAAGGCGAGATTCACAGTTCAAACATTTAAACTCACTAAAGGCTAGAACATTACTGTTCTGATGTGCCCCCCACCCCTATCCTAGTAACCACGAAAAAAAACAAAACAGAGAAGGTAAGTGTGTGTCTGTGTGTTGCATTGTACATATGCATGTATATTTGAGTACATGGGTGTACATTATGATTATACAAGGTTTTTCTTATGTTCAGGACCACAAACAATACCATTAACAAGAACTTGCATACACCTCTACACAAACAGTGTAATATATAATAAGGAATCCAATAATAATAAACCCATCAATGTACAATGCAATGGTAGACATTACAATAGCTGTAATGTCTATTCCCTTGGTTATGGTGTGTGGCGGCTTATTGCTGTGGTGCTGTGCCTGTGGGATGGTGTGGCCAGAGGTCAGGGCTTAGTCTGGAGGCAGCGATGTAGCAGCCCCACTGGGTCACTGTCCCTGTGGGTGCTATTATTGCTGCAGCTGTCACCACGCAGTGCTATGCCTATTCAGTCAAGGATCCACTTGAAGGAGGTCACCAGCAAGTGGAAGAAGGGCTTACATGGTTTGATGAAAATGTTTACCAAGAACTTTATGTTCATGTTTGTGAATTTATCAACAGATCAATGTACAACATATGAATGTACGGAAATTTCTTTATTCACTACATTTGAGGTATAATGAATTATTAAAGGGGTAGTGCAACTTTGTAATGTATGTTATGTATGTGAATGGCCCCCTCCCCGTGTTCCCCGACCCCCGCCCGTGTACCCGGAAGTGTAGTGCACTATACATACCTGATCCGTGTCGACCGACCCCGTCTGTAATCTTGTCAAAGACGTCATCTTCAGGAGGCCGGCCGACCAGCTCCTGGAGTCCCTCATGCCAGGTCGGCCGGCCTCCCGAAGATTACGTCTTTGACAACATTACAGACGGGGTCGATCGACACGGATCAGGTATTTATAGTGCACTACACTTCCGGGTACACGGGCGGGGGTCGGGGAACACGAGGAGGGGGCCATTCACATACATAACATACATTATAAAGTTGTACAGCTTTGTAATGTGTGTTATTTTGTGAATCATTTCTTAGCGCCGCACTACCCCTTTAAGTAGTTGTTCATAATAAACTGGTTACTATGTAGCACTTACATCCTGAGCTTGATTGGTCCTCTGGAATGCCCATGTAAACATGTATGTAGCGTTCTTTGATATGATGTGAGTGTAGGACTGCTTGTCTCGGTTTCCTCCCCATGATTCCACCACACTTGTAGTCTTTCTGTTAACATCCTGTAGAGATAAAGCCTTAACATTAATATGCTTTCATTGCACAAATATCTAAATAACATCATTATTCAGCTGATTTATTAGGTTTGACTAATGTCATAATGTTTACTGAAAGGTACTGTCATATGAAAGACAAATCCTTTTAAAATCTGGGCTCCACAGTGATCAGCTGATCACTCCATGTCCTGCACCTAACACCCAGAGCAAACAGCTCAAAATACTGGGGGATGCATTGGCCAGCTAGTCATATTCACCACAGATGAAATGTAGTATAAGGCTAGGTTGTCACAATCCGTTTTTTGCAAAAAAAAAAATGGATGAAACAACGGATGCATTTGTGTGCATCCGTTTTGATCCGTTTTTCTATTGACTTCCATTATTAAAAAGAAAACGGATCGAAACAGATACTTTTTTTTAACGGACACAAAAGTAGTTTGACACAACTTTTGTGTCTGTTAAAAAAAAAAAACGGATCCGCTTTTTTATAATGAAAGTAAATGGAAACACAGATCAAAACGGATGCACACAATTGCATCTGTTTTTCATCCGTTTTTTGCAAAAAACGGATGAAAAAAAACGCAGTGTGAACCTATCCTTACATGGCTGCTATTCAGATGATTGATCGACCTTGTAATACAAGCATGGTTGGAGTGGAACAAAATAGGAGCCGTTTAAACAAATCAGATCTCCATCTTGCCTAACAGAGGGGGCATTAAGGGTACAAACACACACACCGTATACGCAGCAGATACGCAGCAGATCTGCAGCAGATTTGATGGTGCAGATCTGATGCTGTGTTCAGTTATTTAGATCTAATCTGCTGCGTATTTGTTGCGTATGTGTATCGCAACAGTAAATACGCTGCGTATACGGTGTGTGTTTATACCCTTAAAGCGACTCTGTACCCACAATCTGCCCCTCATAACTGCTTGTATCTTCTTTTAGCTGCTTTTAATCCATGATCTGTCCTGGGGTCCATTTTGCAGGTGAGGCAGTTACTGTCCTAAAAAACAACTTTTAAACTTGCAGCCCTGTGTCAATTTGGCGTGGCCTAAAGTACCTGTGTCCTAGGATTGTGACCCCTCTCCGTCCCTCCTCCCCACCCTCTTCACTATGAGGAATTCCCCTGGGCAGGTTTTTTTTCTATTCATCACTCAAAACACTGCACAGGTGCCTTAACAATCCAGCACATATGCAGTGTTCAGACAGGTGATGAATAAGAGAATACCTGCCTAGGGCATTACCAATGGTGAGGAGGGCGGGGAGGAGGGACGGAGAGGCGGTGCAAGCCTACTGCACAGACATTCTAGGCCATGCCAATTTGACACAGGACTGCAAGTTTAAAACTTAATTTTAAAACAATAACTGCATCGCCTGCTGAACAGACTGCCTGCCGTACAAGTGGTTTGTGGGGGGCTGATTGTGGGTACAGAGTCGCTTTAAACAGAGGCCATTTTTGTAAAAAAAAAAACTTTAGGCTGGGTTCACACACAGTATATTTCAGCCAGTATTTGGTCCTCATGTCAGGTCCTCATTGCAACCAAAACCAGGAGTGGATTGAAAACACAGAAAGGCTCTGTTCACACAATGGTGAAATTGAGTGGATGGCCGCCATATAACGGTAAATAACTTCCATTATTTCAATACAAAAGCCGTTGTTAAAATAACAGCAAATATTTTACATTAAATGACGGCCATCCACTCAATTACAACATTATGTGGACATAGCCTTTCTGTGTTTTCAATCCACTCCTGGTTTTGGTTGCAATGAGGACCTGACATGAGGACCAAATACTGCCTGAAATATACTGTGTGTGAAACAAGCCTTAAAATAGGACCTGTGATGAGTCCAAAAAATGTGATTTATATCACTTTGTATTCCTAAGTTTCCTGATCCCAGTTATGTTTTAACTTTTTTGCTGTGCCACCCGGGCCCAGAGATATCGCAGTTTTACTATTTGGTTGACCATCTGTACTTTTAATAGTGGTATGGATGGGAATTTTATTGCAAAATACAATGTTACTGCTAGGGTAAGGAGGTGTGATTAAGAGCTTCACAATCATGAACATGATTCCCACCACATAGCTTTATATTTACACCCCTCTTGAGTCTAGCATTCACACTTTATTTGGTAAAAAAGTTCCTTCCCATTTGACTATTTAGTGAAAAGTGCAGATAATTAACCACACAGTAAAACCCCTGTATCTGGGGAACTTGTGGCCAAAGCATGACAGTAAAACACTGTTGGAATCAAGACACCACAGACAACTTTTTGATTCTTTTTGATTCACCACATATCCTCTTTAAAGGAGTTGCTAAGCTATAATGCAACGTAATAAAAGAAGGCTGCAAAATACATATAGGTAAATGAAAAGAAGTAAAAGACAAGATTTGTAACAAAGACTGTGGTGTAGTTGAGTATTAGAAAAAGAGACCTCATATATGCCTTAGATACTGTGTATACACTATGGTTTGTAAGTCAATTTTAGGGATCATTCAAATCTAAACTTTTATATTGGCAATAACTTTTCACTAAACACTCATAGTCAATTTATACTTAGAATGAGAGAATGTAGATCTAGCAATTCATTCTAATACTTGACACATACTATAGATTATACAGAGCTAGTTTCTACATGAAATTAACAGCTTAGTCCTCTTAGTCTCCTTGTGAATGTATTACAAAATATGAATAAAAAAACAACTTGGTCCTCTAATACATAGGTAGATCAATGTAAATCATTGCTGCATGCTGTCATGGAGCCAAAGGACAGTTTAACCTACCAAAAGCTCCTTATTATCATGTACAAAATCACTCACCACCATGAAGTACAGCACACAGTCAGCAGAACAAATGGTTTCAAATACAAAAGTGATTCTGCCCACTTCTGCACCAGTCACTCCTGATGTTGGAGGTCTGAAAATGGAGAAAAAAATACAGAAAATATATAGTCATTACATTTGAAGGTGGCTTTTAGGTGTTGTCTTCCGTTCTATACCTGTAAAGTACCAAATACAATGGCAAAAATAAAATGTCCTCATTATGGGGACATGTATGGCTGAGCCATCTATCGGTGGGGATCTGAGCCCCCAGAACCCTACTGATCAAAATGTGTGACATGCCAAACATTTTTATTGTGGCAGAAATATGTTTAGTTTTATCATAAAAGTACAAAAAGTTTTAACCAGTATTAAAGTTAACTTCAATAATATTTTATAGCTTACTTAAATCCTGGAATGTGCAAATTTAGAAGCAGGTAGTCATTGTCAGATCCCCCAGATCCACTCTGGACATGATCTCCAGCAACTTCCCAACCTGTAGAACACACAGTTAAGGGTACAGTGTTAGTAAGGAATGAAACATTTATATATCCACATAAAAATCTATTCATATGTTGTTTGGTAGATGTAAGTAAAAAGTACTCATTCATAACTTCATGCATTTCACTTTAAAATGATAGGGGAATTTACAAATGGTCAATCACTGGAAAAACAGTTTTTATATTCTATACACAACCTAGCCTGCCTAATATTATTAAACCTTTATATTCAGGACTGAGATTACCATTCAGGTCCAGCTGCCTTAGAATCTATTTCTTAGGCCATGTTCACATGGCGTAAGAGACCGGCCGTTCAGTGACCCAGACGGGTCACCGAGCGTCCGGTCTCTGAAAAGATCATTTCGGCCTGCAGAGTTCTGATGCTGGCGCATCCATGCGCGCCTGTATCACAAGTCCCCACAGCACACAATGAAACAAGCGGCCGGAGCCGCTCACTTCAATGTGTGAACTGACAGCTTTCTACGGGCCGCTATTCAGTGTCAGTTCTTTGCGGCACCGCGAGAGATCCCGGCTGGAGCGTATACTATGTGTATACGCTCCGGCCGGGATCCCATAGAAGGCTATGCAGCGTAGCTTTTCGTGAAAAGTACGGCCGTTGTTGCCAATTGCAACAACAGCCGTACTTTTACGAAAAGTTACATTGTGTGAACATAGCCTTAAAGTGTATCAGTCATCACATGGGGGCTAGGTTCACACTATGTAACTGTGCGGCTGTATTTTTTATGCGGCTGTAAATGTGCGGATGAAACTACGGCCGTGGGGAAAAATAGACATGCGGCTCAAAACATACGGTCATTTACTTGGAAATCTGGTTCAACTAAAAATAACAAATAAAATCTTAAGAAAGTGATGCAAACACCTCTGGATGCATCTGGGAAAGCAGGGAAACAGTATACATGAATTGCTATTACCGGGGTTTGCGATCCTCTGCACTAATGCCGATGTCTCTCATGGTTAATCTACTAAAATAATAAAACACATTTTCGTTGTAATAAAATCCCTTTCGTTGGTCAATAATTTAATTCTAACGAATCCATCATTTTGCAATTAAATATACTGTTAAAATAAATAGATATATAAATAAATGTATATTTATATATATATTTATTTTTTGACAGTATATTGAATTGCACAATGATGGATTCGTTAGAATTAAATTATTGAACAACGAAACTGAATTTATTTCATCGAAAATGTGTTTTATTAATTAAATATTAATTAGTACAGGAAGCTCCATAAGCCGTTAATTCATTTTGCCGGCAAAAGAGCATTCTGTACTAATCATCACTTTACTTTAATGAAAACATCAAATCTTTCTTCTAATTATGTTATCACAATAGCATTATTAGAAGAAACATTTAGAATTATATGTGCGCTCAGCTGATTGGCTGATCGGCTGAGCGCACATATAATTAGCGGGTCCGCAGCACAGTGACTTCATTGTGCTGCGGACCAGCGAAGAGACAACATCAGGGTGAGTATAGAGCTCTCCCCACCCCCTCCCCAGCACTGCACCCCTCCCAGCAAGGAAGGGGGGTCACTTAACCCCTTCCTTGCTGGGATGGGTGCAGTCTGACATCAGTCTGGCCCCCAAGGGGTTAAGGGGGATGCAATACATCCTCCCTTAACCCCTTGGGGGCCAGACTGTAAGCAGCGATCTGTAAAGATGCTGCATACTGTAAGGTGCACAACACCGCTCACAATGATGGGTGTTGTGCTCCTGTTTGTGTGTTTTTTGTGTGTTTCTCCCTTTTTGTTTTTCAGATATCGGTATCCTGGGGATTACGTCGGATTCCGTGGACTACGTCGATGACCAGCAATTTTTTTATTTTTTTTAATAAAATGGTCAATGAGGGGTGTGGGGGTGTTTTTATTTGAATAAAAAATTTATTTAACTTGTGTCTTGTCGTTATTTCTTTACTTTATAGACTTAGTAGTGGAAGCCGTCTAATAGACGGGCCTAGTGTTATAAAAATAGGGGGGACACTATGCGTTTTTTTTTTAAATAAATAAATAATCTAAAAAAAACGCATAGGGTCCCCCCTATTTTTATAACCAGCCGGGTTAAAAACCAAACGACAGCAGCCTGGTAACACCAGGGTGGGAAGAGCCATTGGTTTAGGCCCTCCCCAGCCTAAATCTTACCAGCCTGCTGCCGCCCGGTCCAGGAGCGCCAATTTTGACGCTCCGGGACCACTGGCACCCGGCTCTTCCCAGTACCCCTGGTGGCATTAGGTACTGGGGTAATAATAGGGGGTTAGTGTTAGCCATTTTATACCGGCTAACACTAGGCCCCAACTTAGTAATGGATTCCGTCTATTAGACGGCTTCCACTACTAAGTCTATAAAGTAAAGAAATAAAGACAAGACACAAGTAAAAAAAATTTTTTATTCAAATAAAAACACCCCCACACCCCTCATTGACCATTTTATTAAAAAAAAACAAAAAAAAACGCTGGTCATCGACGTAGTCCACGGAATCCGACGTAATCCCCAGGATACCGATATCTGAAAAACAAAAAGGGAGAAACACACAAAAAACACACAAACAGGAGCACAACACCCATCATTGTGAGCGGTGTTGTGCACCTTACAGTATGCAGCATCTTTACAGATCGCTGCTTACAGTCTGGCCCCCAAGGGGTTAAGGGAGGATGTATTGCATCCCCCTTAACCCCTTGGGGGCCAGACTGATGTCAGACTGCACCCATCCCAGCAAGGAAGGGGTTAACTGACCCCCCCTTCCTTGCTGGGAGGGGTGCAGTGCTGGGGAGGGGGTGGGGAGAGCTGTATACTCACCCAGATGTGTCCTCTTCGCTGGTCCGCAGCACAATGGAGTCACTGTACTGCGGACCCGCTAATTATATGTGCGCTCAGCCGATCAGCCAATCAGCTGAGCGCAGATATAATTCTAAATGTTTCTTCTAATAATGCTATTGTGATAACATAATTAGAAGAAACATTTGATGTTTTCATTAAAGTAAAGTGATGATTAGTACAGAAAGCTCTTTTGCCGGCAATATGAATTAACGGCTTATGGAGCTTCCTGTACTAATTAATATTTAATTAATAAAACACATTTTCGATGAAATAAATTCAGTTTCGTTGTTCAATAATTTAATTGTAACGAATCCATCATTGTGCAATTAAATATACTGTCAAAAAATAAATATATATATAAATATACATTTATTTATATATCTATTTATTTTAACAGTATATTTAATTGCAAAATGATGGATTCGTTAGAATTAAATTATTGACCAACGAAAGGGACTTTATTACAAAGAAAATGTGTTTTATTAATTTAATATATTAACTATTAGAGGCAACGGCATTCGGCATCATTGCCGGCTATTTTTGAAGTACTCCGTACGGACCGCCTGTCAATCCTCGGCCGCATGTCCAGCCGCAAACAATGGTCTTGTTCATTTTTTACGGGTCCGTTTACGATCGGGCCGTAGATTCATACATAGTGTGCACTGTGCAGCCGTATATCCTATACTTTCCAGCGTATGCATGAACCACCAAAAATACCGCCGCACAATTACAGCCGCAAATACAGCCGCACAGTTACATAGTATGAACCTGGCCTAACATAGTATAAGGGGCATTACTATCCCAAAATAAGACAAACATATTTACATAATAAGGTTGAAAAAAGACACGTCAATCCAGTTTAACCAAGGCAGGAGATGGATGAAGGGAAGGAGGATGGATGGATAAATTCTATACTTTTGCATATGGATTATTGTTCTTTTGCTTTAAGAACTTGTCTAAGCCTATTTTAAAGCCCTCCATTGTTTTTGCTGTGACCAGATCCTGAGGTAGACTGTTCCACAGATTCACTGTTCTCATGGTAAAAAATTCAATGTGATATATTGTGATCAGTGGCGGACATATCACATGTGCAGCCGGTTCAGCTGCACAGGGGCAGGGGTGGTGGAGGGGCCCACTGATACTGCAGTACAGCACAGACGTCATGTCCCACTGGAGAATTCTCTGCTGTGCACTAATGTCTGTGCTGTGCATCATTCTTCTGTGTGCAGGGGCCGGTGTCACCTATCTTTCTGCTGCTGATATGGCTCCCTGCAGCAGTGTCTAGTTCTACTGTGCAGCTCATGGCACATACCAGCCACAGCTGCAGCAGTAGCTTTCCCGAAGAGAAAAAGATGCTTAATCAAGCCGCAACTAGTTATCTGGGCAGGGAGCCGCCAGAGACTAAACACCGCTCTCTCCCTGTCATTGTGTTAGTCGCCTCTATGCCTGTCAATCATCCCCGCACTGCATGCTGAAAGGCAGAGAGCCATGACTAGCCCCGGGCAGCTCCCCGCCCACATGACTAGTTGCCGCCCCTCTCCCTGCCTCATGCGGCTTGATCTTTTTTTCCTCGGCAAGACTACTGCTGCAAAGAACCATATCAGTACAATTGGCTCCCTTTAAAAACAGCAATACTGACATTAAATTTTTATTTTTCGCTTACAGTGTTCATCCTGAGTGATGAATAATGTTCTATTCTAATAGTTCAGATATTGTCGTACAGGCTGATATTCATTTTTCATTTAAAAATTAGGAAAGGAGGGGGGATTTTATATATTTATATTTTTCATTTATATATTTTTTTTTTACTAGGAGAAAACTGCACTGTATACTGTACCTAATTGGGGACTTACCTACTCCACCACAACAAAACAAAAATGGAAAATCTCCTCTGATTAAAGTAGACATCTCCTTGGAGTCAATGGATGTAACTGCACTGTAATCAGTTATGTAGGGGAGGAATTTGGGGATATGGTTAGGTTATGGGGGGCCCAAGCATACTTTTTGCACAAGGGCCTTCAGCAGTCTGTGTCTGCCCCTGATTGTGATATTTGGCTTATATGATCTAATGCAGAGTTATAGTTATGAGCCTGCTATATTGTAAAATGAGCATTTTTCTTGTCTTTCTTATGGCCCTATTACACCAGCAGATGTATGACAGTTTATCTGACAGATTTTTTCAGCCAAAGCCAGGAATGGATTTGAAAAGAGGAGAAGTCTTAGTCTTTCCTTTATGACCTGTTATTTATTTAGACTGTTCCTGGCTTTGGCTGAAAAAAATCTGTCAGATAATCTGTCAGACATCTGTTGGTGTAATAGGGCCCTTAGGAAAGCGGAGTATGATAATCAATTTGCTTTAACTAATGTGTTAAGCTTTCATTTTAGATTTTTTCTAGAAATAAATGCTGTTGTCACTGACCATGACCATGATTTAAACTAAACAGTCCAGTAGGGGGAGATAGTCTATTAGAAACCACCAGTTCAGGCCTTTCGGTTTTCATCTGTTCTTTGAAGGTAATGTAAGCCACTTAAACAGCAGGCGTCTGTACTTTACATCGATATTGTGACAATCCCTCATTAATAAGTAACAAGTGTCTGGACCCCTGCAGTGACTTACCATTCATTCCGTCACATTTTGAGTTCCCTACATTAAAGCAAGATGTCTTCATGTTAGCAGGGAGAATATTCCACCATTTATACTCGAAACCAAGAATGGGCTCGGTTCCAGCAGCACACGGTTTACACTCTGTAGGAGAAACAAATATAAATATATAACGCCTTGGTAATATGCCAGCAATAACTAATGACTAAGCCTAACATGGGTGGTACTGTCTGGGTCGGAGAATAGTACATATGCATTCATATTGTGAAATCACTACTGAATACTGAGATACTATTCCTTTATGGACCTATATCAATCAGGTAAATAGAGATTTACCGCTTTATTAATCATCTATTAATCGAGCAAGACATGGAAGTCTAAAGGATTTAATAACCTTGTAAATGTATGCATTAATCTTTATGTCCTGAACACAATATATGGATGAACATATTTAAAGAGAACCTGTCACCCCCTGTGCCGGGGTGACAGGCTCCCGACACCCGCTACAGCCCCCTATACTGACCTAATCCCGCAGGGTCCCGCTTCTGGATCCGGTCGGGTCACGGAGATCTCAGCCGCTGCAGCCCGGCACGCGCGCTGAGAGATGAGTCCAACGCTCATAGAGAATGATGGAGTGCTGGACTCTCCTGTCATTTTCTATGAGTGTTGGACTCATCTCTCAGCGCGCGCCCCGGGCTGCAGCGGCTGAGATCTCCGTGACCTGCCGGATCCAGAAGCGGGACCCAGCAGGATCAGGTGAGTATAGGGGGCTGTAGCGGGGGGTCGGGAGCCTGTCACCCCGGCACAGGGGGTGACAGCTTCCCTTTAATACATTTAATTCTCATCAAATTTTCCAAGTTTGCAATAGTTGTGATTCCAGACCAATTCTAATACAGAATATTAATTAACATTAGAATCAAGGTTCTCAACTGTTGGTGCATGTACCTCAAGCATGGGGAGGATTTATCAAAAACCTGTGTATCCGTATGCTGGTCTTACTTAAACCCTGGCCTTGAAACTGATTTGATATATTCAAATATTGTAGTAGAGGTGCAGCACAAAGTCACACCACTTACACAACATATAAATCACGCTGCAATGTTAAGGGTAAAAAAACAAACAAAAAAAAAAAAAAACAGAAAATTCTAGTAGTGTTTCTTTGTTTGAACCATTTGGCATTAAGATGCGCTCGATTAGATTTCCTTTCATTTTGACATTTTGATGGGTGGTGGAATAATCTAAACTGTAGTACAATTGCAATTTTTCACACAGTTTTAGTTTGCAGTTTTCCCTCCTTAAAGTGCCTCTGTTGTTATAACTTTCAAAATCTAAATCAACGATATGTGATATAAACCAACTTTGCAAAATACATTTATTATTTTTTATCATGCTGTAAAACAAAGCTATACTTACCAGAAATCCAGGTCCAGTCTCCTGAAGGCAGATTTTCTGACTTGTGCTGGTTCGAAAAAAAGGGACTAAACCTATGAAGTCTGACCAGTACAGAGAGTCGCGGCTCAAAGTGTCCATCAGTCACATGACTGCCTTCTCTGTGAGCGCTTAGATGGCCAGGGAAACATAGCACTTCCTTTGTTAAGACGCTTAAAAAAAAAAAAAAAAAAAAAGTCTAAACACAGGAAGTGCTGTGTTTTCCATGATAACTAAAAAAAATATATAATGGATGTAAATTAAAAAACTTGCTTCATATCACATCTACTGTTAATTTAGATTTTGAAAGTTATAGCGACAGGTACACTTTAAATTTAAGAAACACACAGTGGTAATATAAAGAAGACTAGTATAAGAGGATAATAAAATAGAGACACAGAAATAGTAATTGAGCAGTACATCTATTCATAGAGATCTCACCTTGTGTACCGTCAGAAAAAGTCCCAAATGGGCAAGGTGAACACATAGATGTCCCATTGCTATAAAAGCCTGGGTTGCATGGGGGGCAGTCTTCCTTACTCCCCGAAGCTGGAAGCTTAATTGCATCAGGAAGATCTTCTCTGCATATCTTTGGCTCAATCCATTTATACATGATCTGAGTCTGAATAAACATGTCATAAAACAGTTAGTTATATTTCACTACTGCTGAGAAAATGACGTTCAAGTAATCACTTTACTTATTGATGTTATCCACTTTGCTACATGTCCCTTAGATGCCCTCATAGTACCCATTAGGAACCATGAGTCATACAACGACATATAATATAGCTGCAGCATGAAGGCATGACTGGTCTGAAAGGGATTTCAATTATGAGAATGTTCAAAATCGCTTTATGTACAGTCTATTCAAGGTAAGGAAAGAAAAAATGCTGGGTTCTTATGTGCAGAAATGTGACATCTTGCCAGTGGTATATGTCCATATTTTACACTTTGTTAAGGGCTATAGACCATGCCTTCCCCTTTAAAAAGCTGCATGTTTCAATGGAACAACTACCATTATAGGGTGGTGCACAAGTCAGTGTTGTCATGGTAACAGACTCAGGAGCCACAAAACCTGGGATTTTCTTTTTATCTTGAGGACAATATATCCTATATCCTTCCAAATATTAAGCCATTGGCCATGCATAAAGGACAGGCTACAGATGTATACATAAATATGTGTTTAATGTGTTCATTGAAGCCTTAAAGGGGTACTCCATTCATACGCACAATCACTGAGAAGGGGGTGGATGAAAACAATTACATCTTCTTACCTCCCCAGCTCCAGCGCTCGCGTCCACATCCAGCTGCTCCAGTCACTCGGTCTTTGGATGCATTCCGGTTTGAGATGGGCCTTGACGCATGATACTCAGCCATTAAGCAGCAGAGGTGGGACACTTCTAAAGCCGCTAAATGGCTGGGTGGGCCTGAGATGTCACGTCTCAAGGCCCATCTCAAACTAGGAAGCAGTTAGAGACCAGGACACCAGAGCAGCTGAATGCAGGCATCAGCACTGGAGCTGGGGAGGTAAGTAGATGTACTTGATTTTATCCACCCCCCTCCCTGGCCGAATTTATGTTTTAGGCATGTTTTTACGCTGTCCACATTGCCTTAAAAAAGTGGGACAGGCTTAGCACTATGGGGGCGTGGGCCTTGTGTGCCTGCCGGATTTACCATAATTTACATAAATTATAGTGCAATTCTGCACCACTTCAAAGCTAATGCAGATTTCTAAGCCTGACACATGGTCAGCCACAGCAGCGGCAGATTTATTTAGAGGCCGCTTTATATATCCAGCTCTGCTCACAGGAACAGGATTTTCCATAAGACCGGCATTTGAAACACCGGTCTTAGCAAATCCCCCTATTTTTTTGTTGGATAGGTTGCATTATAGAGATTAATAATGAAGAGATATATAACCTTTCCGTCAATGTCACAAGGAGTATGTATTTGAAACATATCTTTAGCTGAGCATGGAGGACGATCAAAACACTTGCTGGCTCCTTCATCTGACAAGACAAAAGATTTACATTAATGACAAAAAAAAGGTCAATAAAAATACAATTTTAGATGCAATTCTGCTTTCTTGCCAGTTGCGCCATTCCATTAACTCCAAAATTTTACCCACAGACATATATGGTTAGTGACACATACCATCAACTGGCACCAACCCCAAAACACAATCAACTTTGGTTCATTTAGTAGAAGTCAGGTACATTTATTAATTTCACAATCATAGGGTACCTGAGTATTGGGTCTCCTTATTACATTTACTACATTCCTTGGCTCCTTTGTCAGAATATGTGTTTCTGGGACAGATCTTGCAAAACGACGATCCTGGATTGTCACTGTATGTACCAGGTTTACAAGGAAAGCATTCCGATGTGTAAGCAACTCCTGGAAGACAAAAATACACAACAAAATGTACATTTGATTAAGAATTCCTACAACTGAATCTTTCTAAAAGCAAAAAGCCACTAATAACTAAAGACTGCTGGAAAACATAAGTTCAGCCAAGGCACTTCTAAGAAAACTGGTTGGTCTAATTGTACAGAAATGCTAAAGATCTTGTACAGGCAATTGTTTTGTTGGTTCCATTCTTTGGTGTAAAGCCTCAATATCATGAACACAATCTACATGTGTATATGTGTGTGTAATATGTGTGGCAGTAAACAAAAGGCAGCATGCAGTGGCCTGTGGCTTATGCCCCTATTCCACGAGTCGTTTGGAGGAGCAAACGAGCGCTATTAGCGCTCGTTTGCTCCTCGTTCCCCGCTTGCTGCCCCCGCTATTCAACGCGGCTGCAGCGAGCGGGTGAGTGTGGGAGGGGCTGCTCGGAGGATCGCTGATCGTCCGGGCAGCCCATAGGATATAGCAGCATCTGCTGCCGACGCTCCTATTCAACGGAGCGACGGCAGCAGATCGCTGCTATATCAGTCGCTTGTTTTTCAACATGTTGAAAAACAAGCGACTGCAACGATCAGCTGACATGAACGATGTCGGCTGATCGTTGCACTCTATTCCACCGGACGAATATCGTTCGTAGCGGCCGATATCGCGGCCTAAATGTAGAAATATTTCTCCAGAACACCCCTTAAAAAACATATCATCTAAACCCAGACAAGCTGACTTGTTATATATATGTTCCTCAAGTTGTTACGATTACAACGATATGTAACATGTATAACTTTTATTTTATCTGATGGCTTTTAAAAAATTCAAACCATTGTTAACAAATATATGTTCCTTAAAATTGCTCTATTACCAGGCTTATAGCGCTTTTATCCTTTGGGCTGTGTGAGGTGTCCTTTTTTGCGCCGAGATGTGTTCTTTCTATCTTACTTGCGTATATGCGACTTTTTGATCACTTTTTATTACAATTATTCTGGATTTGATATGACAAAAAAATTGCAATTTTGCACTTTGGGATTTTTTTGTGCTTACGCCATTTGCCGTGCGAGATCAGCAATGGGATAATTTAATAGTTTAGGCGATTATGCACGCGGCGATACCAAATATGTTTGTTTATTTATTCATTTTTATTTATAAAATGGGAAAAGGGGGTGATTCTGACTTTTTTTAGGGGAGGGGATTTTTTATTAATAAAAACACTTTTTTTTTTTTACTTTATACTTTAACTTTTAGGCCCCCTGGGGACTTTCAGTATTACTGCAGCGATCTCCCATAGAGATCACTGCAGTATACTTTATACAGCAATGATCGACGAGATTATTGCTGTATTACTCTGGTCTGCAGCAGACCAGAGGAATCAAATGCCGAGCCGGGATCAGCGTCGGAGCGTCGCTGAGACCCGGCTTGGTAATCAGAAGGGATCTCTCCTCCGCGATTGCATCGCGGGGGGAGATCACCCACTAGACACCAGGGAAAGGGGGACAGTAATACTTTTAAATACAGCTGTCAGATTTGCCAGCTGCATTTAAAAGTATTATTAGCGGGCACGGCGATCGGACCGCGCCTGCTAATAGCCGCGGTCCCGGGCTACACATGGCACCTGGGATTGCGTCGGTTCAGAGCGGGGTCGCCGTGCGGCCCCCCTCTGACGTACAGTTACGCCCTGATGTGGGAAGGGGTTAAAAACTGAACTGTATTTATTTCAAAAGCAGGACAGGAAGTGAGAAGGAGTGGGAACCAAAACCAGGAGTGGATTAAAAACACAGAAAGGATCTATTCACACAATGTTGAAATTGAGTGGATGGCCGCCATTTAATGGCAAATATTTGGTGTTATTTTAGAACAACGGCTGTTATATTGAAATAATGGCAGTTATTTACTGTTATATGGCGGCCATCCACTCAATTTTAACATTGTGTGAACAGATCCTTTCTGTGTTTTTAATCCACTCCTGGTTTTGGTTGCAATACTGACTGAAATATACGTAGTGTGAACGCAGCCTGAATGTGTCAAACAGATTCATGAAAAACACAGACACGGATCCAAGACGGAAGCAAAACGGATGACAACACGGACAATTTTGCACAGATCACGGAGATACTGTAGCTGGCAGACCACAATCACGGACTAGGAAAAACAATGAACGCATGAATGCAGCCTTAGAACCACTTTAAAACACCATATTCTGTGAAGAAAATTTGCTTGTCTGGAATGTAGTTTACCTTCAATAGTAATGTTCCTTATCAAGACAGGCTTCACCACCTTTGATCCCAGAAGAATCCCAGTAGTCCTCCAATACAAAATGTTGCTTCCAGATTTTAAAGCCACCTGCAATCGTACAATAAGAATGTAAATGTATACATTTTCCTTTATTTATTTATATTAAGAGGTTGGCACATTTTATGGCACACTTACAAGAAAATACTTTTGCTTTATGTTTAAATTGCACAGTGTGAGTTAAAGTGCACAAAATGGCACAGTAAAAACTACAAAGTAGGCGTAAGTTGCCTAATAATTCTGCACAGTAATAGTTACCTGCACAAATCTAAAAAAAAAAACCACTCCAAATTTAAGCTTTGATATCTATGAGTCTTTTGGGTTGATTGAGAAGATAGATTGTTGTTTAATAATAAAAAGAATCCTCTCAAATACAACTCACCAAATAATTCTGCACATAATGTAATTCTGAGGAATAATATGCAATGTATATGCAATGTATATGTTTGTATATCATGGGACTGTAAAACAATTCACAACACTGAGATAAATAGAAACTCATACCGAATGATGCATCCAGTCACTGTTCTCGGAGAGTTTCACCCACTTATCTGATGAGGAACTTGTTTCTTGACACTGGTCATTTTGAATCTGGCAAAGCAAAAACAGGCATTGATAAGGTCATATTCACAAGAACATCAGCCGAGATGCTCACCCGGCCGACACTGTAGTATCGGCTGGATGAACATCACTTTATTTGAATTGGAATACGAGCACATTCGGGTGTGTCTGCACTCCAATTGGCCATAGACCACAATGTAAACTACGTCCGGGAGCCGTACTTTACACTGTGAGTACAGCCTCACATCTTGTACGGACGCTGTTCACTGAATAAACAGCATCCGTTGTTGCAACTTGCAATTACGGCTGTGTTTATTGCAAAAATACAGAGTGTGAACACAGGTGCAAAAATATTCTAAAGGCTATACAGATACATGACAAACCCTTTAAAAGGTTTATTTTTACACAAAATATCTGACTAATTCCCACCAGTTGGTGTCTTGGGGCCCTATTACATGCAGCAATCATCGGCTACCAATTGCTATGCTACGTGTAATAGCTACATGCGCGGCAGACAGCTGACTGTCCACGCTCCCAGTCTTCTTCTGCGATGAGTATGCATCCCAGCACCAAGCGCTGTGACCGGTCTCTGAGCTGACAGGCCACTTAGCCAATCACTGGCCGGGATACAGATCACAAGAAAAGACCGGGAGCATGGACAGAAGTATTTACTGTTTGAGCAAGGGCTGCATGGACTCCGCTAACAATGTCTATGCAGCATTTGCTAAACAATTATTGAGCCATTTAATACACCCAGTAACTGAGCGCCAATCTAGCAGATTGTTTACAGTATTGATCCGGCCTTCATAAGCCTGTCTAAGAGGACCCTTACTCTTCCAACTCAGTTGTAAAGTTAGAGCATGAAAGTATACTCGAGGGTTAAAGCAGGAAAAACATTTGACTATGCCATCACATGTGCAGTCAGATCAGATGACATCAAGCAGGTTAGTCTTTGTCAGTTTATTTGAAGCCTGTTTCTGCAGTCTCATGAAAAGGTCAAAACCTGATTTTTATGAAATCACTGCGATTATTTAGTGGTGGCATAGGCCTATAAATTCCAACAGCTTGTGAGAATTTATGTTTTATGGGGTTTTGTATTATGGCTCATTGAAACTTTTCAAAGGGGTTGTCCGGTCTCGAAGAGTTTTTTTTTTTCAAGATGTGGCCCCTTGGAACTTTAGCAGGTATATTTACCAGGCCCAATCCCCACGGCAAGCGGTTTTACCAAAAGCCTGGTCTCTCTTTTGGTCAACTTCACCACTACTTTTCTGTTCCCTTTTCTGTTTACACAGGACATCAGCGGAACTAGTAAAGAAGAGGACCACCAGATTGGGTGCTCGGGAATCTAGTAGAAGCGGGGGAGCTGGGAGGCTGGGCAAGTATACCTCTGCCTGTTTTTTGTTATATTCCACATGAAACATGAAAAACAGAGGACTTTTTCACTTACAAGCATTGCTTCAAGAGAAGAACATCTCCATAATAAGGACACCATAAGAAACACCATATGGTGGCACAAAGCATGCCTACAGCTTTATACTAAAGAGCGTAATGAAACTCAATATGCCTCTGTACAGTAATTCTCCACATGGCCCTACCATATGCAGAAGGTCAGAAGGAAAATATGAGGTTTTCTAAATGAATTATAATAAACCATCACACTACATTGTGTGTGCAATTTTGAAGCAATTATATTTTTAATACTTTGCACATTCACGTTTTATGATGCAGTTTTTATGCCAAAACCAGATTTGGATCATAATTGTAGAGGAAGTATAAAATACTGAAACTACCTATGTCTTTCTTGAATCTTCTCTTGGTTTTAGATTCAAACCTGCATTAAAAAATCTGAATGTGTGAGACCACCCCTAGGCATCTTTCACATTAGCCATTAGATACTAGCCATTGTGCAGTCCGTATCTGCAGCATGAATCACCAATTGGGAATGAAGGGATATGTGCAACTGCGGACACCTTGAGGACAGTTGGGTGGTATATTATAAGGAAGTAAATTTACTAAAGTTTGATTCTCACATCCTTAGTCCTACCCGCAGCCATGGACAGGACTACGGATGAGTGAATCAGGTCTTAGTAATCTTTGCTTCCCTATAATATACTAAAACTGGCATAAAGGCGACTAAATATGCATAAATTATAGTTGAAATTATTCTTACAAAGAATTCAAAAAAGATGTTGTTGTCAAGGTATTGGTAATCGAAGGACACAGATCCAGCTTTCTTCAGATGCACAGCATAGATAAGGGATACAGTGCAGTCATCTCGATTCGATTCAATGTAGTTTCCCCGAGGAATCCAAGATGAGCTGATTAAACAAAATGATTAAACAAAAGAATTAGTATTATCTTATTGCCCTTTTTATAAAATTTTCCAAAACTAAATTTTTCTGAGTAACCCCTTAAAATAATGAGATGAATACATACACTGCTTTGTCTGCATTTACCCCTATTTTATGTTACTGTGTTGTGATTGAGTTGTATTTTTAATGACACCAAATTTAAATGCCATGGGAATGTAGTGAAAAAAAAGCAAACAAAACAGATGTCTTCCTAAGGTTCAATACATCTTGGTCAAAAGTTTTATTAACTGACGGAGACATTTTAAGAGTTTTGTAGGAAAAGGTAGGAAGAGGAGTGGTATGTTTGTTTTTGTCCAAGATTATAACCTAACATGCTTTGTGCTGCATATATTTACAGGGTGTGGTGTAAAGGGGTTGATACAAACGTGGATATGTAATGCATACACTAGATGGATGTCATACAAATGTACAATATGATTTCGGATTACAGATGTGTATTTTAAGGATTCATTGGTCTCTATAGAGAGATGTTACCTGTGCTATTATACATCACAGAGTCTATTTCTCGTTAATAAAATAAAGTGTGGCAGTATAAAATGACCTTTGCCCGGTACACTTGAAGGCATGAATGAGATATAATAGGTAGCTGATGGATTACTTTTCAGGATATAGGTCATGTGGCAGGGCTGCCATATCATCTTTGTGGGCTTGGCCTCATTCAGAAATGCGCAAATATTCTTTAAATGTACTAGATGTTGTAACTAGCAAAGATATACATGTTAGGACATTAAAGTAAAACATCTGTACAAATATATATATATATATATATATTTTTTTTTTTTTACTAATGTTACTAAATCTACCACACACTTAAAGCCCTATAACATCTATAACAAACATATATAAATAGATTATTGTTATACACAAAGTTATATACATTTGTAAATTTGAAAATTACTTCTATTTAAAAATCTCAAGCCTTCAAGTACTTTTCAGTATGCCCTGCAGGAAGTGGTGTGTTCTTTCCAGTCTGACACAGTGCTCTCTGCTGCCACCTTTGTCTGTGTCAGGAACTGTCCAGAGCAAGAGAGGTTTTCTATGGGGATTTGCCACAGAGATGGCGGCAGAGATCAGAAAAATATACCACTTCCTGCAGGACATACAGCAGTTGAAAAGTACTGAAAGGCTTGAGATTCTTAACAAAATAGATTTTTTAAAAATCTATATAACTTTTTGAGACCAGTTGATTTAAAAACATTTTTCTTTCCTTTGGTGTACCCATTTAATATAAAATAATGGAAATAAAACATAGATAAGCACAAAGGAAAGCATGGTGGGGAAAGAACCAAAGAACATACTTATCACAACTATCAGGTCTGCTTCCAGAAAAGTCAGCAGTGGTCTCCATAAATGTTGCCACATTGGAAAATCCTGATGGTATCTCGTCCCATTCATCAAATTTGATCCCAGTTCCCAATGAGTACGTTCCTGCTGCACACTCTGTGCATGACTGAGTTTTAATTTCCAAAAACTGCCCCGCATCACAGGAAAATGCTGAAAAACATAAGGCACCATGAGTAGACTGAAATAACGCCATTCTTGGAAGACATTTAAATGAAACAAGTATGTAGTGCAGAATGACTGAAATGCAACAGACCAAACACTGAACGAAAAGGAAAAAATGAAAACAAATGTTTTCGGAGCTTATCAATACAGATACAGGTCAGTTTTATGAAACAGGTTTATCACATTGACAGAGGCCGATGTTAAAGAGTCACTGTCGTTAAATTTTTTTTTGCAGAAATCAATAGTCCAGGCGATTTTAAGAAACTTTGTAATTGGGTTTATTAGCCAAATCTGCCATTACCTGCATGTAAAAAGCCTTTTCCCAGGTCCCCCCCTCCTCTCCTTTCTGCTGTTCACTCCTCAGAATCAGGAAATCTCGACTGTTTTTTCATCTCTTTCATCAGTCGGATCCTGTCTGGTCTATGAAGAGGGGAGGGGGAAGGAGCGAGATTAGCGGGCAGCTGAGAGCCGAGAACAAAGGATTGGTCAGCAGGGGAACTATTCAGAGCCCTAATTAGAGGTCAGAGAGGTCAGTGTTGATGTCAAAGGAGAGAGCCCAGGATGTGAATGTAAATTAACTCTTTGTTGTCCTGTTTTGCTGCTTTTACTTTCTCTCTCCATAGGAAAACCATGAAGACAGGGGGGGAGAGCTTCAAACTGCTTTTTCATGATAAAAATTCATTTTTCGGCTAATAAACCCAATTACAAAGTTTCTTAAAATCGCCTGTACTATTGATTTATGCAATAAAAATTTTAACGACGCTGACACTTTAAGGACGAAGCGAGCGCCGACCTGTCAGATCAGTGCTCCCTTCCTCCTCATTCCCCACTCGCTGTCTGTGCGTGTAATTGAGCGGGGAAGAGTGTGGGGGGTTGTGTGAAACTGTGGGGGGCTGCCCAGACGATCTGGATGGCCCATAGGAGAGTGACGTGCAGCAGACCGTCACTGTGCTGATCGTTTTGTTTCAGTATGTTGAAAGATCACGATCAGCCATCGTGCATGCCGGCTGATCGTGACTTTTTAACAAGCCCTATTACACCGAGCCATTATCGGCCATAACAGTCAGTAATCGGCCAAGTACGGCCTATAATCGCTTTGTTTAATAGGTCCTTTACTTAGAAATAGATATCTACACTTGATATGACTCCACATACAGCTTTAGGCTGGGTTTACACCCTGTATGACACCGGCTGTTCTGTGACCCGGCCGTGTCACAGAACGGCCGGTGTCAGTGAAGATTATCCCGGCCGGTACTGCACTTGAATGAACTTCATGTGTTTTGAATTGGGATGCAGGTGCATCCGTGTGTGCCCTCATCCCATTTCACCATAGCACACAATAAAAAGTGCGGCCGGAGCAGCATTTTCTATTGTGTGAGCTGTCAGTGTTGTGTGGCTGCTATTCAATGAATATCAGTTGCAAAAAAACGGATATGTCGCAAAATAACTGACATGCTGCTAGGACTCCTGGCCGGAGTGTGTACTATGTGTATACACTCTGGCCAGGATTCCACTGACTGCAATGCAACATGAATTTTTAACTGAACCAAATGTTATCACCATGTAATCTCAGGGCAGTGCTGACAAAGCAAAGTCTACTATCTTAATTTGTTTCAGGGCACTCAATATAAATGGCATTCCTTTAGACCTGAATTTCCGGTCATTCTTGCTGGACTGGTTACACATAGCCTCCCACTTAATGCTCCTTGGCTATGTATTGTGAGATGTCTAAAGATCTGCACTAACTGTGCATTTCATGCCTTCTTAATATTAACCCTTTTGTCTAACCATTTAGACAGCTCTAAAGGAGCAAATAAACACCTGTGAGAAAAAGTGATACCACTTATAGTATAGTATAAAATTAGAATCAAAGATATCTATACTACAACCTTAAAGGAGAAGTCCAGGCAGAACTTTTTTTTTTTTTTTTTTCAAAAGTGCCGGGAAGGGGTAGGATAAAAGAAATGAAATGCTTTTACCCTCCTAGCCACATACTGCCACTCCAGTCCCCAAGTCCCCGGCGGCTCCCTAGTCTGAGTCGGGACCCAGGTCATAAAGTGTCAGGTCCGTTCAGCCAGTCAACGGCCGAGGTGGCACCCCACTACAGCTGCTGTATGTAGTATGTAGTTTAGGCTCAGGTATTGAAAAGTATTGGAAAGGGAGATAGGGAAACTACATGCAATGTCCAGGTCAGTAACCAAAGTCATATGAAAGTCACGGGAAACGGTGAAGTTGCAGTAAACAACCATTTATCTTCAGGGGAGGCTGCAATGAATCACACATTTTTCTGTGCAGAAAAGACGTGAGAAATAAAACATTAAACATGCATGACCAACTCTTTTTTTGTTGTTCATGGTCGTTTAGTTGAAACTCTTGAATATAACACATACAGATACATATTACCCCAGCTCTAGGTTACTTTTGTCACTATTGTCACACAATAACAGTAATATTTAGTCTAATATTGGTGTTTTATATTTCCCTTTGGAAATAGATTGTAACAAATACACATGGGAATTTAAACAGACAGGAGGAGATTTATCAAACATGGTGTAAAGTGAAACTGGCTCAGTTGCCCCTAGCAACCAATCAGATTCCACCTTTCATTTTCCAAAGAGTCTGTGAGGAATGAAAGGTGGAATCTGATTGGTTGCTAGGGGCAACTGAGCCAGTTTCACTTTACACCATGTTTGATAAATCTCTCCCATTGTGTAAATGTGTGTTTGTCAGCATATTTATTATTTATTCTTATATTCATCAGTAACTGCCTTTGAATGAGATGCCAAATGTATTCTACTCATAAAGACTACTATTCCTGAGTGGATATCCCCTCTCTCTATTTATGCTCAAGATTGTGTATATATCTCTAGAGGAATAAACCTTTACATTTCCTTGTACTTAACGCTTTGCGGTTGTCACGGCAATGACTAGCAGCCCTCCTAAAGTAGCACACGTCTTTTATATTAGCATGACAGATCTCCAGAAGGCTCTCCATATTGTGATTCTTACAGACAGCCTTTACTTATTAAAACAATCATTTCGAAGCACACTTCGTCTCATGAAATTAAATCCACTTCTATAAATTAATTACATTTTCTGTAATTACTTAGACTGCTGACCTTTATGTTACACCACAAGACACACTTAAAGACAAATGCCACCTACATATGACCAGAGATTGAGAGATTTGAAATCTCCATTCAGTAATACATGTTTTATAAGGAAGGCGGACAGTTCTGCTCATGTAAAGTGTCACTGTATTCAGGTGCAAAGTGCTTGAGAGTTGGTAAAAAATTATATACTTTGGGGGAGATTTATCAAACATGGTGTAAAGTGAAAGTGGCTCAGTTGCCCCTAGTAACCAATCAGATTCCACCTTCCATTTTCTAGAGAGTCTGTGAGGAATCAAAAGTGGGATCTGATTGGTTGTTAGAGGCAACTGAGCCAGTTTCACTTTACACCATGTTTGATAAATCTCCCCCAATGAGTATCAGAGGAAACCAGGCCTTGACCGAGATTTAGAGACAAAGCCTCGCATAGGTCTTTGCTGTATCCACAAAATGGTTTTAAAAAAATTGCTTTTTTGATGCGCTGGAGCAATAAAAATTGGTTGAAAATAGGCTCATATCTAGTAAGCTGTGGTGAGTTGTAAACTCTGCAAAACCCCAATACAAATCCCGCTGCACATTGCTGGTGTCTACAGTGAATGTGAGTGGTCCTCTGTGTGTGAAAGGAATCATTCATTTTTTTAGACCTGACTCTATTAGACTTAGGCCTCATTCACAGAACAGTCTCCACCAATGGTATACACAGGAATTCAAACTTATTCTGCAGAATAGCCAAAGACTTCAACAGCCTAACAGCCTGCTTGTTACTACATGTGGTCTGATTTATGCCAGTACGTATTTTATTTGAAGGATGGAAAAGCGTAGACTAAATATAATACATACCGGTATATACAGACCACCTTGCAATAAGAATTTAAAGGGGTTATCCAGCGCTACAAAAACATGGCCACTTTTCCCCCTACTGTGGTCTCCAGTTCAGGTGCCGATTGCAATAAAGCTCCATTTACTTCAATGGAACTGAGTTTAAAACCCCACCCAATCTGGAGACAACAGTAGGGGGAAAGTGGCCATGTTTTTGTAGCGCTGGATAACTCTTTTAAGAATCTGCTGCTAACAACTTGGTGCCGATGCCACAGCAAACCTTCAGAGGTCTTGTGTTACCAAAACTGCTCTGACCTGTTGAGGTGTGGACTCCACAAGAGGTCTTTCACAATATTATATAGTTGGTTTTAACTTATCACTGATCAGTTTATACATAATTTTATTCTATATTATTTGTTCTGTTTAAGAAGCACAAAGTAACCACTACCTTATGCAGTTTTGGGTGATTTTCCCAGTGACGGTCATTAGGTTATATAGTCAGACAGCTGTGCAATAATTTACATTCACAAAAGTCATAACTGACAGTGTCATTCAAAATGCCCTCTGTTGGCATAATGACTACAGGTCACATCCAACTAGCAACAAATCACAATCATCTTTCCTACATAGAGTTAACAAATTATTAATAACCTTTTATCTCCTGATGCAATTATATGATGTCTTTTCATTCAGAAGACAGAGATGAAATCACAGGAGTTTGGATTTCTGTTTGTAAACTACAGATTTACCATTTAATACAAAAATACACATTAAACTAAGCTGATGTGGCGTCAAAAGTCCAATACTATCAGTATATATTGTTACTGCCCACAAAACCTGGATTAAAAGGGGTTTAACTGTAGCAGAGTACATACACAGATGTCCGGATGCTTTGTTCTCTCTATTGCCTTTACACCCTATACATCAGGCACACAGATGGTACAACCAAGAAAAAGACAGACAGACAATGTCCAGCTCGAAAATTGTTGACAAATTATTAACAACCTTAAAGAACAACTCCGGCAGTAGGGTAAAAAACACTAACAGACACAAATCCTATACTCACCATCCCTCCTGAGTTAATAGACATTTAAAATTCCTGCTGGCTGCTGCCCCGTTAGCCCCGTCCGCATCTTCGGTTCTTCTGCACATCCAGGTTACTGGTGCGTGTGCGCACTGGCAGCATTTTTATTGGCTGGATCGCATCACATAGCTTCTAGCTTGCTCAGCCAATCAGAGCTGAGCAAGCTGGAAGCCATGTGATGCGATCCAGCCAATGAAAAGGTTGCCACTGCGCACAAGCACCAGTAGCTTTTTCTCTCCCATTCATTCAAATTTACACTGTGCTGCAGACAATGGAATCCCGGACGGAGTGTATACACATAGGGGGACATGTATCACCCGGCGTACTTTTTCGGCGTAAAGTGCCGATATGCGAATGATTTTATTCGCAAATCGCCGATTTGCAAATTAAATATTGCATATCGGCACTTCACACCGAGTACGCCTGTGGGGCGGGGAGGGTGTGTGGAGGGGCCGTTACGGGGGGCGCGGACTCAGAGGTAGGTCTTCGGCTGTGCGCACCGACGCACACAGGATTTATGTAGAGGCAGTCCACCTCTACATAAATCTCCGCAGCGCCGGAGATGTGGGGACATTTATAAGTCCGGCGTAAAAAACGCCGGACTTAATAAATGTCCTCCATAATATACACACTGGCCGGAATTGCAAGTGGCCGCAACGAAAACTTACATGTCATTTTTATCCACCACTATTCATTGAGTCCGCCGGCATTTTCCATTGTGTAAAATGGTGAATTGAGATGCAGGAGCACACAGATGCGCCCGCATCCCAATTCAATAGAAATAAAGTTTATCTGGCCAGGATAAATTTCACTGACACCGGCTGTTCTGTGACGCCGACGGGTCACCGAACGGCTGGTGCAGTGGCGTAGCTTTAGGGGTCGCCATGGCGACCGGGCCCCTACGCACGGCCCCCCTTGCCACTTGTGACACTGTCACTTTAAGCATCCCGAGAAGCTGCAGCCGCGCAGCTTCTCGGGATGCACAGATCGCTTTGATGTTCCGCCCGCACAGTGAGCGGGCGGAACATTAAAGCGATCAGAATACAGGAGAAGGACCTGTCAGCGTCCTCCTCCTGTATTCTCTCCCATAGGCTGCCGGCACTTCATACCAGCAGCCTATGGGAGGCCGGGACGTGACCTCTCCGGCAGGCGTGATGAGCCGGAAGTCCCGTCCCTGCGGCTCGCAAGATGGAGCCCGAAGAGGAGGAGGAGATCTGCTGCCTGCACAGCGTGGATTAGGTGAGTAGGATGTTTGTTTTTTTAGGGGCACCTCTGGGGGCATTATTAGTATATGGGGGCACCTCTGGGGGCATTATTAGTTCTTGGGGGCACCTCTGGGGGCATTATTATTGTATGGGGGCACCTCTGGGGGCATTATTAGTTCTTGGGGGCACCTCTGGGGGCATTATTATTGTATGGGGGCACCTCTGGGGGCATTATTAGCATATGGGGGCACCTCTGGGGGCACTATTAGCTCATGGGGGCACCTCTGGGGGCACTATTAGCTCATGGGGGCACCTCTGGGGGCACTATTAGCTCATGGGGGCACCTCTGGGGGCACTATTAGCTCATGGGGGCACCTCTGGGGGCACTATTAGCTCATGGGGGCACCTCTGGGGGCATTATTATTGTATGGGGGCACCTCTGGGGGCATTATTAGTATATGGGGGCACCTCTGGGGGCATTATTATTGTATGGGGGAACCTCTGGGGGCATTATTAGTTCATGGGGGCACCTCTGGGGGCATTATTATTGTATGGGGTACCTCTGGGGGCATTATTAATTCATAGGGGGCAACTCTGGGGGCACTATTAGCTCATGGGGGCACCTCTGGAGGCATTATTAGTTCATGGGGGCACCTCTGGGGGCATTATTAGTTCATGGGGGCACCTCTGGGGGCATTATTAGCTCATTGGGGCCATCTCTGGGGGCATTATTAGCTCATGGGGGCACCTCTGGGGGCATTATTAGTTCATGGGGGCACCTCTGGGGGCATTATTAGCTCATGAGGGCACCTCTGGGGGCATTATTATTGTATGGGGGCACCTCTGGGGGCATTATTAGCTCATGAGGGCACCTCTGGGGGCATTATTATTGTATGGGGGCACCTCTGGGGGCATTATTAGCTCATGAGGGCACCTCTGGGGGCATTATTAGTATATGGGGGCCACCTCTGGTGCCATTATTAGCTCATGGGGGCACAGCAGGGAATCCTACATACAGGGGGCATCCCACATTCCTACTCGCTTTACTGCACATTACACCACACAGCGCAGTTACTATGGGAGCCTACAGGAGGGAGGAAGGGAAGGAAGTTGCTAGAAATGTGCAGAGCCTAAATTGTTTGTCTCGCAGGTTCTAAGGGGATGAAACATATCTGGAAAGAATCATCATGGAGGTCTGGGCCGGATGGAGAGGAAAAGGGAAAGTGACGCCTCAGATCAAAGAAGACATTACCGGTGAGTCACTGTATGACGGTTTTCTTATTTTGTAGAACATCATTTAGTAGGGGTGCCCCGAGGTGGAAAAGGTTGGGAAGCACTGCGCTAATCTGTCCCGCTGCGCCCACTGGCACATGCTGTCATCTGATTGGTCCTCTTACCTAATCAGATGACAGCAAGTACCAGCGCCCCCTCCTCCAGACATCTGCCTTGGCGGCCCAAGCTGTGTCCTATGGCCGTATCTTTACCGCGTTGAGCTCCAGCTTGTGCTGCATCTACATTATCTGTACTCAGAGATATCACTGTGTTATCTGTGGTGTTACATAGGACTGCAGGGGACATCTACTACATGATCTGTACTCAGAGATATCACTGTGTTATCTGTGGTGTTACATAGGACTGCAGGTGACATCTACTACATTATCTGTACTCAGAGATATCACTGCGTTATCTGTGGTGTTACATAGGACTGCAGATGACTACTACATTATCTGTACTCAGAGATATCACTGTGTTATCTGTGGTGTTACATAGGACTGCAGGGGACATCTACTACATGATCTGTACTCAGAGATATCACTGTGTTATCTGTAGTGTTACATAGGACTGCAGGAGACATCTACTACATTATCTGTACTCAGAGATATCACTGCGTTATCTGTGGTGTTACATAGGATTGCAGATGACTACTACATTATCTGTACTCAGAGAGATATCACTGTTATCTGTGGTGTTACATAGGACTGCAGGTGACTACTACATTATCTGTTCTCAGAGGGATATCACTGTTATCTGTGGTGTTACATAGGACTGCAGGTGATATCAGGTGACTTCTCCAGGTTGCAGAAGTTCAAACTTCATCGTGCCCTGCTGACAGTTTATAATGGGAGTTGTAGTTGTGCAGCATGTGGCTCTTCAGGTTGCAGCACTACAACCCCCATCGTTTCCAACTGGCAGTTCATGATGAGAGTTGTAGTTTTTCAGCTGTAGAGTCAAAGATTGGAATACAATGATTAGACAATGACACAGTACAGTCCATTAATTATAGGGGGCAGTAGTGCAGTACATGAGGTGGAGGCAGTGACAGGGCATTAGAACATAGTGGCACATTAGAGTAATTGGATATAACGTTAGATAGGACTTTGCCTGATCGGGGGGAGATGGGGGGGCCCACAAGCTAAAATTTTGCACCAGGGCCCATCAGCCTTTAGCTACGCCCCTGGGCTGGTGTCATACATTGTGTGAACATGGCCATAGGCTGTATCCATGTTTTGCAGGAGCAGCATCCACCTTCTTTAACAACCGCTAATCAAATGCTGCACGCTCGGGTTCAGACGAGGTTAGCTCATCCTTATTAAATAGCTGTTAGGCAAAGTAGACACATCCAGCTGTGCCTCCATAACATAAAAAAGGCTATTATTCTCCTGGAAAATGTCAAAAAGGCTTTCCCCACCCCCTGACGTGCACCAAGTTGGAATGAAAGCACAGACCTATATATTAAAGAATCCATGAGTCTCCTTCACGTGACAGATATCTAAAGTGTCCGCAGATTGGAACCTGAATTAGATGTGATAGATAGTAGAGATGAGCACACTGTCGGATTAATCTGACGATGTTAGCAGTTTAGAACATTGAAAAAAAAACTCCTCCTCGGGCACCACCAATATTGTATTAACTGAGTGCTAGCCACTAGACTCCAAAGGACATGGTACAAAAAGACAAGGAACTGAGTATAGAAAGGCAGGCTGAACCTCAATATATAATGTACAAAATATCTATAGATTATCTATTGATATTTTGTACATTATATATTGAGGTGTAGCCTGCCTTTCTATACTTAGTTTCTTGTCTTTTTATAGCAGTTTAGAACATGACTTGCAGCCGACAGATTCACTTTGAGGGTAACTTCACACGTAACAGAAAAGCAGCGGATTTCGCGTCATCCTGCTGTGAGTATGTAAGCGGCAGCTCCCTTAACCCTCAGCATACATTACCCGTCCGCGCTCTGGCTTGTTTTGTGGCTCCTGCCGACTGGACGTCCCGCTCAGCCAATCAGTGTGCTGCGGCGGGACAGCGCATTGTTGGCTGGGATGGGGGACATGGGGGATGACACGAAGAGGGATGACAACTCCGCTGCAATTATGTAATCCTATTGAAACTCAGAGTAGCGTAATCACAGCGGATTTCGTTGTCAACATGCAGCATGAAATCTGCTGCGATTTCGTTACGTGTGTAGCTACCCTAAAGAAACACTGAGCAAGAGTGATCCAGTATCCACTATCTAAATAAGTAAGTAAATAAGTAAGTAAATAAGTAATAAGTAAATAAGTAAATAAGTAAATAAGTAAGGTTCCCTCTTCACAGAGAGATTTATCTGACAGATTCTTGAAGTCAAAACCAGGAACAGGCTATAAACAGAAAACAGGTCATAAAGGAAAGACTGGAGGGGGCGTGGCTTGCCAATGGAGGAGTGAGGACGCGTCTTGGCTCTGCTCCGCTCCAGCCCTCACCCTAACACCCCGTTAAGGCTGAACCACCTACCTTTTCTTATCCCATGAACCGCCCGAGGAAGGAGAGGAACTCTCCGGCTACCTCTGAGGCTGATTTGGGCTCGATCCGGCATTTCTTTGACAAGAAAACAGGCAGAAGCTCTAAGACCTCCAGCACTAAGATGGCCGCCGCCACGCGCGCCACTGCCTCTGCCCGCCTGCATGAACATGGTGCGGTCTCCCCGACACCCTCAGGTCGCTCCCGAGGTACAGATATGGAGGAATCTGATGATGACTGGGACCTCAAGACATATATAAAAGCGTTACCCACGAAAGAGGACTTTGAACGCTGCGTCACACGGCTGGAGACCAGCTACAAGAAAGAGGTAGATGCTATCAGGGGGGAAATTAAGCACTTAGGCCACAGAGTGCTTGAGTTAGATAACCAACAGGAGGCTATACAAGACAGGCTGAACTCTCACTCTGCCATTCTGCATGATCACTCGGTTAAAATACAGGATCTCCTCACTATGCAGGAGGACATTGAAAATCGCCATAGGCGTAATAATATCCGCCTGCTCGGCATCCCTGAGACTGTGCTGCCTCCTGACCTAGAGGCTGCAGCCCAGTGTCTGTTTGCTACTCTCCTTGGCCCCGACCACAATGTTCCGATTGAACTGGACCGTATACACCGGTCCCTAGGTGCTAAACCTCCTGAAAATGCCCCTCCGAGGGATGTACTCTGTCGGGTGCACTTTTATAAGGAAAAAGACAAGATCATGGCAGCGGCCATAGGCAACGGCCCCTTCGATCTGGATGGCACACCTATAACCTTATTGCCTGACCTATCACGCCGCACCCTGCAGCTTCGCGGAGCCCTCAAACCCATCTTAGAGGCGCTGAGAGAGAAAGGTATACAGTACAGATGGGGGTTCCCCTTCCAGCTGATAGTCCGCCATGGCGGTAAGTCAGTGATTTTCCGACACCTTGGTGATCTGCCTGCTTTCTTGGAGCCCTCGGACTGCCTATGATCTCGCTCCCAGATTGGTTGTCTGTCTTGGTCCCGGTAGACCCCCCGCGCAGGGAAAGATGGCATGAGGTTCCACGCAGAAACAGATCCTCTGGCTCTCCGACTACTCCAAGCAATAGCCCTCCAACCTGAAGTGACTGTATCCTGTTATTTCTTCCTGCCGTTAATACGGCTTCTGTTGGGGAACTGCGCTACTGAGTCATGAACATTGCTGATAGTACTTGTACTATCCCCTATCATTTTCTCCATGTTTGATTTGGGTGTTGTTATTGGTTCGGCTTACACGTTTGTGGCATTTTCTAAGTTCATTTGTGGTGAGCGTTATGCTCATCATGGGGTGTCTGGGGGAGGGGGGTGGGGGTGGGAAGTGGGTGCGGAGCCTCTTTACGGGTCCTTTTGGTTTCCTGGGCTTTCATCCCCCCCAGTAGGGCTTGTAGGCAGCTGGCTGACTATGATCATACTTGTATTCTGTATCTTTCTTTTTCTTTTTTTCAGTGGAGCACAGATTCATATTTAGTTATGTTTTGCACTTGCTTTTCTTATGGAAGACTTTATCTTTCTTTTGTTTGTTTTCTCAGTTGTTTTCTTACATTCTGTCTCTTTTCTTTCTTTCTTTCTCTACCCTTCCCTGCTACTAACCCCTCTCCCCCCCCTTCCTCCCTTCCCTCCTTTCCTTCCTCCCTTCCCTCCCTTTCTAGCCACCACCCTCCCTACCCCCTGACCCTTTCCCGCTTCCCCTTTAGATGACCTCCTATGGATACTATAAAGGTATGTTCCTTTAATGTGAAAGGCATGAATGTGCCCCAAAAGCGAAGCCAAATTCTATATTACCTCCAGAAGCGTAAGGTCTCTATAGCACTGTTTCAGGAAACGCACTTCCAGACGGTGTTTTGCCCTAAGCTCTCGTATAGAGATTACCCAACTTGGTATCATGCCACAAATGATAAGGCAAAATGTAAGAGAGTCTCTATTGCCTTCCATCGTTCCTTTCAGCCGGACATTACCAATGTATTGAGAGACCCTTTGGGTCGTTACCTTTGTTTACAATTTTCATACGCCTCACAATTGTTCACTGTTGTCTCTGTTTATTTCCCAAATCAGGGCCAGGTCCAATTTGGACTAGATTTTCTCCACCGTTTGGATGAGTTTGCAGGTTCCTCTAAGATCATCATGGGCGGGGATTTTAACTGGGTCTGGAACCCAGAATTAGACTCCTCCAGCGGTAAGTCATCCCTTTCCTTTGCAGCGCTGCGTAGACTGAGGAAAGAATTCCACTCCCACCACCTTATAAACGCCTGGCGCGTATTGCACCCGACCAATAAAGATTATACTTTCTTCTCCTCTCCCCACTCCTCATATAGCCGCCTGGATATGATATTTGTCAGCCACCCGCTCTTATCATGCACACCTACGGCCTCTATTGATGCCATAGTCTGGTATGATCATGCTCCAGTTCATTTGGGCCTGGAGTTCAATAAGCATAGCTATCGGCCTTTCTCATGGAGGCTCAATGATCATTTGTTACGTGACTCTTTGTGCCATTCTGAGGTACAAAATGTCATCACTACCTTCCTAGAAACTCAGAGAACTGATCCTACAGCTGCACCTATTAAATGGGAAGCCTTGAAGTGTACGGTTCGTGGTATCTTCATGGCCAATGGGGCGCGGCTCAAAAAGGCGAACTCCCTAAAACTCCAGCAACTATTTGCCACTCTGGCTCAGGCTGAGACACAGAATAAGAGGGCCTTTTCTGTTGAACTCCAGGCCCAGATCTCTACAACCCGCCAACTGATTCTTTCAGCTCTGGATAAAAAATATCTCTGTATGCGTGAGAAATTGCACCGGGGCTATTATGAACATGCTGATAAGAGTGGCTCGTGGTTGGCAAGATCTCTGCATGCGAGAAAGTCCTCCTCATATGTCCTTTCCCTTAACTCTGCTTCTAGGGGGAAATTGCACACCACATCTCAAATTTTGGAGGAATTTCGGTCCTACTATGAATCCTTGTATCAACTGAAACCTAAATTCTCTCAACTTTCTCCTTCTTTACTTAAAGAGAAGATTCTTTCATATCTGCGTAAAAATAAACTTCCTACCATCCCGGAGGAGAAGTGGTTGGAATTGGAGCAACCCATGGGCCCTGAGGAACTGAGTGTGGCAATTAAGAATCTAGAAATTGGTAAGAGCCCGGGGCCCGTTTTTATAAGACGTTCAGTGGATCCCTCGCCTCCCCGCTGCTGGAATCTTACAACTCCATCTTACAGGGTGCTTGTTTTCTGCCTCAGGCCCTCAGCGCTCATATATCGGTTATCCCGAAGCCGGGTAGGGATAGGGAAGCTTGCTCCAATTATCGCCCTATATCTCTAATTAATCTAGATATTAAAATGTATTCTAAAATCCTTGCCATGTGGCTGGGTCCCTTGCTTCCCTCCCTGGTTCACTACGACCAAGTTGGATTCGTGCCCGGGAGGGAGGCCAGAGACAACACCCTCATGACGTCCTCTCTCATGGCCGCCGCCAGACAATATAAGATTCCCACTTGTTTACTTTCTATTGACGCCGAAAAGGCATTCGATAGAATAGGTTGGGATTTCATGAAACTAGCCCTTGAGGAGATGGGCATGGGCCCTCACATGTTACAATTCATTCTTTCCCTCTATGAGGGTGCTCTTGCTTGTGTGAGGGTAAATGGGTCCCTGTCTTCTCCCTTTGCCATACGTAACGGGACAAGACAGGGATGCCCTCTGTCGCCCCTATTATATGCTCTCAAAATGCAGGGCCGATTCTGGGGTTTCTGCTGCCTGAGGCAAACCTCAGGCGGCCGCCCCCTGACAACCCCCCCCCCCCCCGCCGCCGTAACCGAATCACCCGCGCCTGCACCCCCCGCACCCCCCCCCCCCGCCGTAACCGAATCACCCGCGCCTGGACGCCCCGCACCCCCCCCCCCCCCCCCCCGCGGGCCGGCCCTGCAGCCACTCACCTGTCCTGCAGCAGCCGTCCCGTCCCGCTCACCGCTGTCTCCCGACCCTGCAGCCGCTCACCTGTCCTGCTGCAGCTGTCCCGTCCCACCGCTGTTCCTTTCTGCGCTCCAGTGCCGTCAGTCAGCAGCTGTCATCGCCCTCCAGAGAGTCGTGAGTGCCTGGGGTCAGCGGGGGCATCGCGGCCCCCGCTGACCACGGGCACTCACGACTCGCTGGAGGGCGATGACAGCTGCTGACTGACGGCGCGGGACAGCGGTAAGCATTGGCGGCGGGACCGGACGGCTGCGGCAGGACAGGTGAGCGGCTGCAGGCGCAGGGCTGCTGTCTGCCGCCCCCTGCAGGGGCGCAGAATCTGCCGCCTGAGGCGGAATACTCATTCCGCCTCATGGCAGAAACGGCCCTGTCAAAATGGAGCATCTGGCGGTGGCTCTGAGACAGAACCCTTCTATCCCTGGCCTATCACTCGGCGGACAGACACATAAATTCTCTCTTTATGCAGATGATCTGCTACTGTATCTTACCTCTCCACGAACTTCCTTACCTGCTATTCTGGCGGAGTTTGAGGAATTTGGCTCCATGGGTACTTACCCAAAGTCAATGCTCACAAATCTGAACTCCTGAATGTCTCCCTACCTTCAGGAGAGTTCGACTGGATAGCTACACAGTTCCCTTTTTTAGGTTCAACCCAGACAACTAAAGTATCTTGGCGTTAATATTACAAGTGACCTGAATGACTTATTTGGAGCCAACTTCCCCCCACTTCTGAAGTCTATTGAGACAAACCTGAGAGTTTGGTCCTCCCTCACCCTATCGTGGTTTGGTAAGATGGCAGCCCTAAAAATGGACATATTGCCTAAAATTCTTTATCTGATGCAGGCCTTACCATGTTCCATACCGGGGTCATACTTATCTAAACTTAGAACTCTGACATCCTGTTTTTTATGGCACCCTGGTAATCCGCGCATCTCACATAAAATCCTCATTAGGTCGAGGGAGGGAGGTGTGGGCCTACCGGACTTCAAACTTTATTACCGGGCGGCTGTCTGCACCCGGATTTTAGACTTATGCCATCATGGATCCACCAAGAGATGGGTGGCCTTTGAGACGGCACTTTCCCGGGCCCACCCCTCTGCCCTCCCGTGGCTCCCACCTTCTGATCGCCCGGTAGGTACCTCTGTTCCTTATGTGACAAGGCTGATCCACTCACTGTCCACTCATTTCTCAATGTGACTACTCCACAACTCTCCCAGAATGCAGCCATTGCAATAACCCAATCCCAGTGCTCATATGGACACGGGTTCTCTTCATGAGACAACCCCTGAAATGTGTATACAGTATAACTAGTTACAATAAAACATGTCTGTATTTTTTATAAGCAGGTCCAACAGGCATCACATCTACACCCATAGGGTACAAACACACACACCGTATACGCAGCATATTTTCTGCTGCGATACGCAGCAGATACGCAGCAGATTAGATCTAAATAACTGAACACAGCATCAAATCTGCACCATCAAATCTACTGCAGATCTGCTGCGTATACGGTGTGTGTTTGTACCCATAATCTAAATATTAGACACTTTCTGCAGTCTGGTACAATTAATGATTAATGTCTAAAAGATTTTCCGCTGTGCCCTCATTGCAGTGCATTAAGGGAAAGACACACTGCTGTTTTCATCAGCCAAGCTAACTCAGGACAATGGGGCTATTCACTTCAACAGATGTAGAGTGACACAGTCAATAGGGTGTGAATAAAGCAGTTATTACCTGTTGCTAAATAATTTACCACTCTGTAACTATACCAACACAAAAATCCAAAGGGAAATAAATATGACAGAACTTTCACTTACATATTTCTTTTTTTGTATTTGTTCCCCTAATATTTTGTACTTCTTTAATATAGAGACACTTTTATGCACTCCATTTTGGAAATAAACATTTAAGAATTCCATGGTATATTGGTTAAAGGGGTTATCTATCCTTTAAAAACTAATGGCCTTAGATAATCTGTAAGTCTTAGATTGTCAGGGGCCCAACTGCTGGCACGGTGGGCTGATCAGCTATTTGACCATGTAGTGAATATAATGTGGGTGTTGCAGCCTCTAAATGTACCTGCAACAGCTGTATTATTTGAAGTAGCAGTGCAAAGTACTGCAGAGTTATTCAGTTCACCTGCTTGGGACATCAGCGCAGCACCTCCTACTACCGCTATTAGTATGGCTATTCCATGTACAAGCCGAGATACATGTTGAGAGGCTGCCACACTCACCTATCTAATATAGATAGCCTATCCTGAGAGTAGACCAACTATTTCTAATGTTTGGATAGCCCCTTCAAAACACTGTACAATGAAAAGTTTAAAACGTTAAAAAATACATTGTAACAGGGATGTGGTAGCACAAATATTCCATACCTGAAGATGTTACCATTTACTGGCAGCAAGCAGAGATGCTTGATATAAATATAATTTTATACAATAAGTACGCTATACATAAAACAGAAATGGCATTTATACAGACTATGAACTTCAACAGCATTTCCAACCTAGCAGCTTATATGTAGATGCAGTCAGCATCCCTGTACGGATACTGCATAAAATCTATTCACTAAAGCAGCGTTTCCCAACCGGGGTGGCGCGGCACACTGGTGTGACGGGAGAACCCGCCAGGGGTGCCGCGGGATCCCGGTGGGAAATGTGCGCTGTCTCTTTAAGCATCCCAAGAAGCTGCAGCCGCGCAGCTCCTCGGGATGCACGGATCACTTTCATGTTCCGCCCGCACTATGAGCGGACGGAACATTAAAGTTAGCAGAATATAGGAGCAGGAAGTGTCAGCGTCCTGCTCCTATATTCGCTCCCATAGGCTGCCGGCACTTCATACCAGCAGCCTATGGGAGGCCGGGACATGACCTCTCCGGCAGGCGTGATGATGGGACGTCACCACGCCTGCCGGAAGTCCCGTCCCCGCGGCTCGCAAGATGGAGCCCGAAGAGGAGGAGGAGAGCTTCTGCCTGCAGCCACAGCGCGGATTAGGTGAGTAGGATGGTTTTTTTTTTTTTTTAGGGGCAGAGCAGGGGGCATTATTAGTTCATGGGGGGCACCTCTGGGGGCATTATTAGTTCATGGGGGGCACCTCTGGGGGCATTATTAGTGTATAGGGGCACCTCTGGGGGCATTATTAGTATATGGGGGCACCTCTGGGGGCATTATTAGTGTATGGGGGCACCTCTGGGGGCATTATTAGTATATGGGGGCACCTCTGGGGGCATTATTAGTATATGGGGGAACCTCTGGGGGCATTATTAGTATATGGGGGAACCTCTGGGGGCATTATTAGTATATGGGGGAACCTCTGGGGGCATTATTAGTGTATGGGGGCACCTCTGGGGGCATTATTAGTGTATGGGGGCACCTCTGGGGGCATTATTAGTATATGGGGGCACCTCTGGGGGCATTATTAGTATATGGGGGCACCTCTGGGGGCATTATTAGTGTATGGGGGGCACCTCTGGGGGCATTATTAGTGTATGGGGGGCACCTCTGGGGGCATTATTAGTATATGGGGGCACCTCTGGGGGCATTAGTAGTATATGGGGGTACCTCTGGGGGCATTATTAGTATATGGGGGGCACCTCTGGGGGCATTATTAGCTCATGGGGGCACCTCTGGGGGCATTATTAGTATATGGAGGCCACCCCTGGGGGATTATTAGTATATGGGGGCACCTCTGGGGGCATTATTAGTTCATGGGGCACCTCTGAGGGCATTAGTATATGGGGGCACCTCTGGGGGCATTATTAGTATATGGGGCACCTCTGGGGGCATTATTAGTATATGGGGCACCTCTGGGGGCATTATTAGTATATGGGGCACCTCTGGGGGCATTATTAGTATATGGGGGCACCTCTGGGGGCATTATTAGTGTATGGGGGCACCTCTGGGGGCATTATTAGTATATGGGGGCACCTCTTGGGGCATTATTAGTATATGGGGGCACCTCTGGGGGCATTATTAGTATATGGGGGCACCTCTGGGGGCATTATTAGTATATGGGGGCACCTCTGGGGGCATTATTAGTATATGGGGGAACCTCTGGGGGCATTATTAGTGTATGGGGGCACCTCTGGGGGCATTATTAGTATATGGGGGCACCTCTGGGGGCATTATTAGTATATGGGGGCACCTCTGGGGGCATTATTAGTGTATGGGGGCACCTCTGGGGGCATTATTAGTGTATGGGGGGCACCTCTGGGGGCATTATTAGTATATGGGGGCACCTCTGGGGGCATTAGTAGTATATGGGGGTACCTCTGGGGGCATTATTAGTATATGGGGGCACCTCTGGGGGCATTATTAGTATATGGGGCACCTCTGGGGGCATTATTAGTATATGGGGCACCTCTGGGGGCATTATTAGTATATGGGGCACCTCTGGGGGCATTATTAGTATATGGGGCACCTCTGGGGGCATTATTAGTATATGGGGGCACCTCTGGGGGCATTATTAGTATATGGGGGCACCTCTGGGGGCATTATTAGTATATGGGGGCACCTCTGGGGGCATTATTAGTATATGGGGGCACCTCTGGGGGCATTATTAGTATATGGGGGAACCTCTGGGGGCATTATTAGTATATGGGGGAACCTCTGGGGGCATTATTAGTGTATGGGGGCACCTCTGGGGGCATTATTAGTATATGGGGGCACCTCTGGGGGCATTATTAGTATATGGGGGCACCTCTGGGGGCATTATTAGTGTATGGGGGCACCTCTGGGGGCATTATTAGTGTATGGGGGGCACCTCTGGGGACATTATTAGTATATGGGGGCACCTCTGGGGGCATTAGTAGTATATGGGGGTACCTCTGGGGGCATTAGTAGTATATGGGGGTACCTCTGGGGGCATTATTAGTATATGGGGGCACCTCTGGGGGCATTATTAGCTCATGGGGGCACCTCTGGGGGCATTATTAGTATATGGAGGCCACCCCTGGGGGATTATTAGTATATGGGGGCACCTCTGGGGGCATTATTAGTTCATGGGGCACCTCTGGGGGCATTATTAGTATATGGGGCACCTCTGGGGGCATTATTAGTATATGGGGCACCTCTGGGGGCATTATTAGTATATGGGGCACCTCTGGGGCATTATTAGTATATGGGGGCACCTCTGGGGGCATTATTAGTTCATGGGGGCACCTCTGGGGGCATTATTAGCTCATGGGGGCACCTCTGGGGGCATTATTAGTATATGGAGGCCACCCCTGGGGCATTATTAGTATATGGGGGCACCTCTGGGGGCATTATTAGTTCATGGCGGCACCTCTGGGGGTATTATTAGTTCATGGCGGCACCTCTGGGGGCATTATTAGTATATGGGGGCACCTCTGGGGGCATTATTAGCTCATGGGGGAACCATTAGCTCATGGGGGCACCTTTGGGGGCATTATTAGTTCATGGGGGCACCTCTGGGGGCATTATTAGTTCATCACAGCAGGGGATCCTACATACAGGGGGCACAGCAGGGGATCCTACATACAGGGGGCATCCCACATCCCTACTCGCTTTACTGCACATAACACCAAACAGTGCGGAGCCTAAAAATGTGCGGAGCCTAAATTGTTTGTCTCGCAGGTTCTGAAGAGATGAAACGTATCTGGAAGAAATCATCATGGAGGACTGGACTTGATGGAGAGGAAAAGGGAAAGTGACGCCTCAGATCAAAGAAGACGTCACCTGTGAGTCACTGTATGACGGTTTTCTTATTTTGTAGAACATTATTTAGTAGGGGTGCCCCGAGGAAATTTTTTTTTCCAAGGTGTGCCCCGAGGTGGAAAAGGTTGGGAAGCACTGCACTAAAGCACCCAGACGGGAGGAATTACATTTAGACAGTAAACAGCAGTTTTTGCTGTATAAATTTAATATAACTTTGATGTCTCCATAAGATGGCTAAAACAAACAAACAAAAAAAAAAAAAAATAGTAAAACAGTGGAGTTGAGCCCAGTGACAATGATGCAGATGGGTAATAGTGCTACATTTTTATAATAGGTCAACACTGCAGGTCATATGCCTGTTGCGCTGTTACCCAAGTGAAAGCCCTGTGTCCACATGAGGCAAATAGCTCTCATTACAAAGTCCTTTACGCATAGCAGAATTAGGGACCCACAGTGACACCAAGCCTATTTAGTTTCCCCATTACGATGAATGCATGTGATACACACTACCAAAAAAATAATACTATTTACAATTTGGGGAATTAAAACCATTTCTTGGACTGACGAGTATTACTGTTTTCTGATATGCTTTCTTCATCAACTTCTCATGGTGTTCAGAATGGCACCAATGGGGGACTGGCAACAGGTGCAGCATACATTGCTATTTTTTCTGACACCGTGTTTTATAAGTTATATCTCTGGAATAGCCCTTTAAACTGTTTATCAATAAAATGAAACTTGGTTAACAATTTAAAGATATCACAGTAGCCAAACATTTTCACGTGCTTTCTAAACATAATTATGCTTACCTAAAGAAGTCAAGGTGATTATTACAGTTCTACAGTTACATTTTCATGAGACAACTTTGCAAGCTACAGGTGGCAATGATAATACAGGTAGCAGAGCATGAATTCAGTCCCTGAAGCGTGTAAGCAGCACATGGCTACATGATCTTAGCACATACCATGGCTTTGTATACAGTACTAAGACTAATCAATTTCACACACGAGGCAACATTGTCAGCTGTGTTACAGTCTACTTACTGCAGTCTTTTCCTTTGACAGGATCTGGCAATCCAAAGCATTGTTTTTCCGGATTTGGAATTGCAACTCTCCACCTGGATCCAGTGCTTTCACATTCTGTGTATTCATAATGATAATCGCCCTGAAAAATCCAATTTTTATATTCTGATTATAAGCATGTTGTATACTAATACAGTCACATTGAGTCCTTTGTAACATTACTGCAACAGAAGCACTGTCCTGGTATTCTATATGAGCTATATCTATAGGGTAACAGGATATATAAACGAATATATAAAATCCAACAACATTCTTAATCCGATATACAGTTTAGTGTGAAGTTACATAAAAATAACTGATAACATCATTCCATTCCCTTGTTCATGGTGCTGTTAGAACTGAGAGTCATAGGGGTCTGATCTTTTGCTTAAACAGATGAACATGATCTCATAAGAATATATATATATATATATATATATATATATATATATATATGTACTGTATAAATATATATATATATATATATGTACTGTATATATCAAAAGGTTACAAAATATCTCTGTGCAACATATAGCATTATTGATAAAAGAAGAGTACTATGAATCTTTCCATACATAGTCAATCTTACATAGTCTGATCTTCATATGATGCACATATAGTCTATTTACGGCTCTCTACAACTTTTACCAGCAATATAACTGGAGGGTTCATTCTTGATCCAAACACAGAACATTAGAGACGGCTGGGGTTCTGTGTCACTGGGATCTATAACCAGCTGTATTATTAACTGAGCAAATTGTGTCTCTCTGGGCACTGTCTGGCACAACGTGAAGATTGTATGTGAATATTGTAGGAGTGTGTGGGTAAGTATGGCACTGACCACTGCACTGGGTGACACCATGTGAGTATTGTGTGGCTTTAAGCAGGTTTTGCTTATATATAGGTAAATTAAATAAAAGTGAGAAGGATTATATTATTTCTGAGACTTAAAATTGAATTAACAGTAAAACAAATAGAGTCAGTTCTGTTCTCTGCAAGCAATGCACAAAGACATTTGGATTTCCTTTCAGTGGATGAGTAACGGAGTGGAAAACAAATGGCCAGCAATTTACTGAAATGATTGAGCTACAGTCTACTTTCTCAGAATGACTATGGAGAGAAAGCCAAAGCCTGAGTCTGGAAATATCATAACATTTCAATAGATCCAAAAGTTGTCCTTAGTGTCAGACACTGCAGTATGATTGATGGAGGAAGCCTACAACGCCTGACTCCATGCAAATGGAGTGGTAAACACTACGGGGCACATAGTTTATCCTATAGGACTTACTGTTTCCCCTCACAGTCCAAAGCATAATGGTAGATCAACTGATCCTCTAAAAGTATGTATAGGTATGACATAAAAGTGCACAGCTGATCCACGTGCCAGCAGTGTGGAAATTAGACTCTTTTTTTCCTCCTCAGGTAGCAGTGAAAGACTATAGAGCACTATCAAAAACATCACTGTTTGGTTTTACCACATTTGGGAGTGCTGCATAGTTCTTTATTGCTTTTATGGAATTATTAAATTGTAGATTATCATGGAAATTTTAAAGGGCTGATATGTTTGAACAGGAAAAAGAAAGAACAAGATTTAGGTGTGTACAACTGTTCCAGTTTTATGGAAAGCAGTTCAGAATTTGCAGTGAAGTAACCATGCAGGAAACTTGTTTCATCCCCAGGAAACAGATGAAGAGACACATATCACAGGTCCGCAGCCTGCAGGGAATGTGTACTCTGAACATACAAAAAGCCCATTACCAATCAACAGACATGCACTGTTAGTGCGTTTAATACTATATCCTTTTATTGGCAGATATTTTTTGTGTTCTACTTGGAAAAGGAAGAATTATTATTTGTAGAGATGAGAGAAAACCCGTCGCACAATCCGCAGCTCGCACCCGCTCGTGGACTGTTGCGGGGGCACGTGTCTCCTCCCGTGTCATAGACTCCATTCTATGCGCAACGGAATCCGTCCATGCATAGAATGGAGTCTATAACACGGGTGGAGACGCCGGTGTGCGCGTGCCCACCACAGTCTGCGAGCGGGTGTGAGCTGAGGAATGTGCGACGCGTTTTCCGTCGCCATTCCGTAGTGTGCACGTACCCAAAGATAGAAGATTGTCAGAAGAAAAAGACCACTTGGTCCATCTTGGCATGTCCTTTTAGTATTTCCCTTCTTATTATCTTAGGATAGATATATGTTTATCCCAGGCAGGTTTAAAGCGATTCTGTACCCACCGAATCACCCCCCAAACCACTGTCACTGTTCATTAGTTGAAGTGAAGTCCTTCCCGGGGTTTTTTAAAAATGTTCCTGGTGCCATGTTTAGGGTAAGAAATCATCATTTATTCTTCAGCAGTCGTGTCATGAGGTGGGCCTAGAGTGTCTGTGCCCTAGGCCTGCTATGTCTCTGGTGTCTTCTTCTCCACCCCCCCTGGTTTCTAGTAAGGCCTGGGCCTGATTTCCACTATGGCGCATGCACAAGCGTTGGAGAGCAAACCTAGACAGAAAAAACGCAGTGACGTGGCCGAGCTTCTCATTCCAGGATAGCTAAGTGGGGAGCAGAGATCCAGCAGGGGGTATTCCTGGAAACCAGAGGGACAATCTTTGCATCTGCCTTTCATTTGTGGTGTCAAATAATATAGCAGGCTACTTATTCAGTGTCTTAAAAATGGAATCCAATGATCACTGAAAAAGCAGTTTTACACATGTGCTGCCATTAAGAATCTCAGGAAAGATGAGTGCAGCAGCGTTAATTGGTTATCTGCCAGCCAAAAACAGACTAGTAATGCTATTGAAAATGGTTCTTTCCCACACTATTACTACTAGTGTATACAGTATATCAATACACATATATATTCCAACATTTAGCTTACACAATCGCAGATAAATGCTTTGTAGTGTCAACGTGCTGTCGGCTCCACTGCATTGGTGCTTGGTGTATTGGTGATGTCCCGATGGGAAAGGAGAGATGATAATGCACATATCTAATAAACTACCCATAAAGTGTGCAAAATGTATAGTTGTATATCGTTTGTTCTTCTGGCAAGTGGCGCTCACTTGCCGTTGTGTGTTCAGCCACTGGAAGTACTGCATGACTTCACTGCATCTCCTAAGAATCCTAGTAAGGGTCAGACAGCACTCTGCACCTCAACGCGTTTCGAGGAATCCAATCTCTGTCCTCTTTGTCAAGAAGGTGTGCAGTCTTCCCCACTGTCCTTTTATAAGTCCATGATTATTTGATGTACTGTACATAAAAATACAAATAGCTCTATCTTGGAGTTGAGTCCATTTGGTTGTAGTGTGTTAAAGTTGAAGATGTATTCACCTTCCTTTCTGGATATTTGATGTATATAATTACCCCCTGCCAAATATATCAAACCCTCTCTATTCCCCCAAATGAGGATCCCTCAATTTTGCCATTATTTTTATCTCTGGAGTGGCGAGAGAGTGGGTGGCCTTTCTTTATGTTGTACAGGTGCTCCCCTATTCTCATTTTTAAGGATCTTTTTGTGCATCCTATATACATGTTATCACTGGGGCATTGTAAGGAATATAAAGCACTCTTAGTGTGGCAGGTTATATGGCCCTTAATCTTAGTTTTGTATGTCCTACCTGCATTTTTCACCTTTCATTTGTAAGCATGCCTGACATTGCTTGCACAGGAAAAAAATTAATTCCCTATGTAAATCCCTTTTATCCTGCTGTCCTGTAGGTGCCACCATGACCCCTATATATTTTGCCTACCTAAATATAACTCAGGGTTGGTTAGATATCGGCTCGGATTAGCTTGGCACGAACTTTTACCCCATCGCTGTGCCCACTTTTGTAAGTAAAATTCCTTGTCATACTGTATAATTGTGGGTTAAATTGAACTATATACCGCGATGCCAGATACTATAGCCAAGTATTCAACTATACACTTTGAACACCTTGTGGATACTTAGTTAGATACATGCATTATCATCTCTACTTTCCTGTTGGGGCATCCCCAATACACCGAGAACTGGGTTGACACTACATAACATTTATCTGCATCTGTCTACGCTAAATGTTGCAACATATATATTTATTTATATATACACTAGTAGTGATAGCGCAGAAAAGTACCATTTACAATAGAATTACTGGCATCCAATGATCATTATTACCTGTTACCTTTTGTATGTTTTAAAATATATTATTTAAAAATGGAATCTAGACGTGAACCTACACTGGCTTCACAGATACCTAACTACAGCCGGTTGCGTGGCAATAAATTTCTAAAGCAAACTATTAGAATTGTGTGCACAAATGAGCAGATTAGCTGTCCTTTTGTGGGGTTTTATATTTGTACAGGAAGGGTGTAGCAAAACATCATTCATTTATAGATCTGGGGATGCAGTCACTAGCAGTGATAAGAAAGTTAGCTGAACATATGCATACACAGCTGTTATTCACAGGTAAAGCCCCCCGCACACACACACCACCACCACCGCCACCCCAGCTTTTGTTACAGGTATATAACATGTTTATACATTTATTAGTCTGTGTAGGACATGCCTAACAATGTATATGGCATATTTCTGCTGCCAGGTTACTAGTTGTTCATAATTTTACTCCTATAATTTACAGCATTTTTCTGTGATCATGGCGGCCATTTAAACAAATAGCTTCAAGGTGTTTGAAAAAAAATGTAGACAAAAACATAGCCAAACAATGTCCTTTAGCTGTCCTATTCTGTAAACATTTATTTAGCTATTTTATAAATCACATCTGTTCCAAGGAGAGCTCAGAAAAAACAAAAACCTGATATGATTGCCAATAGAGCACTATGGCAATATAATCATGGCTGCTGTCACCAACTTTCCTAACTTATTTCACTGTTATACATTGATGCAGGAAAAAGAACATTTAGGTTCGTTGCAAGGTTTTGGTGTGTTGGTGTGTCTTCTTTTATGTTTCTTTATTAGCTAAAAATGTATGTATATATTTATACAAATTACCCTCCTTAGGCTGGGTTCACACTACGTTTTTGCGATCCGTTCTCTCCATGTTTTTGCAAAAATCGGATGAAAAAAAGGGCAGCTACGTTTTGGTGTATGTTAAAAAAATGGATGCGTTTTGATCCGGATTGCAAAAATGTAGTGTGAACCCAGCTTTAGGGGGCCTTCACACATGACGGATTTGCAGTGGATTTCTCATTGCGGATCCCTGTCCTGTAAAGGCGGTGGGGCAGCACACAGATTAGCTGAGCGGGACGTGCACCTGGGAACCCCCGAAGCAAGCCGGACCGTGGAGCAGGTAATGTATATGCTCCAGGCAGAGGTAAACAGGGTGGTCTCCCGACATACTGGCAGCGGGATGTCCATCCTGCTGCGAGTATGTCTGCCTATAGACTTTACAGGGCGAATCAGCCATGTGTAAAGGCACCCTTAGGGTACAAACCCACTTGACGTATTTGCTGCGTGAATCAGTCTTAAAAATAAGCAGGCAAAACGCAGGTTGGCTTTATACGATTGTTCTGCATTAAAATACGCAATTGCGTATTTTTGAAGCGTGAAGCTTGTTGTTAGCAAAGCATCAGTTGTTAACAACCTGTGTGAAAAACGCATGTAGCTTCACGCTTCAAAAATACGCAATTGCGTATTTTAATGCAGAACAATCGTATAAAGCCAACCTGCGTTTTGCCTGCTTATTTTCACGCAGTAAATACGTCAAGTGGGTTTGTACCCTTAGGGTAGTTTCACACGTACCGTATCGCAGCGGATTTTCTGCATCAGATTTGACTAGATGAATAAATACAGCATCAAATCTAATGAATATACCCTCAGTGTTTCAGCAAGATAGACTAGGGCTCTACCATCCGGAACAATGGGGAAAATAGGAGGGCTCATGAAACCTTTTTCGCAAAAATAAAAAAAAAACAGATCGCAAAAACGTAGTGTGAACCCAGCCTTAGGCTGGGTTCACACTACGTATATTTCAGTCAGTATTGTGGTCCTCATATTGCAACCAAAACCAGAAGTGGATTGAAAACACAGAAAGGCTCTGTTCACATAATGTTGAAATTGAGTGGATGGCCGCCATATAACAGTAAATAACTGCCATTATTTCAATATAACAGCCGTTGTTTTAAAATAACAGCAAATATTTGCCATTAAATGACGGCCATCCACTCAATTTCAACATTGTGTGAACAGATCCTTTCTGTGTTTTTAATCCACTCCTGGTTTTGGTTGCAATATGAGGACCACAATACTGACTGAAATATACGTAGTGTGAACCCAGCCCCAGGGTGATATCAGGAATCGATTTATAGTTGTTAAAGAAATACCTGGTATTTCTACAATCACTTAAAACACGGTTGTACTAAGTTCTAGAGGAAAACTGTAATCTGTGATAAATAACTTGCGGTTAAATGATTACATCTTCACCAGGACTGTAATGAAGAGACATCATAAAGTAAAGTAGCTACCATATATACAGAGCACAACTCTGTTCTCAGTTTATAACCACATCTTGTCACATCCCACCTTGCTACGTGCTTCAGATAGCATTTGTGTCACTAGAAGAGCTCTTTACCTTGGAATGTCACCCAATCATTCATGGCTGTGTAGTAAGAACAAACACTTATCACTGCTGAAAAAAGAAGCAGCTTTTATCACAACACTAAGCGAGTCTGAAATAAAGAGCATGCACATCACATGCTCAAAAAGCCCTACCCCCAAAATAAAACTAAAGCACCAAAAAACTAAGCCACCAAAAAATGAAACCAGCTGGTTTCACACTGCATTTTTGCAATTCATTTTTTTTATTTGTTTTATGCAAAAAAAGGATAAAAATGGATGAACAAAAAGATGCATTTTTTCATGGACTTCCATTAAAAAAAAAAAAAAAAAATGGATCAAAAAATGGATCAAAATTTTGGCATAGACAAAAACATGGTCGACCATGTGACTGACCTCTTGCCCGGAGGTCAGGGTTTGACCTGCCTGTTCTAGAGTCTCCTCAATGCTTTGCCATTATTTTTGCTCTGCAGAGGAAATCAGTAAACTTTCTACAGCTGGCCGGTCAACAGCGCAACTATATATAATATGGGCAGTCCGGATTGCCGCCCATACCACCCATATTATAATCTTATGCAGAAAAAAGGAAAAAAAGTGCAACAGCAACCTACACGTGCAAGTGCTTATCATACATACTCCCCCCCCCTCCCGGCATACACACAATAAAAACCTGCTCTATAGATATTAAAAAATGGGGATCTTGGCAAACCATTTGATCAGAGTGTACCATGTCACCACATTAAGGTGTCCTCAGAGACACGGGGGGAGAATATACGGTAAGCACTTGCACCTGTAGGTTGCTGTTACACTTTCTGATTTTTTGTTTGGTTTTTTTTGTACTTAAGCCACATGCAGCATGCAACCTGCAGTGTGAAGAGGCTTACAGGTGCTGGCAACTTTTCCAGTTTTTTATAATCTTCTGCAGGATGCACCCAGTGCAGGCAGCGTGTGTGATAATGTCACCAAAATACCAGGGCCAGGATGCAGTGCCTCCTACTATTAGAAATCTCTTCAAGAAGTGAGGTAGCACAGGTAGCGTGATCACATAAACTGCCTGCGTCGGCAGGCATAGAAGCTGCTGCTATATATTTAACAACTGTATGGGGCACTATTGAGGGGGGCTGAGAAATATATTGGGCACTATTAGGGGGGGGACTAATAAATAGGGCACTGTTAAGGGGTAATGATTACTATATGGGTTACTATTGAGGGGGGATGACTACTATATGGGGCAATATTGGGGGTAATGAATACTATATGGGGCACTATTCAGGGGGGCTGACTATTATTTGGGGCGCCATTGAGGGGGCTGACTATTATATGAAGCACTAGTGGGGGACTGATAACTATATTGGACACTATTGATGGGGTAAATAGGTGGGTAGGAGGTGTTATAAAGTCCAGCGCCTAAAATGAACACAGATATGAGGGCACGTTCTGTGGACAGCCTAGTCTGTGCATCAGGGGCTGTACATGTGGCAGTGATGTGCACATTTCCCTGACAGTGTCAAGAATGATAAACACAGGCTTCAATAAATATCATGGTTGGCCTGTGACTTTGTTCAATTTTTTTTCATTTTGGCCCACTGTCTATTTGAATTTGACACCCCTGCTCTAGAAGATCTGTGGATGCTTTATTGTAAAGACCCCCATATACTTTAGAGAAAAGTTGGCCTGAACTGGCAGGGTTTTTTTTTTTTTTTTTTGGGGGGGGGGGGGGGGGGATTGGACAACTGTCTACTGTGGATAGGGGCCTTTTAACTCTTCCCCATCAGATAATGTCAGGGGAGAAAAGGATTGAACAATTAAAATTATATATATATATATATATATATATATATATATATATATATATATATATATATATATATGTTACACTGTGAGTGATTAATTGATCAGACAATGTCATTACTGCATGAAATAAACAGTCTATAGGGAGACACTTGTCTCTTGCACTAGGCATAGAAGCTTAGATTACACAGAATTAAGTGCCTTAGGGAGAAGACTGCTTAAGTTACCACACTCCTATACACCAATTCTGGTTCCTGTAAATGTGCATTGGTCTCTGTCCCTCAGCTGATGTTTTTGTAGAACCCGTTAAACTGGCCATGCACATTAGAAAGCTGTCAGCCAAACACTTGTTCTGCTGAGAGCTATCTTCCCAATACCTGCATACACGCGTGTTCTAAATGGAGGGAGGAGAAAACTGCTACAAGACTCCTCTAGTTTATCTATCTCCTAGTTATCAAACAGATTAAACAGCTAAAATCCAATATTTCTTCCCTCCCCCAACATCAGCATTTGGCAGTCATGTATCTCCCATACACTTTACACAGCTCAAGTCTACAGCCAGCTTTACACCTGATAGATCATGGATGTTTAACAAGCTAAAGTCTGCTTAGTTTTCCAATTATGTGGAAAACTGCTAACTTTTTTTTTTTTTTAAGTTGCAGAATTTTGGAGAAAATCAATGGTAGTTCGCCAGTTGTTCACATATCTGTTTGTGTAATAAGTCGTTTGTCGATTAAACATGGGTCGTTCTGAGGAGCGATTAGTGACCATAAATCGATGTAAAAATAATCATTCATAACAGCAGTCGGTGAATGTAATAATCTCAGAATTATAAAAAAGATAAAAACTAGCAATTTATCATTATAGCGAATCTTTAAACTATAATCGCTACGTTAATAGAGCCTCAAATAAGAGACTACTTACTGCTTTGGTCACTTTGGTTACAATTTATTTACTCGCATAAAAAAAAAAATTTGAAACATAGTATATTTCTGCATCTTGTCAAAACATTCCAACAAGGAATAACAGGGAATAAAGAGGATTATTTAAAAAATACATTTCTATATTAAAGTTACATTACTTTGTAATATAACTTAAAGGAAACCTTTTTAGCCTGGCATCGGGGGTAAAGCCCCAGATACTTATCCCATCCTGCAAGTCCCGCTCCAGAAGCTGGTCCCATCATGGAGAAATTGCGGCACGGAGCAGTGATTTCCTATGGACATCAAACTCATCTCTTGTTGTTTACATAACGCGCGTGCAGACCGTCAGGTGGAGATTTCTGATCGGCGGAACCGTCTTCTGGAGTGGGACTTGCATGACAGGGTGAGTATCTGGGGCTCGTCGTTGCAGTGATCCCAGTGGCACCGGACTATGTATGTAAGTGTGGTGGGCACTGCCAATCTCATATCAATAGCAAAAAGGGATGCAACACAGTAGCTAGCCAAAATATGACATGAAGACAAGAGAAAAAAGCGGCTAGACTAACCAAAAGTAATGCACACTCAATATGTCAAAATATCAAACATAGTTTATTTATAACCAACAAACAACAGCAAAATTGTTAAAACCACTTAAAAAGGCCTAAAAGGCCAAGATGTCAATACACAGGTGCCCTTACAATATTTAGGGCAACAAGTAATGTGCCAGACGAGGAACAACCCTCACAATAAAATTTCCTGCCAATAATGCACTAAACATAGAGAAAAACATATGAAAGCAAAAATATATCAAAATATATATAACACGTGTTCAAAGAAATTATATATCTATATATATATAAATATATATATATATATATATATATACAAGGCTTTCAAATTTCTGAGCAGCACTACTTCAGGTTAAAGTCCAGGGTGCCTGCAGGTAGTCTTGACCAGGACTTCTCACAATATTCAAAAGGATCGCCCACAGCACTCCAATACGTGATAAAGAAACAGTGTTTATTTAAACATAATGTGCAGCACAGCACAACAGTGCGCACTTAACTGTTGTGCTGTGCTGCACATTATGTTTAAATAAACACTGTTTCTTTATCACGTATTGGAGTGCTGTGGGCGATCCTTTTGTATATATATATATATATATATGTGTGTCAAATCATACCACAATAACCTAAATTATAATGTAGAAAGTAATAACCGCAATGGCAGGACCTCCCCTGGCACACAGCACCTACACCCCACGCGTTCCGTTATGCCACCATAACTTCATCAGGAGTTGAGTGCATTTTTCAAAACGCTGCCCGGTTTCCGTGCTCAGTGCCATTTTCTGCTTGAGCAAGGGCCCGGCTCTATGCACTGGAGCCATCTTTGGCGCCCGCCAGTGTAACGATGGGGGGAGAAATATCATTACACTGGGGGGCGCTGTACTGGGGGCCTCCAGTACAAACTACTGGGCTGGTGCACAAGAAAAAAAACATCAGCATCAGAGATGGGTGGTGTCTTGAAAAATGTACCGCACCACCAGGGCAATGTAAAAGAAATTTCCCTACATGATGAAACATTTTTTTTTAATGCTCGAGGCAGCAGAGTTACCTGTATCACCCCTTACTGCTGCAACTCAACAGAAGTAATATAACTTTATAAAAGCAATGTATTAGCAAGAAATAAAAACAAACAAAAAGTTAACTGTGCAGAATACCCCTTTATGGTGCGTTCACACCTACAGGATCTGCAGCTGATTTTCTGCAGCAGATTTTATTTAAATAACTGAACACAGCATCAAATCTGCTGCAGATCCTGTAGGTGTGAACGCACCATTAACCTGATTTCACGCTGACAGTTTAACTTAAGTGATGTCAGCAAATGGTGACAGGTCCTGGAAATCAGCCAGGCACCTGTCACTGCTCACCTCTGCCGGGGATCCCTGTGATTGGTCTGTCATTACAGACAGACCAACTGAAGTGTGAAATGACAGGAGGGGCTGGCTTCTGACAGGTCTCCTGGCTCTGATCTCCTACATTGTGTGTGGGGGGAATACATAGCCAGGAGAGAAGAACAGCCTGGCTGCAAAGTAATGCAAAACATACACACACACACCAATTAACGTCTACCTAACCTGATCACTGTCCACTGTTGCTGAACCTGATAGTATCCTCTATTCCCCATTACTGTACCTATTGTACCTCATAGAATTCCCTGTGCCCTGTTGCTGTACCTGACTGTAGCCCCTGATACTGTACCTGATTACCACCCCTGTTAGTGTACCCGATTGTCGCTGTTGTTACTGTACATAAAATATGAAAAATCCAAGCTCCCCCAGTGTTCTCCTGCAATTACATTTCTGTAAGTGTTTTAAATACTTTTTCCCTGTGTTATTTCTCATTATTACACATAACATAATTTATAGACATGTATGGTTTAATTTCTTGGCCTGTGTAGATTAGATGGGTTGTTACAGATATCTGGCGCGAATGTCATGCCAATAGCATCTTTAAAAAGATATGCACTTAGTAAATTGGTTCAATACTTATTTCACCCACTGTATGGTGAGACAGATTTACTGTATTAAAGAAGGGAACTAGGCACCATACATGAAACAACATAAGTCAATAAAGTTGTCTATCTTTAATTTGAAAATTGGCTACATTTATGGCACTTTTAATAAATACGATTATTGATTTCTTCGTAAAAGAAGCTCATTATACATCAACTAGAAAATGTAACTAATCTGTCTCTTTAGAATAGATCTCTCTCCAGCATTAACAATCCCTAAGTGGACTAATGGGTATCAATAACTGACAATTTGATGACCTGAAGAAATTGGATAGATCAATTAAAAAAAAATTCCAAGGGAAAAGTAAGAATCTAGGACATGTAATAAAATCTATCTTTTATCCTTCACACATTAAAACATGTCATATGATAGTCCCGGAACAAATGCATGTTAATCCATATGTATTTCAAATGCGAATGGTTCTTGCTCACAGCGTCCTCCTTGATTCTGTTAGATCAGATAACATTCATTGTATCTCTCGATGATATCAGATACTCCCAAGCCAATTGATAAAAGAAAATAATGATTGTGTGGGCCAATCTGGTATCCATTATTGCTTCAACCAAGATAAGGTGGCACTAAGCTCTCTGCTGTACCCCAACTTACATAGAAATGAACATGCAAGCTTGCCAATTTAGACTGGGTTCACACTACGTATATTTCAGTCAGTATTGTGGTCCTCATATTGCAACCAAAACCAGGAGTGGATTAAAAACACAGAAAGGCTCTGTCCACACAATGTTAAAATTGAGTGGATGGCCGCCATTTAATGGCAAATATTTGCTGTTATTTTAAAACAACGGCTGTTGTATTGAAATAATGGCAGTTATTTACTGTTATATGGCGGCCATCCACTCAATTTCACCATTGTGTGAACAGATCCTTTCTGTGTTTTTAAGCCACTCCTGGTTTTGGTTCGTGGTCCTTGCTCCAACTGTGTTTTTCTTATCACAAGCCAACGTAAAAAAGCCACACAAAGGAATAAAAAAAAAACCTGCACACTCAAGGGGAGGAATCCCATAAACTAGGAAACCATACAAGAGTCAAAGGAGACATCTCCTAGGTTTTCTATAGGGGTAGGAGAGTGCCATTAGGTGTGGAAACAAAATGACTACACCACTATAGTCACCACAAATCAGCTGGAGGCTCATCATTTTCCCTCTTTAAGCACATAGTCTAAAAGGCCTCCTTAAAAAAAGCCAAACTGGTCACAATGAAAAAGGATGAGCACATAATAAGAAGCTGCATGCAACCATGGAGTAATGGATAATAGCAGGTGTGTGAACCAGGGCAAACAGCTTTGTTTCCCAATAAATGGATTACTGGGCTTAGCACTTTGCAGTGAAAATCCCTGGTATACTTCATTATAATCATTTATCTGGACTGTGCAGCAGATTCATCAGTGTGCAAGAAGGTAAAAGGTAGTTTGTTTGTCAGTCCATAAAGGTTAGGTTCACCTAGTGTGGGTACCTAGTGGGCTGCTTGGCCAATAACTGCAGCATTCGTTTACTGCAATTACATTTAAAACATGCCGCCAATATCTTTACTGCAAAAAAATGGCAATTTGTGATACACACCATGTAGTTTTGCAGCACAGTGTGAACCTAGCCATATAATAATAGCAATATAGGTCAATTATCAATAATATTATTGCCTTAAAGGGGCTATCCCACACGCAAAAGCTTGGTGCCATGCCTTTCCCTCCTATAAATAATATGAATAGGCACTTACCTATCAGTGGCCAGTGGGTGGAGGAAGCAGGTCCTCAGTAATATCATGGACTACTGAGTGCATGCACATAATAGGCCAGACTATTAAGTACACATCATTCTGATCAGCATTTCTGTCACCAGGTTATGTTGCCCTCAGATAAGAGAGCATGGTCCTAGTGACAGTCTTTTTACCAATTTCAGATGTAAAATGAGTAGAAACAGGGAAATTTTCACACTGAATTCAATAGAATTGGTTGTTTTTTGTCCTAAAAATGATGTGTGAAAAAAGCTTTATGGTAAACTCTTAAATTTTAACCAGGACATGTTTGCATTATTATCAGGTACTATTTTAGGGTACAAACACACACACCGTATACGCAGCAGATACGCAGCAAATACGCAGCAGATCTGCAGCAGATTTGGTGGTGCAGATTTGATGCTGTGTTCAGTTATTTAGATCTAATCTGCTGCGTATTTGCTGCGTATTTGTTGCTTATTTGTTGCGTATCGCAGCAGTAAATAGGCTGCGTATACGGTGTGTGTTTGTACCCTTAAAGTTAAAAAGAGAAACTACAAGCAAGTTTAAAGCATCTAACCTGCTGATATGTTCCTGTAGTGCACGGGGTGCTGAGGATGAGGGCAAGTTTCATACCTTGATTCTCTGTGCCGTTTTTGTGAACTTTGTAGATGATTAGATTTGTAAATGAGGTGATTTGGTGCACTAGGGGTTGGACTAGTACCCTTAGTGCATTGACTTGCCACAGCCAGTCTGCCCCTCCTAATGAATATTGGGGGAGTGCTGGATGAATATTCATTACAATGGATGGGTCTGCTCGGGTAGATGAGTGCACCGAGAGTGGTATTCGAACCCCCAGTGCACCAAACTGCTGCATTTACATATCTACTACAAAGTTCATAGAAGCAGTGCTGAGAATCAAGGTAAGAAAAATACCCTTGCACTATAGGAACATATAAGCAGGTAAGTTGCGTCTAACCTGCTGAATGTTTCCCGCTGAGACAATCTGCAATAAATTCATATCAGACATCATAATCAACACCAATAAAAATAGCAGTTTTATTACATTTTCTTAGAATTTTGCGAGCATTAACAGTTTTTTATTTTCTTTTCTTTTTTTTGCATGATCAAATACAGTCACTAGCAGACTACACTCAGTTCACAGAAATTAATAAGTTTGGCTTGGATTCACAGTGGCACATGTTACCTTTCTGCCTGTATGCTGAAATATGCCCATAAAAAATGCAGCATGTTTTTTTCCTGCACTATACTGTGTCTGAAAGCAACTCAAAAACAAATATGCCATGCAAAGAACACTATCAGTACTTGACCTCAAATAGTGCCTGATCAATTTTGCAAATGGAACCATACAATGAAGCCCCCTCCCCTTTTATTTACTTGTATAAAAGGAAGGTGCCAAGCATGTTACCAGTAAAAAACAACAAACCCCCCTCCCCCCAAAAAAAAACAAAAAACAAAAAAAACTGGTTATTTGTGTTATATTAACAGGTTCTCCAGTAGATGCCACTAATTGAAACCTCCAATGCATATGTGAACAAAGTCATGCCTGATCCTTCTTTTCCCTGTGAGCACAGGTTGAGTTAGGAGACCACTATACAGGAACCTTAGCAAAGTTGGTTAAAGAATTAATGTCTGGGGGAAAAAACTTTTCAAAGTGATGCAAAAACCACTGGCAGGTGACTGGCAGGAACACTTAAGCTGCAGTGTCAATGTTTACATGGGTACTTTAGAAGTTGTTTATCTAAATGATATCTACGGTATTAGTACTTCAAGACAGGTTAAACTACATGTCGCCAGAAACATAATAAAATAAATAAATGTCAAGAGGGGTGTGTCAGAGGACAAGAGATCTGCCTGGATAACATTCCATGATCCCATGTAAGAGATACTAGATAGCACTAAAATCAAATAAAACATTTTAAGGGTGCCTTCACACACACGGATACGCAGCAGATCAACACCAGATTTGATGCTGTGTTCAGTTATTTTGATGAAATCCGCAGTGATACGGTGTATGTGAGGCTACCCTAAGACCTCACCAGCAAAGGACAACTAATGGATCTTCATGCGCAGCTAATGGTTTTAAATGGAATATGTAAGCAAGAAAATAAACTGTGAAAAGATTTTACTTCAATCTTGAGATTGGTGGAGGCCACAGTGGATGGACCGCCAATCACCCCTTGCAAGTTATTCCTTAGGATAACCCCTTTAAGGTTTTATGAACTGTACACTAAAGGTCATATTACACAAGCTGACCTGAGCTGTAAGTGAGCTGAAAGTCAATGGAAGTTTAAAGCGACTCTGTACCCACAATCTGACCCTCCAAACCACTTGTACCTTCAGATAGCTACTTTTAATCCAAGATCTGTCCTGGGGTCCGTTCAGCAGGGGATGCAGTTATTGTCATGAAAATAACTTTTAATCCTGCAGCGCTGTGTCTAACGGCCGGGGCTTACATTTTTATATGCATTTGGCTGGCACACCCTCTCTCTCCTTCCTCCCCACCCTCCTTAGCATTAGGAAAGCTCCAGGCAGATTGCTCCCTATTCCCCACCTGTGTGTATAATGAACATGGGCTGAATCGTTAATACACCTGTGCAAAGCTCAAACAGCAGTAAATGTTGAGGAGGGTGGAAAGGAAGGACATAAGAGGGTGTGCCAGCCTAATGCATATACAAATGTAAGCCCCGGCCGTTAGACACAGCGCTGCTGGATTAAAAGTTGTTGTCATGACAATAACTGCATCACCTGCCGAACGGACCCCAGGACAGATCTTGGATTAAAAGCAGCTATCCGAAGGTACAAGTGGCTAGGGGGGGACAGATTGTGGGTACAGAGTCGCGTTAAGAGCCGTCTTACACACATGGCGTTTTTTTGGTGTGGCAATTTTTCTCTCCTCCTTGGCGTCTTTGAGCCCTTTTGGCAGTTTTTCCAAAATGCAGCATGCTGAGGATTTGGTGTTTTTTTATGTCATTTTTGTCATCTTTTGTGGTCCAGCAGCTAGGTCATGTGATGCAAAGAAAAAAAAGTTCAGCACACAAATTGCATGGAAAAAACGCATTGGCAGTTTTGCTAGCGTTTTAATGGAGGCCTGAAAAACGTCACACAAAAAGGATGTGCGAGGGCACCCTTATTCAGAAATCGGCACAGAGATGTTTGCCTAATGGTGGGTAATTTATCTGTATAGATAAGAGATCTGTGGCCGATAACAATGATTTTACCAGACGCACAAAGGATCCAATAGGATGTCGAATCAGCTGAGTGTTTGCTTGCTCCTCGGCTTATCTCTGGCCCCTTTACACAGGACAATTATCGGGTGAATGAGCGTTTCTAGGAACACCCATTAATGATAATCAGCCCGTGTAAAAGGGCCTTTACACAGCGTAACTTAGTGTTATTTTTTAGTAATGTTTGAAAAGATCAAGCTTAGGATATGTTTCTACTTTTTTCCTGTCAAATGTTCCTTCCCTAAGGCCCCCTTCACACGTCCGGAAAAACCATCCAGATTTCCGGACCCATAGACTTTAATTGGTCACGGACACCCTTCCAGATTTTTCCGTAAGAGTGTCCGTTCCGCAAAATAGATCCGGAAAAAATAGGACACGTCCTATTTTTGTCCAGAATTCCGGTCCGGACGCCCCCATAGAAGTCTATGGGAGCGCCGGAATCACAGGCCGGAATCACAGGGGCTGTGTGGGTACCTGTGATGTATGTTGGCATACCATATTGAGAACACTTTTTTTTTCTCTCATCAGGAAATCCTGAAGGTATTTCCTGATGGTTTCCTGTTGTTAAAACGGATTGCTGTCAGGAAATCCTGATACTTTCCTGATGACATTTGAGGTCTCCTGATCAGGATTTCCTGACAGTAAAAACTGACATGGATGTGTGAATGGGGCCTAAGATGAAAACTTTCTCCTTTAATCCCTTCTCTATTTTACACTTGCACCATCCCCCATCCATTTGCAAAGTAATACATATAATTAAATCATAATATTACAAACAGTACCATATGGAATCCATGTTAAATTATTTACTGTGGCAGCCTGATGGTGCACTCTATGTGGTTGTGAGACATGTCATTTATGCATCTGTATAGCCTCACATGTTAATAATATTAGTAAAACACAACAATCACTGATCAGCAAATAATGGAGTACTCAATCAAGAATCTAGATAGATATACTGCCACCTGAAGAAAAAATAATAATATGAGGCTATCACACGTGTGTGCCTGTATTATGTAGTGGGGTAGTACACTACATATGGCATATCAAAATCTTTTTCTATTTTACTCAGAAAGCAAACAGTACACACCTTACTGCTGCATGACAAGCACACTATAAGTCCTTGCATGCTTTACTAACCTATTGTACATTATATTTCTCCCTGTAAGTACCTTTAGGATTTCTTGAAACTTTTTTCATGCTGGCTTCACACTGCCTTAAAATCTCAGAAAAATGCCAATAAAAATGCCATTTTTTTTTATAAATACACCAGTAGCCAGATGTTAGCTGGAAGTCAATGGAAGTTTATGATCTACCTTACACACACAGATTTTTTGGGGGGTTTTTTTGTGGCTCTGTGGCAGCTTTTCTAAAACACAGCTTGCTGAGGGTTTGGCTTTTTTTTGTTGTTGCAAACTATGGTGTTTTTCTCCCATAGACGTTAATGGGAATGTTCTGGTTGTCTCAAAAAACGCCATTGCTGCGCATATGGCACTTTCTGTACCCTTTAGGTCCAGCCAATATGTCATATGGTGGCAGAGAAAATGGAAGTTCAGGCATCTTGATGCACACAAAACCGCCTAAACTACAAAAAAAGATTATTCTCACATAAAGTTAAAAATGCCAGAAAAAAAAAAACACAAAAAAACATTGTAGATATAGTATTTTATATTTAACTATTGACTCTCAGCTAAAATCTAAACAACGCAGGTTATTTCAATATTTAGTTTTGTTTTAAAACCAAGTATTACCCATGCCGTTTTTCATAAAGATGTTAGCAGAAAGAAATAAAAAACAGATGCATGTCCTAAAACATAATATTGAAAAGAGTCACAAAAATTGTAGCAAGAAAACACAAGAGGCAGGAAACACACAAATCATGGCCATTTATAATTGAAAAAAAAAAAAACCCCTGTGTGCTTTAAGGTTTTGTTCACACAACACCTATTTATGCAAAATTACGGTCATCAATAATGATCATGAACACACGTCATGATCAAACAACACCTTATTTTGTCTAAAGAAAGACATGGCCTTAGGGTGCTTTCACAGGTACAGTATCGCAATGGATTTTACACTACAATAATGTGTACCATTCTCCCCTGCTCCTTAACCCACCGCTTCCCAGTTAATACATCACCCGTCCACGCTCAGACCTGCTTCCTGCTGTCGTCCTGCTCAACCAATCAGTGCACATCACATCAGGATGCCGGGAGCCACAGGTGGAGGCCAGAGCGCAGACAAGGTAATGTATGCACCAGGCCGCCGTGGGTAAAGGGGGACAGAATTTACATACTCATTCAGTGGAATGAAAATTATGCTGCGAGTATGTAACCCTATTCAGAATGACCGTTACGTGCATATAAGGCCTTAAGGTGTTTTCACACATGAAGATTGTAAAAATGAAGTGTTTCCAGTTTCCTTGCCTTTTTTTTAACCTGTCTCTGGTGAGTGTTAGCTGTAAGTCAATAGGGAAACATAAAATGCTATACTTACAACCCTTTTTGTGTCAAGTTTTTACTCACTTGAGGAGTGTTTTTAGGGCCAGTGACAGTTTCTGAAAAACACAGCATGCTATTTCTTCTCCCCTGTTTGTGGCAATTTATTCACATAAACTTTTAAAGGTTTTTTTTTATCCCACTAAAAATAAAAATGGATGTGTTAATGTTTGTTGCCCTTTTTGTACTGTTTTTTTTTTCCCACCAATATTTTTCATGAGAAATTTTTAACTCACATAATGGGAAAAACCCCACATAAAAAAGGCAATCAAAATGCAAAATTGGTTAGTTTAGCAAATCATGGTCGATGGTAAAAGTATACCTTAGTGTGGAAATTTCCACACTAAGGTATACTTTTACCATTGACCATAATTTGCTTGTGAGGGGTGCCCCATTATTGAGCACACTATAACTCCCCCCTCCTTTCCTCTTCTCTATTCAGCATAGATGGTCCTCCAGACCACCAAAACCATAATACTTCCATGATACCTCCCTGATGAACCTCTGTACACCATCGAGGGGAAACGCGTCGGAGTAACTGGAAGAAGTGGAAACTTGCTACACACTCCTAATATCATAGGAATTGTAGAGCGCACATACGATAGCATATACGAATGTTATAAGTCATTATTGCCGTGTACTGACCTGAGACACCATCCTAGTCTCCTAACTCCCCTTACTGCACAACCGATCGGTGCCTATTTTACTAAAGCCACCGATCTGACATATATACTTCCTTGACAGCCTACATACCTCTATATGACGAATCAGTGCAGGGCCAGAAACCGTCTGGCGGAGGGACGCCTTACCCAGCGGTCCCTCAACTAGTATAGGTAGGGTATAACAGGGTCACCTTACCCGACAGCACCCTACCCTTTTTTTTAATAACTCATTCACACCTCTATTGCACACTTATGGAAGAATTGCACTTTCTATGTACTCTGCACTTTATGATCATCTAATAAAGTTGCTTTTTGTATAATATGCTGGGCTCACCACAATAGTCCTTTTTCCTTCACTATTTCTTGTTTGTACTACAGACTTGTGGGAGCCACATATAGAATTATTCAGCCAGGTACCATCCTCCTTTCTTACTCCTGAACTAGGACTTGTCCTTTTTGTTGTGGCATAGAGCTTGGCCCCATACACCTAAATTCTGTCCACAATTGCGGACAGCACTACAGATGTGTGAAGTGAATGGGGCCTTACTTATTGCATGGCTAGTTGCACATGGAAGCAAAAACTGGGGGCATTAGGATACAATAAGTATTGTGCACACAGCAGACTTCCCCCTGTTGGTATTTCTCTGTATAACTGGAGCGGAATGAATTGTTAAGATGGGGGGGGGGCTGCATTTACTACCTTCAGAAAATCACTACCTGCACAAAGAACAAGAAGATAACTACAATAGTTCTTTAGGCTTGGATGTAAATGATGAAGTTAATATACCTCATTATATAGAATAACCCAGCCCAGAAAGCTCTCCAGTATATCCCAATATCCTAGCATGTGTACTGGGAGCAGGAAGCCTGGCTTCCTTTGTCCAGCAGCACTTTCAGGACATACCAATGTAAATGCAACAGTACCCTTTCCTTATACAAAAAGCTGCTAGGAGGGTGCGAAGGAACAGGCATGAGCTGGCCTTCCAGGGCTCTTTCATACACCCATATAATAAACATTGCTGGAGGTTTCACAATGAGAACTACTTATACATTATGGGTGGATTCAAACACACACAGATGATTTGTTACAGAAATCTGTGAGACTGTCCCACTCATCTGAAGGAAACTTGCAGGAATCTATGTGCACAGCCCCTTCTATATGCCCCAAGCTCCTGATCCGAGGCACAATATATTCTGCCATATGTAATGGGTGTTCTCTATTACATAACCTTAGCATACTGTACAGTAGATCTAGCAGCAGCTCAGCCCAGTGCAAATGAATGGTCTGGTAACATAGTCTGGTTCTGCTCTGGCATAGTAATGGTTAAACAAGGGTGCTAAGAATAGGCTGGCATATATGCTCCTGTGTAGCAGCCTACCCCTGCTGAATTGATGGTGTATACACACACACTATAGCCCCTATAGGCAGCGCACACACACACACACACACACACACACTATAGCCCCTATAGGCAGCACACACACACACACACACACACACTATAGCCCCTATAGGCAGCACACACACACACACACACTATAGCCCCTATAGGCAGCACACACACACTATAGCCCCTATAGGCAGCACACACACACACTATAGCCCCTATAGGCAGCACACACACACACACACACACACACTATAGCCCCTATAGGCAGCACACACACACACACACTATAGCCCCTATAGGCAGCACACACACACTATAGCCCCTATAGGCAGCACACACACACTATAGCCCCTATAGGCAGCACACACACACACACACACACTATAGCCCCTATAGGCAGCACACACACACACACACACACACACACTATAGCCCCTATAGGCAGCACACACACACACACACACTATAGCCCCTATAGCCAGCACACACACACACACTATAGCCCCTATAGGCAGCACACACACACACACACACACACTATAGCCCCTATAGGCAGCACACACACACTATAGCCCCTATAGGCAGCACACACACACACACACACTATAGCCCCTATAGGCAGCACACACACACTATAGCCCCTATAGGCAGCACACACACACTATAGCCCCTATAGGCAGCACACACACACTATAGCCCCTATAGGCAGCACACACACACACACACACTATAGCCCCTATAGGCAGCACACACACTATAGCCCCTATAGGCAGCACACACACACTATAGCCCCTATAGGCAGCACACACACACTATAGCCCCTATAGGCAGCACACACACACACACACTATAGCCCCTATAGGCAGCACACACACACACTATAGCCCCTATAGGCAGCACACACACACTATAGCCCCTATAGGCAGCACACACACACACTATAAGCAGCACACACACACACTATAGGCAGCACACACACACATTATAGCCCCTATAGGCAGCACACACACACACACTATAGGCAGCACACACACACATTATAGCCCCTATAGGCAGCACACACACACTATAGCCCCTATAGGCAGCACACACACACTATAGCCCCTATAGGCAGCACACACACACTATAGCCCCTATAGGCAGCACACACACACACACACACACACACACACACACACTATAGCCCCTATAGGCAGCACACACACACTATAGCCCCTATAGGCAGCACACACACACTATAGCCCCTATAGGCAGCACGCACACACTATAGCCCCTATAGGCAGCACACACACACTATAGCCCCTATAGGCAGCACACACACACACTATAGCCCCTATAGGCAGCACACACACACTATAGCCCCTATAGGCAGCACACACACACACTATAGGCAGCACACACACACACTATAGGCAGCACACACACACATTATAGCCCCTATAGGCAGCACACACACACTATAGCCCCTATAGGCAGCACACACACACTATAGCCCCTATAGGCAGCACACACACACTATAGCCCCTATAGGCAGCACACACACACACTATAGGCAGCACACACACACACTATAGGCAGCACACACACACACTATAGGCAGCACACACACACATTATAGCCCCTATAGGCAGCACACACACACACACTATAGGCAGCACACACACACATTATAGCCCCTATAGGCAGCACACACACACACTATAGGCAGCACACACACACTATAGCCCTTATAGGCAGCACGCACACACACACACACTATAGCCCCTATAGGCAGCACACACACACACTATAGCCCCTATAGGCAGCACACACACACACACTATAGCCCCTATAGGCAGCACACACACACTATAGCCCCTATAGGCAGCACACACACACTATAGCCCCTATAGGCAGCACACACACACACACACTATAGGCAGCACACACACACTATAGCCCCTATAGGCAGCACACACACACACATTATAGCCCCTATAGGCAGCACACACACACTATAGCCCCTATAGGCAGCACACACACACACTATAGCCCCTATAGGCAGCACACACACACACTATAGGCAGCACACACACACACTATAGGCAGCACACACACACACTATAGCCCCTATAGGCAGCACACACACACACTATAGGCAGCACACACACACACTATAGGCAGCACACACACACACTATAGCCCCTATAGGCAGCACACACACACACTATAGGCAGCACACACACACACTATAGGCAGCACACACACACACTATAGCCCCTATAGGCAGCACACACACACACTATAGCCCTTATAGGCAGCACACACACACACACTATAGCCCCTATAGGCAGCACACACACACACTATAGCCCCTATAGGCAGCACACACACACACTATAGCCCCTATAGGCAGCACACACACACACACTATAGCCCCTATAGGCAGCACACACACACACTATAGCCCCTATAGGCAGCACACACACACACTATAGCCCCTATAGGCAGCACACACACACACACTATAGCCCCTATAGGCAGCACACACACACACACTATAGCCCCTATAGGCAGCACACACACACACTATAGCCCCTATAGGCAGCACACACACACACACTATAGCCCCTATAGGCAGCACACACACACACTATAGCCCCTATAGGCAGCACACACACACTATAGCCCCTATAGGCAGCACACACACACACACACACACACTATAGCCCCTATAGGCAGCACACACACTATAGCCCCTATAGGCAGCAGTGTCAGTACACAACAATGCCTGCTGATCCCCTGCCCAGCACACAGGGCGCTATGGACGGATCCAGTGTAATAGGCTTAGAGACAAATCTGCAGCTCACCTCATTGCAGGCTGGCAGATTGCTGAGAGCGGTGCCCAGGACCAGCTGCAGGCACAGGGCGAAGCATCCAGTCCAGCAGAAGAGTCCCATAGTGAGGATGGAGCCGAGGAGGACGAGGGCACAGTGCTGCTGCTGCTGCTGCTGCTAGGCTGTCACCATTCCATGGACGAGATGAGGATGAGGATGCTGCTTCACCTGCTCACCATGGGGAGAGTGACAACGCCGGCTGGTGACGTCATGATGAGGCGGGGGGGAGGGGAGAGGGGGACTGCCCAGCTGTGTGTCACTGCTGCCTGGGGGGGGACAGCACACTGATATACACAGTATAACTAATGTCTACAGATAGATAATACTAGTATACTCCATCCCCATACAAATGTCAGCAGGGAGTGAGAGAAAAAACACTCATGTATATGCATATGTATTCTTATTAATAATAACAATAATTGTAAGTGACGTACAATAGTTTGCGTTCATGTTCTGTTTTTATATGGTATAAATGAAAAGTTAGCTTTGTTCTGCAGGTTAGTAGAATTACCATGATACCATTTTTTTTAATGTTTTTTCCTTTACTAACTTTACACATAGGGCTAGGTTTACATGGCGTTTTCACCCCGGCATAGGACCAACAGCCCTATTGACTTAAATTGACTGGACATAGTCAATTTGCGACTACATTCTGTTCCTTTCCCCGTCCTCTTTCATAGATTCACGGCTTATAGCCTGACATGGGGCCGAAAATGTGATGTAAACCTAGCATAAGACACCCTTTAACCCTTTAAGGACCAGGCCCAAAATGACCCAGCAGACCGCCCCAATTTTCATTTTTGCGCTTTTGTTTTTTCCTCCTCCCCTTCTAAGAGCTCTAGCATTTTAATGTTTTTATCTAGAGGGCCATGTGATGGCTTGTTTTTTACAGGAATAGTTATACTGTGTAATGGCGTCTTTCATTCCATAACATGTATGATGGAATCCCAAATATATTATTTATGAAAATAAAAATTGGTGAAATTGTAAAAAAGAATGCAATATGGTAACGTTTGGGGGGTTCCTGTGTCTACATAATGCACTATATGGTAACAGCGACATGATACTATTATTCTATAGGTCAGCCCGAACACAACCATATGCAGGTTACACAGATTTTCTAATATATATATATTTTTTTTATTTTAATGAAATTATTTTGTTTTTTGCAATTATTAATAAAATGGGCCTATTGTGACTCTTATAACGGTTTTAGTTTTTCACCTACAGGACTGTATGGGGCGTCATTTTTTTGCGCCACAATCTCTTCTTTTTATTAATACCATATTTGTGTAGGGATTTTTTTTTCCTCTTTTCGTTTACGCCATTCACCTACGGCTGTGGCTGTATTCCGGTTTTTCAGGCAGTCCTCCCACTGTATCCACCCTCTGCACGGAGGTTTAAAACAGCGGGAATCATTGCCGAGAGTCCGGGTTCGTACGAACCCGAACCTCGGCAGGTTCGGACCATCCCTACTAAGGACAGTATGGCTATAGGGTATGCAAAGGAAACAAGAAGACAATAGCAGGTGGGGGTCCTGTTATAGATTTAGCATTCTGCCCCCAGGATCTGCATGGTAAAGTAGACCTTGGTTAATAACATTAGTCACAAACATTATTTGCTATAAACATTATGGTCTACTTAAAATCACCTAAAAGTGCAGGACAAACATACTGCAACAATATTTACAGTGTTGTACTGCTGATCTCAAATTTATGAGTGCTGTACAATAATATATTCAATGAAGAAATATAAATGTAACAAGGCAAAGCAAAAGGTGGACAAGAAAAACAAGTCTAACAGCAGTGCAATTCTGAGTAAGTACAGTCATGGGGAAAGATCAGAATAAAGTAAATAGAGAGCCCGGATAGGAGTTTGTTTTATCAAGCTTTTTTCTCTTCTGTCTGCCACTGCTACATCATAATGTTAGAAGACACTAAATCCATAGAATTATTTACAAAATGACCACCTCTTAGGGTAGAGTAACTCAAATGTAAATCCAGTCTAAATGTAAAGTCCCCTTTCACATGCTTAGCTGCAGATCTTAAGTTACAGGTGTGTCTGCAATGTATAAACTCAGTAACTGCCCCTGAAGGGAGACACAAGTGGCTTTTTTACATGATGACAGTACATAATAAAAACACCCAATGCTGATTTCAGAAATCACATTGTCACAGTGCTATTAACTCTACAGGAGGAATCTACAGAAGAGCGGCATTTTATATGTTGTCTCATAGGAGAGTGCATGAGAGGGATATGCCTGTTCATTGGTCATATCTGTGGCTGTCTATGCACCAAGGAAACATCTATAGAGACTAGGAGCTGTTGTCGGTTACAGCTGCAATGAATGGCAGTAAGTCTACTGGGCAGCAGGACAGGTCCCTTCTGTGGTCAAGTCACAGGTTGACACGTGGGTCAGAAGAGCACTTCTTTTAATGTACCTAAAAACCACAAAACTATGGCACCTGAACATAAAGCACAGTTAAAAGCAAGTTTGAAGGGGTACTCTGGCCATTTAAAATTTTAGTATAAGGCTATGTTCACACTACGTAAAAGTACGTCCGTTGTTGCGCCGTACTTTTGGCGCGGTGGAACAATGCCTTACTTTCAATGGGATCCCGGCTGGAGCGTATACACATCGTATATGCTCCGGCCGGGATCCCATACGGGGCCGCAAATAACTGACATGTCAGTTTTCTGTGGCCAGAATTCAGTGGCTCTCGGACGCAGAAAGCCCTGTCAGTTCACACAATGAAGCGAGCGGCTCCGGCCGCTCGCTGCACTGTGTGCTATGGGAAGCTCTGATGCGGGCGCATGCTGATGCGCCCGCATCAGAGCTCTGTGGCCGGAAAGATCATCCGGCTGGTACTTAAGTACCGGCCAAGATTATCTGGCCAGAGACCGGCCGTTCCGTGACCCGGCCGGGGTCACGGAACGGCCAGTCTCTTACGCAGTGTGAACATAGCCTAATACTGGAGATGCAAAGAAAATAAAAGTCAGCATATTCTTACCTGTTGCTCCTGTCGCTACTTTCAAAACAGCCTAGTTTTGTCAAAGTTTGCAATATACAGTCATTATTTTTTTTTTTAGTTCCCATTTTCTGACTTTTTTTTTACTCAAAAAACAGGAAACAGTCAGAAAGCAGGAGGTCCTGTGTATCCTAGGCCATCTGAGCGCTCACAGAGAGAAGGCAGTCATGTGACTGATAGACACATTGAGCTGTGACTCTCTGTACTGGCCGGAATTCCTGTGTTTAGTCTGGTTTTTTTTTTTCCAGAAAATCTGCCTTCAGACTGGACCTGGATTTCTGGTAAGTTCAGCTTTGTTTTACAGCATGATAACGGATAGCTTCCCACGTACCGTATCGCTGCGTTTTTAAAGGTGCGTCTTTAACGCTGCGTTTTTTTGGTGCGATTTTTACATGCGAATTTTGATTTTCACATGAAAATCATGTGAAAATCAAAATGCGCATGTAAAAAACTCAGCAAAAACGCAGCGTTAGGGTAGCTTCACACGTACCGTATTGCTGCATTTTTAACGGTGCGTCTTTAACGCTGCGTTTTTGCTGCGTTTTTTACATGCACGTTTTGATTTTCACATGAATATCATGTGAAAATCAAAACTTGCATGTAAAAAATCGCACCAAAAACACAGCGTTAAAGACGCACCGTTAAAAACGCAGCGATACGGTACGTGTGAAGGCACCCTTAAAGACGCACCTTTAAAAACGCACCGTTAAAAACGCGGCGATATGGTACGTGTGAAGCTACCCAACAACAAAAAATATTGTATGTACAGTGATATCTCGGTTCTGAAACTGCTTGGAACTCAAACTGTTTTTTCAAGAAAAGTTTGCTTTGGTTCTCAAACTCCTGCTCGGTTCTCAAACACTTTTCAAGCACCCAGTCTTGAAGTTCTCGGTATGGAGGGTTGTACGTGGTGAGTTTAGCACTAGTGAGGCTTCACATACTGTAAAGAGTGCAGTAAGACTGCTGGAGTGCATATACAGTACAGTAGTAGTACAGTCAGTGCACCACCATCTCCCATCCTGTACTGTATAATACTGCTGGAGTGCATATACAGTGCAGTAGTAGTACAGTCAGTGCACCACCATCTCCCATACATTACAGTGCTGGGGTGGGGGGACTCTATACAGTAAAGGATGAGTGAGGAGTTAGTGACTGCTGTACTATAATTGCTGGTTTTGTTGAATGTTTCTTGTGTATAATACACTGTACAGTATAGAGCTGTTCTGTATTGTCCTGATTAAACTGGACACTTTTCAATGTAATATATGGGTACTATAGCTAACTATTGGTGGCTGCTGGAACCAATTAAACACATTTACATTATTTCCTATGGGAAGACACTGCTCGGTTCTCAAACTGCCTTCCGGAACCAATTAAGTTCGAGAACCGAGGTACCACTGTACATTGCAACTTTATTTCACATTTACTGTTGGTTTAGATTTTGAAAGCAATAACAATAGTTTTTGGAATGTGAGAATAGCACTATAGAAACAAATGGGCACTAAGCTGCTCCGTGATTGCGCACCCACAACCATGGAAAACTTTGCGGGACGTGTGAATAAAACCTAAGTGCTTGTTTTTGTGTAGTTGTACCATTTCATATTTTACTACTTTTGCATAATAAAAGTATTTATAGATTAAGTTACAGAGCTGCAAACACTAAGGGAAAGGTCATATGGAGATAAAACTTACCATACCTTTGTTTCACCTGATGGGCATTTGTAAAGTTATAAAATTGCTCTTATCCTTTGCAGCTGAAGTGCTACAGAGGTGGCACCGAGCCACAGCACCCACTTATCTTTCCTGGCACACCCCTGCCTGATTGATGTACAGGGCTCTTTGCTGGAAGCAAGTTACCTGCAGTGGTGGATTGTTTTAGATTTTATGCAACATTGCTGCAGCATATTTTAGTGCAGAACATTAAAAGTGAGGCAGCTTTGTATGGAGGCCAAAAACATATGGCCATTTTTTTAAAATTGTTCTTACCTCAAAATGCGTTTTATAGTATAACGATGTAATAGTATTATGATATAAAAGTTGCTTTAAGGCCACATTTTTACACTGCGGTCACTGTATGCAGACAAAACTACACCCCGTGCAGTCACCAATGGCCATGCAACGTTGCCAGTATAGATCAGACCACAATGTGGGAATGCGGTGTTAGGCTAGATTCACACAATGGCTAGATTCACGCGATGATGGACTTTATTTTTACAATAGTGTCTCTACATTTGCAGTTTTGTTGAGTTTCTGTGGTTACAGAACTAGATAACATAGAAGGATACGTGTGCTGTCAGTTTTCCTTTAATTACCTCTCACTTTGAGAATCTTGTAAAAAAACAAAAACAATTTAAAACAAAAATTACTGTGGTGGTGTGGGTTTTGATTTCCCCACTGGGTTAAACAGCAGGAAAAATCTGCAACAAATATGCAGCATGTATGCAACATAAATTGATATGCTGAAGATTTCAAATCCATGCAGAGTTGAATTTCCACTATGTGTTTCATACACATTGCTGCTACTGTAAGTGTAGCAGGTTTTCCACATTTACAGAAAGCTGCATTGTGTTGCTACATATTTAATATAGTTGTGATCAAGTATATATATATATATATATATATATATATATATATATATATATATATATATATATATACATATACTTGATCACAACTATATTAAAAATAGTTGTTTTGTTTTTCTTTTACATTTTAGAAAAAAAAAGACGCTGATTCTTTTACTTCTACAGTGAAATATTTAACATAACCTTTGGCTTCCGAGAAACCAAACACAAATCTAATGAATATCAATAGCTGCAGCTGAAAAAACACCAAAACTATACATGACACTCAGCACATTGACAGCTGCTCCATTGTGATGTGAGCTGTTGCTATGTACAGGACACCCTGATAAACAAGTTTTTCTTTCACTTGTGATCAGAATAAGTATTTACTCCAGGAATTCACAATCCAACAATATAAAATTCCTGCTAATCACCTGTCAACCACAGTCCCTATATTGTGATAACAGTAAACCACTTCACTGAACACAACATTGTGCAAATCAGTGTGGAGAGGCCATCATAATGGGGGAGATTTATCAAAGGGTGTAAAATATAGACTGGTGCAAACTGCCCACAGCAACCAATCCCAGCTCAGCTTTCCTTTCACCAGAGCTATAAGCTGAGCAGTGATTGGTTGCTGTGGGCAGTTTACACCAGTCTAAATTTTACACCCTTTGATAAATCTCCCCCAATGTGTCTACAGAGCTGAGGACAATCTGTATCCCCGAAAATAAACAGGAGGTAAATTAGAATAAAATTGCTTTTCTGCATGTACCTGAAAAAGGCTTATAGAACAGACTGACGCTGGTGCGGGGATGCCGCTTTCTTTTTTGGGTTTCCATGCACAGCGCTGGTCTACTACCTAGCATTGGCTGGGCATGAAACTCTGGAGGCGGGTAGCGTGACAAAACTCCCTCCCCTCTGAGACACGGCTCCATTAGAAAAAAAAAAAAAAGGACCTAGTACGGACCTGCAAATGCACTTTTAGGCTGGGTTCACACTACGTATATTTGAGGCTGTATGTTTGAGGTTGTATAGCAACCAAAACAAGGAGTGGATTGAAAACACAGAAAGGATCTGTTCACATAATGTTGTAATTGAGTGGATGGCCGTCATTTAATGGCAAATATTTGCTGTTATTTTAAAACAACGGCTGTTATATTGAAATAATGGAAGTTATTTACCGTTATATGGCGGCCATCCACTCAATTTCACCATTGTGTGAACAGATCCTTTCTGGGTTTTCAATCCACTCCTGGTTTTGGTTGCTATGAGGACCTGACATGAGGACCAAATACAGCCTGAAATATACATAGTGTGAACCCAGCCAAAGGCTGCGTTCACAGTACGTATATTTCAGTCAGTATTGCAACCAAAACCAGGAGTGGATTAAAAACACAGAAAGGATCTGTTCACACAATGTTGAAATTGAGTGGATGTCCGCCATATAACAGTAAATAACGGCCATTATTTCAATACAACAGCCGTTGTTTTAAAATAACAGCAAATATTTGCCATTATATGACGGCCATCCACTCAATTTCAACATTGTGTGAAAAGATCCTTTCTGTGTTTTTAATCCACTCCTGGTTGGTTGCAATACTGACTGAAATATACTGACTGAAATATACATATACTGACTGAAATATACGTAGTGTGAACGCAGCCCTAAGCAGTGTTTGGAGAATTGCAGAGCACTGTAGAAGCACATCCATAGTGCGGTGAGGCTTTATAGTTAGATACAGCACTGTAAAGAGCAGAGAAATACCTGTCACAGAGAAAAAAAACTTGCAAAATTAGACAAAATAGGGTCAAATGAAAGCTGGAGATTAAGGGCTTATTCCTGTTTCATGAAAGAAGGACAGCACGGACGGGGAAGCCCTATAAAGCAGGGGTCCTCAACTGGCGGACCGCGGAGGCCAGCTGTCCGGACCCCTGGTCAGACCTCCTAACCGCCCCGGATCCGGTCCGTCTCGGGGCGGTTAGGAGGTCCCGCTCCCCACCGCACTGCCTCCCGCCCCATAGGCGTACTGTCCTTAGATGTCAGTACGCCTGTGGGGCTGGGGGCAGTGTCGGTCCGGCCCCCGGGTGATACGCGCTCTGGGGATGTCCCGGGGATTCCCCAGCAGAGCGCGCACCACAGACCTCAGTGTACGCTGCCGGCCTGTCCTTCCCGGAAGTGCAGGCCGGCGGCGTACGCTGAGGTCACTGATGCGCGCTCTGCTGGGGAATCCCCGGGACATCCCCAGAGAGCGCGTATCAGCCGGGGGCCGGACCGACGGGAAGAGACGAAGACAGCCGCAGCGGGGAACGAGGTGCTAGGTGAGTTGTGGGTTGTTTTTTTTTTTTTGTCTGGGGGCCATCTTTAAGGGGAGAGTGCACAGGGGGGCTATATACTATTGGGGGGAGAGTGCACAGGGGGGCTATATACTATTGGGGGGAGAGTGCACAGGGGGGCTATATACTATTGGGGGGAGAGTGCACAGGGGGGCTATATACTGTTGGGGGGGAGAGTGCACAGGGGGGCTATATACTGTTGGGGGGAGAGTGCACAGGGGGGCTATATACTATTGGGGGGAGAGTGCACAGGGGGGCTATATACTATTGGGGGGAGAGTGCACAGGGGGGCTATATACTATTGGGGGGAGAGTGCACAGGGGGGCTATATACTGTTGGGGGGAGAGTGCACAGGGGGGCTATATACTGTTGGGGGGAGAGTGCACAGGGGGGCTATATACTATTGGGGGGAGAGTGCACAGGGGGGCTATATACTACTGGGGGGAGAGTGCACAGGGGGGCTATATACTACTGGGGGGAGCTCACAGGGGCCAATATACTAAAGGGGGAGAGCACAGGGGGCTATATACTACTTGGGGGGCTAAATACTACTGGGGGAGCTCACATGGGGGCTATATACTACTGGGGGGGCTATATACTACTGGGGGGAGCTCAGAGGGGGCTATATACCACAGAGGGAGAGTGCACAGGGGGCTATATACTACTGGGGGAGCTCACAGGGGGCTATATACTACAGGGGGAGAGCACAGGGGGGCTATATACTACTGGGGCGACCTCACAGGAAGGCTACATACTACTTGGGGAGAGCACAGGAGCTATATACTACTGGGGGGACCTCACAGGGGGCTATTTACTACTTGGGGATAGCACAGGGGGGCTATATACTACTGGGGGAAGCTCACAGGGGGGCTATATACTACTGGGGGGAGCTCACAGGGGGGGCTATATACTACTTGGGGGAGCTCACAGGGGGCTATATACTACAGGAGGAGAGCACAGGGGGCTATATACTACTGGGGGTAGCTCACAGGGGGCTATATACTACTGGGGGGAGCTCACAGGGGGCTATATACTACTGGGGGGACCTCACAGGGGGCTATTTACTACTTGGGGATAGCACAGGGGGGCTATATACTACTGGGGGAAGCTCACAGGGGGGCTATATACTACTGGGGGGAGCTCACAGGGGGGGCTATATACTACTGGGGGGAGCTCACAGGGGGCTATATACTACAGGAGGAGAGCACAGGGGGCTATATACTACTGGGGGTAGCTCACAGGGGGCTATATACTACTGGGGGGAGCTCACAGGGGCTATATACTACTGGGGGGAGCTCAGAGGGGGCTATATACCACAGAGGGAGAGTGCACAGGGGGCTATATACTACTGGGGGGAGCGCACAGGGGGGGCTATATACTACTGGGGGAGCTCACAGGGGGCTATATACTACAGGGGGAGAGCACAGGGGGGCTATATACTACTGGGGCGACCTCACAGGAAGGCTACATACTACTTGGGGAGAGCACAGGAGCTATATACTACTGGGGGGACCTCACAGGGGGCTATTTACTACTTGGGGATAGCACAGGGGGGCTATATACTACTGGGGGAAGCTCACAGGGGGGCTATATACTACTGGGGGGAGCTCACAGGGGGGGGCTATATACTACTGGGGGAGCTCACAGGGGGCTATATACTACAGGAGGAGAGCACAGGGGGCTATATACTACTGGGGGTAGCTCACAGGGGGCTATATACTACTGGGGGGAGCTCACAGGGGGCTATATACTACTGGGGGGAGCTCACAGGGGGCTATATACTACTGGGGGGAGCTCACAGGGGGCTATATACTACAGGGGGAGAGCACAGGGGGGGCTATATACTACTGGGGGAGCTCACAGGGGGCTATATACTACAGGGGGAGAGCACACAGGGGGGCTATATACTACTGGGGGAGCAACAGGGGGCTATACACTACTGGGGGAGAGCACACAGGGGGTCTATACACTACTGGGGGAGCAATGGGGGGGGGGTTATATACTACCAGGGCAGTCACCCCCTTTGTACCTAATATCAAAGGGCTGTTGAGAGAGAAAAAAAATGCCAGTTTTCCTGCTAATAAGCAGCAATTCTGTATGTAAATAGTTGAACGTTTGTGAAAATTAACAAAACACGTTTCCTATTGATGTTCAGCTCGGACCTTCACCTGACAATAGACCCCGGTAAGTGGACCCTCACTAAATGTTGTTGAGTACCCCTGCTATAGAGGATACTTTCCCCATGCGTCATGATGTATCAATATCATGCCGGGAGTGGGTAAAGTATTTAAATATTTCTAGCACTATAATGACATGGTGCCGCTCCTCTTCAAGTGCCTGGAAAAGCTACATTTGTGTTTGCTTCATGCTTTTCAAAAACACATCTATATTAATATGCAGGCTTCGTTATGCAAGTACATACATCTATGGCAGTGCTGTGAAGCACCATAGTAACAACATCCGCACTGCATTGTTCAATATGTCAGCCTGGTATTATGGTTACATAAAACATAGTTATGACAGTGTTTCTGTGGATGTTCTATTCACTCAAAATAAGAAATAAAACACACTGCAGGAATACTGTTACATGGGATCATTTTGTTTAATTTACTGTAAGCTAGTTGTATAAATTTTTTGTGTCATTTAGAGAGTATTTTTGAGCAAATAATAATTCAAAATGTAGCCTTTTTATAGAACCAGTAAATAATAGAAAAGATCTCCATCATTTATAGGATATGAAAAATGCATATATTCCTGTATAAACAATGTATAACTAAAGCATGAGGAAAATAACTAATTATGCAAACACATATCTGTTGCAGTTCTGTAGTGGCTAGACACACCTGCCCACACTGCACCACCCCCACCACAAAAGGCAACAGTGCTGATACATAGCGCTCTCCTTGACATCGCCACAATTTGTCAGCCACCATTTCTTTCTAGTCCCTTGTCCAGTGTAGAGGGAGAGCACTAGGTATCAGCCACTGTTGCCTTCAGTGGTTGTGTTATAGTGTGCGCAAGTGTGTCAATTCAATAGAGAACTGTAAATTGTACAGTGACAAGCCCATACTACTCATCCAGTCATTGTGCCTCAGCATAAACGCCACAGGCCTAATTTCATCTTCATGGACAATGGTGCTTTAGCCAGTAGAGGTCACATCATTAGGAAATGGCTGCTGGAGACTAGGGCACTTCAAATGTAGTGACCTGCACTTTCTCCAGACCTGAATCCCATGGGATCAGCTGAGTTGCTGTGTAGAGGCTGGTAACTGCACCCCAGAACCTCAGTGACCTAAGGGCCACTGCTCAAGAAGAGTGGGATACCATGCCTCAGCAGTCAGTAAGTCGACTTGTAAACACCATGAGACATCAATGTTAGAGTAGCTTCACACGTACTGGATCCGCAGCGGATTTCACGCTGCAAGTTTGCAGCGAAATCCGCTGCGGATCCTGGTAGTGTGAAGGTCTATGGGGTTACATATCAGCAGCGGAATTTTCACTCCACTGCGGATATGTAAGCCAGCCCTTTTAAGCCCCTGCTGCCCGGAGCACACATTACCTGCCCGGCGCCGCAGCTGTGTGTGAGGCTCCCGGCTCCCCTCGCACACTGCCGCTATCTCTTATGGGCTCCCTGAACGATCTAAAGATTGTCCAGTTGGCCCCCCGCTCTTACCTGCTCGCTGTCAGCGTGTGTAGTAGCAAGCACTGATCTGACAGGTCTGCGCTCACTTGTTCCTTCAGGATTCGGCCCGTGTAATAGGGGCTTTACTGTAGATTTACCAGCAACATCTGCTGGAAGTTTGTTCTAAAGAAAGACTACTCTTTCAGTTAAAGGAGAAGTCAGACAAAAATTTTCATTAAAGTATTGTATTGCCCCCCAAAAGTTATAGAAATCACCAATATACACTTATTACAGGAAATGCTTATAGTGATTTTTTTCCCTGCACTTCCTACTACATCAAGGCTTCACTTCCTGGATAAAATGGTGATGTCACGACCCAACTCCCAGAGCTGTGCGGGCTGTGGCTGCTGGAGAGGAACACAGGGCACTGGAGGGACACTGCGCATCCCCCTGCCATCATCCTCTCCAGTAGCCACAGCCCGCACAGCTCTGGGAGTCGGGTCGTGACATCACCATGTTATCCAGGAAGTGAAGCCTTGATGCAGTAGTAAGTGCAGGGAAAAAAAGAACTTTATAAGCATTTCCCGTAATAAGTGTATATTGGGGATTTGCATAACTTTTGGAGGACAATACAATACTTCAATAAAAATTTCCTCTGGACTTCTCCTTTAAGTCTTATTTTGTCATGAGTCCTTCCTAGGGTTGTTCTGAAGCTGGGACTGTGGAAGCAGGATAATAATGCTGGGCTCTGTAGGGAGAGCACATGGAGCAGGGATAATGAACATAAGATACAGATTTAGCAGGGACTGTCCTCGGCAATGAGCTATAAACATTACATTAGGGACTGTTTGATCAGTTACGTGTGTAAAGAGGGAATTATTATGTTGTGCAATGTACTTTCTTAGGGAGCAACCTTGAAAACATTTCCCAGTCCCTTTGTCCAGGATAAAACATGCTCACTATGGGCAGATATAAGGAGCCGTCCCTATAGTCTATGGCACAGCATGTGGGGACCTGGTAGTAGGGTCTTTGCATCATGGCCCTCATAGAGATCCCATCTTGCTGCAGCAGTGCCCTATGGCTTCCCACCATCATACTCCCCATAGGGCGCCCTAGTACAGTTCCCCCGCCATGTTTCCCCTTCTCCCTCACAGACTGCTCCCCACATTTCCCCATGCCTCCCGCACACTGTTCTCTCTGTATCCCCCCCCTTCCTGTGGCTCCCCGTCCGCACACAGCGCTGCCCTCGGAGCAGGCCCCGCCCCTTCCTGCCCGGTCACGTGCTCCCCCTGGCTGTAGCGTTGCTGTGTTCCTGATCCTGGTATCTGTGAGGCGCCGTCCTGCTCGCTAAGTGCCCGGACTGAAAACAGGAAGTGAGTATGAGGCCCGGCCCTATGACAGGCAGCCCGAGCCGCTTACAGGCACTGAGCGTACATGTCAGGGAGGGAGCCGAGCCCCGCATAGCGCCGGGTTACAGAGCTGCTGGCTGTGCACGTAGGATAGATAGGAGCGCTCTGTGCCGCCATATGTCTGCCCTCTCAGCTGCTGTGTGTGGGGGCAGCACGAAGGGCTCCTCGTCTGACTGCCCGGTGTCCGATCTCATTACAACTTCTCACTAGGGATCGTGCAGACACGGGGCGGCTGCGGGAGAGACAGGGGCTGCGGTTATACTGCCCCCCACCAGCTGATGGAGCTCAGAGGGGACGTGCTGTCCATCAGCTGCTGAGTGACTGCTCCACACATTAGGGGGTCTCACCACGGCCAGAACCCCCTTATTTTCTGACAGTAAGCAGAAATCCACCTCAGCGCAGGCCCCAGTGCACTGCCATGGGGTGCCCACATGGGGGCCCTTACTGTTAGTGCCTCAATAATTCAGAGAAAGATCCCGGCACTCACCACTAAACCATAATGGAACCGAATAAAACTGCATGATGATGAAAGTGGTGAGTGCTGGGATCTTTCTCTGAATTACTGTACTGGGACTACGTTCTTTTTCTCGTGCACCACCTGCATACAGTGCCACTCTGATCCTTTTCCACCTACTGTTAGTGCCCACCTGATCCCTTACAGATGCCCCCTAGCTGTTGGCACTATGTGTTATACTGGCATTACAGCCTATAGATCACTGCCTGTGCATCAGAACAGTATACAACAGCATACACACACTCATTGCATAAACATATTCTTATACGTTGGCTCCTTCTCCAAGCAAGTACAGTACAGTTTTTTTTTTAGTTTTTTTTTTTATCAGACGCTTAAGTGTGTCCACCTGTGCGTTGGAGTCCTGCAAGGAAAACTATGCCCAGATACGAAGAGAATGTAGTCATAGATTGTATACATCAGTCAGGGAATGGTCTCCATTGTAAATATATGGAGGCCATCTCCAACTGAGAAATGGAGATTGGAAAGAGCCGGGAGGTGAAATGCTGAGCGGAACCTTTCTCCTGGCTCTGTCTAATGATCATGGGGATATAAAACCCCAATGTCTGGGAGACATGTCAAAATGTTATACTGATGGGTATAAAGGTCATATGAGACTCGGCCATACCCGCTGCCAGTCTGAGGTGTATGGGGCTTTCCTGATGTCATAGGTGTTGGGTGTGATGGAAAATCATGGCTGACCCTCTGGTTAAAGTGAATGTACTGTCAGGCCCGTGCTGGAGGCAGGCCGACCCACCCCCAGTGGGAGGAACCCACTGCCCCTCTATGGATCATAGAGGGGAGGGGGTTTCCTCCCACTGGGGGTGGGTCTGCCTGCCCCCAGTGCTTCAGCCCGGGCTTGGTGGTACATTCACTTTAAGGGTATAAACACACACACCGTATACACAGCGTATTTACTGCTGCGATACGCAACAAATACGCAGCAGATTAGATCTAAATAACTGAACACAGCATCAAATCTGCACCATCAAATCTGCTGCGTATACGGTGTGTGTGTTTGCACCCTTAGGCTATGTTCACACTACGTAAAACAACGGCCGTTTTTGCGGTCAAAACAACGTCCGTAGAATTACGAGCATACGGGCTGGTCGTGAAACAACGGTCGTTGTTTAATATTGCCTCCTAGCATGTTTTTAATCGGGCTGAAACATGTCATTTAATTGAAATCCTGCGGCTAGCCCAATAAACCACTCAGTAAATTTTTTTACATTAAAATCAAGTTTAATTTGTCGGAAATAAATTTTACGTGTGCGGCCGCATTGAAATCCACGACCGTAGTTGTAACATTACCGGCCGCAAATAAATGACATGTTTATATTTCACGGGTCCGTACGAATTACGGCCGTAGTCTTATACGCTGCGTGCATTGTACGACCGCAGTTCGTATGAATTGCTATATCGTATCATCCTCAAAACAACGGCTGTAGTTTTGCGGTGAAAACTATGGCCGTTGTTTTACGTAGTGTGAACATAGCCTAAGGGTACAAACACACTGGGCGGATATGCAAACGGGCTTCTCGCTGCGAATTCACAGCGAGACCCGCTGCGGATCCCTGCCCTGTACACTCTATGGGCAGACAAATTCACAACAGGATGGACATCCCACTGCTAGTATGTCTGCAGCCCGCCCCGTTAACCCCCCCCCCACACACACCGCCGGAGCCTATACATCACTGGGTCCCCGCTCCGGCTTGCTTCGGGGCTCCCGGCGGCTTCACATCCCGCTCAGCCAATCAGTGCACTGCGGCGGAGCAGCTCACTGATTGGCCAAGCGGGACCTGCCGGGACTCCTGAAGCAAGCCGGAGCATGGAGAAGGTGATGTATAGGCTCCGGAGGCGGGGGGGTTAACAGGGCGGGGGGGATGTCTATCCTGGGATCTGCAGGATAGACAGGGCAGGGATCCGCAGCAGGTCTCGCTGTGAATTCGCAGCGAGAAACCCTCTGTGGATCCGCCCATGAGTTTGTACCCTTAAGTTAATTTTATGCCCATCTGACGATGAAAGGGGAACTGTAAGCAGGTTTGACGAATGTCACTTACGTCACTATGGCACACGGAGTGCTGAAGTTTCTTACCTTCATCCTCTGCATTGTTTCAGTGCAGTTTGAGGTTAAATCCATAGGCTCCACTGATATTCATTAAAAGGGGCAGGCTGTGTGTGTGTGTGTATGTGTGTGTGTGTGTGTGTATGGGAGGGGGTAGTCCTACCCCTAGTGCACCAAGCCCCCTTACTAGCCTAGGGATTTAACAATAAACTGCACAGAAACAGTGCACAGGAAGGTAAGAAATGTACCCTCATCCTCAGCACCCTTGCACTATAGGGACATATCAGCAGGTTAGTTTGTCTAACCTGCTGATAGCTTCCCTTTAACTGAATTATGAGACAAACTATAAACCCACAAATCACAGGAGGGTGTTTAAAGTGTAACTATCATTGGTAAAAACTTCTGGCGTGTCATAGCAACATGTCAGAACAGTGCATATCGTCGGGGTCTGGGTGCTGAGACCCCTGACGATCGCTAGAATGAAGGGGCAGAATCAGCTATAACTGCAGTCTACGGAATTATAACAGGAGTCTATAGAACTTCCAGTCATGTCAATTCTTTGGGTGGACGGCAGATTTAGTCAATGGTAGAGACGGAACCGTGTGGCTTTCGCTTGACAGTTCCTTGGATATTCTGCAATGTTAACATAACCTTATTTTTAAGGTGGCACTTTTAGATGGGTTAGTGGACTCCACATAATGAGCACCAATCTCAGCATCTTGTTCCTCTGGCCCTTCACTTCATCATTGCTGCTAAGGCTGCATTTACAGAGACATTTAGCCAGACTAATTTTTGAAGCCAAAGCCAGGAACAGACTATAAACAGGTTATAAAGGAAAGACTAAAGCCCCTATTACACCAAAAGATGTCTGACAGATTATTTTCCAGGAATGGATTTGAAAAGAGGAGAAATCTCAGTCTTATTTCTAGGACCTGTTCTCTGTTTATATTTCGTTCCTGACTTTGGCTGAAAAAATCTGTCAGCTAATCTGTCAGACATATTTTGGTGTGATAAGATTTCTCCTCCTTTTAAATCCTTTTAAACCTGTTCCTGGCTTTGGCTTCAGTAATCTGTCAGATAAATCTCGCTGTGTAAAGGCGCCCTAACACACAAGCGTTTTCTCATTTATTGGCTTATTGCTGTCCCTTTTATCAGGAACGAGCATTCTTATTAATGTTTACAACAGATTTAGTCTGCAGAATATCAGAAACATAAAGTGATATCCTGTGTACTTCCAGTCCACAAGTCTCTGCAGATTCTGCAGCATTTGAGGGAGATTTTTTAAAATCTTATCCCTTTGCTGCTACAGTAAATGCCGTATGTATCTGTCTGTGCCCTGATGTGGTCTTGTCGCCTTTTCTGTCACATTTTTTCATTGTGGCCTTGTTGTGCACAACCCTTTTAGAGCCACAGCGGACTATGTGAATCTTATGTAGATAAACAAATAGGTTATTATCAATAGAGTTCCATGCAAACCTCCAGAATATGTAGGATGCTTCCTGTTTAGTATCTCCTAAACCCTGTCTTTTCTGTTTTTACTTGATAAAAATAAATAATTTTCATTAAAAATATTGTCAGCATTTGGGGGAAAAAAATTTGGTTTAAAAAAAAAAAATCTTTTGAACTAATATAAGAATAGTATTCAGGTATGTGTTCACACGTCCACTATTTCTGTACACAACCGCATCCACGCCCCTGTAGGTGTTACCGGTTCATGCTGGGGCAAAAATGCAGTTCAAACTGCAATTGCATTACAGATCATTGTTCACCTGTAAATGGATCGATGCAATTGTTGACGGCTGCAGATGCACATACATGTGCTGTCTGTGGCTGCAGACAGTGCTACGGGTGTGTGAACCTGGCTATATTTAGAGGCTTTTAGATGGTATTTCTTAGCTAAAACCAGGAGTAGGTTTCCATAGTAGTTTTTCTCTGCCAGTTCCACTCCTGGTTTGGGATAAAAATAGGCTCCAAAATGAGGATCAGATACGGGCTAAGATACTACTTGTTAAATAAAGCTTACCATTCTATGATTTTGCTTCTATTACCTACATGTCAGCCTTGAAATGCTAATCATATTGCTGTATCTTGTTTTATGTATGTTAGGTTTCAGCATGATATCTGTTTTTTCATGCAGGTTGAGTATGAGCACAGCTGAAGACGAGTCTGAAACAGTGAAAGTACAAAGCAGCCGGAACGCTCTAACACTCACACAGGACCTTGATGGAAATTTAATCCTCCATTGTCCTCAAAATGGTACATGATTCTTTCATAAATCTTATTAGTTATTGCTGCAGGATTGAATAAAAGCAAAGTATATTCATGGCAAAAGCTGTACTCCATTCACACCTGAACATCCAAGTGTCTGCACATCCCACCTCTACCATAGCACATTATTATTAGAATTGTACTGACACATGATACTTGGCACTCGTGGTGAGAGATCAATACCAGTATGCAGTTTTCTTCAGAGATAGCAGTCAACTGAATATTGGAGTCAGCACATCAAGGTAAAGTCTGAGGGTAGCTTCACACGTACCGGATCCGCAGCGGATCTCACGCGAGTTTGCAGCGAAATAACGCTGCAGATCCTGTACTGTGAAGCTGAATGGGTCCCATACAGGCAGCGGATGCGCTGCATGTATGGGACCCGGCCCCTTTAACCCCCCAACCACCGCCTGCCGGCCCGCAGCCCCGGCCCCGAGCATACATTACCTGCTCAGAGCCGCGGCTGTGTGATGCTCCCGGCTCCCCTCTCTCCCCATCAGCCAATCAGTGCTGCCTGATTGGCTGATGGGAAGGGAGGGGAGCCGGGAGCATCACACACAGTCGCGGCGCTAAGCAGGTAATGTATGCTCGGGGCTTTGGGCGGGCAGGCGGTGGTTGGGGGGTTAAAGGGGCCGGGTCCCATACAGGAAGGGAGACACCTTGTGGCTATATGTATAACGTTGATTTAAACATAAAAAAAACTGCTTTTCCTGACCACTGTTGGCATGTGCTAGCCACTGGGTACCTCAACCCTACAAGTTTCACTGTTTTGGATATACTCGGTTATCTAACCATCGCAGTTTTGCCCCAGATCTTTACCTATTTTTCCTTACTCTTGGTGCCTTACATATCCCAGCCCTTGATGTGCCAACATAACAAGAGATTTAAAAGGAAACTAACAACATGGCTATGCACATATCCATGCTGCCAGTTTCCAGATGCCAATCACAAGAGCATTGCATACATACCTTTGGCGATGCTCTGAGATCTGGCATCTTTGGTAAAAAAGCCTCAACACAGTCTCAGCCTGCTCCTTTTAATATTATTCACATCACTTGTGAGCAGTTATAATGTTATGGACGTTCAGTGTATATGATGTGCTTTGTAGTGTCATAATTTTTATTCATTGGTGCAATTACTTAACCTACACAACTTTGCTCATTTCCATGCAGTATCTGAACAAGACCAGAGCTTTGAGGTGACCATGACTGCAACCACAGAAGTATCAGAAGATGAAATCAATGAAGACTCCATAACTCAGATTCAGGTAAAAAGAACGTAGGAGAAAGGTAAATCTAATGATACTAAGATTTAGACAGGATAAAACTCAATGAGACAGGCACAGGTGCCATATTTATCACAATGGTGCAAACTGTGATAGATATGGTTCATTTTGCTAGACACCATAATAAATCTGCATTTTATTGCTTCACGTAGCTGTGCCCCGTTTTTTAGGGACCTTTTCAAAACTAAGTAACTGTCATCTAATACACATAATAAATTTGGCAAACTGCAGGCACACGAGTTCTTGGTAATTTAAGCCAGAATTGTGGTGCAATTTGTTTAGTAAATATCCTGTACTGAGCTCTGGATCATACACTCCATTAAAATTGCAAATTGCTGTTCATAGAATTATAAAAAACACACGAGCTATAGATATTTTATTGATATCCAAATAATAAAACATGGAAACAAAATAATCAAAACCTCATGATTCATTTAGTATCGAGTATGAGTGCCATGTACAGAATTACACACCCTTACATGCCTTGGCATGCTATTAATGAGGTTATTAGTGGTTGTCTGAGAAACGTTCTGCCACGCTAAATGCTCTTTGGCACACAAATCATCAAGAACCTCTGTTCATTCTTCAGCGCCGAGAGATGCAGTGCGAGCGCCTCCCATAGAGTGTCATTATGACAAGGAGGCTGGCGGCAATTCTGCCGTTCTTGCTCTGTGTGAACAGGGCCTTAGACTGTAGCTAAGTCGTTTCTACACTAACATCCTATTGACGTAATACTGTGGAGTAGAATGTTGCTACCAGCACTGTGCTTAACAATTCATTAGATGGCAGTGTTGTTTTAATTTTAGATGTGTGTGTTTTTTATTTAGTTCTATTATTCTTTAGATTTTTGGTTACTATTAAAGTTATCTTCAATATTCCTAAAAGGTTACTGGTAAATTCAGGGTATTTTGGACTGTCTTTCAGGCAGATCTTGGTTTATTATTTAACCTAGAAACCTGAGCACTTTTGTGTCTCAATGGTGTGCCTCTCACATGTGCAGTCAGCCTGGGCACTTCTTTCCCTGTTTTGACAGAGTAGCAATGCTCCTTGTACCTCGTGCACAAGGAGTGTTTATTCTTCCCTATGTAAAAATGTGCACAGGGACACGTGATTGCGTATACCACAAAGGTGCTCTTACAAGTTATGAGCTCTTTAATAAAACACTCTGTGTTGTTCAGTGTGACAAAAGCTACTGGCAGCATCTTGGCACAATATGCGCACTGTCTGCATCTTTTATTGCCAATGATGGACCCCTGTGCCAACCAATTAGTTTCCTTCTTCTCCTGGTTTCTCTTATTCCCTTTATTTTTATTTTTTTTTAAATATTGCCTAAAGTATTGTTTCTGCGATGGGTAATAATGGGTTTACCCAAAGCGACATCCTTGAGGTCTGCATCCCCTTCAATATAATACCAATGTTTCCTGATTTTTTTTTATTAAAGGGGTTGGCCACTTTATAGTAAAATAGGTCAGTGTACAGTATTAGTAAGTGTACTCACTGTATATACTGACAGCAGCTCCCTGTGTACCTCATAGAGATAAAATCACACTCCCCTCCCCCAGGCTGGGCTGCCCTGCTCTGTGGTGAGACTGTCCATAAAATGGCCAACATGGAGGAGATGTGACCATGCCCCGCTCCCCAGTGTCCACCACTGAGCCTGTATATGCCTATGTTTGACAGCGGGGGCGGAGCATGGTCACATGCTCCTCCATGTAGGCCATCTAATGGACAGACTCACCACAGAGCAGGGTAGCATAGCTTGGAGGAGAGGAGTCTGACTTTAGCTCTATAAGGTACCCAGGGAGCTGCTGTCAGTATATACAGTGAGTACACTTACTAATACTGTATACTAAGCAATTTTATTATAAAGTGGCCAACCCCTTTAATAAAGGAATTCATGGCTGTGTTCTGAAAAGTAAAAGCAAAACTTTTTGGCTTATTCTGAGCAGTTTTTTTTTTGCCCTCTCACCTTATGAATAGCTGACGTGATTAACCACACAGGATAATTTATTTCTACAAGACTTTTAGCTAAATCTTGATCCTGACCGGAAAACTTTTCCTCTCTATTGTTCATTCAGTAGGTAACCCAGCCCCCCCAACAGGTAGCATAGGTATCCCCCATAAGCATCTCTGTAGTAATTACCCTCTCCCCCCTCCCAATAGGCAATATTTCCCATGTAAATAGCCCCCTAGTATTGAGTGCATCCCCCTAACCCCACACAGTGGGCAATATCCCCCCATGTAGGTTGTGAGTACACATCGTTGGTGAGTAATTGCAAAGGATCCTGAAAGCAACGTAGTAATTGGTGTGCATTCAGCATGGCAGAACATTCCTCAGACAATGTTTAATAACTTCATTGATAGCATACTAAGGTTTGTAAGTGCAAATATTTCTGTTTCCGTGGCGCTTATAGTCATATTGAATAAATCAAGGTGTTTTGAATATTTTTACATTTTTTATCATTTGCATATCATCAACATATCTGTCTTGTGATTTACATAATTGCATGAGTTTACCTACTTGGTGTTGCAATTTCATTGTTGAGAAGTGTGGATCACTTGTCCTACACCTTAAAGGGGTTATCCAGTGCTACAAAAACATGGCCACTTTCTTTCAGAGACGGCATGACTCTTGTCTCCAGTTCAGGTGCAGTTTGCAATTAAGCTCCGCTCACATCAATGGAACTGAGCAGCTAAACCCTGCCCAAGCTGGAGACAAGAGTGGGGCTGTCTCTGGAAGAAAGTGGCCATGTTTTTATAGCGCTGGATAACCCCTTAAGGACGGGGCCCATTTTCGTTTTTGCGTTTTCGGTTTTTCCTCCTTGTGTTTAAAAGGCCATAGCACTTGCATTTTTCCACCTAGAAACCCGCATGAGCCCTTATTTTTTGCGTCACTAATTGTACTTTGCAATGACAGGCTGAATTTTTGCATTTGGTACACTACGAAACCAGAAAAAAATTCAAAGTGTGGTGAAATTGAAAAAAAAAAACGCATTTCTTTTATTTGGGGGAACTGTGTTTTTACGCCATTCGCCCTGGGGTAAAACTGACTTGTTATGCATGTTCCTCAAGTCGTTACGATTAAAACGATATATAACATGTATAACTTATATTGTATCTGATGGCCTATAAAAAATTCAAACCATTGTTAACAAATATCCGTTCCTTAAAATCGCTCCATTCCCAGGCTTATAACGCTTATTCTTGGGTCTATGGGGCTGTGTCAGGTGTCATTTTTTGCGCCATGATGTGTTCTTTCTATCGCTACCTTGATTGCGCATATACGACTTTTTGATCGCTTTTTGTTACATTTTTTCTGGATTTGATGCGACCAAAAATGCGCAGTTTTGCACTTTGGGATTTTTTTGCGCTGACGCCGTTTACCGTGCGAAATCAGGAATGTGATTTATCAATAGTTCGGGCGATTACGCACGCGGCGATACCAAACATGTTTATTTATTTATTTATTTGTATACTTTTATTTAAAACCTGGGAAAAGGGGGGTGATTCAGACTTTTATTAGGGGAGGGGGCTTTTTACTATAAACAACACTTTTTTTTTACACTTATACTAGAAGCCCCCCTGGGGGACTTCTAGTATATATACTTTGATCTCTCATTGAGATCTCTGCAGCATAGATATGCTGCAGAGATCAATGACATAGGCTCTCGTTTACTTCCGGCTGCTGCAGCCGGAAGTAAACGAGTGCCGATCCGGGGACGGCGCCATCTTGGACGAGTCCCCGGCCGGCATCAGTAACGGAGATCGCTCCTCCGGGACAACGTCCCGGAGGAGCGATCTCCCCCACTAGACACCAGGGAACGGTTGCCTCCGGTTCTAATAATAGCGGCGGTACCGGGCTACACGCGGCACCCGGGACCGCGGCGCTTTGAAGTGCTAATGAGGGCATATGACGTACGGGTACGTCATATGTCCTTAAAAGGTTAAAGTGTCACTGTCGTGAATTTTTTTTTGCAGAAATCAATAGTCCAGGCGATTTTAAGAAACTTTGTAATTGGGTTTATTACGCTAATATGCCATTATCTGCATTTAAAAAGACTCTCCCAAGTCCCCCCCCCCTCCTCTCCTTTCTGTCATCCACTGCTCAGAATCAGGAAATCTCAATCAGACGGATCCTATCTGTGCTATGGAGAGGGGAGGGGGGAGGAGAGACGGAGGAGAAATGTGGGCAGCAGAGAGCAGAGAACAAAGAATTACACAAGATGGTGGGGAGCTATTCAGAGTGCTATTCAGAGGTCAGATAGGTCAGTGGTGACATCAGAGGAGAGAGCCCGGTGATGTAGCTTTAAATTAACTCTTTGTTGTCCTGTTTTGGTGTCTCATTTCCCTCTCTCCATAGGAGAACAGTGAAGACGGGGGAGAGCTTCAAACTGCTTTTTCATGATAAAAATTCATTTTTCGGCTAATAAACCCAATTACAAAGTGTCTTAAAATCGCCGAAAAATGCATTTTTATCATGAAAAAGCAGTTTGAAGCTCTCCCCCTGTCTTCATTGTTCTCCTATGGAGAGAGATAAATAAAACACCAAAACAGGACAACAAAGAGTTAATCTACAAATATCCCACCCGTTATCTCCTCTGATAGTCACCACTGACCTCTCTGAGCTCCCTCCTCCCTCTCCCCTCTTTATAGAACAGACTGGGTACGTCTGATGCAACAAGTCACAATTTCCTGATTTTTGCAGTGGATGGAAAAGAGGAAGGAAGAGGGTGACCTGGGAAAAGGCTTTTTAAATGCAGATAATGGCATATTTGGCTAATAAGCCCAATTAGAAAGTTTCTTAAAATCGCCTGGACTATTGATTTCTGCAAAAAAAAAAAAAAAAAATACGACAGTGACTCTTTAAGGGCTCATGCACACTGAGCAATAGGCGAGGAGTTGAAGAGGAATCCGCTCTTAATTTCTGCTTGAAATTCCTCCCGTAAAATATGAACAGAGCAATGTCTATTGCTCAGTGTGCATGAGCCTATAGGTTGTTGAATCAATGTTTTAAAGGATTCCTTAGTATTTCACAGGTGATAGGGCTGGTTTGTACTGAGGAATTCTCGCGGATAATGTCCGCGGAATTCCACAGCCCGGCCTCGCGCCTTTCCGCCGGCTCCATAGACACCATTATATGGGCCGGCGTATTCCGCTATCCGCCAAAAGAAGTGACATGTCATGACATAGTAGGAACCCACCCATATAGTTATGTCAGTGCTTCAGGTATCATCACAGGTGTGCTTTGTATGGGATATCCTCAAATCCTGACCTGTTGGTGGTCAACTGTAGTTGAGGTATTCCCATTGATCTCACAGGATAGGGGATAAGTAGCTGCGACGAGCATCTGACCACTGGGGATAGGGCAGGACATTATCAAATGGGAATACCCCTTTAAATCAGTTCAGTAAATTTTCCACTTCTTTTTTTTTAGATACTTCAGAATGAGCAACTTGATGATATCTCTCCTGCAGGCAGTGATGAGGTGTCAGCAGTCAGTCGTGCTTGGTTCACCAGTAAAGAAGACAAAGATTCTCTTACCAACAAAGGTAGCCCTAGGATATTTGACGTAGAGTCATTACCGCCTTGTATTTGTCTTCTACCACATATACTACATGCTGATGTACACAGGTTTTACTCATGTTGAACTTAAAAAAATATGAGCTGGAGGTAAATCTGTTTAAGGCATGAGTTTTGAGATGTTCTTGCACTTTGTACAATAGGGATTCTGAGACGGGCTATTAGATCATTGCATCACTGCAGATACATAGGCTCTGTTACAATTTGCTTATAAGGAAGCTCCTCGGGGGAAATGTGTGTATTTGTACTCATTTCCCTATGATGGTTAACCCTGGATGGGAGTTTTTAAATGTTTGCGTAATTTTTTTGGCTTGAATAAAATATATTTGAGATGAAACACTATTTCTGGGTGCACCATTGTGTGTCTTTTTTCTTTTTCTTGGCTTACATGCCTAGTTAGTTTAATACATTGGTTGCATTCTTTATTTTACTAATATTGGTTTTGGAGCACCCAAATTCATTTTTGTGACAGTAGGGCAGTTTTCACACGACAGATATTTACATCTGTCATAAGGCCCTTTTACACAGGCCGATTATTGCAATCAGCGTTCCTGGGAATGCTCAATTAGCTGATATTCAGCACATGTAAAAGTGTGCTGATGCCTTTTCTGTCCCAATAAAGCATCTTTTAACCGATACTGGCGAGTGCCGCCTTCACTATATTTTCTATTGCCAAGATATTGCTGGACTTGTTTAAGCAGAGCACCACAAGTGGTCGAGTGTTATTACATATGGGAGTGTCATGCTGACATCTTTGTGTGGGTTCCTGTGCTAAGACGGTGCCGACAGTTTGCCATTTATAACTATATGTAAAAGTGCGACAAGGAGATTTGTGGCTGATGACAATGTTTCTAAATAGTCACATGAACTATGCAGTGATCGTTTGTGCAGCCCATCTGCACAATTGTTCATGATTTGTAATGGTACTGCAAGCATTTGCAAGTCAATCATTTGAGTCCGCACAAGGTGTATATCGTTTCATCTAAAAGGACCCTTACTGTTGCAAGGTTTGGTCAGACCGCAGTTCTCATGAGCTGAATCGAAGGCTGTCAGTTTAGACTATTAGTACTGTGCTCAGGCCACTACTTGCAACCATAGTACAGATGCAAAAATGCAGATGTGATACCCCTGGGTGTGGGGACCCTTGTGCTTAATTAATCCCCCCCACCCCTCAAAAAAAAAAAAAATCTAAAGAGTCTAAAGTTTACAGTAACGCATTACTATAGGTGGTGGTACACCTTGTCATTTTGTGAGGGACAGATTATTCAGCCCACAGTGTATTATATAAATGGAGTGATGACACTTGGATCATGCTTTGGAGGTTCTTCAGAATTGTCAAGACAACCATGGCTGTGTTTAGAAAGTCAGCCATCTTTTTTCCATCTCTTTTATTTGAATAATCTTTATTTCTACACCTATATCTCAGTGCTAAATAACAAGAAAGTCATTTATTCTAATCAGGCTTTTTGCCCTGTTCTTTTTAGACAGCTACTGTTGAACTCTAGGCAATGAAAAAACAGCCACCTTTTTAGTTCAAACGTTACCATGCTTCTGACATAAAGAAGGATATAAAGCTACAACCTGGCTTTTCATCCACATTTCCAAATTTTTGGGCTTATGCTTTGGGCAGATACATTTTTTTGGCTCCTAGGGTTGTCATTCACTTATTATCCAATGCATAGCTGCTTTAAAGTGACTGTCACCCCCTATTTGCATTTTGACTGCTCTCCACAGGTGTAAAGGGTAAATGTTACAGCTTTCATTACTTATTTTATATCACACCTCATGGTGCTTGTTCTGGTAAAAAGTCATTTTTTATCACCTGTGGATTGGTATGTATGGGCGGGCCTCGCGGCCTTTGTGCCACATCGCTCTGCACCTAGCGCCACTTAGCCCTGCCCCCACCCATGACGTCATCACTGCATTGGCCCGCCCCCTCAGCAGCCATTGAAAGGGCCAGCTTAAAGCTCTGGGCCCCACCCCCCTAGATTGTCCCACACCAATGGCCACTGAGGGGGCGGGGCCTATGCAGTGATGATGTCACGGATGGGTCGGGCCTAAGTGGCACTAGGGGCGCAGCGAATGTGGCACAAAGGCCGCGAGGCCCCATCCACATATATCAATCCACAGGTGATAAAAAACTACTTTTTACCAGAACAAGCACCATGAGGTATGATATAAAATAAGTAATGAAAGTTGTAACATTTACCCTTTACACCTGTGGAGAGCACTCAATGCAAATAGGGGGTAACAGTGTCACTTTAAGCAAAACAGTTACTTACAGTATGTCTTTACATGTTTGTATTGCATCCTACAGTTTGATTGTAGTTACTGATCTATGTGTTTCTTCAAGGTCACAGGTGGAAGCAAGGCATGTGGTCCAAGGAGGAAATCTCACTGTTAATGAGCAATATTGAACGATACCTGAAGGTACTAATAGTCATTACTACTTATTTATGTTCTCTATCGAAAAAAAGCTTTGTTTATAAACAAAACCAAGGAAACCTGATCATGAGTGATACTCCTTGCATATAGTTATCAGCAATGGGTGCAGCTATAACCAAAACTTACATTTATGCCATCATCTTTTACACATCACTATTTACTAGCAAACTGTGCAGCCTGAAGATGTTATGTCTTTTGTACTGATCACAGCCATTGTTGGTTTAGGCTCATGGTATTAAAGATGCAACTGAAATCATTTTTGAGATGTCCAAAGATGAGAGGAAAGATTTCTACCGGACAATAGCATGGGGCTTGAATCGTCCTCTCTTTGCAGTGTACAGGAGAGTCCTTCGCATGTACGATGACAGGAACCATGTGGGAAAGTAAGACTTTTTTTTATATTGTAAGTATATACTTAGTAACACAAATGGTGTGATAAGTAATTTGTTACTCTTTATTATCATTATTAATTCCTAAACCATGAAAGGTATCACTAAAATGTGGTGAAGTGGAATGCATTTTTATGGTCACGGCTCCATTTTTCATAGTTTTGTTAACACATCTGCATGGCGTGATAAATACTGTCTAGTCTTGTCTTATGTCATGACTTCATTGGTCATCTTTAAAGGAAATTTCTAGTGTTTTACTTCATGCTGCTAAAACATAATGGAGTAGTCCAAAGTGTGTTGTCAGATTGCTTGTCTTTGAAATTGTGAAAACTGGATTGTGATATTTTACTTTTTATGCTATTTTAGTAAATGTGTTTATATGGCATATTATTGTTTTGCAGGTACACACATGCAGAAATTGAAAGGCTGAGAGAGTAAGTACAGATCAGAACCTTAGCTGTATATAATATTGTTCAGGGACACAATAAAGTGCAAGTAACCTCTCAGGAGTTGAGCCTGCTTTATGTACATTGGGTGCTGGCTGTTTGCTATGACTTACTCCCAGCAGTGAATGAAACCATAGAAAAATACCCAGTAGCAGAATTGCTGTATTTTTGGTCACCTGGCCTCCCTACAAAATTGATCAAAAGTGAATAAATATTGCCTTCTACCCTAGAATATTAACGAAAAACTATCGCTTACTTTGCAAAAAAAAAAAAAAAAGAGCACTCGCACAGCTTCAGAAATTAAAGAAGCACTTTTACGAAAAGAAAGTATTTTGAAAAAGTTTTGATTTTCTGGGGGGCTGAGTGTTCAGACCGTGACTAATCGGGTCACAACTCTGCGTCACATGAGGAGACAGCCACATAATAGAAGTCTATGGGGCACATCTCTTCAGACTGACACAGAGCAGGGAGAGGATTGTGTGGTAGCGCAGTCATCTCCTTTCTCATTCCTGTGATCGGTCAGGTTTTTTTTGTGACAGGTACAATTTAAAAAATATATATACTGTAATATAACATTTTTTTTTTGTAAAACATAAATCTATATAATAGTTGTATTATTGTAATCGGACTTACTCTTAGAATAAAGCTAACATGTAATTTTTACTATAAAGATAAACCCCCACAATATTGCATAATCATATTTAGGGACACCCCCAATAGGTTATTTTTTAGAAACATAAGTAGCAAAATGGTAAAATTGTGGAGACCAGCTACATATGTGCACAATGAGAATGATTACAGTTTTTATTACTGCCAGTCATCATCTTGTTGTATACTACTATCCTGTAGCTTATAGTAGGCTGTTCCAAAGCTGCAACCCTCAAAGATTAGTTATAATCTGACAGCTATTGTTTAATATCCCTATACATTCCACAAGTTATAACAGGTGTTGTATGCCTTATTCTTTGCTTACTTAGGCTTCGGGTGAAGCATGGCAATGACTGGGCTACAATAGGAGCTGCTTTGGGTCGGAGTGCCTCATCTGTAAAGGATCGCTGTCGACTAATGAAAGAAACATGTAAAACAGGTGCAAGCCTTTTCCAGAGTCATTTGTCATTGCAGATGGTTTTGCTTTTCAATTTGCTTAAAGAGTCACAGTTGTTAAATTTTTTTTGCAGAAAATTAATAGTCCAGGCGATTTTAAGAAACTTTGTAATTGGGTTTATTACGCTAATATGCCATTATCTGCATTTACAAAGACGTTTCCCAGGTCCCCCCCTCCTCTCCTTTCTGTCATCCACTGCTCAGAATCAGGAAATCTCAATCAGACAGATCCAACAGAGGAGAGAGCCCGGTGATGTAGCTTTAAATTAACTCTTTGTTGTCCTGTTTTAGTGTCTCATTTCGCTCTCTCCATAGGAGAACAGTGAAGACAGGGGGGGGGAGCTTCAAACTGCTTTTTCATGATAAAAATTCATTTTTCGGCTAATAAACCCAATTACAAATCACCTTTGACAGTGACACTTTAACTAGTTACCCAGTATGTATTTTACCAGGCCACTACTCTTGCCTATCAAGTGAACAGGGCGTAATTCAGCAAGAAGTCACACATTTTTGCTGATGTATGTCAGGTGAGGGACGATAAATTTCCCCCCCCCTTAAATTTAAAATATAACATCCTGGCTGCATCAGAAAGAGGCTGGAGACTTCATCTTATGCAGTGTGGGTCCCAGCACCTTCATGTGGGCAGGGGGATAATAATCAGTGGTGAGCTGGGCAACTATTTGTAAATAGTGGACACTCTGGCTGCCAGTCAGAAGGGGCTCCCTCTATCACTCTGTGTCCGGAAACACAATCGTAAGGTACAGCTGAATTGTTCTGGTGACTGGTGGAAAAAAAACAAAAGCCCTTAGGCCATTTAAGTTTTTAATTAACATTTTGTGCAAAATAAAAATATATACATGTTACCACCAGAAGCAACAGTGGAAGTTTTCCCTCCCCTCCAAAAAATAATGATGTTTTCACTTCACCTGCAGTCGGTCTGACATGTTTGTCCAAAATACAAATGCAAATTTGTGTCCATATTTTGCACATGTGGCTTTAAAGCCCACTAACATTAGTGCAGAGAACAATTACTCTTAGCCTAATATGAACTTGGAAATATTCATAATTTGATGATACCTGACCGATTGTGCATGTGATTCTCAGGTAAATGGACTGATGAAGAAGAAAGGCGTTTAACAGATGTTGTACATGAACTTACTGGCACTGAAACTGGTGATATAGTTACACAAGGGGTCTCTTGGGCTTCAGTGGCAGAAAGAGTGGGAACACGTTCAGAAAAGCAGTGTCGCTCCAAGTGGTTAAACTATTTGAATTGGAAACAAAGTGGTGGAACACAGTGGACCAAAGAAGATGAAATCAATCTGATTTTAAGGTATGGCCAAAGTTTTTTTTAATTTTTATTTTGGACACTTATAAAAGAGACTCTGTTAGTAGTAGGGCTGGGCGATATACCGTAAAAATACCGATACCGTCTCTGGCGTCGGTTAACCGACCTCAACTTTGCCAGGACGGTATCTGCGGTATTTTTAACTATCTTCCTGTCTGAGCCCTAAGCGCTGCACAGGTTGGAGGAAGTTTCCTATGTGCAGTCTGTGCAGGGACGCACAGACTGCACATAGGAGACCGGTACTGTGTGTCTGAGCGCCTCTGCCAACTGTCTGTAGAGCTCACAGAGCATTGTCTACACTGGATACAAACAGCCCAGACTCCAGACTGATACATTTTACATAGCTGGTCCTGCTCTCAGCTGTATCCGGTGTAGACAATGCTCTGTGAGCTCTGCAGACTGATACATTGTACATAGCTAGTCCTCCTCTCAGCTGTATCCAGTGTAGACAATGCTCTGTGAGCTCTCCAGACTGATACATTGTACATAGCTGGTCCTGCTCTCAGCTGTATCCAGTGTAGACAATGCTCTGTGAGCTCTCCAGACCGATACATTGTACATAGCTAGTCCTGCCCTCAGCTGTAGCCAGTGTAGATAATGCTCTGTGAGCTCCAGCCTGATACATTGTACATAGCTAGTCCTTCCCTCAGCTGTATCCAGTGCAGACAATGCTCTGTGAGCTCCAGAGTGATACATTGTACATAGCAGGTCCTGCTCTCAGCTGTGTCCAGTGTTGACAATGCTCTGTGTGCTCCAGACTGATAAATTGTATATAGCTAGTCCTGCTTTCAGTGGTATCCAGTGTAGACAATGTGAGCTCTACAGTCTGGACTCCACACCGATACATTTTACATTGGTGGTCCTGCTCTCAGCTGTATCCAGTGTAGACAATGCTCTGTGAGCTCCAGACTGATACATTGTACATAGCTAGTCCTGCTCTGTATCCAGTGTAGATAATGCTCTGTGAGCTACTGTAGTGGCTGTGTACTTGCCTATACATGTCCTGTAGTGTGTACATTGCTTTGGTGTCTGCTCAGTTACGTTATTTTTTTACGTTATTGAAACTAAATATTGTGTTTGGCACAACCAAGTGGGTGTGGCTTGTAAAAGGGGGCGTGTCATAATTATCACCCAGCCCTAGTCAGTAGATTTATGGTGTCCTTTCTAAGGGTAGCATGAAGTAGTGACAGAGAAACAGAATGATGTATAACTTGCATTGTTGTGTGCAGCCGATTCAGAGAGATCCTCCTGAATAACATGGACAATAAGTAGTCCTCTCCATTATGTGCATGAGCCCAGTAGTCCTGGATGTTCATGAGAAGCAGAAAACTCCACCCAACAGCTGCTGATTGGCTGTACACCAGCATTTCTGTCAATAGTTTATTCTACCCTAATTTAAGGTAGACTTTTAAAGACTGGTTGTAAAGAAAACAAAAAGAAAAAAAAAACATTCTGTTCCTTGCCAGGTAAAGGGAGTAAGTCGTCTTTTTTTAATTTTACAGTGTTTCCATTTTTACCTTTTTTTTTTTTTTTAATTATTGGACAGACCGAGAAGTGGGAGGGTAAAGTGAGGGACAGAAAGTGAGGTGAAAAGGGATAGGTAGAGAATAGACAGAGAGAGGGATGCAAATATACAGAGAGCGGGAGAGAAATAATAGCGCACTTCTTGATAACAACCACCCAACCCAGGTGCTGATAAACCAAGCTTAGAAAGTAGTCGAAACTAGAGATACTCACAGGAATTAAGATGAGTTGAAGATGTGTCTGCACCTAGGAAAGCAGAGTGATGTACAGTGTGCACTAACACCTCACACTCTGTCTCTTTCCCTCTTCTCTCACACTTCACCCTCCTTCCTTCTCTGTTTCCTGCTATCTCTGTATATCTCACCTTATAAACCTCTCCCCCTCACACCCGTTCAACACACAGGTTGATCACATGAAAGCCTGAGCAGCAATAACACATACACTTCTGCCCTTGAGTCACACATACAAGCACCCTGCTTTCCCAGGTAGCAGAGCTGTGCAAATAACAGGCAGTAATAGACAAATATATGTTAGGCAATTCCACTGGCACATAAGAAAATAGAGGACTTGCCTGTGTGAAGCAATCAGCAGTATATCAGTATAGCTGAGAAGGTGCACAGCCATTACTGAGATCGATATATGAGAGATTCTCTTAGTTCAACATGAGCATGTGATCAGTATCCCATCCTGCCTGGTTATTTTCCAGCAAGCACCATGTGACTAACAGGCCAATCAGAAGTGACAGAACAACTGATGCAAATTAGTCATGAGGAAGGGGAATGGTTTACAAGCCAGGACAGAGAATAACAAGCCTAGAGCAGTAACGCTGCACACTGCATAGTTGCCAACATTTTAAAATTTTTTCCTGGGACAGTTTAGTGTTGACAACAAGGGGTGTGGTCTTGGTGGGGTGTGGTCTTGTTGGGGCATGGCCTATTGTGGGTGGGGTTTGCAGGGTGTGGCTTGTCACAAGTGTTTTGTTGTTGTTTTTTTCAAAATTTTAGTTAGAATTTTACAGTCAGAACAACACAAAAGGAGCATTACACACCCCAGTATCCCCAGTATATTACACACCCCAGTATCAGGTCCCCAGTATATTACACACCCCAGTATCAGGCCCCCAGCATATTACTCACCCCAGTATCAGGCCCCAATATAATACACACTCCAGTGTCAGGTCCCTAGTATAATACACACCCCACTCAGAGCAGGCTGTGGCACAGAGAGAGCACTCTACTGACTGTATATACTTGTAGTTTTTTCCCATATGATGCAGCTGCACCCCATATCATCATACTACTACCCCCTTCATCCTCCTGCCCCTCCATCATCATACTACTACCCCCTTTATCCTTCTGCCCGTCCATCTTCATACTACTACCCCCTTCATCATCCTCCTGCCCCTTCATGATTATACTACCTACTTCATCATACTATTAGCCCCTTTATCTTCCTGCTCCTCCATCATATTACTACCCCCTTTATCCTCCTGCACCTCCACCATTATACTACTACCCCCTTCACCATTCTACTACCCCTTTCATCCTCCTCCATCATTATACTACTACCCCCTTCATCATCCTCTTGCCCCTTCATCATACCACTACCCCTTCAGCATCCTCCTCCCCCTCCATCATCATACTACTGCCCCCTTCAACATCCTTCTGCCCCTTCATCATACCACTACCCCCTTCATCTGTTTTTAAAACAAAAAAAAGCTATACTTACTCACCTGTATGGTTCCTCTAGTCCCCCAGCGACTCCTCTCCCTGCTCGCATGAGTGATGTAACTTGTGTCAGCAGGGGGCGGGGCTACCCACGGTGGGGGCGGACACAAAATGGCAGCAGGTAGAGATAAGGCTTGTTCACACGGAGTAAAACTGGCGGAACTCTCAGCCGCGGAATCCCGCCAGCCTCCGTGTCATACTGGCCGTCTATGGGAGGCTCGCGCGCCTGCTCTCTTGGTGCGGAAGAATGGACATGTCCATTCTTTTGAGTGGAGAGCCTTGGAGAGAAGAGTAAAATTCTGCCAGTTATACTCTGTGAACGGAGCCTTAGAGGGGGTCAACAGTAATCAAAAAAATTGTAAGCACAGAACTTTTGTAGAAGCAGAGAGCAGAAAAGTGGCTGAAAACAGCAGAACAGATTAATAAAATACAATAGAAATGTGGGTAAATGTTTTTAGTGGAGTACCCCTTTATTATTAGGAATAGAATTAGAAAGAGCTAAATGAGCAAATTGCCTATTAGAATTTTTGCTTCAACAATAATTAATCATACTCTGCTGTGAAAACTATAATGCTCACATAATACTTGTTCTTTCATAATAACTTTGTTATTATATTCCTTTTCTAACTAGAATAGTAGAACTTGGAGTACTGGATGAAAATGACATTAACTGGGATTTATTAGCGGAAGGTTGGAGCAGTGTTCGATCCCCACAGTGGCTTAGAAGTAAATGGTGGACTGTCAAACGGCAGATTGCAAACCACAAAGATGTGTCCTTTCCTGGTATAGTAATTTTATTTAATGCTCTGGGCATTTTTGATTCTGGGAAGTTACACCACAGATACAGTAATCTGATATAGAAAAAAACTGTCCCGTTGCATTATAGGAGCTCAGCAAAGCTGCCAAATATACAACAAGTATTTGTATAGCTCTGTGTTGTGCTGTTCCTCTGTTATTTATCTTACAGAATCCTGATAAAATTTACAAATTGGTGTATACTTTCAATGTGAGAATATTCAGTCAGTGCTGATCACCAGCCTGTGGGTCTCTAGCTGTTTCAAAACTACAATTACCAGCATGCTCAGGGCAGCCATTGGCCATCCAGGCATTTAGGGAGTTGTAGTTTTACAACTGCTGAAGAGACACAGTTTGAAAACTAGTGGTGAAGAGACATACCTTTGACAAGAGGGACATAAACACCCAGTTGTTAGCTGATTCATAACAATAGCATAAATGACATAAAACCTATATAAATTGGGTATCTCTGTAATCACACTGACCCACAGAATACAGATAACATCAAATTTTTTTACACCATAACTTGCATGGTGTGAAAACAAAATCTGCCCCAATTTGCTAAATCGCTGTTGTTTCTGTTTTCCCATTTTATCCCCCCAATTTGTTTTTGTTTTTTTCAGTTTTGCCATCAATTTTATAGTAAAATGAAAGACGTTATGGAAAATTACAATTAGTCTTAATACTATTAATATGAAGCTGACATTGCTGTCCAAGGAGAGATAAAAATGCTAACAGAAACTGAAGGCTTTTATCCCTTTACGTTCCCCACTTATGCCCAGACTGAAATCATCTAGCATGGGTCTTTAGTGTGGCAGAACATGTGTGGAACATGGAGCTGTTGGTGTGGTTAGGCATCTGATTCAGGAGCCCACAATTAAGCATGCTCTATTCCCTAATCTTATGGTGCATTTACACAGAGAGATTTATCTGACAGATCTTTGAAGCCAAAGACATGGACTATAAAGAGGGAACAGGTCATAAAAGAAAGACTGAGATTTCTCCTCTTTTCAAATCTATTCCTGGCTTTGGCTTCAAATATCTGTCAGATAAATCTCTCTGTGTAAACGCACCATTAATCTAGTATTTCTTGAACAAATTGATTAACCATGGATTTTTGTTTTCAGTATTAATAAAAGGACTAAGACAGTTGCATGAAAGCCAAACTACTCTTTTGGGTGCTCAGGAGCTAGAAAACAAAGTGGACATGCAGTCCCTGAGCGGAACGTCTGGTGTGCAGCATGTGCAGATAAGAGTGGCTCACTTGGAGGAGACCCCAAGCCTACCGCAGAGTTCAGTTGCAGCACTGCAGATCCCCGTACAGATCACGCACCTTTGTAAGTATGGCACTAGTGATTGTATTGCTGATAGCATAAACTGTATGCACACATATATTCTGGCTGTAAATGGGAATTAATTTATAAAGCTAATGGCACAGGTATATTCTTATAAGAATGTATATAATTCTTACTACATTTTTAGAAACATTCACAGGATTTATAGTGTCAGTGTTAACTTTTATTGACCATTTCCTGCCCCATGATTATGTCACTTTAAGTGAATTGCTCCCACAAACCGGCATAGTACTATGGTGATAGTAAAAGAAAAAATATACTTGTGGTCTTGCCACATTTGTATTGACCAGTATAATAAAGTTAACATGTTAATTATAGTGTACATTGTTGTGAAAAAATCTGATAATTGTTACTTATACCACACAATAAATATTGTTCTCTTTTTATCATAGCCTCACCGGAGTCCTCCTCTCCAAATGCTGACCCAGACCCATTGTCCACAGGAACACTGCAGACATTTGAGATCCTACCAGTAAGTAAATGGTGTAAGTAAGGTGACTACTGTTCTCATTTTTATAGCACAATATTTTAATTGGTTCCACAGCTATATAATAATAATTAAAGAAAACATAATATCTATCCTCTGTTGTTAATTAATAGCTCTTCCTCCTTTCTCAAGTCTTTTTATTTACAGCCAAGTGGTACCTCAGGCACATTCATCCTGCAGACAAGTTCTAGCCAAAGTCTTCCAATAACACTGACATCAAACCAAGGTGTGACCCTGACCTCAAACACCTCCCCAGCATCACCAGAGCAGATTATTGTGCATGCCTTATCTGTAAGTAACAGCATATACTGTATACTGACTGTGTATGTGTTAGGCTATGTTCACACAACGTATACTTTCGTAAATGTACGGCCGTTGTTGCCGATTGCATGATTGCTGTGATTAATACGAAAATATACATTACCTTGCTGTCTACGAAATCCCGGCCAGAGCGTATACACATAGCATACGCTTAGGCCGGGATATCTAGCGGCGCCATAGAAATCTGACATGTCCGTTTTCTGCGGCCGCTATTCACCTGTCAGTGCACACAGTGGAGTGAGCGGCTCCTGCTGCACGGTTGCGCCCGCATCAGAACTCAACGGCGCTAAAGATCATCTTAAATGATCTTTAAGGTTGATCTTTAATTAAACCGGCCATTCCATGATGGAACGGCCGGTCTGATACAGCGTCTGAACATAGCCTTAGAGTGTACGAAGTGCATTTATACATATTGCTGCTTCTCAAGCCACTTATGGAAACCACAGACCTTACCTGTACAGTTCTTCTTATACAATCTATAAGGTGCAGGAAAATCGCAATTATTTTATTGGTATATCAGAGTATCAGTATTGAATGTGCAAATACATATCACTTATTCAGCTATTGTATTTTTGTGTGACTAACACTGTACAACACTTTACTAAAAGAAATGTGTATAATGATTGATGCGGGGATACAGGGGATCTTCAGTTGTATCTATTTTCATGGGCTTCAGTTAGCAGACACATGCATACATATATAGCAAGATAATAAACTGTATAATTTGTGTACTACACACACTTCACTTTCTCTGAACATTTTCTTTTATGAAATGCTGTATAAACTGTACACATTCTCTCTTATTTTCCTTGTATCTATTCACAGCCTGAAAACCTCCTGAATGCAAGTGACAATGTCACAGTCCACTGTCATACACCAGGGATTATCATTCGGACACTGGCTTCTGATGACATCCCTTCACCCCTTGCTCAGACGGAGCTTTCGGTTGATTCTAACATACAGCAAAATAACTTCCTTGGATCTCAGAGATCTCTGAAAGCAGATGGACTTCCCCAGGAGATGCACAGTACGGACGTGAATATCAGCCAGGACTCTTTAGAGTGCACAGAGCAGCCCATAAATGTGGGCATCAGGGGTAATGTGAAACTTGTTCATCATCCTGGAACTAATGCGGAGGACATGTCAAGTGCAGACGTAAAGACAGATGACAGTCACATTGACTTGACAGATAACTATAACAAAGAAGTAAGAGAGTTATAAATGTTATGGTGTTTTTTGTTTTTTATTTAGTTTAAGAAAAATTATCTGGAAATTTTGAAATGAAAGGTGTTCTATGAAGCCCAAGTTAACCCTATGCCTCCGTGTGATGTAACAAATAATTTTGATATAACAAATGCCCACATCCTTACCTGATCCGCTGTCATGTGTTCTGGTTGACCTATTACACAAATTTGAAATCTGGGGTTTGTCAATTTATGCTATGAAAACTTAGTGAGTTTCCCCCATTGACTTCAGTTCTACAAGGAAAGCAAAAACTCACAAAATATCCATATTTTGGGTGTGTTTACATGTGGCTAATCTGCAGCGGATTTTATGACCCATTGTCTTTAATGGCACCTTAGCAATTCTACAGTCCTATTGGTCCCATTAAAGTGTGAAATGGTAGGCAGATTTGCTGAAGATTTACCCAAGTGACCATACCCTTTTGTGGGTTTTCTGCAGATCGACCCTATTATCAGCCCAGTTTGAATATTCCCTTTAAAGAGGACCTGTCACCCCCCGTGCCGGGGTGACAGGCTCCCGACCCCCTGTTAGATCCCAGGTCCTGGAGATATCAGCGCCCGAAGCCCGGCGCGCGCGCTGAGAGATGAATCCGATGCCCATAGAGAATGACGGAGCATCGGACTCCCCATTCATTCTCTATGGGCGTCTGACTCTGCTGTCAGCCCGTCAGCTTCGGGAGCTGATATCTCCGCGACCCAACCGCATCAGGAAGCGGGATTCGGCGGGATCACGTAAGTATAAGGGGATCTAACAGGGGGTCGGGAGCCTGTCACCCCGGCAGGGGGGGGGGGGGTGACAGGTGTCCTTTAAGTGTCACTCTCACTTGTAAAAACATTCTTTTTTAAGTTTTGATCGGTCTGGGTCTGAACACATCCTCTCCCTGCTCTTTGGAAGAAAAAAGTCGGGCACCATAGACTTAAATTATGAGCCCAACTCTTTTTTTTTTTCTTACACTTAAAGAGATTCTTAATTGGCAGATGTATGCCTATCTAGGAACTCCTTATATCAAAAGGCAAGCTGACAGCATCAGTTACCTATGAAGCAAGAATTGTGGTATTGCCTTTCAATAGATGCTCTGTACCTTTATCTGTGAAAAAACACTTATTTTATGTCCCAGGGACAGTGTCAGAGACGTACCTGAGACCCTGTTGGCGTATATATGCATATATGTGCTGTCTGTTTCCCTTAAAGCGGAGGGCCTTGGGGACCTGACACATACATGCAATAAACAAACATTGTGTGGTGATTATACAAAGGAGCTGGTTCTAAAGATTACAGCTGACTGCTAGGGGCAAATCCCATGACTGTCTTATGGTCTGGGAACCCTTACCATGGAAAAAGATAATCCAAACCGAACAAGCCCTTTGTTTGTTTTGTCCAAAGTGATCTGTTTCAAGCAGGATATACTACATTTTTCATTAAATGCTGCAGTTGTAGCATTTTATCCATTATTACAAGAGCAATGATACTTGAAATATGTAAGATTTACCTGACAATGCATACATCTGTGTCTGTGTGTGGCAGGGTGGATTAACATCCAGCACTCCCAACAATCAGATGTTTGAAAAGATGCAACTCCCTCATTGAGACATCAAAACTGCTGCAAAAGAAGGGTCTGTGGAGTCTCAGTTACGAGTTTCAATACACGGGAATAGCCAGATATCCCTCCAGGGGAGGGAAGCCTATTGCCAAGGGGGTGCCTCCCAGTGGGGAGATCACCAAACCACCCTAATACGTAGCCCCTTAAGTCCCACTCGGTTGCGAGTATTGGAACATACATAGGGAAATACCAGGGTGGCCACTTATACGTCAAAGTCTAACTCTGTGGCGAGTATTGCGACGTGATAAGGGTTTACCAAGGCAGGCATCCATCCACAGACGGGGATTCGGTGTAGTTCGGGGTTTCGGGGTAGTTGCCCCTCGTCAGTGTGGAGTAGGATTCTGGCTAACAGGGGCAATGAAAAACAGACCAACAAAACACAGCAAAAAAAATCAGATGGAGTACTCACTGAAGAGTCTCCACTGATGCATTGCCCCCTATAAATTTTAATATGCAAAAGAAGGGTCCGTGGAGTCTCAGTTACGAGTCTCCACACTGACGAGGGGCCTTCACACGTACCGTATCACTGCGTATTTATCGCTGCAAGTTTCTCACACATAAATCCACAGTGATACTGATTGCTATAAAGTCAATGTATGTGTATTCTTGCTGCATGTTTGGTGCGATTTGTACATGCGACTTTTGATTTTCACAGGAGAGTTTAACACCACAAAAAATGCAGCTACTTTCATGCAAGTTTTGTGCAATAAATACGCAGCGATACGGTATGTGTGAAGGCACCCTTACACAGAGATTCTGGAGTGCATTGCTGACCTGTTGGTAACCATAATAAACATGTTATGCTTACCTGTCCATGCTCCCCCGCTGACTACAGCCTGCACAGCCAATTACTAGCTGAGACAGTACAGTACCGTGGCCAGTGATTGGCTGAGATGGCTGTCACTCCAGAGACAAGGCCGTCTTGGAGGTACCTAGGCTGCAGTCAGTGGGAGCGTGGAGAGATAAGCATTTATGTTTACCAACAGGCCAGCATTGTATAAAACATTTTAAATGCTAGATAACTCCTTTAACAGATGTCTGGGACATTTTTTTTTAGGGCAAGTACTTAGGTAGAGGACTTTTATCATTAGGTTGCATGGTGAAAAACAGCAGGTATAATTACACTCCCCCCTCCTATCTCTATAGGGCTGTCAACAAGTTTGCAGGGCTCAAAACTGTGCATACGGTGCCCTTAAATGTTTTACACATGTGGTGTATATGTGCGTATGTTTAATGTGTTCTTTTCAAACCCCTTTTATGGAAAAGCGGTGTACTGAACTATTACAAATCAGCATTTTTCTTTTCATGTAGGATCTCAGATCATCCACCCTTGAAGAACACATTGGTCAGCCTGCTATTGAAGGGACAGTGTTGATAGTGCCATCATGCCATGGTTACATACATTCAGATGATATTGATGGAGAACCTGTGCTTCCACTTACCACACTTGCAGGTAGGGTGTGGCAGAAGCTGGCTCATGTTCATAATGAGGTGAAAGTGGATTTTGAAACTCAAAACAGATTAGGATGCTTTTTATATGCATTCCTGATTCACATAATTGCGTTGCATAGAAAAAGTGTTTTGTGCAAAAATACAAGTTTTATTTGAGTCATCAGGGCCAAGAAGTTGGAAGCACCACCAGTAATCTGCCATCATGTGTTTGTCCTATTTGTCACTGCTTCTGAGAGAATTCTAACACTTCCTGGTACACTAAATTAAGGGAAATAGCAGTATAGGAGCATTTCCCATAATTAATGTACATTAGAAAATTGTATAACTTTCCATCAGTAATAACATAAAAAAATAATTTTCGCCGGACTTCTCCTTGAAGGCTGCATTCACACGTTCCTTGTTCTGCACGGAACACAGACGTAGAATGCCTGTAATGGAGCGGGGGAACTGTACAGATATGTGCCGCGCTCTAATGAATCAGCCGCCTGACTCTGTCATTACTAGGGCTGGGCGGTATACCGTCAAAATACCGATACCGTCACTGGCGGCGGTTAACCGACCTCAACTCTGCCAGGATGGTATCTGCGGTATTTCACCCCCCTCACCCGGCGGCCGCATGCTCTGCATCCCTCAAATCTCTCTCCCTGATCCTCCGATTCACCTCCCAATACCAGCCAGGGCACACATATGCAAGGTATGGAAGAACCTGCTGCGGGGGGCTGAAGATGAAGAGACTGACAGGCTGCGCACAGGCGTGCTGTGTGCTTAGCGTTGCTGCTGCTGCCGCCGGCGGCTCATTTCTCCTAGCTTCTTTGGAAGCTGCACCGTGTGCCCTGTCCCCCCTCTCCCGTACATGAAGTGGCTGCAGGAGGTCAGCTATAGGTCGGCATATCCTCGCTCCCATGGGCACCGCACTCTCTCCCGCACAGGAATCCTCAGCGCCCGTTATCTTTTGCTGGAAGCAGCCATGTGTGACGCTCTGCCCGGGACACAGATACATGTGCTACATCACTGAGTGACAGGAGCCGAGGATTCCTGTGGGGGGTGCGGAGGGGGGGGGGGGGGGTGAAGAGAGAGAGAGCGGTGCCCGGGGGAGCACGGAGGTGCCGACCCATACCTGACCCCAACTGTGTGTGTGTGTGGGGGGAGGGGGATAGAACAGCATGTGACAGTGACTGGGGGTAGAGAGATGAATAGATAGGAGGTAGATAGAGAGATAGACAGGAGATAGATAGATAGATAGATAGGACTCCTATCTATCTATCTCTCTGTCTCCTATCTATCATAAAAAATAGGGTTTTCAAAAGGGGTGTTGCTTTTAAAAGGGGCATGTCATAATTATCGTTACCGCGACGACATGTATGATAAACCGCGATAATCATTTAAGCCATTATCGCCCAGCCCTAGTCATTACAGTGCGCCACATATCTGTACAGTTCCCCCGCTTCCAGCATCTTATCACAGATGCTTCCCGAGTGGGGGGAGAGTCCGCTACAGGCATTCAACGTCCGTGTGGAACACGGAATGTGTGAATGCAGCCTTAGGGTTCTTTCAGCTGTAGAGCTTTCTGTTACAATGACAGTTTGCTTGGGCAACTATAAGCATAATGCATTTTTATTTTTTGTAAATGTCTGTAATTTGTGATGCAATTTAATAAAAGTCAGAGCCACAAGTGGACCCAGCAGATTATAAATCCTTCCTCTATATTCCCCAGTTATTTTAAATCCAGTCTTGCCTTTAGCTCAAAAACGTCAGTGTTTACAAAAAAAAGTCTGAGGCCTTATTATGACTTGTACACTATAGAATGATAAGAGAAAACAAGAACTGATGTAGGTTAATGGGTTCTGTCATAACAAACCTTTTAAAATACCCGTTTGGGCAAATTTGACATTTTGTCAGTATTGTTAACATCACTGTTTTTTCCTTACTTCTCTTAGATCCCATTTTACAGCACCACAGGGACAGAGTTCACCGAATTGACTCGTCAATAGATGGACCAGATTCTGATGACGCAAAAGATATTGAGGATTTATAAAAGACATTCTTTTATATGCATTCCTAGACTTGCGGCACTCATTCCACCCACACAATCTAGTTGCTATATTCTGCTATGGCACCAAATCTGTTATTTTACCACAGCAAAATTTGCACTGTATTATCACCAGCTTCTAATTGTTAGTCTTGAATTTTAGATTTCAAGTGACCTCTTGTATGACACTAAACTAGAGCATGAAGGAAAGGCGGAGAGTCTGTTTCTGGTAAACATGACATTCCAGTTCTTTGTGAAATGTATCTGAAGGGTAGAGATAGGAATATCAGACTACAGAATCTCTCCAGAACACCAAAACCAGATATGCAAGAGACAAAATGACTATTGTAAGGAGAGGAGCTTAGTGCTAGAAGCAATATTTACCACTCTCCTTATATTTTACTTATAGATGTAGTTGGGCTTGGTTTACATGGGGCTTACTTTCTACAATAATGTTTACAGAAGTGGTAACTGAAGTACAGTACATGAGATAATGGAGTTTGTGGGGATTTCCCTAGTTATAGGATGTGATTTTTAGGTAAACAGGCTAATTACACTAAATCACATCCCTGGGTTTGTCATTGTTTTCCATATAATTCAGTACAATCAGCAGGCTGACTGTATGGAATAACGTGTTACTGGAAATGACAAACCCGAAATCTAAAATGTGCCCTGTCTTCTGCATAACCAGGGTGATACAAATGGTGCTAATGTACATATCTGCTATTTATGGAGGTTATTACAGTATTTGAAAAGTTGACTTTTCATTATATACAGTCTGTCAAAAACAAGCCCTGTTACTTTGCATATATCTGTGAGAAGTAGATACTACACAGAGAAAGAAAACTTAAAAATCCATTGAAATCAATCTATCGTAGCAGACTCAGAAAGTCTAGAACACACTAGTTATTAGAACAGAAAACGGTTGTCAATTTCAGGATGACGGAACCATAAGCCAGCAGGGCAGTCCCCAGTGGCATCTGCCTGCCGCCATTGATTGGTAGATCTTGACTTATACCTCAAAAAGCTGAGATCTATCAATCCAAAATTGTGGGATGGGGAGAAGCTACCCTGGTGACTTGTGGTTCAGAAAGCATGAATGTGATGAGTTTCTCCTTAAGAAAAAAAAAAATAATAAGCTGTTCAGGTAATGCAGTATATGTGGCAACCACACATGGACCTTATATATATAACCACTCTTTAAGAGTGCATTCACACATACAGGATCCACAGCAGATTTTAAGCAGTGTTCAGTTACTTAGTCAAATCTGCTGCAGTTCCTGTACGTGTGAAGCTACCCTAAAAGTAGATATATTCCACAAAGCAGAATGGAAAACAGATGTGCTTCCACCTCTTATCATTAAAGCCCTAGTGATTGCCCCATTTTATCTTTGATTGAAATGCCTTAAACATTTGTGATGGATGAGAAGAGACCCTTTTAAATGCTGCAGAATTGGGAGTGATACATAGCAGTGGTAGCATCAAAGCTATACAGAAGTAGGCACTCTTTTTGTCCGAAGAAAGCAGAGTTCATGTCATTTTTTTGTGTGTGTAATTGTTAGACAACTAAGAGGGGCACACACACAGTTTTAATGCAGCAGGCCCTTTGCTACTTTTTAAGAACTGAGATCATCATTTTTATAAAAAAATAAATCTATTTGTGATGTACAGTCACAGTTGTGCAGTCCAGACATGGAGGGTAGACTGTCTAGTAGGATTGTATCTAGTAAGGAAATGAAAATTAGTAACTTTTAATACATACTATACATGTTACTACACAGCTGAATTTGTTTCCTTTTGTAATGTGGACCTGGACTAGATGGCTAGTTTTGTTATACAGTGTTCTGCATTACTCACAACTCTTCTACTAGAGGAGGAGTTACATTATCTTCTACTGTAGCACAAATGTGGTCAGTTTTGAAGCCTGCATTGGCGCACAGACTTTCTTGTCCAGAATCATTGTGTGGCCGAAGTTGTTGTCTTGCTTCAGTCTTGAGCACAATGCATATGTTTCTAGATGCCTTTAACTGTAAACCTTTAGTTACAAAAAAAAAGTGGACAGACCGGCATGTAATTTATTTATTTAAATCCTCTTATTCAAAATGTCCTTCACCTTCTAATATTACAAGTTTGGTCATGTGACAGTACTTTCATCTGTTGCATAGTAAAAAGAAATTGTATTATATTTAAAGAAAATAAAAGAATATTGAACAATTGACATTCTTTGTTCTTTCACTTTGTGCTACTCTGAACTTAAAGAAAAAAAAAAATAAAAGTACCCGTCAGTGGCTTTCCCCAACCTTTAAGTGCAACAGTGGTTTAAAAAAAAAAAAAAAAAGTCTTATGGCAGTAGCTGTCCCTTTCCTAAAAGGGATAAGAAAATAAAACATTTGTTCCACTCCTCTTGTCTGTGGCTTTGTAGTAAAACATGCGTCCTATGAGGTGGCTGCCTCTTCCCCATGCTTCATTTCCCCACATCATGAAAGTATAGGTTGGCACATATACATAACATGACTACAGAAAATAGTATGTAATAGATCAGATTCCTGAACTTGGGTTCCAGGTCTCCTTGACGATACCAAAAAATCTGTAAGAGTAAATATTACAAAACCCAGTCAAAATCTATAATCTTTTACAAGTACAAGACTACTAAGTGAACAATTACCAAGTCATGTCTTAGTCAAAGTTAAAGCGGATGTGCCACGGATCGAACGGCGCCGTCACGGGGAAGCCGATGCCGCGGTCCGTTTTTCGGACCGCGGCCCGGTTCCCGTGCACAGCGCTGTTCTATGCATTGGAGCCGGACGGTGCTCAAGCACTGGAGGTAGGCCGGCCCGCCCCCAGTGGGAGGGAATTCCCTCCCCTGTATGACGCGGCTCCCTTAGAATGAATGGAGCCACGTCATACAGGGGAGGGAATTCCCTTCCACTGGGGGTGGGCCGGCCTACCTCCAGTGCTTGAGCACCAGCCGACTCCGCTGCATACAATGGCGCCGTTCAATCCGTGGCTTCAGATTAAAGAAGATGTACCTCGTGGTACATCCTCTTTAAGTGTTCCTAAAGAGAGTTGCTTACCTTTGTATTAGAACTTTGTATTAGAACTAACAAAACAGTGGGTTTGGGGCTAGAATTTTACTGGGTGCTAAAGGTTATAAACAGGTGGTCAAGTTACACCACTAAATTTACAGAAATAACACTGATGGTGCGTTCACACCTACAGGATCTGCAGCTGATTTTCTGCAGCAGATTTCATTTAAATAACTGAACACAGCATCAAATCTGCTGCAGATCCTGTAGGTGTGAACGCACCCTGAATGAGTTTTACAGTGGTATATGTCCTCATGTCCTTTACATACGTCATACTGAGGAGCCTAACAGGTAAAAGTCACATTGTGTACCTTGTTGCTACGAACATAAGGGAATGCTAATATATTTCCTGGACTAAAATAGAGGCATAACATATTTTCATAAAAGTGAGAAGGAGCCTAAGGGTCCATATACACAAAGATTATCTGCCAAAGATTTGAAGCCAAAGCCAGAAACAGACTGTAAACAGATCAGGTCATAAAGGAAAGCCTGAGATTTTTCCACTTTTCAAATCCATTCCTGGCTTTGGCCTCAAATCTTTGGCAGATAATCATTCTGTGTAAATGGACCCTTAGTCGAAGCTGTTGGAATGCACATTGGAACAAACTACTAAGCTAAAGTAAGCCAAGATGGGCTAGAGGAAAATCCATATACACCTGGCGCAGCTTCTGCTCACCTGTTCTGGTTCTAAGGCAATAATAAAATCTGCCCCATGGTGTTTAAAGGGGTTATCCAGCGCTACAAAAACATGGCCACTTTTCCCCCTCTCATCTCCAGTTCAGGTGTGATTTGCAATTATGCTCCATTTACTTTAATGTAACTGTAGGCCGTTACGGCCTATAATCGTCCCGTGGAATGGAAGGCAACAAGCAGCAGACATCGTTCATGTCGGCTGAGCGTTGCGTTGTTTGTCTTTCAAACATGTTGAAAGACAAACGACTCATACAGCAACAGTCTGCTGCCATCACTCTGTGGAGTAAGACTGACGGCAGTAGACCGCTGCTGTATGCTATGGGCTGCCTGGACAATATAGCGATCACCCGGGCAGCCCCCCTCCCCCCCCCAGACTCACCAGCTCGCTGCTGCCGAGTGGTATAGTGGCAGCAGCGAGCGGGGAACAAGGAGCAAACGAGCGCTAATAAAGCTCGATGGCTCCTCTCAGTCGGCCCGTGGAATAGGGCCTTGGGTTTTAAACCCCACCCAATCTGGAGACAAGAGAAGGGGAAAAGTGGCCATGTTTTTGTAGCACTGCATAACTTCTTTAAAGGAGTTATCCAGTGCTACAAAACATGGCCACTTTCTTCCAGAGACAACATGACTCATCTCAGGTTCAGGTGCGGTTTGCAATTAAGCTCCATTCACTTCAATGGAACTGAGCAGCAAAACCACGCCCAAGCTGGAGACAAGAGTAGTGTTGTCTCTGGAAGAAAGTGGCCATGTTTTGTAGCGCTGGATAACCCCTTTAAAAAAAAAAAAAAACACGACGCACACTAGCAGCCATTAAATTTACAAGATCCGTATGGGTTCCCACCAGTATCAGGCAGGCATTCCAATATTATCCAACATTAATGCAGAATGTGTAGTACTCACCAGTATGAGACCAGTAATTGAACACAAGAATATACAGACAGCAAAGAAAACATTCACTGGTTTAGGAGGTGGTTGAGGAAAAACAAAAGCACTGATAAAGGTTACCTGTAGGGCAATAAAAAAAAAAGAATTAGGTCTAATGCTGAATAGATACTACTGTATATAATCACAAAAGTACAATTATGTCTTAGTATACTCTGCTTGTCCCCAAGTCTGGAAGCTTTAATGCAGAGTGGCCGACCCTCTAGACACTGGAGCAAGGGATTAGACCTGTGATTTACTCTAGTAAGAAAGAGGTTCTGCAGAGATCCCATTCTTTTCATGCAGTGTGGAATGGGGACGCAGGTGGTATAGTCATCAATAGTGTACCGCTCACCTGGCCCAGGCCCCTGACAGCAGTACTGCCAATACTGCATGGGGCTCTATCAGTAGCGCTGTGTTGGCAGCAGCTCTTGATCAGAGCAGAGACCAGGGTATGTGCAGCTTTGCACTTCCTAACATAGTGGCAGCAGAGAGGCCTGTGTCGCCCCTTACTGCTCCCACTCAACATATACTAGTAAACATACATTTATTTTAACGTCCTACTACAAAGTAATATTATGTAATCTCAGGGATACCCCTTTAATACAGCACTATTTGCTGCTGCAGAGAAGAACAAGTTACATTTGTATTGAAAATCTGAAGCATACAGGGCTCTATTAACAATCTGTACAACTCAGATCTACAGTACCTCATATGTAAGACATAGGTTAAATAAGGATTTTATTATTTAAAGACTGTGGACACTTTACATAGAAACAGCAACCCAGATTTATCAGTCTGTGTTAACCCCTTCCCGCATCAGTCAGTACATTTATGTCCTGATGCGGGAGGGGCAGTTCAGAGGGGGGCCGTGCGGTGACCCCGCTCTGAACCCCTGCGATCCCGGGTGCAATGTAGCCTGGGACCGCGGCTATTGGTGGGCGCGGTCCGATCGCTGCGCCCGCTAATTATACATTTAAATGCAGCTGTTAAAACTGACAGCGGCATTTAAATGTATTATTTCTGCCTTTACCTGGTGGTGGTGGTGGGGGGAATATCCGACCTAACCGAGCTGGGACTCTGCGTCGCACTGAAGCTGATTCCGGCTCTGCAATCGATGTATCTGGTCTGCTGCAGACCGGAGTAATACAGCAATGATCTGATCGATCATTGCTTTATTAAGTATACTGCAGTGATCTCTATGGGAGATCACTGCAGTGATACTGTAAGTCCCCCAGGGGGAATTAAAAAAGTTCCATTTCATAAATAAATAAAACATACATACATGTCTGGTATCGCTGCGTGCGTAATCACCCGAAATATTACATTCTGGATCTCGCACGGTAAACGGGGGAAGCGCAAGCACCCACCAAAGTGCTAAATTTCACATTTTTGTCACATCAAATCCAGAAAAATTGTGATAAAAAGGGATCAAAAAAAGTCACATGTATGCAAGAAAGATACCAATAGAAAGTACACATCATAGCGCAAAAAAAAAAATGACACCTCATACAGCCCCATAGACCAAAGGTTAAAAGTGTTATAAGGCTGGGAATAGAGCAATTTTAACCCCTTAGCGACCCATGACGTATCTGATACGTCATGGTGCCGCTCGGGGTGTCGGGACCCCGCTCTGAACGGCGCTGATCCCGGCTGACATGTGCAGCCGGGCAGTGCCTCTATTAGCCGGCGCGGGTCCCGTTGCCGCGCCGGCTAATTAAGCCTCTAAGTGCAGCTGTCAAACCTGACAGCTGCACTTAGAGGCTTCAGACCTCACGTCCCTGGTGTCTAGTGGCACGGATCTCCCCCCTCCCGCGATGCGATCGCGGGGGGGAGATCCGTTCTTCTGCCCGTGCCGGGCCTCAGCGTCGGAATGACGCTGATCCCGGCTCGGCAATAGATTGCTATGGCCTGCAGCAGGCCATAGTAATCTATGACCGATCTAATCGATCTTTGCTGTGTATATACACAGCATTGATCTCTATGAGAGATCAGTGCTATGTATATACAAGCCCCCCAGGGGGGCTTCTAGTCCATGTAAAAATAAAAGTAAAAAAGTGTTTTTATTAATAAAAAATCCCCTCCCCTAATAAAAGTCCAAATCACCCCCTTTTCCCATTTTATAAATGTAAATTAATAAATAAATATATTTAGTATCGCCGCGCGCGTAATCGCCCGAACTATTAATTAATCACATTCCTGATCTCGCACGGTAAACGGCGTCAGCGCCAAAAAATTCAAAAGTGCAAAATTGCGCATTTTTGGTCGCATCAAATCCAGAAAAAATGTAATAAAAAACGATCAAAAAGTCGTATATGCGCAATCAAGGTACCGATAGAAAGAACACATCATGGCGCAAAAACTGACACCTCACACAGCCCCATAGACCAAAGGATAAAAGCGCTATAAGCCTGGGAATGGAGCGATTTTAAGGAACATATATTTGTTAACAATGGTTTGAATTTTTTACAGGCCATCCGATAAAATATAAGTTATACATGTTACATATCATAGTAATCGTAACGACTTGAGGAACATGCATAACAAGTCAGTTTTACCATAGGACGGACGGCGTAAATGCAAAACTCCCCGAAATCAAAACAAATTCGTTTTTTTTTTCAATTTGACAGCGCAAATGATTTTTTTCCGGTTTCGCAGCATATGTTATGGAAAAATAATGCCTGTCATTGCAAAGTACAATTGGTTTCGCAAAAAATAAGCGCTCATATACGTCTCTAGGTGAAAAAATGCAAGCGCTATGGACTTTTAAACTTAAAATGGAATAAGCAAAAGCGCAAAAACGAAAATAGGCTTTGACCTTAAGGGGTTAAACACTTTTTTTTTTTAAGGTTTTAATTTTTTTAAAAGCGGACAGATAAAATAAAAGTCACATAAATTACATATTGTTGTAATCGTACTGACTTTGAACACACACACACACACACACACATATTTATTTATTTTTTTTTTTAATTTGTAGAATTTATTAGTATTACAAACTCAAGACATACAATATAAAAGAGAAAAAGCACTTCACATTCTTATTAAACCCCAACCCACCCACCTATGGAGAAAGACCAAATCAGCAAATTCTTACAACATCAAAGTGCTGTGAAGTCTCCCCACGGCCCACCCTGTCACTAACCCATAATCCTGGGGCACCTATCTGGCCCTCCAATAGACCACCCTATCATAAACATTAATTATCCTAGTCTAGACGTCCCCCCCCCCCCACCACCACTCCGGCCCAGACCTGCCCCCCAGTCCAGCCCAGCCAGACTTGAACATATATAACATATATAACATATTAGTTTCACTGCACAGGTACTTTTTGGAAAAATTAAGTACCATTGTAAAGTACAATTAGTGGCGCAAAAAATAAAGGCTCATATGTGTCTGTAAATGAAAAAAATGCAAGCACTACTATGGCCTTTTAACCCTTAGACGACCCAGGGCGTATAGTTACGCCATGGAAGTCTGTCCCCAGACGACCTAGGGCGTAACTGTACGCCCTGGGTGTTTCTCCCACTATGAAGCGTGCTCCGGAGCGGAGCGCGCTTCACAGCAGGTGGGGGCAGCCGGGACCTCACCGGTAATGACACGCCGCAGCGATCGCGCTGCCGCGTGTTACTAACTCCTTTAAGTGTAAGTGACAGAGGGAGTACCCTGTCACTTACCGATCGGGACCCCCGCAGTGTGACTGCGGGGGTCCCGATCGGTAAAACGGACTGCCGGAGGTCTCTCACCTTCCTCCGTGCGGTCCGATCGGCGACCTGCTACACTGAGCCTGCACAGGCAGGCTCAATGAGCAGATCGCCGATAACACTGATCAATGCTATGCCTATGGCATAGCAATCATCAGTGTAGAAATCAAAGTACTGTATGTACAAGTCCCCCAAAGGGACTTCAAATGTGTAAAAAAAAAAAAAAGTTAAAAACACTAACACACTACCCCAAAGCCCCTCCCCCAATAAAAGTTGAAATCACCCCCCTTTCCCATTATATAAATAAAACATATAAAAATAAATAAACAAATAAACATATAATATACCGTAGCGTGCGTAATTGTTCGATCTATTAAAATATAACAAGCGTCATTGTGATCGGTGAACGGCGTACACGAAAAGAGGGAAAAAAAGTGCGCGGATTACCGATTTTATGTTACATTATATATAAAAAAAATTTATAAAAAGTGATCAAAACGTCCGATCTTCACAAATATGGTATTAATAAAAACTAGAGATCATGGCGGGAAAAATTACACCCCATACAGCCCCGTAGGTGAAAAAATAAAACCGTTATAAGCGTCACAATAGTCCCATTTTATTTATAATTAATTGCCAAAAAAAAGGATTTCATTTTAAAAAAAATATATAACATTAGAGAATCTGTGTAAACCTGCATATGGTTGTGTTCGGGCTGACCTATAGAATAGTGGTATCATGTCGCTTTTACCATATAGTGCATTACGTAGACACAGGAACCCCCCAAACGTTACCATATTGCATTCTTTTTTGCGATTTCACCAATTTATATCTTCATAAATAATATATTTGGAATTCCATCATACATGTTATGGTAAAATGAAAGACGCCATTACATAGGACAACTAATCCTGTAACAAATAAGCCATTACATGGCCTTGTAGATAAAAAACTGAAAGTGCTAGAGCTCTTAGAAGGGGAGGAGGGAAAAACGAAAACACTAAGATTAAAATTTGCGCGGTCCACTGGGTCATTTTGGGCCTGGTCCTCAAAGGGTTAAACATGAGGAGGAAAAAACAAAAACGGTCCTGAAGGGGTTAAACAAAATGTGGTGACATTTGCCCATAACAAGCAGCCACAACTCAGCTTTCATTTTACTGGAGCCTATTAAGTAATGAAAGCTAAGCTGTGATTGCTTGTTCTGGGCAATTTACGCTACTTTGTTTTACACAGAGTGATAAATTTGGGGGGAAAAAAATTATGTTAGTACTTACCTGTGCAATCTTCATTCATTTCCAGCCTCCCCTGACATACATTGTGCAGCATGTTCCTAGGTTAAAATGTAGTTGTGTCCTGGATATGTGGTCTGTGTGTTCAGAATTTCTTTGTACTTGTACACAGCCCATGTGATTCACCCCTGTAAACTGCCTTTATTGCCATCCTTTCTACCTACAACCTTTTTGTGACATCCCCCTACTTTCCACGAGCAATAACTTGATTTGACTTTGTTTTACAATTATACTTCCTTTAACGCACTACTACTTTATCATTGACTGTCCCTTTGTTGTGCAACACGATATGGTGCTAGTGTGCAGATCTGCTTTTTGTGTTGGGTAACTATGTTGTCATTGCTTACTTGGAATTATCACAAATTACATTGTTCATATAGTTTAACCACAAACAGAACTACAATATGCGTTCACTTACCAGGACCAGCAGGGATGTTAATCCACCAACAATGAGGTTGATGATTCTATCCTAAAAGGACATAACAATTAGTACATACATGTGACCAGACAAGATTTACAGTAGAATGACAAATATATTGGTACCAGCGCTGAGTTGCAGCCAGTGGTCTGGAGCACCCATGTGCAGAGAAAAACGTTACCATGTGCAACTTAACCATTTCTGCAGCAGCTTCATTCTGTAGCTGGATTCACACTAGCATGATACTGGGGAGTTTGTGTCTATAATATGACTCGGGGTGCGCTACTGTCCCAAACTGACAGCTGTCATTTCATCACAGAACCTGAATCTGTATTATGCCTTGGATAACCGATGGCCTATCTTAATCAATGGCTATTCGGCAAGCTGCCAACACCTGGCACCCACAGCGATCAGCTATTTGAGAGAACCATGGCTCCTGCACTACACAGTAAACAGAAGCCAAGCACCATTCATTGTATAGTTCTGGGTTACTGCAGCTCTCCTAAACAGCAGCTTACTGGAGGTGGAGGGTGTGTCTCTACCCACCGATCAGCAACTGGTGGCCTATTCTACAGACCCTATTACATGAAACAATTATTGTCTGGTGTAATAGGAGACAACGATCAGCCAACATGAACAATGACAGCTGGTTGTAGTCTATTAACAAGTTGAAAGACAAACGACTATGATAGCATCGATCTGCTGCCGTTGTTCCGTGTAATAGAAGTATGATCTAGCGATCACCCGGGCAGCCCCCCTGCAGCTCCCCGCAGCTCTTACCCGCTCACTGCCGACATGTGTAATAGCGTTGGCAGCGAGTGGGGAACGAGGAGCAAGCAAACGCTGATAGCGCTCATTTGCACCTCTCCATCGTCCCGTATAATAGGGGCTTTAGGCTGCTTTTACACAGAGATTTATCTGACAGATTAAGCCAAAGCCAGGAATGGACTATAAACAGGTAACAGGTCATAATGGGAAGACTGAGATTTCCTGGCATTGGCTTCAAAAATCTGTCAGATAAATCTCTTTGTGTAAACACACCATTAGTTGTTTCAGCCTGGAAAATCCCTTTCAGACCAGGAGGTCTTAGAAGTACACTATCACAAAGAGATGGGAATAACCCTATAACCTGGTCTCCAAAACTCATGAATAATATATTTACAGGATCAATTACTTATGCATGTTTCTGGAAATGCTGTGGGACAATCAATATTGCAGATATTTTAGCTTTAAGCCAAAAGTTTAGCTATGCAATGTTTTACCTATCTTCCCTATAATTGCTACATAACTTAAAGGGGTACTCCAGTGGGGGGGGGGGGGCATTTTTTCCCTGGGACCGCGGAGGAGGTGGCTGAGGGAAACTACGTCCACTCACCTCCCCGGTTACAGCAGCGGGTCCCGAATCACGGCGCTCCGGTTCCCGCCCGCTTCCTGGTGTCTGACACGGGCTCGAGACGTGACGTCTCAGGTCCGCTAAGCCAGTCAGTGACGGAGCCGGGATACATTTCAAGTCCGCTCAAATCCTGCCTCTGTCACTGACTGGCTGAGCGGACCTGAGACGTATCGTCTCCGGCCCGCGTCAGACACCAGGAAGCGGTCGGGAACCGGAGCGCCGCGATGCGGGACCCGCTGCTCGAACCGGGGAGGTGAGTGGACTTAGTTTCCCTCAGCCACCTCCTCCCCGGTCCCAGGAAAAAAAATGCCCCCCCCCCTCCCCGGGCGCCTGGGGGTTAAAGGGGCAAGGTCACATATCTGCAGCGGAGTGAATTTTTCGCTGCGGGGACGTGACCCCATAGGCCTTCATTATACCAGGATGTGCAGCGGATTTCACGCTGCAAATTTGCATCCGATACGTGTGAAGGCACCCTAACAGTCCAGAACACTTGGTGAAATGTGTAGATCAGGCAAACTGCAGCCCTTCAGCTGTTGCAAAACTACAATTCCTCTCATGTCTGAACAGATAAAGCTTTGGCTGTCCAGACATAATGGGAATTATAGTTTTGCAACAGCTGGAGGGCCTGAGTTTGACAGCCCTGATCTAGGGGAACTGTAACAGTGGCCATTTTTATATACTTCTTTTAGGAAACAACTAGGCAATGGCATAAAATGGAGTAAAAGGCAGCTTTTATATCAACTGGTACATTTCTGATTTTACACCACTGAAAGCCCGGAATAGGTCAGCTGTGAACAATGGAGTCAGCAGTTACATAACTGTGACATTGCCTAGCTGGATGAGAAAAGGTCAAGGTTCAGTCAGTCACATAATAGAAGATTCACTATATACGTCATCAAATAAATTATAATGACTATTGCACAAGCTGAAAAGATGTTGCAATCCTCTTCCATTCCTATACGGGAAATGAGCTATTATGGGTATTAGAAGTAAGTGGGCAAACAGCAGATAACACAAGTGCCCTTATAACAAGATCTTGCCTTCACAAGAATACGTAACTTAAACCACTGCTTTAGTTTTCACTCATCATTAATAAAAATAAATTCCACCTTTAGGCTATGTTCACACACAGTATTTTTGCTCAGTATTTTTCAACCGAAACCAGAAGTGGATTGAAAACACAGAAAGGCTATGTTCACACACTGCTGAAATTTTGTGGCTGGCCGTCATTTAAGAAGCAAGATGGAGCACGAGCAGGTAATGTATTAGCCACAGTGGGTTAAAGGGGAACTATGAGCAGGTAAGACAAACCTAACCTGCGGATAGCCCGAGGACACTGCGGGGAAGGTATGTGTGTGTTAACATTCTCCTTGGCACTGGTCCTGCACGGTTAGTCGGAGTAATCCTCACTCTGGAGTACTGCCCACAACGTCATCCAGCCTGCCCCTTCTAATAATAATCAATGAAACAGGCAGGCCGGATAAGGCTGCAGTGCTCCCAACAGTGCACTGGAACAAAGATTACTCCGACTAACAGCGCAGGACCAAGAAGGAAGCTAACACACACCTTCCTCCCCAGCACTATAAAGGGGATATCAGCAAGTTAGATTTGTCTAACCAGCTCACAGTTCCCTTTAAAGTGAATGTACCATCAGGCCTGGGCTGAAGCACCCCCAGTGTGAGGAAACCCCTGCCCCTCTATGATACGGCTTCATTGATTCTAATGGAGCAGTGTCATAGAGGGGCGGGGGTTTCAGCCCGGGCCTGATGGTACATTCACTTTAATGGTGCGTTCACACCTACAGGATCTGCAGCTGATTTTCTGCAGCAGATTTCATTTAAATAACTGAACACAGCATCAAATCTGCTGCAGATCCTGTAGGTGTGAACGCACCCTAAAGGAGAACTGTGAGCTGGTTGGACAAATCTAACTTACTGATATTCACTTTAAGTAGGAAGGGGCTTTACATTCTCGCAGCGGAATAAAAAAAAAAAAAACAGCAGTGAGTAAGCCATAGAAAATGACAGGACAGAGGATTGCAACAGATTTTGCTGCTGATCCAGTATGTGCGAATGCGCCTTTAGACTAGATTCACATATGTAGTTTCTAATACATTTAAAGTGAAAACAAAAGTGGATGATAAAGGAAAAATATATATTTCACTTAATGTTTGGATCACTTCTGTCTCCTGGGTAAGGAGAAATAAACACACACTAAAATTTACAGCTGTAATATGGCTCTATATGGAGCTGCATATATGAGCATAAGTAGAGAAACCTGCTGACACCACAGCTGAATATGGCCTTCCACATGTGTGATGTCTTACCCTGTGCTCGCATATAAAAGACCTATGCTTGTAAGTACCTACCCTTGCAGAGGTTTCCCCAAACAAAGGTCTGTTGTCCAAACCGCCGGTTCCATAGGTCCTGGTGGTATAGTCGTCCATTATAAACGGCGTATGTTCTTCAGTCATTAACTTAGTGTTTCCGTGTATTAAAGTATACACCTGGCACCTTCAGAACATAGTAAAGAAAGACGCTCGCTCACACAGTGCGCCCACAGGAAGCACCTGAGTTTCACTACTTGCTGAAGAACAATGCTTGGAATGTTCACATCATGGTGATCGGTCTGAAAACACAGAAAGAACAATGTCAAGTGCTAAAATAAAGAGCTGTGTAGGATTGTGCAAGCGATGAAAGGTGTGAGCAAGTGCGCGATCATAGAAGGGCTCGGACACTAGAACAGGGAGGGCCAGTAATCAGCCCGCCCACAGGGGCCAGTAATCAGCCCGCCCACAGGGGCCAGTAATCAGCCCGCCCACAGGGGCCAGTAATCAGCCCGCCCACAGGGGCCAGTAATCAGCCCGCCCACAGGGGCCAGTAATCAGCCCGTGTAGAATAATCAACCACAGAAAACCCACCTTACCCGACACAGCTGCTGTGCAAGCATTATAGCGGTCCTGTAATTGGTTGCTATTGGAAACAGCCTCACCTGTGTGCTGTGCCACAACAGCCTCTGAGCCATGGTCTGCCTGCCCTGATTTGCCGTTTATTTCAACAGGGGCTTCATAGCCAGACATCCCATATTCAGACAGAAAATATGATGAGGTTTTGTTATAGGATCTATCAGAGATCTGAGTCTAATGGAACAATGTACATAGTAAGGAGAGATTTATCCCGCTTTATGTGCTCCGCTGCTCATAGGGACCAATCCCAGCTCAGCTTTCCTTCTATCAGGGTTGATGAATATTTGCCGAGCTCCGGCTATTGCCCATAACAACCGGAGAACATCCCTGTAAGACGGCCGGATAAATCTCTGTACTGGGGCCATCTTTTATAGAGCAGATAATATACTGAACGCCCCATGGTTCCCTATAGTATGGCCATAGACTGGCTGTGCCCTTCCTTCCCCATGTTACAAGAGGCAATGGGTTTCTATATAACCCACCACTGACCAGTCCAGGGTAAGAGATCACCCATCAGCTACATGGCTGGCACTGTGGCTAGCCTGAGATATTACAGACAATGCTGCGGCTGTGTGCCCCTGTGTCTGGGAGCAGCAGTGCAGTCAGGGGGTCACACACATAGTATCCCAGCATCCCCTATGTATAACACTACTCTAATAGCCGGGACTGTGAGGGGCACCACAGGATGGAAGGGGTAACCATATCACCGCCCCTACCCGCCATCACCAATAGACACCTCGTCATCATACCGTGACACCGGACACCATGATACAGGTGCCCACCCGGTCACTGCTCAGCCCCCCTCCGCAGCGGCTCTCACCGGTCTAGCAGTCCGCCCTCACCTTTATCATCCCGCCGGTAATATGTGCACCTCCAGGAGACGTCAGCCCCAACTTCAGCACATCGTTACCCGGACAACCGTGAGCAGCACAGCGTTCTGAGGGCAGCCCGGTGCTGGGGGCGTCTGCACATGCGTATATGCGTCGCTCTCCTCCTATTGGTGATAAGGCTAGGTCTGGCGAACGTACGGTCACGCCCCTGTTACGTCACGTGATCGGCGCTGCCCTGCTTGTTTATGTTTAGGGGATCGGCCACGTTTTTGTCCCGGGAGGAGGTGTCTCCTGGCTGCTAGTATTACATGGTATCGGATACACACTAGTATCGGGCTCTGTGTAGTGATAGTAATAACTCGTCATGGGAATATGACGGCTGCCACAGAGTCCATAAGTAACTACTTTGTGATAGGGGTCTGTAAGACCGTGTTCACACCTAGTATTGTGGTCAGCACTGATAGCCAAGAAGTGGAGGGAATGAAACCTTCTAAAGCTATGAGTTACATCTAGCTGCAACATTACTAAAGTAATAGGGACATTACGTTTATTGATGGAGATAAGGCGGTCGTCGTTTTGATCCAGTTTTCCATTGACTTCCCTATAATAAAAAAAACGGATCCGTTTTTTTGACGGACAGAAAAAACGTTGCTGACACTATTTTTTTGTTAAACGTATGCTGAAAACGCAGTGTGAACCCAGCCTTACTGCTCAGTGTGTTCAGAAGGAGGCCTTCACAATCACAATATGGCCGGACACAGGCTCGGACTGGCCCACAGGGGAATCCCCCGGTGGGCCCCACCCCATAGTGGGCCCCTGACCAAGAGATGGGCCTCCCTGTTTAGCTCCAGGATGACATACAATCCCCCAGCACACGCTTGGGAGTTACGTGCACTCATTTATAACTCCCCATCGTATATGGAAACCTGCTGATAAGTTACTAGCAGAGAGCTAGCATCACTGGTCACATACTCCGCTCTGGACGTCGCTATACTAATGTGAATCTGTGATTGCTGCCCCCTGACATCACTGTATAACCAATCCCTGCTAACAGGAGATGTCCCTGATGATAGGAGAACAGGTACCATCAGGTACATCGCTTTGGGTTTTGTACCGCCAGCCTCCAGCGTGACAAAACCCCCTCAATGGAGCCACATCACAAGGGGGGAGGGGAGATCATCACACATTGGGGCGGCGGACCTGCCACTAGTACTTCGTTTCGGTTCTTGGGAAAAGACCGTCGCCTTCTGCGGGAATCGGTCGCCAGCACTGATCCATTACGGTAAAAACCCAAAGCAATGTACCTGATGGTACAATCGCTTTAACATCTGTAGTAGTAAAAATGATGGAAACACTTCTAAAAAAGAAGATAATGGATCACCTAAGAATCAACAACTTCATGGATCCAAACCAGCATGGCTTCACTGTGGGCCGATCATGTCAGACTAATCTCATTGATTTCTTTGATAATGTCACAAAATTGCTGGATGAAGGTGGTGCTGTGGATATCGCCTATCTGGACTTCAGCAAAGCCTTTGATACAGTTCCCCATAAAGAGCTGATAGAGAAAATTGGACTTAAAGGGGTAGTGCGGCGGCCACACAAAAAAACAAACACAGACACACACATAAAATATACTTACCATCCCACTGGTGACAATCGCTGTTCGAATTTCCCGCTGGCCGCGTCCCCGCCATCTTCGGCCGCCGTCCTCACTTCCGGGTGCAGTGAATGGCAGAGAAAAGGCTGCTCGTGTGCATGCGCACTGGCAGCCTTTTCATTGGCTGGAGCACATCACATGGCTTCCAGCAAGCTCAGCCAATCAGGGCTGAGCAAGCTGAAAGCCATGTGATGCACTCCAGCCAATGAAAAGGCTGCCAGTGCACATGCGCATGAGCAGCCTTTTCTCTGCTGTGGAAGACAACAAAAAAGGAAGAAGACCAGGACTGCCCCCTGCTGTGACGACATCGACCCAAGATGGCGCCCTGGAAGATCTGGAGGTGTTGGTAATATGGAAAATGATTTAGCTTTGCTAGATAAGTGGTCCAAACAATTAAAACTGCAATTGAAGTTTCAAATGTAAAATAATGCACTGGGTGAGGAGGAATCCTCTATCCGAGTATCAAATCGGCAGTTTTGTGTTGGCAAAGACTTCAGAAGAGAAGGATTTAGGGGTAATGATTTCTGATTTCTTAAAATGAGACACTAGTGCAACCAGGCAGTGGGGAAAGCAAATTGTATGATGGGCTGTATAGCTAGAGGTATAAACAGTAGGACGATGGACACTGTGATCCTGCTGTATAGAGCTCTAGTGAGGCCACATCTGGAATACTGTGTCCAGTTCTGGAGACCTCACCTACAAAAAGGACATTGATAAAATAGAACTGGTCCAAAGACGGGCTACAAAAATGGTGGAGGGTGTGAACCGTAAAACACATCAGAAATGACTTAAGGATTTGAATCTGGAAAGTCTGGGGGGAAAGAAGAGAAAGAGGGACATGATTGAAACCTTTAATTATGTTAAAGGACTAAATAAGGTTCAGGAGGGAAGTGTTTCTAGGAAAAAACTGAACTCAAGAACAAGAGGACACAGTCAGGCCTGTATTTGTAGTTTATGCTGCCCTAGGCACTTTGAGTGTTGATGTCCCCCACCCCCACACTTTTTGTAGGTGTTGTTTGTGGGTGTGGCCCGTTAGGGGTGTGGTCTGTTACCTGTTGGGGGGGGCAGAACTTTTCTTCTATTGTTCTTATTGTATGGACCTTACAATTAGGACAATACAAAGTGAGCATTACAGAACCCAGTATTAGGTTCTCAGCAGAATACCCTCCCTAGCATTTTATAGACCCCAGTATTTGGCCCCCAGCATAGTAACCTTGTATCAGAAAGTGTTATCCACCTTTCCCAGGTTCCTAACTTGTGCCTGCTTTTCAGCTCCCCAACCAGAACAGGAGGATAGGAAAGCTGGTTGACCTCCATACTTAGTATAAGATGCTGGAAAGCTGGGTGACCTCCATCATACTGACTACAAGATACTGCGAAAGCTGGGTGACCTCCATCATGCTGACTACAAGATTCTGGGAAAGCTGAGTGACCTCCATCATACTGATTACAAGATACTTGGAAACCTGGTTGACCTCCATCATAGTGATTACAAGATACTGGAAAAGCTGGGTGACCTCCATAATACTGATTACAAGATGCTGGGAAAGCTGAGTGACCTCCATCATACTGATTACAAGATACTGGGAAAGCTGGGTGACCTCCATAATAGTGACTAATAGATACTGGGAAAGCTGGGTGACTTCCATTATACTTACTACAAGATACTGGAAAAGCTGGGTGGCCGCCATCATACTGACTACAAGATGCTAGGAAAGCTGGGTGACCTCCATCATACTGACAAAAAGATGTTGGGAAAGCTAGGTAACCACCATCATACTGACTACAAGATGCTGGGAAAGCTGAGTGACCTCCATCATACTGACTATTATACAAGATGCTGGGAAAGCTGAGTGTACTCCATTATACTGAGTACAAGATCCTGGGAAAGCTGGGTGATCCTGATCATACTAAGTATAGGCTGGGTAAGCTGGATTACCCCATTATACTGCCTACAAGATGCTGGATGACCCCATTATACTGCCTACAAGATGCTGGGAAAGCTGGGTGACCGCCAACCCTTCGCCAATGTACCCTTCAGGCCCTAGTGAACAGTATACAGAGAGGGGATCCTGTATGATATAGTACCCCCCTTCTTCATGTACTGTTCAAAGCACCAGGCTCTGAACAGTACATGGAGTGTGGGAGGGGAACCGTATCATACAGGACTCAACACCCCCCCCCCCCCACTCCCCCTCTGTATACTGTTCACTAGGGACTGGATAGTACATTAAGAGGGGGGGGGGGGGAGGGGAGTCCTGTATCATGCAGAGACTTTTCAGGGACTAGCAGGAAACCACTGCAGGGTGCCGCCCTAGGCACCGGACCATGGGTGCCTAGTGGCAAATACGGCCCTGGACACAGTGAGAGGTTAGATGGGGAAAGATCAGAAGCACTGTGAGAAAATATTACTTTACTGAGAGTAATAGATGCTTGGAACAAACTTTCAGCAGATGTGGTTGGTAAATCTACATAACAGAATGCAAATATGTATGCAAATAAGTATTTTCACAGCACACTCGTACAGCACAGCAGGGACAGTGTGTGGTATGGTGGCAGGCGACGGGATAAAGGCAAACTGTGTGCAGCTCTACATCTGGCAGTAGGGGACAACAGGGGTGCTGCCAGGTGACTGGCATCTTGATGCCTTGCCTGCACATTTACAAGTGACGTGAAGGGAACATCAGAGTTGGTGGCAGGTTACCGTCTTCATGTCCTGCATGCAGCTGCTCAGTTTGCTCAGTTGTGCAACTCTGGGACTCGTGCCACCAAACCTGACATCCGCTGGACTTGTTTGGCATAAGGTAGTCTATAACTTATCTCTCAGTCTAAACCAGAAGTGCGAGATTCTTTTATTCCAAGTTACACTATGTTCACACTACGTAAGAGACCGGCCGTTCCGTGACTCGGCCGGTCTCTGGCCGGATCATCTCGGCCGGTACTTAAGTACCGGCCAGATGATCTTTCTGGCCGTAAAGCTCTGATGCGGGCGCATCAGCGCGCGCCCGCATCAGAGCTTCCCATAGCACACAGTGAAGCAAGTGGCCGGGGCCGCTCGCTTCACTGTGTGAACTGACAGGGCTTTCTGCGTCCGGAATTCACTGAATTCCAGCCGCAGAAAACTGACATGTCAGTTATTTTTGGCCCCGTATGGGATCCCGGCCAGAGCACATACGATGTGTATACGCTCCGGCCGGGATCCCATTGAAAGTAAGGCATTGTTCCACCGCGCCAAAAGTATGGCCGTTGTTGCCATTGGCAACAACGGCCGTACTTTTACATAGTGTGAACATAGCCTAAACAATCCCAGCAGAGTACTGTATTATTGGGCAAGGACCCAAGACAGCCCCTGTATCTATCTAGTCTCAAGTGACACTTTCCTTCTATCTACTGCCTTCTACCTTCTACCTGCTACCTCAACACTTCAAGGACCTGAACCTAAACCCTTAAGGGAAAGGACATTGTGGTTTCTATTTTTGTGATTGTGTTTTGAGGTCCTTTTACTCTAGTGTATTGCACTGAAGATCTTAAGTAAACCATCACTCTGGTTACGTCCTGCACTCTATCCTTATTCTGCCCCTGCACTCTTACATTTTACAAAACCTAGTGTTATTGTACCAGGTGTGCACCACAATGACAAGTGCCCAAGTAAAACACCGGCTAGCTCACTGCTGTTACCATCTAGCAACTGCGGGTCACAGCACACACACCTCACATCTGTATTTATCGCACACATAATACACACAACTATGCACCATATGCCACACACACAAACACACAGCTGTACGATTTTAAAAAGTAATGCATGAAGAAAAGCTCAGGGCAATGTATGGACATTTATTTAGTAGGCGTACACTTTTACTTTATGAACCTCTTTATCTTCACATTCTCTGCTCTTGTTGTAGTAGTAAAATGTATTGTCTTTCCTTTGCAACTTTTTCACAAATCCAGTGTCTGGCCAGCGATCCACCTGAGAAAAGAAAGCAATATTTATTCCCTTTTATCAGATATATAATGCAGATGGTAATACGGTTTTTTATAAATTACATTGCACTTCAAGGTACAATGTTTACATTTGTAAGGAACTGTGTGCTAGTATCCATGTACATATTGCAAGTCACACAGCTATTAACACTTTGGGGGAGATTTATCAAAGGGTGTAAATTTTAGACTGGTGCAAACTTGCCATAGCAACCAATCACAGCTCCTCTTTCCTTTTACAGAGCTGAAAGCTGAGCTGTGATTGGTGGCTATGGGCACTGAAAAGGGGTATCAGGCGTAATGAATTTTAACAAGCCTGGTCCTTTGTTCTTCTGGGATATACACATCCATTAGATATTTCTAGCAATGATTAGCCATCTTGCTGTTAACATTTATAGGAAAGTTGAGGATACTGTTGGCCAAGAAAGTATTAAAGAGTTTCTCTAAAGTTACAAAGTTACCCACAATCCTCAGGATATAGGATAACTCTCTGATCGTGGGAGGGCTGACTGCTGGAAACCTCCCACAATCTCGAGAACAGAGAGCCAAGTCTCTATCAGAAAGGAGCGTGACAACCACTCTATTTTAACAGGGCACTCGGGTCACCACTTCCAAAATCATGGGGAGTTACAACAGTGGGAGCGACTGGATTGGCAGGGCACACACTCAACCACTACTCTATTCATTTTAGAACCACCATTCTCATGATCAGTAAGGGCCCTATTCCAACGGACGATTATCGTTAAATCGTTCGAATCTAAACGATAATCGTTCAATTGAAATGCAGTTAACGATTAACGACCGAACGAGAAATCGTTGATCGCTTTATAAGACCTGGACCTATTTTTATCGTTGCTCGTTCGCAAATCGTTCGCATTGAATAAGACATCGTACGGTCGTTCGTAATAGATACGAACGCAATAGCGAATAAATAGCGAAGAACAAACGATCGCAATTACGATCATAAGTAACGATTATCGTTCCATGGAAATGAGTGAACGTTTTCAGGTCTTTCGCAATAGCTGTCGTTTGAGATCGTTAACGATTATGCAAACGATAATCGTCCGGTGGAATAGGGCCCAAAAGGTCCCAGTGCTTGTACTCCAACCAATCTGATAGGTGATACGTTTTATTTTTAGGATAACAGTATAGGTAATATTTCCTATATAATAGAAGAAACAAAGAGTGGGTGAGCAATTTATATGAACTTTCTGATCTAAATTGTTTATAACTGCAAAATGTCTTGTACATGTTTAATCTATTGAAGACAATATAAAGAACTGAGCTCTCTACAGACCCATACACCTGAACATTGAGTTCTTACCATATCCACTTGCTTTATATGTCTGTACTCCACTTCATCCCTATATCCAGCTGTTTGGAATCTGTACAAGTTTTCGATCTCATCAGACCACTGCTTTGCACGGGTCATTGATTTTGGTTTCACGTCAGAAGTAATGGCACCAGATTCTGCATCAGACATTGTACTTAGAGGTTCTGGCTATATTTAGTTATGCCAAATTGATCTCTGAGGTGACAAGTAAGAACATGGTAGAAAATATAAAGTATTATTATTATTATTATCATCATTGTGATCTTGTGATACACTATCAATCTGTAGTTTTTGATGCACTTTGCTAACATATGGTTTGTACGCCACCTATTAAGTGAAATTACACAAAAAATGTGCGACTTTTTAAGAAGTCTTATAAAATGCAGCTTAAACATCTCTGCACTTAAAGGGGTTATCCAGCGCTACAAAAACATGGCCACTTTTCCCCCTCTCTTGTCTCCAGTTTGAGTGGGGTTTTGAAACTCAGTTCCATTGAAGTAAATGGAGCTTAATTGCAAACCGCACCTGAACTGGAGACAACAGTAGGGGGGAAAGTGGCCATGTTTTTGTAGCGCTGGATAACCCCTTTAAACAATACCCCTATACTTAAAGGGGTAGTGCGGTCTAAAGGATTTTTTCACTAAATAACACACATTACAAAGTTATACAACATTGTAATGTGTGTTATTTAAGTAAATGGCCCCGTTCCACATATTACACCCCCCCCCCCCCCCAACCGCAGACCCGGAAGTGTGATGCACTATACTTAAGGAACCACTGTCAAACCCCGGCCGGTCTTGGGACAATCACATCATCTTCAGGAGGCCGGCCGGACCGCTCCAGCGCTCCCTCATGCTGGCCCCACTCCAGCGTGTCCTCAGCTGCGATTAGCTGAGCATAACAGAGCTCAGCCAATCGCGGCTGAGCAGCTATATTATAAATTATTATAGATTTTAAAAATTATCCTAAAATCTTGCAGTTTTCATTCTCACCACTAGGTCTGCTGGTAAGTGATCTGTATAACATTACAGTGACAGGTGACACCAGTAGATAGATAGCACCAGTATAAATGCCGTAATAGATGGCTTGAGTCGCTTACAGAGCCTATTACATAGTTTTAATAATCGCCTGCCTGGGGAAGTTATGCCCTATCCAGAGTATGCACAGGATAGGACAAAACTAAGAGATCGCAGGGGGGGGCGACCACTGGGGCCCCCACAGTCTCAAGAAGTGAGACCCCACAAATCCCCACACATGCAAGCTGCATATCCATCCAATGTCTATGGAGCCACCGAGAAGAGACAAATATATAAAGAATTAAAGGAGAAGTCCAGCAAAATTTTTATTAAAAGTATTGTATTGCCCCCCAAAAGTTATACAAATCACCAATATACACTTATTACGGGAAATGTACATAAAGTGCTTTTTTCCCTGCACTTACTACTGCATCAAGACTTCACCTCCTGGATAACATGGTGATGTCACGACCCGACTCCCAGAGCTGTGTGGGCTGTGGCTGCTGGAGAGGATGATGGCAGGGGGACACTGAGGGACACAGGGCACTGGAGGGACACATCTTTAATAAAATACAATACTTTAATAAAAAATTTTGCCGGACTTCTCCTTTAATGGAAATGTGACCCATAGATCTATTTTATGGGAATTGGCGGTTCTTGTTTTCGAGACCTCTTCGATTTCTTAGTTATGTCCTATCCTGAGCATACTCTGCATAGGGCATAACTACCCAGGTGGAAATACCCCTTTAAGTAATGAAAGCTGAGCTGCGATTGGTTACTATGGGCATAGCCAGTCAGTTTTGGCTTCAGGCTATAGTCCATATAGCAGCCAGTGGCCACAGACCCGCCTCACAGAGCACTACACTGGCACTTCTATAGCATAGCCATTAAATAACACTGGTCCTATGACCAACAGACGGGTGAATGTGGCTGATACACCTGGTCCTATGTGTCCGTTTCCTGCAGGGTCTATTCACAAGTACAGGATCCGCTGCAGATTTTATGCTACAGATATGAATGTGACTAAATGATGGAACCAGCATCACATCTGCTGCAGATCCGTGTGAATGGAGCCTAATGCTAGAAGTGCTGGTCACTTGTGCAGAAATACACGTCTGGGGGGTCCAGGATATTCCCACTGGAACTCACAAGGCTGAAGCACGCCATTAGTGTGATGGTTGTCGCATCTTTGTGTCTAGTTGTCGCATCCTTGTGTCTAGGGTCACCTGTCCTGAACACGTCGCTTTCCCCGTCCAGCTAGCAGTGTGCACATGTGTTGAAATATTATACAGAAAGTAAACCGAGACAGATCTACCTGAAAACTTCACGTCCAGTACGTGTTCGTGTCACCGTAAAAGCGCCGATCAGCAGCAGTTGCCCCTCTCTGGTATCCTAGCAACAACTGACGCGCTGCATCCGTAGAAGAGGTCAAAAAAGCTCTCCCGAAGTTTATAGGAGGAGCCAAGACTGGCTGCTGGGATGTGGGAGGAGCACACCTAGTGGCGCTTTTCTGTCACTGCAGTAGAATACGCAGCCAGAGCAGTCCTCATGTGATTGGCTGATAGTTCTCATGGAGCGGAGCGGTGATTGGCTGGGAGGTTCAGCGTGCTGTGTTTGTAACACTGGGATCTCTTCCGGCCATCGCGGCTTGTCATCACCGGAGCTGCCGGTAACATGAGCTCCTTCCAGGGCCGGATGAAGGAATACCCCTCCATATCCATCGACAGGTTTGACAGGGAGAATCTCTCCTCCAAAGCCTATTTCCTGTCCCACTGCCACAAGGGTAAGACGAGTCCTCGCTCCGCACTGCTGCCGGTGGCTTGTTGCATCCTGTAGTAGAGCCAGACAGCATGCATTGGCCATGACCTGGGCAGGGGATTGTTCTCTGGTATCAGCCACGAGTTTTTATACACATCTATTCATTTGTTTTTGAATAATGCATGGTAATAATAATTCTGCTGTTCTGCATACAGCCAGGCCAGTCTGTAACCCTCTGCTCCTGCTCCTACATAAATGGCCAGTCATATACCAGGGGAGTTATTTATCACACTGGCTCAGCAGCTTCTCCCTAATGTCCTACATGATCCTGGAGCGACTTCTGAGGGAATAAGGAAAGATATAAAGCAGCTTCTCCTGTGTGTGCAGTGGATGCAGCCAGTCTTCAGCCTCCATGTCCTGAACTACTCACAACTAGACTAGGTGGAGCAGGTGATCTTTTCCTGCTGACAGTCTTCTATGTTTCTAACTAAATATTCACCATACACAAAGGAAAGCTGCTAACCATGCAAGACACATGTGATATAGAGGTCAGATATAGGCCCTGATTTTTTAGCTCTCTGTCATGCTAAGTTTACACGAGGCGATTATTGGCTTGATCGTACGATTAACGATTTCGAAGTAACGATTTTTTTTTTTTTTTTTTTTTTTTTATAATGATCAGCATTTAGATGGTACGATATATCGTACGGAAAAATCTTTTGCGATCGCGCGCCCGCAGCCCGCCCTCCCCGCAGCCCGGCCCCACTGTCAACCACAGCCCCCTGCGCCGCTCCGATCACCACCCACCCCTGCCGCTCCAATCGCCCCCGCCGCTCCGATCGCCCCGCCGCATCGGCCACGACCATACTTTACCTGCTCCGTGTAGCAGGTCTTCGACATCTCCGGATCCGCTCTTCAGTGCACTGATTGGCTGAAGAGGAGCCGTTAGAAATTCCCGGCTCCCCTCTTCAGCCAATCAGTGCACTGAAGAGGGGAGCTGGGGATGTGGAAGACCTGCGGGGCTGCGGGCGGCCAGACTATCGCGTGACGACTGTTTACACGGAATGATCGGCAAATTTAAGAAGGAGGATTTATGAACATGTTAAAAGATGAAAATGAACGATTTATCGATCGCCGCATTTACAAGTACGATTATCGTTCGAATTCAATCGTTATCGTGAAAATTCGCCCGATAATCGTTCCGTGTAAACCCAGCATCAGTGTCCTGAATCATCACAGCCCCACAGGAGGTACCTGCACAGCCAGTCAGTGACTGCACCTGTGTCCTGCCCCACTGATTGGCTGAGTGGACTCTTACAGCTCAGAAGCAACCTGTCCACCAACCTTTCTCAGACTACCCTTATCTAATGGGGCCAGTGCTGTATTACGGATATATGGAGGAAATGCGTCACCCTCTTTAACTAAATGTGCGTGAGACAGGGGTTTTTTTGTGCCTTTTTAATATATATAAATAAAATGCTTAGGTTGATAGAACATAAAATATATTGATGAAAAACATTTGTAAAATTTATATAAAAATGAGATAAATTATTTAAAGTTAGTCGGTAAATGTTTTCCGACTGCACAGCTTGACATATAGCTGCATCTATTTAAGATATATAGCTGAGATTTTTTAAAGGGTGTAATATAGACACAGGTGTAAACTCCACAGCAACCAATCACAGCTCAGCTTTCATCTCTGGGAAAATGGAAGCTGAGGTGTGATTGGTTACTATAAGCAGTGTACACCAGTCTATATTTTACAATCTAATAAATCTGGGTCTATGCTTTTATTCCTTTCAAGAGTATAAACCTATTTATTAACATAATTTGGATTGTACTTACTGGCATACTTTACTGATGTGAGTACATAGAGAATTCAGCTCCATTTTTTATTTCATCAGTGGCTCCTCCATTTGGGGCAGGCTGTCTGCTGCTGGAGGGTTTTTATTAAGTTTCTATATCTTCTTTATGTGTTTTTTTTCCCCCCCTCCCTATCTAGATCATATGAAAGGACTCCGTGCTCCTCTCCTGAAACGAAGACTCCAGTCCTGGTATGTGAAGTAATCTTAGTATAAAAGGAGCAATAGAAGATTTCATGTAGTCATCTACACTACTGATCCATGAACAATTGAACATGGGTGGTTAGATGAAGCAGGACTTACTACAATATTACATTTTATATATATATATATATATATATATATATATATATATATATATATATATTTATTTATAACATTTATAATTTATAATATATTTTTATTCAAATTTTGTAGGGGACAATCGGTGGAGACTCGTAAATGAGTACTCCATTGGATTTTTTCGCTGTTCTCCCTTAGTTCAGTGATTGTTGTGTTTTGTTGGTATAAATATATATAATAGGCTCTTCTATATACAGTGGTGCCTTGGATTACGAGCACAATTTGTTCCGGGAATATGCTTGTAATCCAAATCCACTCTTAAACCAAAGCAAATTTTCTCTCCTCACCTTCACGACGGCACCACAGGAGTTAACTCTTGCCCTAGGGACAGGAAAAGCACACAGCGAGAGGTTAAAAGCCCCTCCCCTTCCCCTAGACACCAGTGCTTTTCCTGTCCCTGAAGGGCAGGCACGAGAGGTGTGGGGGATCCGTCGGAAGGTGAGGAGATCCCCTTGAAGAAAAAATTCCCCCTTACCAGAGGGATCGATCGGGTTCATCCCCTTCCTTCCCTGGAGGCAGCTGGTGGGGGTAGGGGGAGGCCCGCTCGCGCGCCATCCTCCGGTGACAGGACGAGCGGGGATTGCGGGGCCACGGTCTTCAGCTCTCCCCGGCGGCGACTCGTCCAGGTTGGGCTCCGGTAAGCGTGCGGCCTTCTCTACGTGCGCCGCGGCCTACTTCTGGTTACGGCTAGTTCCGCCGGAAGTGGGGCACGGAGTCCGACGTGCGTACCCACGTGATGTAACGTGGCGCGCTGACGTCACATGGCAGAAGCGGATGCTCCGGCCGCCGACAGAAACGCCGGGAGGTGCATTTAAAAGACAGGCTTCTCTCTGCGGGTCGCCCGTCCTGAGGTCTGCTTTCAAGATGGATTCAGCGGCATCATCTGCAGACATGCCTTCGCACCCGCCAGCGGCGGTAAGTGTGCCATTTCATGCTACACTGGGGGGTTGTGGTGCAATTGTATTTTCCACCTATATCAACCCTCTCTCTCTCTGGGTGCCCACCTGCTGGTTCACTAGGTGTGGGGCTTCATCATTCTCCTGCCATGATTCTAAAATACTCTGTTCATGTCTAGGAGAAAGAAGCCACTCAGAAAGAGAAGGAGAAATCCAGACCTCCTCCCCCACCTGCAAGGAGATGTCTTAATTGCAACACTAGATTACCATCATCATTTAAACGGAACATCTGCACATCTTGCATAAATGAATTTATAAAAGAGGATAGATCATCTTTTCTGTCTGATATAAGGCAAATGATAAAAGATGAGATCAAAGGTTCTAATCCAGTCGCTCAGCCGGTGGCTATAGCTCCTGCTCCAGAACCAATAATAAATCCTCTCCCTCCTCCGCGGGTTGATCCTCCTGCTCCCCCGGTTGAAATCTCTCCTGCATTGGTGGTTCCAGGATGTTCGGGTTCCTCAGTGTCTTCTATTACATCTAAAAGACACAGGTCTCCCTCTTCCTCCTCAATATCTGAAGTGGAATCAGGACAGGTTTCTGATTCTGGGGTTAGATCTGAGGCTTTGGACACCCAGGAATCAAGGAAGAAGTATTTCTTTCCTTCTGAACGGATTTCCCCTTTACTAAAAGCAGTCAGAACTGCGTTAAGTATCGAGGAAAAGGAGGAGGAGATCTCTGCCGCAGATCAATTATTTGCGGGTCTTAAAGCAAAGAAGAAATTAGGTTTTCCCATTCATAAAACCATAAAAGAACTAATTTCAGATGAATGGAAAAAACCTGAGAAGAGGATGTCAGTTCCCTCAGATATCAGGCGACGTCTTCCCTTTAATTCTGAGGAAACTGAGGAATGGGAGGTCCCTCTGGTGGACGCCCAGGTGGCGAAAGTCTCAAAAAAGACTATTATTTCATTTGAGGACTCCACACAACTTCGCGATCCTATGGATCGAAAGGCAGAGAGCTTATTGAAAAAGTCATGGGAGACAGTGACTTTTTCAATCAAAAACAATATAGCCGCTACCTGTGTGGCCAGAGCATCGCATGTCTGGGTCAATCAATTAGAAGAACATCTGAGGAGCAATACCTCAAGAGATAAAATTATTGACTCCCTTCCTCTCCTAAAAGATGCCATTGGTTTCTTAGCAGATGCCTCAGCTGAGGCTATACGGGTCGCTGCAAAAGATGGAGCCCTAATTAACTCGGCCCGAAGGGCCTTATGGCTGAAAGAAGGGAGATAATATCTCCAAATCCAAACTTTGTGGATTACCCTTTTAGGGTAAATATGTTTTTGGGTCAGCCTTGGATAAGCTTCTAGAAAAATCATCCGACAAGAAAAAGGCTCTCCCAGAGGAGAAAACCCAAAAGAAACAGGAGCAGACCCAACGTCCTAAATATCAGGACAAATATAAAGTGAAATCAAAAAGAGGCCGTTGGAGCTATTCCAAAGGGGGCAAGAATTCTAATATTTTTTTCAAGCCCCGTGATGGAAAGGACAAACAATGACATAGCTCCAGTCAGGGGGAGATTGTCCAAGTTTTGGGAGTCTTGGACACCGATCACAAAGAATCAATGGATTATAGCTGTAATCCGAGAGGGATACAGGATAGAATTTATCCAATCTCCTCCCGAAAAGTTCAGAATCTCCCAACAATCCTCTCCATCCCCTCAGTTGGAACTTATTCAAAGTGTGAAGAACTTGATAAGCTCCAATGTAGTGATCCCGGTCCCAGTGAAGCAACTAGGGAGGGGACACTACTCGAATCTATTTTTAGTTTCCAAGCCCAATGGGACCTACAGACTCATCATCAACCTAAAACCTGTAAACAAATATGTGAGATACAGGAGGTTCAAGATGGAGTCAATAAAGAGTACAACTCCACTAATCCCAACAGGCGCCATGATGGCGTCAATCGACTTAAGAGACGCGTATTACCATGTCCCGATACATCCATCCTCCCAAAAATACCTAAGGTTTGCCATCAAGATGGACGGGAGGGTACAACACTTTCAGTTCTGTGCCCTTCCTTTCGGATCTCGTCAGCTCCACGAATATTCACCTGCATCATGAGCGAGATAATTTCCTATCTACATCTGCAGGGTATCAACGTGATTGCCTACCTAGACGATCTTCTTCTAGTGGCAAACTCTTCACGGAAGCTTCTAGAGGACCTATCTCTTACCAGGAATCTCCTTCTCTCGCTGGGATGGTTCCTGAACGACAAAAAATCAGACCTCAACCCAGGTACAGAAAAGATCTTCCTGGGAATTCTTCTAAACTCAGAGAAACAGATGTCTTTTCTCCCATCAGAGAAAGAGGTCGCCATCATGGAGAAGATAAAATTGTTCCGCAGGAAGGGAGCATGTCGTATCAGGGAAGCCATGTCAATTCTTGGGTCAATGACCGCATGCATTCCAGCAGTACCATGGTGCCAGGCACACTCCAGACCTCTGCAGTTCCAAATTCTCTCATCTTGGAACAAACAGAAGTGGGGACTAGACAAGATAATGAAGATTCCGTTATCAGTCCGTCAGTCTCTGAACTGGTGGTTAGACCCAGTCAATCTGAGGAAGGGTGTTCATTGGAACCCAGTTCCAAAGAAGATTCTTACTACAGACACAAGCATGTCAGGTTGGGGTGCGAAGGTGGACTCTTTTCTATACCAGGGCACTTGGTCTCAGGAAACATCCGGAAGATCATCCAACTACAGGGAACTCCTTGCGGTATGGATGTCCTTGCAACAGGCAAAAGATACCTTGCAGAGATCTCATCTTCATGTCCTCTCGGACAATATAACAGTGGTTGCGCACCTAAGACACCAAGGGAGCGCGAAACAAAACTCCCTCCGATATATCTCGGACAAAATATTCCGGTGGGCGGAAGAGAACCTCCTCTCAATTACAGCTGCTCATCTCCGGGGAATAGAAAATTCCCAGGCAGATTATTTGAGCAGGCATGTCCTATTGCCGGGGGAATGGAGCCTGAAGGATTCGGTCTTCAAAATGATTACGGAGGAGTGGGGCTCACCACAGGTGGACCTCTTTGCGAACCACAGGAACAAGAAGACAAAGAACTTCTTCTCCCTTCAACCAATTGGGAAACCATTAGGAATAGACGCATTAGCTCACCCCTGGACATTCAACCTGGCCTATGGGTTCCCACCTGTTCCCCTAATACCCGAGGTACTACAAAAGATCCTAAAGGAAGAGGTGACAGTAATAATAGTCCCATTCTGGCCCAAAAGAGCCTGGTTTGGGATACTGAAGAAGATGGCCCTGGAACCTCCTCTGCTTCTGCCGTCCGATCCGGACCTTCTACATCAGGGTCCACTTCTCCACCCAGGACTTGCGAATCTAAAACTTTCAGCTTGGATCCTGAACGGGAGATGCTTAGAAGCAAGGGGCTTTCAGATACAGTAATTTCTACCATCCAGATTAGCAGGAAACCAGTGACCTCAAAAATCTATTTGAAGATTTGGAAAGTCTTTAATTCCTGGTGCCCGACTAAACCGCCCTTTCCTGCTGATCCCAACATCCCGCTTATTCTGGATTTTCTTCAGGCAGGCCTAAACAAAGGCTTAAAACCAGCCACCCTCAAGGTGCAGATTTCTGCTCTATCGGCAATCTATGATTCCAACATTGCTGACAACAGATGGGTGAAAAGGTTTACGAGGAGAGCAGTCAGACAGAATCCTCCCCCCCGGGACTTAAACATTGTACTTGAAGGTCTGACTCAACATCCCTTCGAGCCATTATCAGAGTGTGACCTAAAATTTCTATCATACAAGGTCGCTTTTCTTGTAGCAATTGTGTCAGCAAGACGAGTAGGAGAGATGCAGGCATTTACGATTAGAGAACCCTACTGCCTGATCCAGGAAGACAGAATTATTTTAAAAACAGATCCAAATTTCTTACCAAAGGTAGTAACGTCTTTTCACAGATCTCAAGACGTTGTTCTTCCCTCCTTTTGTTCTTCTCCAAAAACTGACCTGGAACAAAAGTTCCATTCCCTTGATGTAAGAAGAGCAGTCTTACATTACCTCAAAGTATGTGAACCTTGGAGGAAAGATCAATCACTTTTTATTCAGTTCCAGGGAAAAAACAAGGGCAAAAAGGTGTCAAAGAGCGTGTTAGGCCGCTGGATAAAGAACGCTATAATTGAAGCCTATAGTCTTCAGAATTTACCATCCCCATTGCTGGTCAAAGCCCATTCCACCAGGGCTATAGCAACAACATGGGCAGAGAAGGCATGTGCATCTATTGAACAGATCTGCAGAGCAGCCACCTGGTCTACTCCACATACCTTCACAAGACACTACCAGCTACAACGCAACGAAGACCTTGCGTTTGGTACGAAAGTTCTACAAGCTGTGGTCCCTCCCTAAGGTAATTTGTTGGTAGTACTCCTGTGCTGCCGTCGTGAAGGTGAGGAGAGAAAGACGTATTAGTCTTACCGGTAAGACGGTTTCTCCGAAACCTTCACGACGGCACCAACATCCCCCCCCCCCCCCCCCCCCCGTATTGTATGTTGTATTAATGTACGATACTCACGTGGTGCTAAGACTTGGTTATAATGCACTGGTGTCTAGGGGAAGGGGAGGGGCTTTTAACCTCTCGCTCTGTGCTTTTCCTGTCCCTAGGGCAAGAGTTAACTCCTGTGGTGCCGTCGTGAAGGTTTCGGAGAAACCGTCTTACCGGTAAGACTAATACGTCTTTCCCATAAGAAATCATAGAAATGCAGACAATTGGTTCTGCACCCCAAAAACAAATATTTATTATTCTAAATAACATGTAAAACCAATTAAACAAACATTCAGAAACAGCTGAATATGTGATATTATCAGTTACTGTACAGTAATGGAGAGGATGGGAAACACAAGGGCTGACAGAGACTGCAGGGAGCATGAAGGAATGAGCAGGGCAGATGTGGGAACATACATGCAGCGCTCTCTATCTGGGGAGAGAGGGGTTACAGCTATAGAGAGATTACCTCCACAGTCCTGTCCCCTGATGTGAGCCCCAGCCTGAAGTGGATTTGCTATGATTTGGAAGGTGAGGGAGACTTCCTGGCTCAGAGCAAAGGGCTGTAGACCCCGCTATACAGACCATGCCCCTCCCCCACTCGCGCTCCCACCCAGTACAGGGAGCTCTTACACCAAAACAATGCTCTTAAACCAAGTCACAATTTTGAAAAACTGTGAACTCTTAAACCAAGGTATGTGTCACCCCCTTCTTTCTCTCTCATTGTAATAGCTGCCAGTCAGCTTCTATGGCTCAATAGACTTATCAGGCCCCTGTTCCCTCATTGGGTTACAGATGTGGGACCATCTTTTAGATGTTTAGGAGGAGATCTGTGCAAAGAAACAGCAGAGCAGTTGCCCATTGCAACCAATCCAATTACAGCATTTCATTTGGTTGCTTTGGGCGACTGTTTCCTTCCATATGGTTTGATAAATCTCCCCCTTAGAGCATATGCCCTGAAGTGATCTCTGTCCCTATAGGAGTGTGGTAGATGGAGTCTCCCTTTTGGGACCTTGAGCTCCCGCACATCTGCATGATGTTTCCGTCCTATTAAACAGTTTTATGACTGCATCCTCTCTATCTGCAAATGGTAAAGGGCCCGTACCAGACAACCCATGTGAGTAGTAATTCCAGGAGTGCACTAGTGGCACTAGTGGAATGTATAGTAAATACTGCAGGGTTTTTTATTAATATGTTCTCATATGGCAATACAGCTCATTGTCCTTTGCACCACTGGCCAAAAGCTGCTGTTCTAAGAATAAAAGTATTTTCTTTATATTTTACAGCCTGAAAGTTTTCCTGTACTGTTCTCCAGTCACAAAGGAATTGCTGCTAACAAGCCCAAAGTATGCATTTTGGGAAAGGCGCATTGTAAGTTCCTCTTCACCTTTAAGCAGGTTATTCTTCAGTTGATGCTTATATGCTGGAGATTAGACTGTATTGTTCCGTGTCTTCATAGACTATGACATGATGGAAAACCATTAAAGGGTTTGTCCCTTTCCAGACAACCCCGTTCTCAATGCAGCAGCACTGTGTTGATCAGCTGATTACCGCGGTTCCAGTCTGAGCCCCCATGTAATACCAGAAAGGCTCAAGTCTTCCAGAATGGCATTCTGTCTTATAGACATATTCTCTGACCCTGCTTCTACGAAGTCCATATACCCTCATAGGACATATTGACAGGTCCTAATTATTACCTATTCTTTATACTCCACTTTTGGGGTATACATTGGACCAGTTCAACTGGCAAAACAGTCACACACCATTAATAAATCAGGAGCATTTTCCGACTACGCCACTTTTGCTAGCTTTAAGGGTGTCTAAAGCAGATGAATGTGGTATACAGCATTTGTGTGCTGTATTATTGGTGCATTACAAGCTGGATCTCTGGCCATAGTAAATCTGCTTTACCTTTTTTTTGTTTTACGTTCAGAGGGCTATTGAAGTGGATACCCCAACACAAATTTCTTTAATCGATGAAGCTACTGGTGATGTAAGTATTGCTTGATCTTTCTTTACACACATGCCAGTAATACTTTACATGAAGAAATCCAACAGAAGTGCTGCAGCTATGCCCTGATAATGCTATTTGTTGGCATTTTAAGTGGCTTTTATAAACACTATGGTCTGAGAAATGTTTGAACAGGAGCTTGTAAGGCCTGGATGTATGGTTTGAAACGTTTTGGCCATGTTACGTTTAAGAAAGTGGGAGGAGAAAAAAAAAGAAAAGTGTAGCCGACAAACCCTCTAAAATCCTGTATAGCAGAGAGATTCCGCCTTTCATTCCTCACATGCTCTTTAGAAAATGAAAGGTGGATTCTGATTGGTTGACATGTTTGATAAATCTCCACCTAAGTGTATATGCTCTGGCCGGGATTCCATTCATTCAAATAAAACATATGTTTTGCATAAATGACGTCCGTTGCAACAACGGCTGTGATTTATGTAAAACATACATTGTGTGAACATGGTTTAAAGGCTTCATGACAAAGCTTTGCTTAAAATCCATGGCTGTTTTCACACTTATTCAAAAATATAAAAAAGGGTGTGTATGCCCCTACATTTGCTATCAGGACAGACCTTCCTGTCTTTGGTTGGGCTCTTAGAATGTGTATCTGTTAGGCTCTGTTAACACAGAGGTTGCCCTGAGTTTTTAGAGAAGGCCTGTACCTAGAATCAGCTGTGCAATACAGGGTGGTCTCTTATTCTACATTTTATTTATACACATTTATAAAATGTCACACCACAACTGTATCCAGTTTACAGATGAAGGTAGTTTGCCACAAACCACACCAGGCATGTAATAATGGTTCTGTGAAAGAGACCAGTAGGATAATGTGTTTCTGTGTATCAAGTAAATGAGATTATCTGCTTACCCCAGTTTTCCCTTGTATACAGAGGAATGAGGCAGTGTATATGAAAGCATAAAGTTGTGCACTAAATGGTGATAAGGGTATATTGCACAATATGTGTAGATAGTAATTGACTATATATTTCTTTTACAGAAAGAAGAGGTTTTGATCACACTTTTGCCAGCGGGTCATTGTCCAGGTTCAGTAATGTAATATACACTGTAATCCTTATTACTATGTTTAATGTGTGTAAACCACAGTGCGGATGGAGTCATTGTCTTACATTCCAACCCTATGTAAAAAAAAAATTACAGCTGGGATGGATAGGGCATGATACATTTCTTTTATTTTTATTTTTAAATGTGCCAGTACTATTCAGTTAGTGCATAGTGATTTAAATATATGGCATGGAAGCTGGCACTCCATATGATGAGGGCATCTAAGTATTAAGACAAATGGTTTGCCTCAGTAGCTCGGGACCAAAAAAGGTCCATAGCTGACTACAGTGTTGCTTTTGGAATCCTTTTGAGAAATATAACTTGCCCTGTTTTTTTTTTTGTTTTTTTTTTTTAATTTTAAAGTTTCAGAACACTGATTTACAAATAAAATCTCTGCATCTGTAAGGCCAAACATAGCTGCTTCTGTATGGATTTTAAAGCTGTATTCAGCTGCAATCCAGGAACATGCCATAAATATATAAGTCATTGGTGGCCCCCCACCTAACATTACAGTCAGTGTATTCTGCACAGAGCTGCTATGAGTACGGCAGCCTGTTTATGTGGTATCAGAGTATATTGATGAGAATATTCTCCCAAGCCTCTGTCAGTTGGTTCAATGTTAGCGGTAAAAACAAAACAGGAAGAGGCCCATTGAGAACTTTTTTTCAGCAAGCGAGATGCCTTCCTAGAGCCACAATAGACAGATGATATGGCAGGTGTTGCAGCTAGAGCTGTGTGCAGTATTGTCCCACTTAACCCCAGATAATGTGGAGAACGGGCATATGCGAAAAGTTCTCGTGGCCTAGATAAACTAGACTTTATTATGACATATGTAAAAGACTCTGAATGGTCAGCAAGCAATTATGTCATCACCAAACTAAATTGCCCATCATTCCTACCTGCTATTTAATGCACTAAGAAACTGTCCATAGCCATTCCTTACCATATTTCAGTGTGAATTGTCATCTTTTACTTCTTATGTATTTAGAGGGATATTCCGATCATGTAAAATACATATTAAATAATCTTATCTCCTGCACACTAACAATTCATTCCATACATGTCATTACCTTTTCTGTCTCCCGCTGCTTTGTGCTGAAGGCACAGAAAACTGTGTAAGCTGTTCTCTCCATCTCCACCTCATACTCCCCCACACACCTTCCGAAATGGCTCACTAGCACCCCTGGAAGCGAGGGGGAGATGGAGAGAACAGCTCACACACCGTTTTTTGTCAGCACAAAACAGGAGACTCAGAACTGGGAGAAGGAGACTGAAAAGGTAATAACAAGTATGGAAGGAATTGTTAGTTTTCAGGAAAGGGGGGGGGGGTGAATCAACATGTATTTTAAATAAAGAAATACCCCTTTAACACTTTAGGGCCATGACCACACAACGTCTTCTTTTGGCTGCTTGACGGGCATTTTTTTTTTTTTTTTTTGTGGAATAACAGCTGTTGTTTGGGCACAAAATGCTGGCCATCCAAAAAACACCCATCAAACAGCATAAAAAGCATTGTGTGATGATGGCCTGTGAGTTGACTTTTTTTTTTTTTTTTAATACTTTTTATATCAATAGTTTCTGGCTTTCCTAGGCAGCCATAACCCACTGGAGCTTTCATGCAATGTTTGGGCGTGTAGTTTAACAGCTGGATAGACACTGGCACTGAAATTGTATGCAGTCTTCTATTTGCTATCTTGCACTGGCACACATTTTGAGCTGGATCTTACTTTGTACAGATTAACACCAAATGTAAAGTTTAAGACCAGTTGTACCAGACCAGCAGCTTGTGCACTCACCGGGCGGCAGGAAGAGGCTTCCCCGCACCTGTCCATCCTGCACTGGCTCCCCTAGCAAAAATCTAAGCAAAACTCTAACTCTCTCTGGCTTTTTTTTAGCCTAAAAATTGAGCCTTAAAAATGATATAGGCTTAGGCATAGATTCACTCAGGCATTGCTTTCACATTGTGAGAAAAATATAGGAAGCAACTTCCAGTAAGGGTTTTATACAGCTATAAGCTGGTGATAGTTCATAGGATGTATAGTAACACCGTTATCAGGACAGTTCTTGTGTCAGAAACTAACTATAGAAATAGCGGGAGGTTTATCAAACATGGTGTAAAGTGAAACTGGCTCAGTTGCCCCTAGCAACCAATCAGATTCCACCTTTCATTCCTCACAGACTCTTTGGAAAATGAAAAGTGGAATCTGGTTGCTAGGGGCAACTGAGCCAGTTTCATTTTACACCATGTTTGGCCATGTTCAGAGAATGTGGATTTAGTCCGATTTAAACCTGGTTACTGCACCAAAAAACTTGATAAATCGTCTTTTTGGAAAAATAATTCCATTCCAAGACATTCACTATAGTCTAATGAGAATGTTGTACAATTCTGAATGTAACATGACCTTATTTTGCTTTTCAGGTTTTTGTTTCAGGGACAAAATGGCACTGTTCTCTATACTGGGGACTTCAGATTAGCAAAAGGAGAAGTGGCCCGTATGGAGCTTTTGCATTCAGGAAGCAGGTGTGTAGAATATATACAGTACATATACATACATTTCCTTGTGTGGTGATGCACATCCGCCAATGCAGTGATACTTCAGTTATGTATAGGTCCCTGGATGTAAACCACTACAGCCATTTCCTTGCACTATGCAGTAGCAATGTAACATGACTCCAAACTTTAGATTCCATGACTCCATTATATGTTGGTAATAAACCTCTAGTGGACTTCCTTCCCTCTTAAAAAACGAGTGCTGATCAATAAGATCGGTATTTGTTTGCAGTGCCTTTAAAAGGCACGATCAGTCAGGCTGCCAGCCCACACAAACGATCCCTGCATCGTCTTTGCGGCCATATAAATATATTACCGTTGGTCACACATGCCCCGTTTACACAGGGAGATGTGCGGCCGATTGCATCTTTTGGGCTGCACTAAAATCTATCACTATCAGTCGAGGATCTGGCATTTCCTGCATCTCAGATGATTGCTGACACTTTAACATGGGCTGATTATCAGCCAAAGGAGCGTTCCTAGTGATGCTCCCAACTGATAATGAGCCCATGTACTAGGGGCCTTTCTACAGATATTTTTAAGAAGGTTGCAAGATTCCTTCAAAGCGCTCATAATTTTATTAACAAAAGCCTTTTTCCAAAATAGATGGCCTCCTCAGGCAGTAGGAGGTCTGCACATATTACCGAACTGTCCCTGAAATCAGGACTCCACCTATAAAACAATCTTGGCGTTGTGTTTTACATAGTAGCTGGTAAAGTCATTGTTTCTCTTTCTTCTCATAGAGTGAAAGACATAGAAAGTGTTTATTTAGACACAACATTCTGCGACCCCAAATTTTTCCAGATTCCCAGCAGGGTAAGTTGTTGATGACATAAAGAGGACCTGCCATCACTCTTGACATGTCTGTACTACTAATACTATTCATGTCTAGCCATATTCTACTTTCCCCACCTTACAAAGTCACAGACGACTAATAAGGAGACTTCTTTTTATTTTGCACAAATTAATCTTAAACAATGCATAACAAGATTCTACAACTCTTTGTATAATTTGTGTTTTAGACCTCTTTAATGTCGCTCCCCGCTGCAAGTTTAAAAAAAAAAAAAAAAAGTTGACTTGAGCCCCATAGGAGCCCATTATAAGTCTAACTTTTTTGATTCAGAGAGGAGAGTGCTGCAGTGTGTCTTCTCCCTGCTCTATCCCGCAATCGATATGGGTCTGAGGACTCAGACCCGGACCGATCAAAACTTTTGACATGTCTCTTTGACATTGTAATATTGAATTTTGGGAGGGCACCACACAATAATATCAAACAGGGTGCTATAGTGCCAAAACAAATCACAATGTAATCAAAAAGAAAAAGGAAAGCACTATATATAAGCACACCTTTTTATATTAAACAAAAAATAACTTTATTAAAGCACAGAAAATTGTTAAAAACACTTAAAACCTACAAACATATAGCACAATCAATATTCTAATGTACTAACAACCCAGTCCATGGCGGTAGATATCAACCGCCTAGATCCCTGATAGGGGAAAAAGCTAGAATATACGCATGCAGATAGATATATGGGTGCAGATGAATACACAGTATAGGTATCATGTATTAATACTGCCACCTCATTCTATATGCACTTACATATTTTGCCATGTAGGCACTTGTATTACTATGCATGGGATGTAAGTGCATATAGAATGAGGTGCATTAATACATTATTGATACCTATACTGTGTATTCATCTGCACCCATATATCTATCTGCACGTGTATATTCTAGCTTTTTCCCCTATCAGGCATCTAGGTGGTTGAAATTTACTGCCATGGACTGGGTTGTTAGTACACAATAATATTGATTGTGCTATATGTTTGTATGTTTTAAGTGTTTTTAACAACTTTCTGTGCTTTAATAAAATAATTTTTGTTTAATATAAAAGGTGTGCTTATATATAGTGCTTTCCTTTTTCTTTTTGATTACAATGTCTCTTTGACTTGTCAGAAGTTTTTTTATAACGCCAGGTACACTTTATGTAAAGCCCTTTTAGGACACGTGGGAGGCAGTGCCTAATTGTCATTGTTTGGTTAAAATCACACACTACATTTTGCACACATTTTCATGTTTTTAATAACTTTACTGTGTCTAGATGTTACATTAAATCGTACCTTTTCTTTTCAAAAGATTTTTAAAAACCTGTGGGGTTTGGTTACATTTAATCTTTCAGAGTGATTTTAGTGCTGTCACTATTGCTATTGGTCCCTTAGAAGTCACCTCCATAGTGCACAGCTATTCCTCATTCTTTCTTCGGGCTAGAACTAGGCTTTGTCAGTAGTACACACACAGGACTGCCTCTCCTTTACTTCTCTGGCCAGTCACAGCACAGCATATACCCCTCTCTGCTATGCTATAACATAGTGGTAGTGCAGTGCATAAAACAGGCTGCATTGTGAATAGATGAAGCAGCAAGTGCAGGGCTGTTCAGCACCGTCCTCTTCTACACATGAATCCAGCACTTGCCTCTCGAATGTCTTTACCCAGCAATGACTACAGCAGGGGCTGAATGATAACTTCACCTGTAGAGAATACAAAGTGTTCACACCTCCCTGCTCAGATAAGGGTTATTTGCATACTCTGCATCAAATCAAGTGGTGGGCATATCTCGTGATGGAGGGGAGGTGGTCAGGCATGTTAAAATATATATGTTTTTGAGGACTAGGAGGCAGCAGCAATTTAGGTAAGCCTCCTAGTTCTTCATACTAGTTTGCAGGATATATAGTTGTGGTTTGCATGATTAATTTGTGTTTGTTTGCTTCAGGAAGAATGTTTGATGGGAATTTTGGAGTTGGTACGTAGTTGGATAACACTGAGCCCTTACCATATTGTATGGCTTAACTGCAAAGCAGCTTATGGATATGAATATCTATTCACAAACCTGAGTGAGGAATTTGGAGCAAAGGTAAATTGGAGCGCACAACTCATTACATTGAAAAAAGATAATCGGTAGTGATTTGTTACTGAGGTCCATGGATATGTCTCCTCTTTTTTTCCTTACGTACCTCCCATGTATTCTATTACATATCTTTATTTCAAGCTAAGACCAGATCAGTCTTTCACCATAAGATTAACAGATCAGAAGTGATCTTTTACTATGCTGTTTCAGGATCTCAAATGGGTTAACCAAAGATTACAACTATTAACCTTTCCATGGGATAGATGATAAATGCTGGAGCCCCCACCAATCACAATAATACTAAAATGGCAGACTAGATGGACCCAGTGAACCCCCAATCTTCTATGTTTCTATAACCCACGTTCCTTGTCCTACAAGCATGGGTTGAGCATGCAGGCTGCTGTTCTGTTCACTTACTGTTAGACTGCTGAAGATAGCAGAGCACACATAGGGGACAATAGACATACAATAGACCACTTTAAAGCGAATCTAGCAGTAACCTTGCACATGGAGTTTTTAGTTTGTGCAGACTGGGCCACTGTGCTTAATTCAGCAATGTGCTACCTCTTAAAACCCAAGGAATATTCCTCATGTGGCATCATAAGCGGACAGGGAAAGCTGTGACCTGTGGGTGCCTCCAGTAAACCAGACAAGCTAACTAGCATATCCGAATAAGTTGAATATCTCAAAAACCAGACCTCAGATTTTAAACAGCAACACATCACATTGACAATCTGCTTATACTAAAAACTCTGTACATGCAAAGGTAGCATTATATCTGCATTAATTTAAATACTAATTCAAATAATTTTTTGTTCTTTTATTTTCCTTTTTCACCCTAACTAAAAGGCATGGGTTTTATTATAAGCCACAGAAGCCAAATCATTCTGATGTATTGTCATACTTAACAAGCCCCAGAAGCCTGTTCAAAAATGTTGATAGACCTTGCAAGGCTCAATCCTCAGCCACTGCTGCCTTGTCCTGAGCTTAGTGATCATGTAAGCTCAGTACTGATCTAGTTGATCAACTTTGTTTTGCTCATAATTTAACATAATGTCCACACAACCAGATACACACCTGACTCCACTTATCTGTTCTGGTGCCAGTAAGAGGTTTGCTTGTCTTGGTTGAATGTACTTAATTTATATGTACTGTGTGTTTTTTAACAGGTTCATGTGAATAAACTAGATATGTTCAGGAATATGCCTGAGATTCTTTGCCACGTGACAACCGACAGGCGGACGCAGATACATGCATGTCGTCATCCAGTGGTAAATGCATTGAATAATTCTCTAATGATCTTAATAGCTGCTACTTGTTAGAAGTATGTTTATTTTCTTATAGATACTTTCTTTAAAAGGAAAATTTCATAAGAAAATGAAAGTTTTTGAAAATATTTATTTCAAATTTTCCATTTTATTATCCATTTAAAGTCCTGAAATATTGCAGTTTATTCTGGCTACTGAGCCTAAAAACAAGCTGGCACTGTTTTTCCGTAAAGAAAAGTTTTCAACAGTCTTCTCTGTATCATCACAAGCAGGATGACAGCCATATATAAATAAGATGGGACCAGTTTGTGATGGTCACAGTTTACCTACTTTCCCTCCCTACAACTTCTGCATAGGTCACAGTGCCTAGGAGATTGCTGTAAAGCATATCTCTGAATGCTGTGCAGAAAGCTCAGTCAATTTGACTTTCTCCAAAAATAAGACTGGGTCCTATAATATGTTCTTTTTATCTGAAACAACAGCAAGCTCTTATTCTTTTCCATAACCAATAAACACACATCATGCTTAACCCCTTAACGACATCGGGCGTACCTATACGCCCCCGCAGGGTGGGCTTTAACGCAAACGGGCGTATAGGTACGCCCGATGTTTCCCCGATCGCTGTGTGTTCACACACAGCGGTCGGGGAAGATGGCCTGCTTAAATGTATAGCAGGCCATCTCTGCTCGTCGGCACGGGGGGTGATTAACCCCTCCCGTGCCGACGATCGCTGCTATATGCTGATCAATACAGATCAGCATATAGCAGCTGAAAACAGCTTTCCGGGTCATCGGTGACCCGGTGGCCCGGAAAGCAATGGCGATTGGTGCTGTCCGAGATAGCCATAAGTGTCCCCACCAAAGATGGCGCCGATGCCACCCCCACGATCGCCGTGTTAGGCCGGCCAGTACCGGCCAGCCCATCACGGCGATCATACTGTAAAAAACAGTTTTGCCGGGTTCTGCACCCCCCAGCTAGGTAGCTGAGAGGTGCAGAACAGGTGTGTGTGGTGCAGGTGTACCATACTCACCTGATCTGGGCGTCCGGAGCGAAGATCTGCGGTCCGCCCCGTCCTCGCGTCTTCTTCGCGTCGCTTCCGGGTTCGTTCGTCCAGCGTCGGAAATCTTCGGAAACACTCTGGTCTTCGTTTTCGGCGGGCCTCGGTAATCTCCAGCAAACTTCTCTCTACTGCCCCCTAGCGGCTGATCAGTGAATATCATTCACTGATCAGTTGCTTTGGGTTAAAAAGATTTTTTTTTTTTTTTTTCCCCCAATTTTTTTTTTTTTTTTTTTACTTTTTCTGCGCCCTAACGCCGCTGAGTACTGATCAGCATCGCACGTAAGTGCGCCACTGATCAGCAACTCCTCCTTTTTGGCGTAGGAGCGTTTTTTCCCCCCTATATCCTACCGCCACTGTCTGCTGATAAGTGCTGCACGTAAGTGCGGCATTTATCAGCAGCTCCTTTCTTGGCGTAGGGATATTATTTTCTTACTGTCAAAAAAACTTAAAAAACACTACATTACACTACACTACATGAAATAAAGTTTTACAATAAACATTTACATACCCCATATACTAGTCCCCGTATAAAGATGGCCCCCAGGGTGTTTTCGGCGTCGGACGCATATGCTATTATTGCCTCCAAAACCGAAACAGCCAGTGAGAATGAATGGGGGGGATCCTTCTTTCCTCCATTCATCCTCATCATCATCATCAAGTGACGTGTCTGGGGGTAGCGTAGCGTACGCTGCCCCCCAGACACGTCTTTTCCGCCAGTACCGTCCTAATAAGAGATCACGGTATGGCGTGAAATTCTACAAACTCTGTGAGCGTACCTCAGGGTACACTTACAGATTTAGAGTACGTGCACACTGCGGAATGGCGAAGGATAACCCTTTGTGCATTCCGCAGCTGGCACCCGCCGGCGGACTGATGCAGGCGCGCGTCTCCGCCCGTGTCATAGACTCTATTCTATGCACGGGCGGATTCCGTTGTCCGTCCAAAGAATGAACACGTTCATTCTTTGGACAGAGGGCGGAATCCGCCCGTGCATAGAATGGAGTGTGACACGAGCGGAGACGCACGCCTGCATCAGTCCGCCGGCGGGTGCCAGCTGCGGAATGCACAAAGGGTTATCCTTTGCCATTCCGCAGTGTACATGTACCATTACAGTGTATGAAGGAAGGGACACCCAAATCATGCCCCCTCCCCCCCCCAATCCTCCGAGTTAGTGGGAAGGTCGTCCAGGAACTGATCTTCCCACTGCTGGGTAAAGGTCACCACCTGTACGGGGATAACATTTATACCAGCACCCCCCTCTTCTGGTCCCTCGCTGCCCGAGCTACTGTAGCTTGCGGCACAATCCAAAAATATCAGAAGCCGTAATAAAGCCCTAATATTTAGCAGCCATGGAGCGGCCCCAGTGCTTCTGGATATGAAGGACCCCGTACCGCACCAGGACAACATTTTCCAGGTGACGTCCCCCACACTGGAAAACAGGAGACCCCAGAAGAAGTGCAGAGTGTGGCGTAACAGGGGGATCAGGAAGGACACCATTTTCCAGTGTGACACCTGTCCTGATCCCCCCAGCGTTTGCATACTGGATCGCTCCAAGGCGTACCACACGTCACTGGGGTTCTACATTATCTAAATTCTGTCCCTTATTCCTATTTCAGGGGTCACGTTGATCCAGGGATTATTCTGATCGCCATTATGGAGTCAGGAAGGAATTTTTCCCTTGAGATGAGGCTACTGTCGTCTGCCTCACGAGGGTTTTTTGCCTTCCTCTGGATCAACACAGGTTGAATTTGATGGACACCTGTCATTTCCAACCTTATAAACTAATAATTGGCCTAATACCCCCAAATAAATTAGAATTGTCCCTTTTCCCCAGCTAAGTAGGTATGGCTGCCATTCCCATTAGAGGATGCCATGATGCAATTACAAAGCCTCTGTGTGGCCAGGACAGTAGAAACCCCCCACAAGTGACCCCATTCTGGAAACTACACCCCATATGGAATCTAACAAGGGGGGCAGCGGGGATATGGCCCCCTGGTGACGGCCACATTTGGGACGTGAAAATGAAAAAAATGGTATTTTTTATTTTCTCGGCACGTGTTCTACGTAAGTGCCCATCACCAGTGGGGTCCATATGCTCACTGCACCCCTTGTTGGATTCCTTATGGGGTGTAGTTTCCATAATGGGGTCACTTGTGGGGGGTTTCTACTGTTCTGGCAGCACAGGAGCTTTGTAAATGCGACATGGCCTCCATCCTCCATTCCAGCCTCTAAATGGCGCTCTGTCCCTTTGGTGGCTTGCCCTGTGCCAATATGGCACATTATGTCCACATGTGGGGTATTTTCGTACTCAGGGGAACCTACCCTACACGTTTTGTGTTCACTTTCTTTTTTAACCCCTTGTGGAAAAGGAAAAAAATCAAGGCTAGACCAACATTTAGTGTAAAAAATGTTTAATTTTTACACTAAACCATTGATCTTTTCATTTTCACAAGGGGTTAAAAGATTAAAAAAAACACTAAATGTGTAGCGCAATTTCCCCTGAGTATGGAAATACCCGACATGTGGACATAAAGCGCCATGTGGGTGCAGGGTAAGCATCCAAAGGGAAGGAGCGCCATTTGGTTTTTGAAGGCTGGATTTGGCTGGAATGGATTCCAAGGGCCTTGTTGCATTTAAAAGGCCCCTGTGTTGCCAAGACAGTTGAACCCCCCCCACAATTGACTCCATTATGGAAACTACACCCCTCAGGGAATGTAACAAGGGGTGTAGTGAGCATATGGACCCCACTGGTGACGGGCACAAATGTGTAACAATATGGCGTGAAAATTAAATATGACATTTTTTACACTATAATGTTGGTTTAGCCTTAAATTTTTCATTTTCACAAGGGGTTAAAAGAGAAAAAAACACAAAATGTGTAGAGCAATTTCCCCCTGAGTCCGTAAATACCCCACATGTGGACATAAAGCGCCGTGTGGGTGCAGGGCAAGCCTCCGAAGAGAAGGAGCGCCATTTGGATTTTGGAGGTTGGATTTGGCCAGAATGGATGTTGAACGCCATGTCGCATTTACAGAGCCCTCGTGCTGCCAAAACACTGGAAACCCCCCACAAGTGACCCCATTCTGGAAACTACACCCTCAAGGAATCTATCAAGGGGTGCAGTATCAAGGGGTGCGAAATATTATACTAGTCCCATTCACAAATGCAAAATCTTACACTGTGCAAGTCAATGTAAACAATAAAGCAAAGAGTTTCACAATAATAAGACGGCACAGTGTTACATCCAACAACGTTCCCCCTGAATCCTGTAAATCATGCAAGCCTGGTGCCTGACAGAGCCACTTGCCCAACGCTGCGTTTTGCTATTAGCCACAACCCTTGACAAAGCTATCTTAAAACTATCTTATTTATATGCCAGTCAGCCTATCACATGCAGATCTCACACATGCAGATTACATAACAATTATGCCTGGGACCAATCCTATGACCTAAAGACAAATGCAGCCCACCACACAGATGTACCACTTTAGGTGTGTATCATGCCCAAATACATAAGTGCCGCGTATTGGACATAATCCCCTCCCCTCCAGGTCTGGTCTAGTGTCCCGCGTATGCACCGGGTCACATAGATCCAATGTATATGTACAGTCACCTGACCGGCCTCTGATGACCCGATAGATTTAAAATCTTGGCTTATTCCCGCCACGCTGTGTATTAGATGGATGACTCACGCGCATATGTTCCTATCATATGATCTAAGGATAATTCCCCATACGCGCATGCCCAAATGGACTGAGATCTGGACTTAGAAAAAAATCCGGCCTGTGATTGGCTGAGCACTCAGTCAGCTGACCGGCCATCTGAAGATAGAGCGCGCGGGACCCGGGGATGAAGACCGCGCAGAGAAGAAGCCTGGACAGGTAATGTATGATGCTGCTGCTTGTCAAATAGTCGGTCGCCCGCCGCGCACCGCTATTCAACCGTAGCGATGCGCGGTGGGGAACAATGATTTTAGGTCTGGCCCTAAATGATCAGCCGATGACACGATCATCATAAACAAAAAAAGAAACAAAAGGCTAGACATAAATCAAAGAGTGCACTCCACTATATAAATGATCAAAAAATGAATTTTATTAGATTACAAAAAAACATAGAACACTACACAATACACTTAAAAACAATTAAAAGGTTCCAATCAGGAACATACAAGTTCATGGTCTGCCCACAAAATAGGTATTGGGCATCATTTACTTTTGGGGTTTCATTATCATGTTGTTGCACATTTTTTCCCTCTTATCTAGAACTTGATTAGGTCTCATTTTGTATGATATTGGTGTTTTAGGTAATAGTGTTTTTTTGCACGCAGTGCCTTGGTTCTGATTAAATAATTTTATAATATTGTTCCTAATTTTGCTTGGGTCATGTTAGCAATATTATTTGCATGCTACCCCCCGTTGGTCTGATGTCCAATACCTATTTTGTGGGCAGACCATGAACTTGTATGTTCCTGATTGGAACCTTTTAATTGTTTTTAAGTGTATTGTGTAGTGTTCTATGTTATTTTGTAATCTAATAAAATTTATTTTTTGATAATTTATATAGTGGAGTGCACTCTTTGATTTATGTCTAGCCTTTTGTTTCTTTTTTTGTTTATCATGATGGATATCTAGACATTGAGTGGCACCCAGTTTTGGTATGCACTTTTCGGTTGAGCCACCTGCTTAGTGTTTTTAGTCCATTGATGACACGATCATCGGCTGATCGTTCTCTCTATTTCAGCGAACGACAATCGGCCGAATCGGGCCAAATGGGGCCGATCCGGCCGATTGTCGTTACTGTGGAATAGGGCCCTTAGACAGCAATAATCTGTTGCCGTCACTACGTGGAAGAAAAAACAAGACAAAGTGTAAGTTTTGGCTTTCCACGTAGTGACGGCAGCAGATTGTTGTCGTGTCATCGGCTGATCATTTAGGGCCAGACCTAAAATCATCGTTCCCCACCGCGCATCGCTACGGTTGAATAGCGGTGCGCGGCGGGCGACCGATATATTTGAAAAGCAGCAGCATCATACATTACCTGTCCAGGCTTCTTCTCTGCGCGGTCTTCATCCCCGGGTCCCGCGCGCTCTATCTTCAGATGGCCGGTCAGCTGACGGAGTGCTCAGCCAATCACAGGCCGGGCCGCGAGTGTGGCCTGTTAGCTGACCGGCCATTCTGAAGATAGAGCGTGCGGGACCCGGGGATGAAGACCGAGCGGAGAAGAAGACTGGACAGGTAATGTATGATGCTGCATCCTATGTCCTTGCAGCCCTCACTCAACGATCAGGCCATGGAATAGGCCCAGTAAACAAGTGGCGATCTAGCAGATCGCCGCTCGTTTACATTGTTGATCGGGCCCTCCTCGGCCCGTGGAATAGGACCCTTTAGTCGTTTGTCTTTCAACATGTTGAAAGACAACAACAGACAACGATCAGCCAACATCGTTCATAACACAAGAAGATTATCGACGAGTATGTCCAATAATCGTTTCGTCTAATAGGGCCTTAATTGATTTTTTTTTTTTTACTATGATTGTAAGCTTTTGTAAGCAGGCCCTCACTCCTCATGTTTGGCTTGATGGTTACATGTGTATATCTAATTTTGTATATGTAGCCTCAAAATTGTAAAGTGCTGCAGAATATCTTAACGCTATATAAATACAAATTATTATTTTGTGTTTACTTTATTGCATTACTGTTGGCACTGTTAGTTGTGGGGTTTTACTATCAGATGCTTGTTTTAATCTCTAGTAGGTAAGAATTGATGTTTTATCTTGTGTGTGCATTATTACAATATATTTACTTTACCTTCCCCTTTCTGGAAGAATGAAGAATTCTCGCGAGGGAACAGACTGCCATGTGGGATGTTTTCATGTGATGGTGTGCCTCTGCGTATCATCAGTATTAAACCTTCAACCATGTGGTTTGGTGAGAGGACCAGGAAAACGAATGTCATTGTGCGGTATGTCCTATTTATTGTCCTATTGTTCCAACCTGGAATTGGGCTAAAGCAAATGGACATTGGACACTCACTGGCGCCTTTTCCCTTTTCACGAGTAACAAAGTGGACAGGTTTGGTGACACACATATCTTGAACCAATCTTTCTTGTTTGCTGGTGCTGCTATATGTTTTCCTACATATAGTCCACATGCCTATTATCTGTGTACATGATTGGTTTAGTCCTTAAATTATATTGTTTACGGATGCAGTCAAGAATATATATATTATTTTTCTTTTATTTTCAATAAATAGGTTTTATAGAATGAATGTGCTTATTTTACTTGTAGTAAATCTCGACTAGTGTGTCTGTAGGATTTGCTGACACATGCTTAATCCGCTGTGGATTTCTTTCTGCATATTAAGGCTCGGTTCACACGTTGTAACAGTGCGGCTGTATTTGCGGCTGTAATTGTGCGGCGGTATTTTTGGTGGTTCGTGTGTATGCTTGGAAGTATAGGATATGCGGCTGCACAGTGCACACTATGTCTGAATCAACGGCCCTATCGTAAACGGACCCGTAAAAAATGAACAAGACCATTGTTTGCGGCTGAACATGCGGCTGAGGATTGACAGGCGGTCCGTACGGAGTACTTCAAAAATAGCCGGCAATGATGCCGAATGCCGATGCCTCTAATAGTTAATATATTAAATTAATAAAACACAAGACACTTTCGTTGGTCAATAATTTATTTCTAACGAATCCATCATTTTGCAATTAAATATACTGTTAAAAAAAAATATATAAATAAATGTATATTTATCTATATATTTATTTTTTGACAGTATATTGAATTGCACAATGATGGATTCGTTAGAATTAAATTATTGACCAACGAAACAGAATTTATTTCCACGAAAATGTGTTTTATTCATTAAATATTAATTAGTACAGGAAGCTCTATAAGCCGTTAATTCATATTCCCGGCAATAGAGCATTCTGTACTAATCATCACTTTACTTTAAGTAAAACATCAAATGTTTCTTCTAATTATGTTATGACAATAGCATTATTAGAAGAAACATTTAGAATTATATGTGCGCTCAGCTGATTGGCTGTTCGGCTGAGCGCACATATAATGAGCCGGTCCGCAGCACAGTGACTTCATTGTGCTGCGGACCAGCGAAGAGACAACATCGGGACATCGGATGGTGAGTATAGAGCTCTCCCCACCCCCTCCCCGGCACTGCACCCCTCCCAGCAAGGAAGGGGGGGTCAGTTAACCCCTTCCTTGCTGGGATGGGTGCAGTCTGACATCAGTCTGGCCCCCAGGGGGTTAAGGGGGATGCAATACATCCTCCCTTAACCCCTTGGGGGTCAGACTGTAAGCAGCGATCTGTAAAGATGCTGCATACTGTAAGGAGCACAACACCGCTCACAATGATGGGTGTTGTGCTCCTGTTTGTGTGTTTTTTGTGTGTTTCTCCCTTTTTGTTTTTCAGATATCGGTATCCTGGGGATTACGTCGGATTCCATGGACTACGTCGATGACCAGCGGTTGTTCTTTGAATTTTTTTAATAAAATGGTCAATGAGGGGTGTGGGGGTGTTTTTATTTGAATAAAAAAATATTTTAAACTTGTGTCTTGTCTTTATTTCTTTACTTTATAGACTTAGTAGTGGAAGCCGTCTAATAGACGGAATCCATTACTAAGTTGGGGCCTAGTGTTAGCCGGTATAAAATGGCTAACACTAACCCCCTATTATTACCCCAGTACCCAATGCCACCAGGGGTACTGGGAAGAGCCGGGTGCCAGTGGTCCCGGAGCGTCAATATTGGCGCTCCTGGACCGGGCGGCAGCAGGCTGGTAAGATTTAGGCTGGGGAGGGCCTAAACCAATGGCTCTTCCCACCCTGGTGTTACCAGGCTGCTGTCGTTTGGTTTTTAACCCGGCTGGTTATAAAAATAGGGGGGACCCTATGCGGTTTTTTTTTTAAATAAATAAATAATAAAAAAACGCATAGGGTCCCCCCTATTTTTATAACCAGCCGGGTTAAAAACCAAACGACAGCAGCCTGGTAACACCAGGGTGGGAAGAGCCATTGGTTTAGGCCCTCCCCAGCCTAAATCTTACCAGCCTGCTGCCGCCCGGTCCAGGAGCGCCAATATTGACGCTCCGGGACCACTGGCACCCGGCTCTTCCCAGTACCCCTGGTGGCATTGGGTACTGGGGTAATAATAGGGGGTTAGTGTTAGCCATTTTATACCGGCTAACACTAGGCCCCAACTTAGTAATGGATTCCGTCTATTAGACGGCTTCCACTACTAAGTCTATAAAGTAAAGAAATAAAGACAAGACACAAGTTTAAAATATTTTTTATTCAAATAAAAACACCCCCACACCCCTCATTGACCATTTTATTAAAAAAATTCAAAGAACAACCGCTGGTCATAGACGTAGTCCATGGAATCCGACGTAATCCCCAGGATACCGATATCTGAAAAACAAAAAGGGAGAAACACACAAACAGGAGCACAACACCCATCATTGTGAGCGGTGTTGTGCTCCTTACAGTATGCAGCATCTTTACAGATCGCTGCTTCACCCCTTGCTGGGAGGGGTGCAGTGCCGGGGAGGGGGTGGGGAGAGCTCTATACTCACCATCCGATGTCCCGATGTGTCCTCTTCGCTGGTCCGCAGCACAATGAAGTCACTGTACTGCGGACCGGCTCATTATATGTGCGCTCAGCCGAACAGCCAATCAGCTGAGCACACATATAATTCTAAATGTTTCTTCTAATAATGCTATTGTCATAACATAATTAGAAGAAACATTTGATGTTTTCATTAAAGTAAAGTGATGATTAGTACAGAATGCTCTATTGCCGGCATATGAATTAACGGCTTATGGAGCTTCCTGTACTAATTAATATTTAATTAATAAAACACATTTTCGTTGAAATAAATACAGTTTCTTTGTTCAATAATTTAATTCTAACGAATCCATCATTGTGCAATTAAATATACTGTCAAAAAATAAATATATATATAAATATACATTTATTTATATATATATTTATTTTAACAGTATATTTAATTGCAAAATGATGGAATCGTTTACATTTAATTATTGAACAATAAAAGGGACTTTATTAGACAGAAAATGTGTTTTATTAATTCAATATATTAACCATGAGAGACATCGGCATTAGTGCAGAGGATCGCAAACCCCGGTAATAGCGATTCATGTAAACTGTGTTCCCTGCTTTCCCAGATGCATCCAGAGGTGTGTGCATCACTTTCTTAACATTTTATTTGTTATTTTTAGTTGAACCAGATTTCCAAGTAAATGACCGTATGTTTTGAGCCGCATGTCTATTTTTTCCCACGGCCGGAGTTTCACCCGCACATTTACAGCCGCATAAAAAATACAGCCGCACAGTTACAGCGTGTGAACCCAGCCTAAAACAGTATAAAGAATCAGTTCAAATCTGCAGCGTAAAATCCAAAGCAGGTTAAGTACATGTGAATGTACCCTTTAAACTAGGTTAGTTAGGAATAGCTGTACCAGAATTCTGCTGCAGTTTGGATGTGCGTTGTTGCATCTTGATCCAGATCCATTTAGTAAAACTATAACCCCTTTGTCACACACAACCTAGTTTGTCTAAAACACATAATAAATTTGTTGAAAAGCATGTAAGACAAATTGTGCTAGAAAACTGGGCCATCTTATTGATTTGAGATTGGTTTGGCAATTATAGTACATTTTGGGAACTACATGTTTTTTACAGAACACTACAAAGTCCTTGAAAGAAGAGAAAATTGGACTGTATGTATATGTTGTGTATACAGTTGTACTGTAAAGTTATACTAACCTGGGTTTGGCTGATGGTAGATGGGCACGTATGTAAGATGCATATATGTTGAGAGTAGAGTCCAATCTCGGCTGTTAGTGTGTCTGATGACAAGCTTGTCTGTTTCTAGAGACAGTCCAGTACAGTCAGTAGAGTAGAGTCAATACAGCCCTAGAATATAATAAACGCTGTAGCTCAGGATTACTCCCAGACATTAAAATGATGGTCAAAGTTTAGACATCCTGGTTAGGGGTCTATGTTTCTTACTTCTCAGTAAACCCAATGATAAATCTGTCCTGTATGAGGATATGGTGGTGGCGAATCTATGATTAGATTTATTTCTCTATGTACCAAAATCCTATTTTCAGTCTAAAGTGAGCCATTCTTCTTTTCCCATCCAGGACAGGAGACAGCTCATATCGAGCGTGCTTTTCATTCCATTCATCATTTAGCGAGGTATGTTGATAAATGGACATGCAATTTTCAGTTTATTATCCTTGGAGAAGTCCAGCGAAAATTTTTATTAAAAGTATTGTATTGCTCCCCAAAAGTTATACAAATCACCAATATACACTTATTACGGGAAATGCATATAAAGTGCATTTTCCCTGCACTTACTACTGCATCAAGACTTCACTTCCTGGATAAAATGGTGATGTCACGACCCGACTCCCAGAGCTGTGCGGGCTGTGGCTGCTGGAGAGGATGATGGCAGGGGGATGCTCAGTGTTCCTCCAGTACCCTTTGTCCCTCTGCCATCATCCTCTCCAGGGGTTAAAGGGGAACTCCAGATAAGAAAAACTTGTTTTCTATTAAAAGTTATAAAGATGTGTCTATACAATGTATTACCATATCTGTGCGGTTCTGCCACTCAGGTAGCTGATAGAACTCCAGGAAGTGAAGAAAACTGGCCTCTGTGCCAATTCACATTGTCTCCTGCTTCCACTGCTCTCCCACCTTAGGAGACAAATCTTCCATGCCTCTGTCTCACATTGTGTGTGTTTGCTAAGCACAGGCTGATGATGCAGACAGGGGGCAGGGCGTGATGTCACAGGAGGCTTCACTGGATCCCCCAATCCCCTGAGTGATCCACCATCCCTGAATGGCCAGAAGCAGGTGCAGCACTAATTTTACTGATTGTGATGGGTGGGGGACAATGATGATCAGCTGAGGGAAAGCTTTGCATTCTGGGAACTGCTCAACCAGGAAGGACAGAAACACAATACAGAACACCCCCCCAGACAAGTGGATTTTAGTAGTTTAAAAACTGGCATGGACAGGTAAGTAGTGCTAGATGCTTCTGCAGCAGTTTCATTTTTTTTAAAACCTCTAGCTGGAGTTCCCCTTTAATGACAGGCTGCAGCGGAATCGCTGCAGCCTGTCGTTAGCGGTGAGGGCCCAGCTGCTAACTGCAGCCGGCCTCCACCCGCTATGAAGCGTGCTCCACTCCGGAGTGCGCTTCATAGCTCCCTAGAGACCCAGGGTCGTCTAGTGACAGACTTCCAGGATGTACATTTACGTCTAGGGGTTAAAGACCAATACATTTTAAGATGTGGCTTTATAGTGGTGGTACAAAGAGGGGAAGAGGATTTATCAGTGCCATTCAGTCGTCTGGAAAACTTTGTGTTATGTTCAAGGGAATTCCTATCTAGGAACAAGTTCTTCCTGGGACATTCAGCCTGCTTGTAGCTGCCAGAGGTAGTCTGGAAGCTGAAAACCACTAAGCAGGTTGTTTTTCATTAAAAGTGTTCAACTCCCATTGACTTTAATGGGAGTTATGCAAACCGTAAAAAACTACATGCTAGGCTGTTGGTGTAACTCTTTGAATTGCACAAACAGTGTAACACTATCCATCAATATAACTTAAAGGGAACCAGTCAGCCCTATTGGGCTGATTTGGTTTCTTGCAACACGGTATAAAGCTCCTGTGCAGCTCGTAGCACGTATCCACCGCGGCTGCAGCAGCAGCTTTATATCGGAGAAATTTAAAGTGTAACTATAAATTAAGTAGCCAAAAATGAAATTTCTTAAATAAAAGAACCCTAAACTGCGTTGCTGAGATTTCCCCAGTTGTTTGGCTCAGATGAATAAATGAATTTTTCTTCTGGCTGACTGAAAGTGGGCGTGGCCTATCCCTCATCTCCCTGGCTGGGTCCCTCCATTCACTGATCAGCACCTTAACAGATGTATCACACACAGTGGCATTAGATAGAGCCCCAACATACAGTATCACACAAGATTAGATACAGAGCCCCAGCAGATGGTATCACACACAGTGGGATTAGATACAGAGCCCCAGCAGATGGTATCACACACAGTGGGATTAGATACAGTCATTTGCTCTCATTACACTGCAGGATAATGTCAGCCATGAAGGTGGGGCACCTGCTGCAGAAATCTGATAGTGAATGTTATATGTACTATGGAAGGACTACAAGCTGTGTTGTGCCGAGACTTGTAGTCCTCCCCTCAGTGACTCACCCATTCTCCCTCATACAGTACATTGGAGTCATGGCTGGTATGCCCCCCCTGGGTGAAGCACTGGGTACTTGCTCTTCCCCTGCGTTGCTCCTCACACAACATCCTCAGCTCTGCTTAGTCACCTCTGTGGTGAGGAGGGGAGGGGGGAGAATGTGCTGCTAGGAGGGGGGAGGAGGTTTTCTTTCTGTCTGTGTCAGGGCTGTTATCTGATGCTGCTGTCAGAGTCTGTACACACCGGATGGATTTCCAGGGAGGGGCGTATCCAGCAGGATTGCAGAAATAACACAGAAGGAGATAGAGAGCTGTCAGGACATTCAGCTTCAAGTATTTAAAAAACTGTTCATTTTAGCTTATTAATGCATATAAAACATATAAATACAAATATATATTGCAAAAATGCTTATGACCTAAGCTAACTAAAACTAAATGGTCAAAATATTTTATAGTTCTGCTTCAAGTACAATAGTCATCTTGGCGCGTCAGCGCACTCTGCAGGGATGATTGACAGGCAGAGAGGCCCGTTACTGGCGCCTCTCCCTGTCAATCATCCCTGCCGAGTGCACTGACAGGCACAGAGCAGTGACTAGACACTGGGTGGAGGAGTTGCCCAGATGACTACCTGCCTTGTGGAGGGGGATTAAACTTCATTTTCTCACTTTCCGATTAGGCTGATTGGTTCCCTTCATGGGGTTTTCCCAGATATATTATAACATTTATAGATTTCAGCATGGCTGATTTCCTTTCTATTGTGGACCTCATTGCTAATCAGCAGTGAAATCCACTGGCTTTGAATATATTTCCTTTGTTTTTTTTTGTGTGGATTCGCTGTGACTTTCATCCCTCTACATTTAAGTGTGTTAAATTCATGGTGAAAATGGATGGCATTTCTGCAGTGTGCGCTTTTTTTTTTTTTTTTTTTCCCTTCACACTACATATAGATTAGGCATTTTAAAATCTCAATCCATGTGTAATATAATGGAATTTGGGGTGCAGGATCCATGCTGCAAATCCACCTCTTCTTACTATCATTGTTATTACATTTATATTGGGTTAAAGTCTGTAAACATTCTGTCCTCCTTTTTTGATTTATAAAGCTAAATTGGTAAAATGTTTTTGTTTTTTTTTCTTTTTAGATTAAAGATTTTTTGAATTACATCAAACCTGTAAATGTGTATCCAAGTGTGATTCCAGTTGGGAAAACATTAGCATATGTTGAAGAAATGTAAGTAAAGATGTCTTTTTTTTTTTTTTTTCTTTTTTGTGAGGTCTGAAAATGTTAACATGTTATGCACTGTTGTGATTCTTAGGTGCATTTAACATGTGCCATGTATCCTGCAGCTTGAAGCCATTTTGTAGATCATATTCAGAGAGCATGGAAGTGAGGTATAGGCCACTGGGTTGCCTGAAAAGATCAAGAGACCGGCATCAGAAGGAGACAGGTGAGACTGTTCTTAGCAGTGAATGTTTGTGTGCAATGTGTACATGTTTCTATGTGAAGGGTTATCATCTCCAGTTATGTGTGAATCAGGCCTAAAATTCTGAGATGAGAGAATTTAGAGAACAGATCCCCAAACCCCATGCATATGTGCGATTTGTTGTGACTAGGGAATACTAGAGTAGTTTGCCTAGCAAAATTGAATCAGCTGCTGAGCAGATTAAGAAACGAATGCTGAGTTATGTTGCTTTGGGGAACAAAGAGGTTTTTTTTTTTTTTAGACACTTGGTCCACTGTTTAGACACTGTAAAGATTGCCTCAAGACCGTAAGTGAACATTGGTCTGCTAGATCGGTGCTTGCTTACTGAGTCTATTACACGACTCAATAATTGTGTGGTGGGCTGCACGGATGTTGTTGGCAATGACCTTGCCTTGCTGTAAAATAATAGAGACATACTTACCTGTCCAGGCTCCCCTGGTGTCCTCAAGCCTTGGTCCTGTGTTCCCGACTCAGCGGTCAACTCACAAAAACATAGTTGACCTTGTTTTTGTGTACATTTAAAGTACTGTATTTTCCTGCATATAAGACTACTTTTTAACCCAGAAAAATCTTCTCGAAAGTCAGGGATTGCCTTATACAACGGGTGTCTTTTAGGACGGGTGCTGAAAAACTTCGGAACCGGACTGGAGAATCTGTGATCGCCGCATACAGTTGGAGGAGCTAAAAAATGCCAGCATCTCCGCTATATGTGGTGACCGTATGAAGCGTAGAGCAAGCTTCAGGCGTCCAGGGTATGAAAAAAAAAGATGCAGTAGAGCGGTGCTATGCCCAGAAAAACTCATCTTTCACCTGCCTGGCCCTTGTATCCTACCAGTATTACTGATCTCACTGCTGTCTGATGTTTTTATAAATTTTATTTGGTATGTGTTGGAAGAGGGGTAGTCTTATACGATGATTATACCTGAAAAAAACTATATTTAACAGGAAAAGTTGGGGGTCGTCTTATACGCTGGAAAATATGGTCACCATTTAAGAATGGATATGGTAAACAGACTGCTAAAGCTCAGTGTGAACCTTTCACAAAATGCTGCGTGTAGCAAGTGTCCATGGTCAGTTTTAGACCACCTCTGAGTAGCAGTATAATTCTGTCTATATGTAAACTTTTTTTCTTCTGATACCTAAACTAAATTAATGTGGATAATTCTTTCTGCTTTGTAATTATTACTGTTTTACAGAAGACAGTATTGAAGGATTATTTGATGATTATCCCTTGAATCCTTTGAGGCACAAGATTCTCAGAGACGATAAATGGACATCTGAAAAGAATCTGTCTGTAAACTGGGAAGGAGATAACAGGCCCACAGCTATATCGTCTCCTACTACTACTTCTACTACTACTACAGTGCCTATTGCCACACTAGAGAATTTTCTGGAATGTGAGGAGTCTAATGGAGAAGATGATGATGACGATGAAGAGGACAAACAAGCTGAGGATCTAAAATTGGTTAAAACCACTGATAGTATTACAGATTCAAAAGCGCAATCAGAATTCACAGATCACTATGAAACAAATAAGCTACCTGAATCTTTATTACCAGCAACTACCACCATGGCAGAGAATGTTTTACCTCAATGGAATTCTTTCTTTAATTCTCACCCTCTGGAAGGAGACAGTGAACACAATCCTGAAACATCTGAAGAGGAAAGAGAGAAAAGCTCTCAGTCTCCAAAACTCTTCAGTGACTCAGATGATTCAACTCATATATCTTCTGTACATTCCTCCCAGTCAACCCACATCTCTGAACAAGGCAGCCAAGGATGGGACAGTCAGGCAGACACTGTGCTGCTGTCCTCTCAGGAACGGAGAGCTGCTGAACCACAGTATATGAACAGAGGCACTTATCTTCTCCCAGCTATCTTAGGGACTGCATTGACTGTAGATTCCAATCCAGGAGGATTACAAGGTGACACTGGTAATGAAGAAAGGAGAGGAACAAGTGAGACCAAAGAATGTAACCTTTGTGTACGAACAGGGGACCAAACCACGTTTCATACTGATGGGAGAGCAGACTCACAGAGTTCTTCTGACTTTGAGATTCCATCAACACCTGGAGCTGAGCAGCCTCACCCTGAAAAACTGCTCTCCTTGTATGAACGCCTGGCCACGGGGGATGCTATCACAGCATCTAAACTGTGAAGGGGTTGCTTTTATGGCAATAATCCACCCACCATAAAATTATTTATATATATATATATATATATATATATATATATATATATATATATATATATATATATATATATAATTTATTTTTTTTTATCCTTCCAGGTATTTATAGAATTCTCAAGGCATCATATACTTTATTTTATTATGTTGTTGTGCCTCACCACCTTATTTGTTACAGTTGTGAAATGGCCAAATTCAGAGTAATTCATGTTTGTATATGGTTTCCTGATAAAACAACATTTTACCTTTTTTCCCCAAAATATAAAGATATGGAAGAGAAGTTATCAGGTGTAACATGCTCAGGTGTAAAAAAAACAAACAAAAAAACAAAAAAAAAACAGTTGCACACAAAAAAAGTGAATCTTCAGTGCATTTATACTATTTTTATTAATTTTTAAAAAAGGAAGCTGCACAGCTGTGTTACAGTCCTGCAAAGATTTACACATCTTACCCCCTCCGGCATCATATTGATACATAATTCCAGGCGGTGAGTCATTCCATATCATTGCTTACACGTACGTGCTTCTGTGTTTCCAATACTTGTGTGAAAAAAACCCTAAAGCCAAAAGCGGAAAACCTCCATCCCAGATTTATCAAAGTGTAAAATACAAACTGGTGTGAATTGCCCCCAACAACCAATCACAGATTAGCTCTGATTTCATTAGAGCTGAAATCTGAGCTGTTGCTATGGGCATTTTACACACTAAAACCACTGTAAAATAACTATGCTGTATTTACCTCTCCTGATTTAGTATACCAGGAGTACAAGTGTAAATGTTTTAGTCATTAGTGACTAAACTGGCCTATACCCTGGATTTGGAAGTGTATGTTATGTAAAAAAAATTTAAAAAAAAGTGGTAATTGCTTTTCCTTGAGCCAATGATGGTACTTCTGGAGGGGTCCACCATCTGCTACGTTGGAAAGGAAGCGGATTAGGACTGTCTTTTATCCTCAGTTCTTCAGCAAGGGCCCAGGATCTTAGCATGCATCCTATGTGTGTATATATAAATAAATATAATTGTACAAAAAGCTAGGAATATGTGGTCTGTGGGTGAAACTTATGGTAAATGTACACTAGAGTAATATATCATAAAAGTAGGCATGCAATGGTCATCTCAAACAATTTATTGAAACAAAAGCCAATAGCAGTGATGGGTATACCTAGGGGTTTGTTTACACAGAGAGATTTAGCTGACAGATTTTTTTAGGTTAAATCCAGGAACAGACTATCAACAGGGAACAGGTCATAAAGGAAAGCCTGAGATTTCTCCTCTTCTTAAATCCATTTGTGGCTTTGGCTTCCTAAATCTGTCTGTGTAAACGCACCCTAAGGGTCCTATTTCACCTGACTATTATCGTTCAGATTATTGTTAAATTGTTCGAATCTAAACAATAATCGTTCGGTTGAAATGCAGTTAACGATTAATGACCGAACGAGAAATCGTTGATCGCTTTATAAGACCTGGACCTATTTTTATCGTTGCTTGTTCGCAAATCGTTCGCATTGAATAAGACATTGTTCTGTCGTTTGCAATAGATACGAATGCAATAGCGAAGAAAAAGCGATTGCAATTACGATCATAAGTAACGGTTATCGTTCCATGGAAATGAGTGAACGTTTTCAGGTCTTTCGCAATAGCGGTCGTTTGAGATCGTTAACGATTATGCATTAAGGCTGGGCAGTAATGGCTTAAATCAGTATCATGGTTAATCGTACACAGAGTTTATATATTCTTATTGAATACTTTGCTCTGTACAAAGTTTAATGTGCTGACAACAAAATCACACACAAATCATCAATGGAAATCACATTTATTAACCAATGGCGGCATGGATTGGGAGTCATACACAAAATTAAAGTGGAAAACAACACTACAGGCTGATCACTTTTCAGTTCCTATGCTTTCTAGCTGATGTTTTTGTCACTTTTGAATGTATGTGGTGCTTTCATACTCGTGGTAAGCATGAGACAGGCTCTTCTACCCACAGAAGTTGCTCAGGTACTGCAGGTCATTGAGGATGGCACATCAATGTGAGCTGTGTCTGTCAGCATAGTGTCCAGAAGCTGGAGGCCCTACCAGGAGACATGGAGGAGGCCGTAGGGGGGCAACAACCCAGCAGCAGGAGCCCTGCAAAATTACCTCCAGCAGGCCACAAATGTGCATTTGTCTGCACAAACAATTAGAAACAGACTCCATGAGGATGGTATGAGGGCCCAACGTCCACAGATGGGGGTTGTGCTCACAGATGCTAGGATGCTTGGCATTTCCCAGAGAACACTAGGATCAGCAGATTCTCCACTGGCACCCTGTGCTCTTCACAGATGAAAGCAGGTTCACATTGAGCACATGTGACAGTCTGGAGACGCTGCGGAGAGCAATCTGCTGCAACATCCTTCAGCATGACCGGTTTGGCAGTGGGTCAATAATGGTGTGGGGTGGCATTTCTTTTGAATGCTGCACAGCCCTTCATGTGCTCACCAGAGGTAGCCTGACTGCCAATAGGTACCGAGATGAGATCCTCAGACCCCTTGTGAGACCATATGCTGGTGCGGTTGGCCCTGGGTTCCTCCTAATGCAGGACAATGCTAGGCCTCATGTGGCTGGAGTGCGCCAGTGGTTCCTGCAAGATGAAGGCATTGAAGCTATGGACTGGCCTGTTCTTTAGACCTGAATCTGATTGAGCACATCTGAGACGTCATGTCTCACTCCATCCATCAACGTCACACCACAGACTGTCCAGGAGTTGTCGGCTGCTTTAGTCCAGGTCTGGGAGGAGATCCCTCAGAAGACCATCTGCCACCTCATCAGGAGCATGCCCAGGTGTTGTAGGGAGGTCATACAGGCACATGAGGCCACACACACAATATTGAGCATCATTTTGACTTTAAGGATATTACATCAAAGTTGGATCAGTCTGTCGTGTTTTTACACTTTACTTTTGTGTGTTTGACTCCAAATCCAGGCCTCCATTGGATAATAATTTTCCATTGATGATTTTTGTGTGATTATGTTGTGAGCACATTCAATTTTGTACAGAACAAAGTATTCAATAAGAATATTTCAGTCATTCAGATCTAGGATGTTATTTGAGTGTTCCCTTTATTTTTTGAGCAGTGTATAAAAAAAACATGCACAACTATATCTATAGCACCGTGCACAACCATCTATAAAGCAAACAAGTCTTACATTATGTCCTATCTGTACTCATCATATCATGTCTGTAAGTTAAGATGATGGAAACATTACACTGTATATACAGAGGGCTCTTCTATACATGATGCTGTGTATATAAACATATTGCGGTATATACAGGGGGCTCTCCTATACATGATGCTGTACACCAAGGCACCATCGCCTTTGTATTAGGATGTCAGCATTCGGTAGGTGGTAGTACCTGCTACTAATGTCTTCATCATAGCAGGTACTACTAGCTAGCCACTAAATGCTGCAACGCCGGCCGGGCCACGCACTGCCACAGTCATCCTCAGGCTCCCCACCACCACAATAGTCACTGCCAGCATTGCAGAAGGGGACCGGTTCAGACTAACTAGGTGCGTGGGAGCAGGGGCCACAGCGTGGCACACAACCGACTGAAAGCCTCTGTGTGTGTGTGTGTGTGTGTGTGTGTGTGTGTGTGTGTGTGGCGCGGGGGGGGGGGGGGGGGGGATTACCCAAAAGCACAGTGGAGACAGAAGAAATACCGTCCTGGCAAAGTTGAATTTGGTTAACAGACACCAGAGACTGTATCAGTATTTTCACGGTATATCATCCAGCCCTAGGTATACCAACAAAAGTGTCGAGCTGTCATTATTGCTCAAGGGCACATGACAAGTTAACAACATTGTATCATGGCTGTTCACAAGTCAGCTTATTGTCTGCTGATGCATGGTATCCCACTCAAGCCCTTGTGGTTCTGGGGTACAGCAACTAATTTGTTTGTATGGGATTTATGTGTGGAGAAAGTGCAGGCCACTCCATCTTAGGTACCCCAGTCTCCAGAAGCCATTTCCTAATTATGCAACCTCAATGACCTGGAGCATTGTCCTCCATGAAGATGAAATTAGATCTGTGGTGCTTATGAAGGAACAATGACTGGATTAATGTGGTTCAAGTAGTATGAGCTTGTCATTGTACCATTCAGAAAATGAAGAGCTCCCAAAGTACAGTAAGCTCCAACACCTCTAACTACTGCTTCCAGCAATGCTGGACCCTGCTTGGGACTCAGTTTTTAGCTGTCAATCAAGCAGAAAGGAGTCCTTGCTGAAAAGAAAAGCCTGATTCTTTATACCAGAGCATAAGAACATTTTTGTGTATTCTGGAAGCACAGCTGGGTATATGAAACATACCATGTCTCTTTGCCCTAACAGCATCAGCAGTTTAGACTATGAAGAGCAGTTGACAAGTTTACTTTAAGCCTAATCACATGAAAAAGCTTAGTTAATTTAGACAATATTGCAGAAGCCGCTATCAATAGGGCTCTAATTATGGAAGCAAAGCAGCACAATAAAGCTGGAATTGTGGAGACACAACCTTAGGACCCTATTAGATAATAAATGATTGCAAACAACCTGAAGTCATTTACCATAATACACAGAACAAGCTATTAGTTATCATGAATACAATAGCTCGTATACTCTAGTATGAGTATGTGAACAAATATAACAAATTAACAATATGCACATACACTGAAAGATTTGCGAACAATTAACGATTTTATGGTCAGCACAAAAGATGTGATCAACAACGATCAAGATGTAGTAATCAACTAATAATTTGCGCTATAATCTTTCCATGCAGTAGGGTCCTTTTACATGTAATGGTATTCAGCCGATCAGCAAGATCAGCACTCACTTTTACAGTGCCTTTACAAGACAAGATGAATCATGCGGCCATTAACCTTCATTATCAGCTGCACATCTGTTTACACAGATGTGAGGCAATAATAAATTTGACTGGTGCACAGAAGATCCAAATCAGCTGGTGAGTGGGCATTAGATATTCAGAACAAATCCAATTGCATCACACCTCAAGTCCTTCAGAAGTGGTTTATATCACAAGGTGAAGTGCATCCAACATGGAGCTACGCCTCGGTCTCCTCCCAAGACTATTTTCCACTTTAAGGGTGCCTTCACACGTACCGTATCCGCAACGGATTTTTACGCTGCGATTTTCATTCCACTGGGGATATGTAAGCCGGCCCCTTTAACCCCCCACAGCCAGGAGCATACATTACCTGCTCGGTGCCGCGGCTGCAGTTAGGCTCCTGGCTCCCTATCAGCCAATCAGTGCTGCCGTGCACTGATTGGCTGATGGGGAGCTTCACACAGCTGTGGCGCTGAGCAGGTAATGTATGCTTCGGGCCGGGGATGCAGGGGGTTAAAGGGACCGGGTCACATACCGGCAGCGGAATGAAAATTCTGCTGCGTGTATGTGACCCATTCAGTTTCACACTACCAGGATCCGCAGTGTGAAATCCGCTGCAGATGCGGTACGTGTGAAGCTACCCTAAAAATGGTCTCAGGAGGAGACTTAAACATAGCTCCATGTTAGGTGCACTACACCTTGTGAAATAAACCACTTCTGAAGGACTTGAGGTATGATGTGACTATCTCTGGATATTATGTGACTATCTCTGGATATTAAAGGTGGGGCTAGTGTATGAAGGTCTTATCTTGCTGGCACCCAATCCAATTTTGATGCCTTTATTGCCCACAGCAACCAACAACAATGCAGCTTTCATTTAAAAAAGTGTTGGTGAAAAATTAAAGCTGCACTGGACTAAGCAGAATTTTCACCATCAGACGTCTGCTGATCTGAATAGCTTGAATCTATTGCCAAACAAAAAAAAGGCAATAAAATACATCAATGCAAATTCTTTTTTTATCAGACATAATTAGAGAACCAGATATTTAGCTGCTGCCATTTTCTGACATTCTAAACTAATTTATAATATGAAATGTGGAGTCAGTTTTGTAAGAAATGTGCTAAATCTGGCTTTTAAATAAAACATTCACATTGTTATTGAATACAATGCTTGCTGAATATTTCCTTCTGTAAGTGATGAAAAGCCTAATGTTACCATTTTACTACAGCAAAGTAGTTGGTACTAATCACAGTACATGAGGAATTCATGAAGTAGGAATCTAGACATTTGGTTAACCAACTCAATAGCCCTGCATATCATACTGCTTGGTGAAAGCCCCTTAAAAAATAAAATCCAAAAAAATATATTCTGTTGATGTCCTATATACACATATAGTTTATCCAAGACAAACCTTTAAAAAGACTCAAGATAAATTTATTTTGCACATAAGAAGCTCACACAGATGTACTCCAGAAAAGGAAATCACTAACAATACATTGTGCCTTTTAAAAATAAACCTTGTCACAGCATAGTAAAATATGTATGTCATTTATTAAGAAATATATTAAATTAAAGGTATCCTCTACAGATAGCAGCTCCACATTTGCAAGCGGTCCTAACTCTCTTCTTAGCTGGACTTAACTCTATAGAGTCTGTGCTGAGGTCTCCGGAACCTAACATGAAAAGACAAACAGTAAGAGAAATTAATCACATTTTGCAAGTCTCCTTTGTTCAATTTTAAAGTACAAATCCACCGACTAATGGTATAATGGTATGTTTACACAGACAGATTATTGAAGCCAAAGTCAGGAATGGACTTGAAAGGAGGATAAATCTTAATATTCCCTTTATGACCTGTACCCTGTTTATAGTCTGTTGCTGGCTTTGGCTTCAATAATCTGTCAGATAAATCTTGTCTGTGTAAACACACCATTAGACAGAAAGCTTTTAGTTGTCCAGGCATGATGGGAATTGTAGTTTTGCAACACCAAATATTCCCCATCCCTGGACTAAGATATGCTGTGGATACCTGTTATACCAGGTTCACATATATCATGCAGTTTGGCATACTTTTACCACTGATGCCACAAAAATGCATCAGTCGTTATCAGGCGTCCTATTCTTAATAATGGATAATTAATAGATCAGTTTTCAAATAGTGTGTAGATGACCACATTGAAATCCATGGATCTATTTTTTGTCTGTAAATCAAAATCCAGATTTACGGACTGGAAAAACTGATAGTTCGATGGGGCTTAAAGGGAACCAATCACCTCAAAAATGCATATACAGCTTTTTAAATGTGCTGTTAGAGCAGACAGCACACTTTCCATACATGTTTCTATATACTCCCTGCCTCCCCCGTGTAATCCATAAAGTAACTTTCTAAAACTGGCGCCCGGTATGCAAATTACATCAGGTAGTCACCTGGGCGGTGTTCGGCTAGATGGTAGTCACAGTCAGTCCGGGTCCCCTGGGCGTCCTTCGGCGGTAATCACGCCCCTCTGGACATGATTCAAATCACCTAGTAGCTCTGACATCACTCGGGAGCGCGGCGTGCACGACGTTGCCGCGCCTACGTTCTTACGCCGCCGCGCATGCGCAGTACAGCCGCTCCCATTCTGGCTGTACTGCGCCTGTGCAAAATAGCCTCGAACTCCGGCTCACACTGAGTTTGAGGCTATTCTACACAGGCGCAGTACAGCCTGAATGGAATCGGCTGTTCTGCGCATGCGCGGCGTAAAAACATAGGTGCGCAAACGTGGTGTACGGCGCGCTCCCGAGTGACGTCGGAGCTACTGAGTGATTTGAATTGATTTGCGTGATTACCGCCGAAGAACGCCCAGGGGACCCGGACTGACTGTGACTACCATCTAGCCGAACACCGCCCAGGTGATTACCTGATGTAATTTTCATACCGGGCGCCAGTTTTATAAAGTTACTTTATGGATTACACGGGGGAGGCAGGGAGTATATAGAAACATGTATGGAAAGAGTGCTGTGTGCTCTAACAAGCACATTTAAAAAGCTGTATATGCATTTTGGAGGTGATTGGTTCCCTTTTAGTGTTAAGATGTGTGTGAATGAATGTAGTGTAAGACAATAATTGTTAATACGCTCTAATGATCTAAGCCAATGGCACATAGCACATAAATGACTGTGCTCAGAGCTTGTGTCCGTTTTAGTAATGTATATCTGTTTAGACAACTTTTTTTGAGGCAGAAATACAGCCATATTTTGATAATTCCAGCCGTAAATAGCATGGATGTAATTAAAATATGGCAGCATTTTTGCCTCAAAAAAGTTGTGTGAACATAGCCTAAATTGTTCTTTGCTTCCCATAGCAACCAATCACAGGTCAGCTCTCATTTTACCAGAGCAATGTGAGAAATGAAAGCTGAGCTGTGACTGATTGCTATAGGCAACTATAAAAAAAAACTACTTACTATAGTACAGTGTGTAAACCAAAAGCAAAAAGGTGCAGTTTAGGCAAGTTCAGTACACCAGCCATTCAAACAATAAAAGGGATAGAGGCACATGAAACTGACTACATAAACACAAAGTACTTTTACTATATCACATGTACTAGTGTATATTTATCTCCTATTGGTAGTGAATAAAGATGCTCATACCTTTCATTTGGTAATCAAATGTAAGCTCCTCTCCAGCTTTTATCTGCCTTGTTGAAAATAATGCAATTCGAGGAAGACGCACATCCAGATTATCTATAAATACGTTGAATACCTGAAGATTGGGATCACACTAAAATGCAAGCAAAGTAAAAGACACGTAAGGCCTATGTTTAACATGTTTTATACATTACAATTACATAATTAGTTTGTATAAAACTATACATAGATGTGTAAAAGGGAGACCAGCATGTGAGTAGATGGAGGAAGGGGAATGTGGCGTGTTAAAAGAAGAAAAAAAAAAAAAAAAAAAAACAATAGTTAAAGTTGACACTATTCTTCTAAAACTATGCCCCACCTAGTGCATAATGACTTCCTCACGCCTGTTACCGCCGTTCTCCCAGAGTTATTGCTGTTTCCCTTTTCTCTGTCTGAGGTCAGCACATGCACTGCACACTCAGTCTGCAGTGCATGCTCCCAAACAAAAAACAATGGCTGGCTCTGGGAGAATAGTGGTGAAAGGTGTGAGAAAAATGTATATGCACCAGGTGGGGGCATATATTTAGAATAATACAGCTATTCCTCCAGTTCTCACATACATTATGCAGAGACTTTTTTTCTTTGCTTAGTGTCACTTCCTAGTGGCACCAGCCTATACCCACTGTCTGTGTCCCCCAATGACACGAGCGAGAAATAAGCTCCTGCTGAGCATACCCCATTGTAGCAGGTTCTCTCTCATGGGAACAAAGAATCGGACATGGTAAAATCAAACATTGGGCGAGTTGCCCCACATTTAATGTCTATGGCCACTATTACACTGGAATAATGACAGCAAGGTATGACTCTGGACAACATCTTCATTTGCACTACATTTATTAATGAATTCTTAATATTACATTTCCACTTACACTATGGTTTACAAAGTGTGAGACGTTTCCATACCGAGCAGCATCAACAGTAAACTCATCCGATTCATAGTCCAGGTCAAAGAGGTAAGTGATTCCTGTATTATCATACTGTTGTCCTCTTCTCTCAGCCTCTTCACTTGTTATTACCTGAAAGAAATGACAGGTTATTTGTGTGCAATTTCTTTAACAGCATCACCATCCTAAATTGCAAAAGACTAAGGCCCTGTTCACACTACGGAACACCTGTCAAATCCCGCCTGCTCGCTCTTTCAGTGGGAGGTTTTGCGCGCCTCTCTGCTCAAAGAATTGATATGTCAATTCATTGAGCGGAAAGGAGCGGAGGCGCCTGAGGCCTCCTATTGAAAGAGATAGCAGGCGGGATTTGTCAGGGGTTCCGAGTGGAATCTCTACACCATTTCCGTAGTGTGAAAGAGCCCTAAGAGATTGAAATAAAAATAAAGAAAATAAATGTCAAAGCTGCAGAAGTTACTACAAGCCATATCTACTGTACATACCTGCAAGATTTCTTGAAGCTAGGGTTATTAAAAGTCTTTACAGTGTGTGTAAAATGTACAAGCGTTCAGCTTTATTTAAAAAATAAAATAAAATATTATTCAACACAAAATAACACCTTTAGGGTGCCTTCACACATACCTTAGTGCAGTGGATTTCACACTGCGAGTTTATCGCAATGGAATCTGCTGCAATAATGATTACTATGTAACTCAATGGCAACGTATTTCCGCAGGAGCGTATTATGTGCCTTTATTTGTACCATGTGGATTTTGTGTGGGAAATCCACTGCGATGCGGTACATGTGAAGGCACCCTTAAAGGGGTTTCTGGCCAAAAATGACTGGTGACCTATCCTGAGGACAGGTAATAAGCTTCTTAGCGGGGCTATGGTAGCTGATTCTATGTTGTGAAAAGGGCCAAAAGCAGTTGTCTCTGTTCATTGTGCAGTGGCTAAGCCTGGTCTCTGCAGCTCAGCTCCTATTAATGAAAACAGTGTACCAGATGATTCGCCAATTTTAAACCATATCTGTGATTGCAAGGGCTTTTCAACATTCACCTACAGATGCTGAAGGAAGTTTGGGTTGCTGTGGAAAACTGATTAAAATCAGCTGGTGTCAGAAGATTATACATACTTATTACTTCTAGCAAGTAGCAAATCCCCATAGAAAACTTCTGCTTTGGGCAGTTCTCTTTACAGGCAGAGGTGGCAGCAGGGAACACTGTGTCAGACTGGAAAGCAAACTCCTTCCTGCAGGACATACAGCAGCTAAGCACTGGGTGATTTGATTTTTACTACAGGAGGAGTTATGCTTACCTCCGTGCAATCTGATCAGCAATCTTTCAATAGAGTCTGCCTCAAGCAGACTCCATGGGAAGATCGCAGATACTACTTATTAATGCTATGCAATTGTAATAGTCCCCCAGGGGGACTTACAAAAAAAAACAGTTAATATGACATAGCCCTTCCCCCAATAAAAGTTTAAAGTGACTCTGTAGCCACAATCTGACCCCCCAAACCGCTTGTACAGTCACATAGCTGATTTTAATCCAAGATCTGTCATTGGGTCCGTTTGGCAGGTGATGCAGTTATTCTCCTAAAAAACAACTTTTAAACTTGCAGCGTAGTCAAATTGGCATGGCCTAGAGTGTCTGTGTCCTAGGCTTGTGACACCCCTCTGTCCCTCCTCCCTGCCCTTTTCATCCTTAAGAATGGCCCCAGGCAGGATTTCTCTTAAACATCACCTGTCTAAACACTGCACATGGACTGGATAGTTAAGGCACCTGTGCAGTGTTCAGACAAGTGGTGATTAGGAGAAATTGTTCTAGGGCCATTCCTAACGATGAAGAGGGTGGGGAGAAGGGACAGACCTACGGCACAGACACTCTAGGCCACGCCAATTTGACACAACTTTTTTAGGACATTAACTGCATCACCTGCCGAACGGACCCCAGGACAGATCTTGGATTAAAAGTCGCTATACGGTACAGTACAAGCAGTTTGCTATATTGTAGCATGTATAATTGTCAGATCTAGTAAAATAGAACATTATTATTCATAAAGTTCAATAAGTGTTCAATAAGTGTTCCTTGCTTGGTCCATGCAATGAATATGCTTAATGAACCCACTTCTATATTAATTTTCTATGGGCAGGACTGGACATAAATCTTTCTGTGGGCCTTCATGCATTTGACAACTAGGTGCTATCTGGTGTGAATGCAGTGCTATTACAGATGGCAGAGGAGAGAGACAGTGAGACAGAATGTCTCGTACATCTACCTCGACAGCAAAAGTTATAATTTAAGGAGAGTAATAACCTTTTTTGTGCAAAGGGAGAACATATGGCTGTAAATAAATATTTGGACCTCTAATCACGCTTGGTCATATACCAGTAATGTTATGCTACATCTTATGTAAGAGGTGACAATTCCTGCTCTTCTAGTAACATGATGCCAATATTTGCTTTACTTTGCAAACACTGCATAAAGAAGTCTAAAAACTCCCTCCCTTCATAGACTGAAGATGAGAAACATCCTGCTATTTACACTTATTCTGTAATAGTTTCATACAAAAGAACATACTGTCAATTTCTTCTGTACCTATTATGATTATTGTGCGAAAAATTATATCTTTTGAATTTAAATGATAATCTGTTCGTGTAAATGCAGGCAATGATCGAAAAATTGTTTATGTGCCATTGATCGCATCTTAAGCTGAACCTAAAATCATTGTTAATCATTTGCTGTAATTCCACATCTGTTCACTTATCGTTCAGTGTAATTCCACATCATTTATTTGCTGGGATCAGATGCAGTAAACATCGTACTAACAATCATAACTAATGACTATCGTTCTATGTAATATGATGATTGATTTCAGATAGCTGTCATTTGCTTTGTCTAATAGGATGCCAAGGCTGAACTGACTGCACTGTATGACTGGGAGGAGAGAAAACGCTGTAGCAAAGTGTAGCATTTTATAAAATTCTGTTGATTCACAGCTAACATCTGGCAATGGCATTTTTGCTAGTTAGCCAGTGTGATGCCAGCCTGGACTGGGTCTGTGCCCTGCAAGTGTGACACTTGGCAAAACTGTACAGTAGTGAACTTCTATGAGCGTATGTGCACACTAAGGAATTGATAGGAGAGAGAACTCTAGTGGCAAGTACTATAGGATGACTATTTAACACCTTCCTGTCACAGCCAATTTTTGTTTTTTGCACTTCATGTTTAAACAGCCATTGTGCTTTTATTCTTTCACCTACAGACCCTTAGGCCTTTTTTGCAACACCAACTGTACTTTGTAGCGAGACTCATTTTTCCAGAAAATAAAATATGTGGCACAACTAAAAATAAAATTGGGATGTGAAATTGGAAGGGAAAAAAAAATTCCTTCAAATTTCAGGTGGGTTTCATGTTTAAGCTGTTCGCCATATGGTAAAATTGACATGTTATTAGTTATTCAAGTCAGTACAATTTTTTTTCTACCCAACATCTAGAAAATACATAAATGTGCTTTAACTATTCTAATCTGACTCGTTATCATCTTTTAGTTTACAGGGGAGGGGGGCTAATATTTTGTGCCATAATCTGTAGTAGTTTTTTTTTTATCTATACCACACTTGCATATATGTGACCTTTTGACCAGTTTTAAAAAAAATTCTTTGTGAGGTGACAAAAGGGATTTTTGCATTGATCCGCAGAATCTGCACACCATTGCTATTGCAATCCCCCACCTCAGGCAGCCCGGAAGGCCTTAGAGGCCCCAGCGGACCACCAAAGACAGGTAATATAGACCATTTAAAGCTAAGCCATCTCCCCCAATTGCTGGTATTGTCTATTTGATGAACGTAAGTCCTTCCTGTTTATGTCTTTTTAAATGTTTCTGGTGCCTTGGATAGAGTATAAATTTATATTTTAGTCTGCAGCAATCAATGAGGCATCACACTGTTTTAGACAAGCAATGAATAGAAGAAATCCAGAGGGCATTCCTAATATCAAGCACGGTAGGAAAGAAAAGAGAGGCGTTGCAGGCGTAGGGCACAGACGCTCTAGGTCATGCCGCTGACTCGGCTGCTGCAGATTGAAAGATTGTTTTTTACCCTAACCAAGGCACTCACTGCCTTTTCTGACTTGCTTTAGCAGACAGTCTTTATTGTAAGTTTATGGAGACTGTCTCCTTCAGCAGTATGGAAAAGACAAGCTGGGGACTGTGTGATTGATTGTGGAGCAGGACTGTTAGTTTAGTAAAGCGACTCTGTACCCACAATCTGTTCCTCCCAAACCACTTGTACCTTCGGATAGCTGCTTTTAATCCAAGATCTGTCCTGCGGTCCGTTCAGCAGGTGATGCATTTATTGTCCTAAAAAACAACTTGCAGCCCTCAGTCAAATTGGCGTGGCCTACAATATCTGGGTCCTAACTTTGCACCACCCCACCCTACTCATCATTAGGAATGGCCCTAGAACATTTTCTTCTGTCTGAACATTGCACAGGTGCTTTAACGATCCAGACCATGTGCCGTGCTGACACAGGTGATGAATAGTAGAAAATCTGCCTGGAGCATTGCTAATGATGAGGAGGGCGGGGAGGAGGGACAGAGAGGTTGTACCAGCCTAATGCATACACAATCTAGGCCACGGCCGTTTGGCACACGGCTGCAAGTTTAAAAGTTGTTTTTTTAGGACAATAACTGCATCACCTGCCTAACGGACAGATCTTTGAGTAAAAACAGCTATCTGAAGGTACAATTGTGGATACAACAGAGTCGCTTTAACTCCTTACATCATGTTGTCCCTAAGGGGGTACAGAATGGGCCCTTTCTGTACCATACCGCTCCTGACTGCTATCACCAGTCAGGGACTGTAGCTATTAGTCAGATTAGCCTGTGACAGCTAATAGAGATGAGCGAACCTTGAGCATGCTCGAGTCGATCCGAACCCAAACTTTCAGCATTTAATTAGCGGTGGCTGCTGAACTTGGATAAAGCCTAGAGATGAGCGAACCGGGTTCGGGTTCGAGTCGTTCCGAACCTGAACGATCGGCATTTGATTAGCGGGGGCTGCTGAACTTGGATAAAGCTCTAAGGTTGTTTGGAAAACATGGATACAGCCAATGACTATATCCATGCTTTCCACATAGCCTTAGGGCTTTATCCAACTTCAGCAGCCAACGCTAATCAAATGCCGAAAGTTCGGGTTCGGATCAACTCGAGCATGCTCCAGGTTTGCTCATTTCTAATAAAGCCCTAAGGCTATGTGGAAATCATGGATATAGTCATCGGCTGTATCCATGTTTTCCAGACAACCTTAGAGCTTTATCCAAGTTCAGCAGCTTCAGCTAATCAAATACCGAACGTTCGGGTTTGGATCGACTCGAACCCGGTTCGCTCATCTCTACTAATTAACCATTTAAATGCCACAGTTAAAACTGACAGTTGCATTTAAATGCTGTAAGGGTATGTTAGGTCGGCTCATTTGCTGCAATGAAAAGATTAATCAGTGCAATTAAATGATGCCTTCACATTGAGTTACTGGATGTATGAACGCAGCCTTTAAAAAAAAAAGAAAGAAAAAAGAAAAAGCTAGCTATCTCCAATGGTTAAGTGGCAGATTAGGTTCTCACGATGCAATCATGAGAACCCAATCTGTTATACTTACCGGGAAGGGCCTCAGCAACGTAATACTTGACCCGGCTCGCGAAAGATGTCATCATAGCTTTATAGACATTAGTAAGTTTTTTGAGAGGCAAGAAAGCAGGTATTACTATACTTCTAACCATTCATTCCAGCCTATTAAAAGTGCTGTTTAACAGAATATACCAACCCTACTGACGCATAAAAATAATAAAGGGTTAAAGTGGATTGCATTTCATACCTCTCCAACATATTCCATGACAAAGCTGTGCTTCTTGATTTTCTGGAGTGTTTTAACCCCCCAGCCACGTCCATTTTGTGTCCTAAAGATGCACAAAGAGTAAGGAGGCCCTTTCTGTACCACACGATTTGGACAATCCGGATCACATTTACATCTTGAGTTGCATTCATAAATAGGCCGTCCAGGTTGGATCTTTATCTGTCCATGTTCATTGTAAGCAAAACCAACCCCTGCCTCAGTAGGGCAACATTTACCGGTAAAGCAATCCATACATTCACAGCCAACAATAGCTTCGCCTAAAGTGTTTACTCCAGGGGAAGCTTTATAGTCATTTATATAATAGAAGTCTCTTGGGGGACCCTCAAGATCCACATCATTTTCTACGTACAGCATTCCATTGTGGCATTTTTTCCTATTCAGCTCTTCTTCCCATCTTTTGAGTGCAATTCGCTGTTTAGCCTTTTTGACTACATAGTCAGCAACAGAACGATCAAGTGACTTAATGCTGTTTTTAAGCAAACTTTCTTTACCAGGCTTAAGTTCAGATACATACTTGTAAAGGTCACTGTAAAACTGCTTCAAAAGCACTGAACATTTCAGGTTTTGTTTAGGTTCCCATGTATTATGTGACTCTGGCCATCCTTTCCATTTCACAAGGAAATATTCATTACCCTGTAAAAACAAAGATGATGATTAATCCTTTTATTAACGTACTTGTCCAATGTGTAGCATGTATTTATTGAATCGTACACTGACATAGTCATCATAACAGGCATAGTGCTATACGTAGCCCTAGTGTCCTTAGTGGTTTTACATTTAATCAGCTGAAGCTGTCCAGTCTTAGGCCTGGTTCACATGCCAATTTTGCTGTCTGTTTAAAGGGGTTATCCAGCGCTACAAAAACATGGCCACTTTTCCCCCTCTCTTGTCTCCAGTTCAGGTGTGGTTTGTAATTAAGCTCAATTTACTTCAATGGAACTGAACTGTTTTAAACCCCACCCAATTTGGAGACAAGAGAGGGGGAAAAGTGGCCATGTTTTTGTAGCGCTGGATAACCCATTTAATGTATCAGTTCTATGGAGAAAAAAATATACATATTTCCATTGACTTACATAAAAAAAGTTGTTTTTTTTCTACATTTTGTAGTGTACACAAAACTGTGCTTGACCATGTTTTTCTGTATGTTTTGCAAAACGGATACAGTGAGATGGATTGCAAAAACGGGATGTGAACCTAGCCTTAGCCTCACTGAGCACGGAACCTGGAGACTATGTAGGAGAGCATCAATGGCTTTTTTTTTTTTTTTTTTAGTTAAACCACGGGTTGGGGAACCTTCTGACCTCCAGCTGTTGCAAAACTACATTTACCATTATGCTTGGACAGCCAAAGGCTGGGATGGTTCCCCATCCCTGAGTTAACAGCTGCACTATATCTTAGGTTTTACAATGCTATGGCACAGTGGAATGTACTATCGCAGCAAATTTCACTGCAAAACAGCAGCCTCAAATCCTCTGCAATGCGGTATGCATGAAATTACCTTTATAGATTTTAGAGAGGAAAAAGAAATGCAAAAAAATTTAATTTCCAGGGTCCTTAAAGGGGTAGTGCGGCGGTAAACAATTATTCACAGAACAACAATATTCTATGTCTGTGAATGGCCCCCTTCCCCGTGTCCCACCACCCCCACCCGTGTACCCGGAAGTGTGGTGCGCTATACATACCTGTTACGTGCTGACTCGTCTCCGATCTTCAGTCAGCGATGGCGTCCTGAGTGCCGGCCGCCCTCTGCCGCGTCATTGGCTGCTCAGCCGCGATTGGCTGAGCATAACTGTGCTCAGCCAATCGCGGCTGAGCATCTGATGACGCTGAAGAGGGCGGCCGGCACTCAGGACGGACGGAGGGATTCGGCCTGGCCGTCCGAAGACGGCATCGCTGACTGAAGATCGGAGACGAGTCGGCACGTGACAGGTATATATAGCACACCACACTTCCGGGTACACGGGTGGGGGTGGTGGGACACGGGGAATGGGGCCATTCACAGACATAACATACATTACAAAGTTGTATAATTGTGTTATTCTGTGAATAATTGTTTACTGCCGCACTACCCCTTTAAGGGGATATACACATATTGGACAACTGCATTTTTGTTAGAGGGCTAAGTAGACCATGGGTTGAGACCTGTAAGGAGACATAGGAAGTAGTATCTCATTAACATTCCACAGTACCAAAGGGATAATGAAGAATAAGAGTTTACTCAAATCAACTGTCTGTTTGGACATATATGTATGGGATCTAGGAATCTGCTTGTACTCGCTTTCTGCTCTGGCTATAGTTTTTTTTCCCCAATCAAATTTTTTTTAAACAAAATAATATACAACATAATGCAGAGCATGTCAATACAAAAATAAAAAAAAAGTCACACAGGACCTTACAAAAACATATATCCATACATAATGCTCTCAAGAAACAAACATATTTTATAACAGATGACTGCTAAAAAGAGCTATTGCACAGTTAAAGGGGTTGTCTAGCAAAAATCTTTTTCTTTTAAATCAACTGATATCAGAAAGTTATATAGATTTGTAATTTACTTCTATTAAAAAATCTCAAGTCTTCCCATACTTACTAGCTGCTGTATGTCATGCAGGAAATGTTTTATTTTCAGTCTGACCCAGTGCTCTCTGCTGACATCTCTGGCCAAGACAGGAACTCTTGTCTTTGTTTTCTATGAATTACCATAGAAAACCTCTCTTGCTCTGGGCAGTTCCTGTCTCGGCCAGAGATGTCAGCAGAGAGCAATGTGTCAGACTGAAAATAAAACAACATTTCCTACAGGACATACAGTAGGTAATAAGTATGGGAAGACTTGACTTTTTTTAATAAAAGTGAATTACAAATCTATATAACTTTCTGCCACCAGTTGATTTGAAAGAAAAGATTTTCGCTAGACAACCCCTTTAAGTTAGAAAGTCTGGCAACCTTCAAATATTCACAGAACAGGTTTCTCCCCACTTCCATGGGTGCTGGCTATGTTACCTTTTCTATTTTGTGGTCGCAGATATATTCCACTTCATAATTGTTTAGATTCTTCCGAGTAATCCCAAGACATTTGCAGATGAGCGACTCTTTCCGGCATAATTCTTGAAGTGTTTCATTGGAGGCAAGACATGGCACACACCAAGCTGTGAATTAAAAGTTTATAGTGAAACTGTGCTTTATAGAAACATGCATGCAACCGTAGCTAAAATGTAGATTTGCATGTTATATTACAAATGCTGGATTGTTTGTGCAGTCCCACAGTTAAAGGGGAACTCCAGATAAGAAAAACTTGTTTTCTATTAAAAGTACATTAAAGATTCGTCTATACAATGTATTACCATATCTGTACAGTTCTGCCACACTGGTAGCTGATAGAAATCCAGTAAATCCTTCTGCTCTCCCCCCTTAGGAGACAAATCTTCCATGCCTCTGTCTCACATTGTGTGTGTTTGCTGAGATCAGGCTGATGATGCAGACAGGGGGCAGGGTGTGATCTCCCAGGAGGCTTGGCTGGATCCCCCAATCCCCTGAGTGATTCACCATCTCTCACCGGCCAGAAGCAGGTGTTGCACTAATTTCTCTGATTGTGCAGAAGTGTGCAGTGAAATTAGGGCTGTGTTCACACATGTTGGAGTGTCATTGCAGTACTGCTGCGTATTCGCAAAAATGATGCAGTAACACAAGTAAATGCTCAACGGCAGAGAGAATCAGAGCCTTATTGTGGGGCTCAACTTCAAAGATAAAAGATGCTTGATCATAATATGTGCGTGGAAATAGAGATTCCAATATGATTCTTTATTCCAATATGTGCGTTACAGGTAGAGAATACAGCGTGCTTTGTGGTGTTACAGGTAGAGAATACAGCGTGCTGTGTGGTGTTACAGGTAGAGAATACACTGTGCTGTGTTACAGGTAGAGAATACAGCGTGCTTTGTGGTGTTACAGGTAGAGAATACAGCGTGCTGTGTGGTGTTACAGGTAGAGAATACACTGTGCTGTGTTACAGGTAGAGAATACAGCTTGCTGTGTGGTGTTACAGGTAGAGAATACAGCTTGCTGTGTGGTGTTACAGGTAGAGAATACAGCGTGCTTTGTGGTGTTACAGGTAGAGAATACAGCGTGCTGTGTGGTGTTACAGGTAGAGAATACACTGTGCTGTGTTACAGGTAGAGAATACAGCGTGCTTTGTGGTGTTACAGGTAGAGAATACAGCGTGCTGTGTGGTGTTACAGGTAGAGAATACACTGTGCTGTGTTACAGGTAGAGAATACAGCTTGCTGTGTGGTGTTACAGGTAGAGAATACAGCTTGCTGTGTGGTGTTACAGGTAGAGAATACAGCGTGCTGTGTGGTGTTACAGGTAGAGAATACAGCGTGCTGTGTGGTGTTACAGGTAGAGAATACAGCGTGCTGTGTGGTGTTACAGGTAGAGAATACAGCGTGCTGTGTGGTGTTACAGGTAGAAAATACAGCGTGCTGTGTGGTGTTACAGGTAGAAAATACAGCGTGCTGTGTGGTGTTACAGGTAGAAAATACAGCGTGCTGTGTGGTGTTACAGGTAGAAAATACAGCGTGCTGTGTGGTGTTACAGGTAGAAAATACAGCGTGCTGTGTGGTGTTACAGGTAGAAAATACAGCGTGCTGTGTGGTGTTACAGGTAGAAAATACAGCGTGCTGTGTGGTGTTACAGGTAGAAAATACAGCGTGCTGTGTGGTGTTACAGGTAGAAAATACAGCGTGCTGTGTGGTGTTACAGGTAGAAAATACAGCGTGCTGTGTGGTGTTACAGGTAGAAAATACAGCGTGCTGTGTGGTGTTACAGGTAGAAAATACAGCGTGCTGTGTGGTGTTACAGGTAGAAAATACAGCGTGCTGTGTGGTGTTACAGGTAGAAAATACAGCGTGCTGTGTGGTGTTACAGGTAGAAAATACAGCGTGCTGTGTGGTGTTACAGGTAGAAAATACAGCGTGCTGTGTGGTGTTACAGGTAGAAAATACAGCGTGCTGTGTGGTGTTACAGGTAGAAAATACAGCGTGCTGTGTGGTGTTACAGGTAGAAAATACAGCGTGCTGTGTGGTGTTACAGGTAGAAAATACAGCGTGCTGTGTGGTGTTACAGGTAGAAAATACAGCGTGCTGTGTGGTGTTACAGGTAGAAAATACAGCGTGCTGTGTGGTGTTACAGGTAGAAAATACAGCGTGCTGTGTGGTGTTACAGGTAGAAAATACAGCGTGCTGTGTGGTGTTACAGGTAGAAAATACAGCGTGCTGTGTGGTGTTACAGGTAGAAAATACAGCGTGCTGTGTGGTGTTACAGGTAGAAAATACAGCGTGCTGTGTGGTGTTACAGGTAGAAAATACAGCGTGCTGTGTGGTGTTACAGGTAGAAAATACAGCGTGCTGTGTGGTGTTACAGGTAGAAAATACAGCGTGCTGTGTGGTGTTACAGGTAGAAAATACAGCGTGCTGTGTGGTGTTACAGGTAGAAAATACAGCGTGCTGTGTGGTGTTACAGGTAGAAAATACAGCGTGCTGTGTGGTGTTACAGGTAGAAAATACAGCGTGCTGTGTGGTGTTACAGGTAGAAAATACAGCGTGCTGTGTGGTGTTACAGGTAGAAAATACAGCGTGCTGTGTGGTGTTACAGGTAGAAAATACAGCGTGCTGTGTGGTGTTACAGGTAGAAAATACAGCGTGCTGTGTGGTGTTACAGGTAGAAAATACAGCGTGCTGTGTGGTGTTACAGGTAGAAAATACAGCGTGCTGTGTGGTGTTACAGGTAGAAAATACAGCGTGCTGTGTGGTGTTACAGGTAGAAAATACAGCGTGCTGTGTGGTGTTACAGGTAGAAAATACAGCGTGCTGTGTGGTGTTACAGGTAGAGAATACAGTACTGTGTGGTGTTACAGGTAGAGAATACAGCGTGCTGTGTGATGTTACAGATAGAGAATACAGCGTGTTGTGTGCTGTTACAGGTAGAAAATACAGCGTGCTGTGTGGTGTTACAGGTAGATAATACAGTGTGCTGTGTGGTGTTACAGGTAGAGAATACAGTACTGTGTGGTGTTACAGGTAGAGAATACAGTGTGCTGTGTGGTGTTACAGGTAGAGAATACAGTGTGCTGTGTGGTGTTACAGGTAGAGAATACAGTGTGCTGTGTGGTGTTACAGGTAGAGAATACAGTACTGTGTGGTGTTACAGGTAGAGAATACAGTGTGCTGTGTGGTGTTACAGGTAGAGAATACAGCGTGCTGTGTGGTGTTACAGGTAGGGATGCACGATGCACGATAGTATCGATATTTCGGGCAAAAAAATGATTCAATACCAGGATTTCCTGGTATCGATACTTCATGTTACGCTGCATAATAGTGCAGTGCATAAAGTACAGTGCAGAGAACACGACCGGCGGCTATCTGAGCGCCGGCCGTGTTCTCTGTATGCCTCTCCCTGCCCCCTGCAGTCACCTCCGCTGCACGGCTCTCCCTCCGCTCCCAGCGGCGCCATTTTCAAATAGCCGGCACTTGTGTAGATGCGGCTGTCACACTGACAGCAGCATCTAACCACTCCGTATGCAGCAGGGGTGGCTACTGTGTGTAGCAGACCCCCGCTGCCGGTGTCTCTCTGATAAGAGTCCGGCTCGGCCAGACTCTTATCAGGGAAATGATTTATGCAGCGGAGCCGGAGCTGCACAGAGGTCTGGGGGCTGGGGAGAGAAGACTGAGAGCGGGAGGTCCCGGAGAGGAGGACGGAGGAGGCGGGTGGATGTGCAGCACATGTGAGGATAGAGCCGGCTGGCAGGTGGGGGAGGTGGCTGGGGCTGTGAGGAGCAGACATCAGTGATGTGGGGGGTGACAAGGGGGGGGGGGGGGGGGGGGGGGGGGGGTCGGCCTTGCTCTGGCTATAGTCTGTGTGCGATCCTGTGTGACCTCCTCTTCCTCAGCAATTTTGGTGATTGGTGCAGATAGCAGCTGTGTGGGCAGTCAAGCTATCTGATGCAGCAGAGCTGTCCTAGTGATAGCTGACGCAGCAGAGCTGTCCTAGTGATAGCTGACGCAGCAGAGCTGTCCTAGTGATAGCTGACGCAGCAGAGCTGTCCTAGTGATAGCTGACGCAGCAGAGCTGTCCTAGTGATAGCTGACGCAGCAGAGCTGTCCTAGTGATAGCTGACGCAGCAGAGCTGTCCTAGTGATAGCTGACGCAGCAGAGCTGTCCTAGTGATAGCTGACGCAGCAGAGCTGTCCTAGTGATAGCTGACGCAGCAGAGCTGTCCTAGTGATAGCTGACGCAGCAGAGCTGTCCTAGTGATAGCTGACGCAGCAGAGCTGTCCTAGTGATAGCTGACGCAGCAGAGCTGTCCTAGTGATAGCTGACGCAGCAGAGCTGTCCTAGTGATAGCTGACGCAGCAGAGCTGTCCTAGTGATAGCTGACGCAGCAGAGCTGTCCTAGTGATAGCTGACGCAGCAGAGCTGTCCTAGTGATAGCTGACGCAGCAGAGCTGTCCTAGTGATAGCTGACGCAGCAGAGCTGTCCTAGTGATAGCTGACGCAGCAGAGCTGTCCTAGTGATAGCTGACGCAGCAGAGCTGTCCTAGTGATAGCTGACGCAGCAGAGCTGTCTTAGTGATAGCTGACGCAGCAGAGCTGTCTTAGTGATAGCTGACGCAGCAGAGCTGTCTTAGTGATAGCTGACGCAGCAGAGCTGTCTTAGTGATAGCTGACGCAGCAGAGCTGTCTTAGTGATAGCTGACGCAGCAGAGCTGTCTTAGTGATAGCTGACGCAGCAGAGCTGTCTTAGTGATAGCTGACGCAGCAGAGCTGTCTTAGTGATAGCTGACGCAGCAGAGCTGTCTTAGTGATAGCTGACGCAGCAGAGCTGTCTTAGTGATAGCTGACGCAGCAGAGCTGTCTTAGTGATAGCTGACGCAGCAGAGCTGTCTTAGTGATAGCTGACGCAGCAGAGCTGTCTTAGTGATAGCTGACGCAGCAGAGCTGTCTTAGTGATAGCTGACGCAGCAGAGCTGTCTTAGTGATAGCTGACGCAGCAGAGCTGTCTTAGTGATAGCTGACGCAGCAGAGCTGTCTTAGTGATAGCTGACGCAGCAGAGCTGTCTTAGTGATAGCTGACGCAGCAGAGCTGTCTTAGTGATAGCTGACGCAGCAGAGCTGTCTTAGTGATAGCTGACGCAGCAGAGCTGTCTTAGTGATAGCTGACGCAGCAGAGCTGTCTTAGTGATAGCTGACGCAGCAGAGCTGTCTTAGTGATAGCTGACGCAGCAGAGCTGTCTTAGTGATAGCTGACGCAGCAGAGCTGTCTTAGTGATAGCTGACGCAGCAGAGCTGTCTTAGTGATAGCTGACGCAGCAGAGCTGTCTTAGTGATAGCTGACGCAGCAGAGCTGTCTTAGTGATAGCTGACGCAGCAGAGCTGTCTTAGTGATAGCTGACGCAGCAGAGCTGTCTTAGTGATAGCTGACGCAGCAGAGCTGTCTTAGTGATAGCTGACGCAGCAGAGCTGTCTTAGTGATAGCTGACGCAGCAGAGCTGTCTTAGTGATAGCTGATGCAGCAGAGCTGTCTTAGTGATAGCTGATGCAGCAGAGCTGTCTTAGTGATAGCTGATGCAGCAGAGCTGTCTTAGTGATAGCTGATGCAGCAGAGCTGTCTTAGACAGATATCACTAACTTTATTTTAACACAATAAAATAAAAATAGTCCAAAAATTGGTATCACTGTAATAGTGCAGGGGTATTATATTTCTACCACTGTATTTTTTTTTATACTTTACTAAGTATCGAACTGGTATTGAGTATCAAAATAAAAAAGTTAGTATCGGTATTGAACTCAAAATTCTGGTATCGTGACATCACTAGTTACAGGTAGAGAATACAGTGTGCTGTGTGGTGTTACAGGTAGAGAATACAGTGTACTGTGTGGTGTTACAGTAAGAGAATACAGTGCTGTGTGGTGTTACAGGTAGAGAATACACTATGCTGTGTGGTGTTACAGGTAGAGAATACAGGGTGCTGTGTGGTGTAACAGGTAGAGAATACAGCGTGCTGTGTGGTGTTACAGGTAGAGAATACAGCGTGCTGTGTGGTGTTACAGATAGAGAATACAGTACTGTGTGGTGTTACAGGTAGAGAATACAGCGTGCTGTGTGGTGTTATCGGTAGAGAATACAGCGTGCTGTGTGGGTGGGACAACAATGAAATCATAAATTACTGCAAATAATTCAGTAACACAAAGAAACTGCAATGTGTGAACACAGCCTAGATGTTCTGCAATAGATTTGGGTGGGGAATACGCAGGGTGGAGGACTGTGATGAACAGCTGAGGGAAAGCATTGCATTCTGGAACCTGTAGTACTGTGCACAACTGCTCAACCAGGAAGTACAGAACACAAAACAGAACAAACCCCCCCCCCAAACAAATGGATTTTTGGTAGTTTCTAAACTGGAATAGATAGGTAAGTAATGCTTTATGCTTCTACATTTTTACACGGCCTTATCAGCCACACATCTTGTTAGGAAGAGGTGTCTCCAATAATGATTTTATGGACGCACAAAAGATCAAATCAGTGTATAAGCTGCTGATCTCTGGCACTTTTAGGGTCCATTTACACAGAAAGATTATCTGCCAAAGATTTGAAGCCAAAGCCAGGAACAGACTATAAACAGATCAGGTCATTAAGGAAAGCCAGAGATTTCTCCTCTTTTCCAATCAATTCTGTTTTTGGCATAAAGTCTGTCAGATAAAATTTCTGTGTAAATGGACCTTGAGGCTATGTTCACGCTGCGTATATTTCCGGCCGTAGTGTGAACCGCGAATATACGGCAGTATTTTTGAGTTTGCTGCGTACAATACAAAGTATACACTTACAGATGCACAATGCACACTACGTATGAGGCTACGCACGGATTGGATACGTTGGCGTGAAAAATGAACAAGACCTAAGGGTGCGTTTACACAGACAGATTTTAGAAGCCAAAGCCAGGAATGGATTTGAAAAGAGGAGAAATCCCAGTGTTTCCTTTATAACCCGTTCCCTGTTCATAGTCTGTGCCTGGCTTTGGCTTCAAAGATCTGTCAGATAAATCTGTCTGTGTAAACGCACCATAATGCTAAGTTTACACGGAGCGATTATCGGGCGAATTTTCGCGATAACAAACGATAATTGTACGTGTAAACGCGGCAAACGATCGAAAAATCGTTCATTTTGATCTTTTAACATGTTCATAAATAGTCGTTCGTAGTTCGCAAAAAATTCGCCGATCCTTCCGTGTAAACAGTCGTTGCGCAATAGTCCCACACTCCCCTGTGGCAATTTTTTCCTTTTGCCCAGATTTCAACATTAAAAAAAAACCTAATGGATAACCTTTCAAAGCAGCGCAGGCTGCTTAATACAGGACTGTCTAGTGTCAGTTTAGGACAACTATTGGTTGGCCTAAATTGTACCAGAGTTTGTGAAAAACCTGGTGCACTTTTGGCACACAGTTTCACATCTAAGGCCACAATCCCTTTCATTGGGGTCTAACTCCCTTTTTCAGAAACTACAGAGAAGTTCTCAAAATGCGTACATGCAGGTGCGTCTGAGATAGTAAATCTGCCCCAATGTGTCACCCTTTATGTTACAGATTCTGTGACTAATGGCCCTATTACACCAAGCATTTATCTGCAAAATTAGGTAGATATACCGCCCTGTGCAATAGAACAGGTGATCAGCCGACAAAAGAGCTAAAGAAATTCTTGCCAGGCCTAGACATAGTATTAAGGCCCTATTCCACCAACAGATATGACTACAGATTATCTACCAAAGATTTGAAGCCAAACCCAGGAGTGGATTTGAAAAGAGGAGAAATCCAGTCTTTCCTTTATGACCTGATCTCTGATTATAGTCTGTTCCTGGGTTTGGCTTCAAATCTTTGGCAGATAATCTGTCGTCAGATCTGTTGGTGGAATAGGGCCTTTAGACACTGCTATACAGCAAGCACAATGATATGGCCCTCTCTGTGTTCAGGCTGGCAGCACTGTGTAGGGCACATGTCTGCTGCAGGTTTAAAATAAGAACTTATTTTAAAACTGCTAGAGGATGCCGCCCTAGGGCTGCCAGGAAAACACGAACAAAGACTATGGCTGTATCCGTGTTTTCCAGGACTCTAGAGTGGCATCCAACTTCTACAGCCGAAGGGAATCTAATGAAGAGCGGCCGGGTTCAGAGAATGTTGCTGAACCTGAACAGTTTGACAGGACGGTCCACTCGGCCCTATTCCTGGACAGCAGTTAGTCAGATGTCCAATACACAGGGAGATGTGCTGCCAACAGAAGAGAATTCTTTTGACAGGTGAAAATTAAGTGATCAGCAAAGGAGCAAGCACTTGTCTGTTCATTGTCCTGATATCTGCCCGATGTGAGAGATAATTAGCCTGTGCAATCAGGTCTCCAGACTAGTCAGTCTAAAGTCCCCATTACACGGAGCGATTCAGAGGAGCAAGCGAGCGCCGACATGTCAGGTCAGCGCTCGCTTGCTCCCCATTCCCTGCTCACTGATGGTGCTATTACACACACCGACAGCAAGCGGGTAAGGGGGGGGGGGGGGGCCCTATTACACAGAGCCGTTAGTTGCCCAATTAGGGCGATAACACAACACTATTCCTGGACCGCACAGAGGCCACATCAGGAACAAGTGATGCCATGGGGGACACAGTCTAATACCAATATAAAATACAACCTTATAACAGAATAAAAGCTGTAAACAGGGCGGCCCAAGGAACACCTGGGATTACGAATACAAACCCCATGCAGAACATCACAATTCTGTCTAGCATGAAAGTATAAGGTGAGGTGCAGAGCTGCTGTTGATAGATCCACCCCCAGGCAGCCTGCAGAGCTGCTGTTGACAGATCCACCCCCAGGGCCCCTGTACACAGCTGGATGGAGAGTGCAGATCACGTGACTGGTTGCTATGGGTTACACTACTTGTTGGTCCCTGCAGGGAGCTGCTCAGCTGCTGCCCCTTCTCTCCTGGCCAGGCAGCCCCCGTGCAGCGCAGTGGCAGCTATGGGGAGGCAGCCGGCAGTACTCTGAAGCCTTTGCAGCCCTACCCGGTCCCAGTTGCCCCGGGGCAGCAATATAACCCCGCAGCACCCGGCGCTGTTACCGCTCAGCTGTATGCCGGAGATCCGTGCAGCCTGTGCCCGTACACTGGTCGCACACACCGGGACTCCTGCTCCTCAGCTGGAGGTGCTCGGTAACACAGCTAATTCTTCCTGCTCCCGGCCCGTGTGGAGAGCGGCGCTGCGGTATCTGCCTGCCGGCCGCCGGACACACGCTGCTCACGTCCCTCAGTTCGTATTCCGCGCCTCTATGTCATCACAGAAAGCAAACAGACGCAGCGCCAGACTCACCTCCACGCGTAGCAGCCATCTTGTCGCCCCGCCAATCACATCTCCTTGTCGTGACGTCACTACCCTCCGTCCTCCCCACATAGCCCGCCCACTCCAGCCAATCGCATAGCGCTAAGCTCCGGGCCGCCACACTCCACGCCCCATACGTCACCAGGGGGCGGTGCCACCAGCCGGAGCGGTTAACTTGAATGTAACCCGTTTGCCGCCAATGAAGTTTCGTCTGCTGGTGCTGTACACACGGGGCATTACTCTGTGTCACTCATGCGGCATACAGCCAACAGCGGCAGAGTATACTGGGGAGGCATTTACGGCTGCGTTTTCTGCATCCGCTTCTGTTAGCTAAATAATGGATAAGCGATATGGACCAAATGGGAATGATCGCGCCCCAAGCCGCCACGGCTCCCTTCTCCCCCACAGTGTATTCGTACAGCTCCCTAGCGGACAGTCGGCAGCTTTCACACACAGCTCTTCTTCATGTCTTTAAATCAACTGGTGTCGGGGGATTATATAGTTCTGTATATACTTCTGTTTAAAATTGTAAGCCTTCAAGCTGCTGTATGTCCTGCAGGAAGTGCTATATTCTTTACAGTCCGACGCTGTGCTCTCTGCTGCCACCTCTGTCCATGTCAGGAACTGTCCAGCTTGGTAGCAAATTCACATAGAGATCCTCCCCTGCTCTGGACAGTTCCTGTCATTGGACAGAGGTGGCAGCAGAGAGCACTGTGTCAAACTGAAAAGAATACACCACTTCATGCAGGGCATACAGCAGCTGATAAGTACTGGACAACATGAGATTTATTTACAAGTCTGTATATCTTTGTAACCAGTTGATTTTATTTTTTTTTAATTGGAAAACCCCTTATAACTTGTATCTGGCTGCAGGGGCAAGAAGTTAAGTCAGCTTTTAGTTTATTTTCCTCTCCTTCCCCTTTCTGAGAGTCACACGTTTTTATTTTTCCTATCAATGTCAAATAAAATATAAATGTCATTTCAACAGCGAACATGGCACCTGAGCCCCTCTAATGGCTATGCCAATGGAAAAACAGAAGCTTTGGGGAGGGGGGGGGGGGGGGGGGAGAATGGCTTGGGCAGTAAGGCCCACAATGTATGTCTGGCGGAAGTGCTTTTTTTGATTAATTATGTACTGTTATATTTTAGGTTACAAGAGGCAAAGTAACATGTTTCATAACAGACAGGCACAGCACAGAATGTATTATACAACCAATTACAAAGAGGAATTTTATGTATTTATTGAATACAGATGGCCAGCAATATCTGACACAGACAAGAGTGGAGCCATTGATAAAGATATCAGACCTTTTTTTCTAAATCAACAATTCACTTAACCAAAAATGCTAAACTACATGACCAACAGGCTATGATTTTATGATTTGAGGATATCCCATACAATGTATACCTGTGGTGATACCTGATACAACTGCTATTTATATCACCTTTATACAAAGGAAATCCTTAAAACTTGACCTGGGGGGGACTTGGGGACTAGAGTTGAGTAACACTGGTCTAGAAATCCTTTAAAGAGACTCTGTCCCCCCCCCCCCCCCCCCAAATCGCTTGTACCTTGGGATAGCTGCTTTTAATCCAAGATCTGTCCTGGGGTCCATTGGTGATGCAGTTATTGTCCTAAAAAACTACTTTTAAACTTGCAGCCTTGTGTCATACTGGCGTGGCCTAAATTGTCTATGCATTAGGCTGGCACAACCTCTCTGTCCCTTCTCCCCGCCCTCCTCATCATTAGGAATGCTTCAGGCAGATTGTCTCCTATTCATCAGCTGTGTCAGCCCGACACATGGGCTGGATCGTTAAGACAGCTGTGCAATGTTCACTGCAGAGGAATAGGAAACATCCTGCCAGTGGCATACCTAATGATGAAGAGGGTGGGGAGGAGGGCCGGTGCAAGGTTAGCGCACAGATACTCTAAGCCCCGGCAGTTTGACACAGGGCTGCAAGTTTAAAAGTTGTTTTTTTAGGACAATAACGGAATCACCTGCCGAACGGACCCCAGGACAGATCTTGGATTAAAAGCAGCTATCCAAAGGTACAAGTGGTTTGGGGGGGGTTTGGGGTTTGGTCGCTTTAACAAGTGTTTTCACAGAACATTAAATGGTACAATTACACGGCCCGATAACTGTAAACTGTAAATCGACGCTTGTTTGTTGCCGATGTCCTTGCAGCCCTTGCTTAAACTACATACATTATCAATCCATGGTCCAGGGCTCCTCTTGCGGTCCGCTTTTCCCCGAGTCCCACACACTGCAGCTTCAAATCGGTAGGAGGTCCCGGCCAGCGACTGGCTGAGCTGCCTGTCTGCTAAGACAGGTCGCTCTGAAGCTGCAGCGCGCGGGACCCAGGGAGAAGCAGACTGCAAGAGGAGCCCTGGATCATGGATAGGTAATGTATGCACTTTGCAAATGGTCAGCCACCAGCCGCACACAGTTATTACATGTAGCGATGCGCGGTCGGTGCCGACAATTATAGGTCCAAACCTATATCAACGATCAGCCGATGAGCTTTGTCATTGGCTGATAGTTGTGTTTATTACATGGAACGATAATTGGCCGGATAGGCCCGATTTGGCCGATTATCGTTCCGTGTAATAGGGCCCTTAGATATGGAGCTTTCAAGTCACTACTGGTAAATATCAGCACTTCCAAAAGGGACCTGAGTATATACAGTATATTGTATTAGACCCTATCTAGTGTACTCCTGTTTATAGTGTACAGAATATAACCAAAGGCTTATTTGGAGAGTATGGCTGGAGAGATTGTACTTGTTACAGGCTGAAACAGATGCATACTGCTATGCTACATAGGAAAGAAACACTATATCCAGACAGATTATGTATAATGTTAATTTGTCAGTTTGCTTTACAATGGTGGAAAGGTAAAAATAAAATAAAGCAAAATATATATACAGAGCCAAATGGAAAGTGTCCTACATAGTCATGTAGGTATAGCAAAACTAGTGCAAAAAAGTAGAGGAGCTGTTTACAAAGAGACTAGGTTGGTTACAATAAACTTAAGGCAGTGAGCTAACTGGGGGTTCTGAGCAACTCCTCAACTTGTTCAAGACTTTGGATAAAATCTTCCTTACTACAATCTTACATGTCAAATGCTCTCTACCAATTTATTGTGGAACACGTAAAATAAGATCAATCCATCATGAAATGTCATACAGAGCACAAGCTCTCCTGCAGTACACACAGGCATACGGACAAGGTCTGCTCTTTACTAACACAATGCTGTGAATACTGACAAAAAAAGATATTCTACTTTATATCCTTTTGGATGGTCCATAGTCTCTCATTAACATAAAACAGGAGTCATTGTTGATCACAGTTACCTTAGTAATGTTGTGGACAATGAATTTACAAGCAACTAGAGCGACAGAGCTCCATAAAAAGGAAATTCTGAAATTTAGACTCGTGTCTTTTCAGGTTTGGACTCTACACAACTTTGCCTCCACTTTCTTAATGTCTGATCTTGTCCCTTGTCTCATATGAAGTGCAGCTAATGATTTTTGTTCAAGAATATTAAGAGGAGTCTTCAACAGTGATCATCTCTGATCTTCCAGTGTCTTTGTCAGTGCAAGTAACATGTAACGATCCATCTCTGAGGATTAAAAGCAAAAAAAGATTGATGAAGAAAAGATGAAAAATGCATAAGATGATAGGCCAACCAAATGTGATTAGTGTGAAAACCCCACTGAAGGTCACCCGGGCTTACTAAAGGTTGACCAGCTAACTTCCAAGTTTGCCGTTTGACGTTATCTACCATTACAGGTCAATGTAATTTTTCTCTCTCTATTCCAAAGATCACTCACACAGAAGAAAAAACAAGGCCACTCCTGAAGGGCACTCTATGTTTGAATTAAAGCATTTTATTGCTGCCAGATGACAGATACTTTGGGTTACATTTCTAAAGGACCACTGTCAATATGACAAGCTTTGCCAAAAATCCAAAAGATGTGTCTTTTGTAACTCCTATTGCTACAATGGATAAAAGACAACAAAAAATATCAAACCATTTTGTGTTCTTTCAGAAACTGACCAACGTTTGTCCTCAGTTTGGGCGGAGTTTACAGCATTGAAGTGAATAGAGCCGAATTATAATACCACACACAACTGAGGGACAAGGGTGGTGCTGTTTTTGCAATAAACCAGCTGTATTACTTGGATAACCCCTTTAAACCATGTGTAGTCTTATCCTGTAGTCATACTCAGGATAACATTACAAATTTATTTTAGGATAGTTACCTTTTCATTGTAAGTACAGTCACTATGTCATGAACACCATTATCTTTCTTCTGTAGATCTTTAAGTACAATCTATGACAAAGAAAAAAAGTTGACATGTTATCTACCATGCAGTACTAGTACATGTGGTGGATATAAGTTCTGTAAGCATTGATTAAAAGGCTCAAGTTAGAAAGGTTGACTAGGGAGAGTTGAAGACGGTTGAAGCCTTTTTCTCCCCAAGGGTATGTGCGCAATACAGAATCCGTGTGGATCACCCTCTGCAGATTCCGCTGTTCACCCGAGCTCACATGCATTTCCGCCTGTGTCAGACTCCATTCTATGGCCGGCGGATTCAGCTGTCTGTCCAAAGAATGAACTGGTAATCCGCATAGAATGGAGTCTATGGCACAGGCGGAGATGCACGCGGCGGTGAGTGGGAGCAAGCTGTGGAATCCGCGGCGGGTTATCAGCGTGATTTCCGTAGTGTGCAAGGGCCCTCATGCTCACTTTTAGCGGTTCCACATCTTGTAAGCAAGTCTTCAGAGATGAAGAGTGCAGGTACAAGGACAAAACCATGCCCCTACTTGATGTCCAATAGGTGCACAATGTTGCCCCAACTGCAGTACCCACATGTACAATACTGATAGGGGAGAAGATTGAGTATTGACCAATTTCGAAATCTCATCTGCAACATGCCACCTTAAGCTGTTTAGTACCTAGAGCACAGCAAAACATCTTATGGTCAAGAGAATTCTAGTTTTCATCTTACTTGTGCAAATTTAGAGTTTTCTGCAGCACTTGATTTTTTAACACACTCATACAGTTCCAGGCAAACAGAGGTGAAGTTTCCAGGTGCTTGTAGTGAGTGCTGTCTACGGGCAGGAAGTGGTGTACCCGACGGCAGTAAAACAGAGAACTTTTCAGCTCCTGACTCATCAGCTTCCTGCAAAGACAGAAAGTAAATTGACAGTAAATACTACTGTACAGCGGTCACAGGGAATGGCCTCAATAACCCATGCCTTACCTAGCTGTACATTTTCTCAATATAACTGGTAATTATCCTTTGATAAATACACTGTCCATGCTACCCACTGTTTTTTAATGCACCCTAAAATCCATAATTTATCAGGATTCATGAATCACTTGTGGCACAGTTTCCATTACAACTAATAGATATATATTATATCCAAAATGGTCTCAGGAAGTTGAGAACCATGCTGCAGTTTGACAACGTGCACGGTTGGAAGTTAATAAAATCTAAACATATTTACATTATTTTTTTTAAACTCCCCAAACCTGGCGATCATACACAGGCCAAATCGGTCTTTGAAGCATTATCCTAATTTCCTGGAATACAAACCTTAACCAGTATGTCGCTGGCAGAGCACTCAATGCTAATGGTGTCTAATTCCATCGATGGATTTTCCTTGCCCAGCAGAATCCCAGCTTCTATAGCAGCTCCAATTGGAATCACCTCATCTGGTGGTATGCTACTGAGCAGCTCCACATCAGGAAATAAATCCCGAACTAACTGCTGCAGTTTGGGTATACGGGCTGATCCACCACATAGGACTACCTACAATACAGCAGAATATTTAGTGGTTACAACCAAGGTGGTCTCTGCATCAAAATAAACAATTCATGGAACATGCTTAGACGGAAACAATTTAGAGTGGAGTTTTATTCATCTTTGGGTAATATTTAAAGAGGTTGTCCACCCAAAACTAACTTGTCCTCTATCCACTGCAAAGAGGACGAATAATAGATTGCAGGGATCTGACCTCCATGATCCTAAGCAATCTCCAGATTGTCCGACTGCTTTGTTATGAATACAGTTGCGGGAATAACGTGTGACCCGGGCTCTATTTATTCCTAGGGAGCCACTGGAAAGAGCAGAATGCTATATGTGTCTCTCTCCGGTAGCTCCATAGAGAATAAGTGGAGCACGAGAGAGCCTATTACAGCACTCTGTTCTTTCCGGCGGCTCCATTGGAAGCCGTGGGTCATGTGCGGCACCCGCGACTGGATTCATAACCGCTAAGTTGTGGATAGGGGACAAGTCAGTTTTGGGTGGACAATCACTTTAACTGCTAATAAATTTTCTTAAATGGACTTTTTGCTGACTAAAGTCAGTGTAAGGGTGGGTTCACACTACGGAATTCTCGCAGATAAACTCTGCAGAATTCCGCAGTATGTCCGTGTGCATGGCCACACGCCTTTCCGTCGGCTCCATAGATGCCATTCTATGGGCCGGCGTATTCCGCTATCCACCGAAAGAAGTGACATGTCACTTCAATACACACAATAATTTAAACCCAATGCATCAACCAATTAGCACCCAGTGATCCATACTACTTCATGTATTCCACCCCCCCCCCCCCCCTTGGTTGAAATTGATGGACATGCCTTTTTTTTAACCATGCTAACGATATAACTATGCCTCAGTAGTACATTATGGGCCATATTTATTTAATAGTAAAGTGACCACAGCAACCAATCATGAAAACTGAGCAGTCACTGGTTGCCATATGCAGTTTATACTAGTTTCTACATTACACAATTTGATAAATTAGGACATTTAATTCTAGCACACATTCAATTCTGTCATATTTCCAGGCAATTTGAAGAAACTTTGTAATTAGGTTTATTAGGCATATAAGCCACTATCTGCTTTCAAAAAGACTTTCCCCAGGTCCCCCCTCCCTCCTCTCTCTCATCCACTGCTCATTATCAGGAAATCACGTCTTGTTTACATCAGTCAAGCCCTGTGTAACCTATGGAGGGAGGAGGGGAGGAGCAAGATTAGTCACCAGCAGAGAACAAAGGATTACACAGTGGGAGCTGTGTGAAAGCCCCTATTCAGAGGTCAGTGCTAACTTCAAAAGGAGATAGCCCAGTGATGTAGCTGTAAATTAACTCTTTGTTGTCTTGTTTTGGTGCCTCATCTCCCACAACCCCTCCCCTCTCCATAAGAGAACCATGAAGACAGGGGAGGGGGGGGGGGGAAGAGCTTCAAACTGCTTTTTCATGATAAAAATGCATTTTTGGGCTACTAAACCCAATTACAAAGTTTCTTAAAATCGCCTGTACTATTGATTTCTGCAAAAAAAAATTTAAACAGTGACACTTTAACCCTTAGACGACCCTGGACGTAGGGTTACGTCATGGAAGTCTGTCCCCAGACGACCCATGACGTAACCTTACGTCCTGGGTGTTTCTCCCGCTATGAAGCGTGCTCCGGAGCGGAGCGCGCTTCATAGCAGGTGGGGACCTCACCGGCAATGACACGCTGCAGCGATCGCGCTGCCGCGTGTCATTAACCCCTTAAACGCCGCGATCACGGCGCGACCGCGGCGTTTAAGTGTAAGTGACAGGGGGAGTCCCCTGTCACTTACCGATCGGGACCCCCGCAGTGTGACTGCGGGGGTCCCGATCGTTGAAACGGACTGCCGGAGGTCTCTCACCTGCCTCCGTGCGGTCCGATCGGCGATCTGCTACACTGAGCCTGCACAGGCAGGCTCAATGAGCAGATCGCCGATAACACTGATCAATGCTATGCCTATGGCATAGCATTCATCAGTGTAGAAATCTAAGTATTGTATGTACAAGTCCCCCAAAGGGACTTCAAAAGTGTAAAAAAAAAAAAGTTCAAAACACTAACACACTACCCCAAAGCCCCTCCCCCAATAAAAGTCTAAATCACCCCCCTTTCCCATTATATAAATAAAACATATAAAAATGAATAAATAGATAAACATATAATATACCGTAGCATGCGGAATTGTCCGATCTATTAAAATATAACAAGCGTCATTGTGACCGGTAAACGGCGTACACGAAAAGAGGGGAAAAAGTGCGCAGATTACCGATTTTATGTTACATTATATATTAAAAAAAATCAATAAAAAGTGATCAAAACGTCCGATCTTCACAAATATGGTATTAATAAAAACTAGAGATCATGGCGGAAAAAATGACACCACATACAGCCCCGTAGGTGAAAAAATAAAACCGTTATAAGCGTCACAATAAGCCCATTTTATTAATATTTAATTGGCAAAAAAAAGGATTTCATAAAAAAAATATATATAACATTAGAGAATCTGTGTAACCTGCATATGGTTGTGTTCGGACTGATCTATAGAATAATAGTGTCATGTCGCTGTTACCATATAGTGCATTACGTAGACACAGGAACCCCCCAAACATTACCATATTGCATTCTTTTTTACGATTTCACCTATTTATATCTTCATATATAATATATTTGGAATTCCATCGTACATGTTATGGTAAAATGAATGACGCCATTACACAGTACAACTATTCCTGTAAAAAACAAGCACTTACATGGCTTGTAGATAGAAAACTGAGAGTGCTGGAGCTCTTAGAAGGGGAGGAGGGAAAAACGAAAACACTAAGATCAAAATTTGCGCGGTCCACTGGGTCATTTTGGGCCTGGTCCTCAAAGGGTTAAGCAATTTTGGTCACTGGCATACACTTCTCTATGTGTATTCAAACGGTGGCAAACTTTCCTAGTTGTGACAGCCCTTCTATGTTCCTGAAACCTGTGCATCAAAGGCTGGATTTTTTTACCAATATAAAAACATGGGCATGGACACAATCACAGACTACAAATTTAGTTTTGCATGATATGAATTGGCTAACCTGTATCTGCACCCCCCCCCCCCCCCAAAAAAAAATGTGTTAGTGTTGAGGTAGAAGCACTACACAGACAGCATGTTCTTATAACAGTAAAGATGGCTTTGGTTCAGCTGACTGATAACTGTTCCGCCAAAAATGGTGAACATGAGCTCCTAGTTCTCTAACTAATACCAACTAAATGCAGACCTGATTCACATCCGTTGCTTTAACACCAACTTGTTCCAGAAGGATCTTTATTGGCTCAATGCACTGATTAAACAGAGAAGAACATATAAGATCAAAGCGAGCCCTGCAAGAGAGAAAAGAGACATAAATACGATAACCAGAGTATTAAAGAGCCCATATTCACTCTGAAAAAACACTTTTGACAAATCAAAAGTTTTAAACGGAGTCTGGGTGCTCAGATGCCAACCAATCATTAGAACAATGGGGAGAAGTGCTCAGCTAAGCACTTCTTTCCCCTTCTTGCTGCAGTCAACATAGCGCTGAACCTGTGTGTGGGCTGTATCTGGTAACACAACTCCTGCACACCACAATAGGTTACTCCTGTCAATAACTAATATAGAGAAAAAAATACAAGCCATTAAAAAAATAAAATAAATAAACCCAAAATGCCAAGAGCCCCATCCTACAGAAAAGCAAATAAAAGAAAATAAAAAACACACAAAAAAGACAGCAACTTACCTAGAAACATTGCAGTCAAAATCAATGCCATCATACAATGAATCCACAAAGCAATTGGCACTTCCCAAGGTGGACAAAGAATGCTTGGCAGCATCAGCACTATTCATTAGTTTCATCATTGCTCGAGCATTTCCTTTGATGTCCTGCTTGAATGATCTATCCAGAAAAACATTATAAAACATTGTATTTTATTCCTTTAACATTTCCACCTAAAAATTCTACTATTATCTCCTAGGACAACAGCTCCTTGCCGACAACTCTAAGTTACCTAGAGCTGGTAGCAGACTGCCAGGACCTGCATTCAGTGTAAGATGCCAAACTGTGCAAATTATATGTTCATGTACAGAGTACCCATACTTGTTATAAATTAATTCATGCAGCCAGTCTGCAATATATTTCTTTATTGACCTCTACAGTATCTGGCTATGTTCCCACTAGGTTAAAATAAGTGCAAATAATGCCCATTGTTGCAAAACAACGGCAGTTATTATTAAACCTAAACATTAATAACGGCCTTTTTTTTGCAACAATGCACTATTTGCACTTATATTTACATTGAGTGAACATAGCCTTTATCTGCACTGCATGCTGGGAATTACAGGGACTATAAGAGTATTTATTTAGTATTTAGTATTCTATTTTTTAGAATTTTGACGACATCTTCTTTTACTTTTCCATATTTCTAAATCTTGCAGTTTTCATTCTCACCACTGGGGCTAAAACTAAGCTGAGATTTCCTGTTGTGTATGTGGTGATAGAGGAGGCTGCTGTAAAGTGACCTGTAAAGCATTACAGCGACATGTGACACCAGCAGATAGAGGAGACAATAGCAGCTCCCTGTGGAATGACCTATTCAAAGGTCACAGAGCACGCTCAATAATGTTTCACATTCATTGCAAGGGGACAGTCTGTCTATTGTCATCTATGCCCATAAGTCTTGCTATAAAGCATATCACTAAATGCTGTTAGGAACAGGAAACGGATTTGAAAAAAAGAACAAGTTTTAGTATCAGACTATAATCAGTAACAGAAAATTTAGGTGACAGATTCCCTTTAGGCATGTTATCCTATTTGTAAACGTTAACAGAGCACATTGCTGTGATCATAGTGTTACCTTTATTATGTTCTTCTGATTTCCTTTATCCCTAGGCCCCCAGTAAGCCCACCTTCCTGCTCCTGTAGCAGCGCCTCCTCATGAATACTGAGATGCCCCTCTGCAGTGACGCTAACTACAGACTGCTCAGAAATCTCACACAGTACAAATCCAGGGTCGCCCATCCCAGCATAGTTACTCTAAGTTTTTACTGCGGCCTGGAGTTTACAGCACACAGCAGTAACAGATGTCAATGAAGCTGATCTTCTCTAGCTACACAAGGAAATTTTGGCTTTGTAAGGCATGTTATCATCAATAACTCTGGAAGGGCATTAGTGCAAAGGTAATCCCTAATGGTGATAAAACTGTACTCCTGATCCTATCCTGTGCCCTGACCTGTTTAACCCCTTCATGATCGAAGGTCATTGGTGCTCGGGTCAAATTGAAATTGTTCCTCTGCGTCTTCTAAGAGCCATAGCGATTTTATTTCTCCACCTACAGGGCTGGTTGGGGTGTCATTTTTTTGCACCATGATCTCTCGTTTTCATTGGTTTTATATTGGTGTAAGAGAAATAATTTGATTTTTTTTTTTAATATATACTTTAAAAATACACTTTTCATTTACAGCCAATCAGGATGTATTAGGAGGGATTTATATTAATTAATATTAACACCACTTACCTCTGAAATTCAGATGCTAGATACTGAGCTAAGGCCTCAGTAAAACATACTCCCCCAATGTTGTCATAAGTCTTTGTTGCAAGGACTTGATATATCCCGCTGTTAACTTCTATCATAGTGACTGAAAGGGATGTGCCTCCCAGTTTGTATACCAAAACATTGCTGAAAATAAAGAAATGACTGTGAAACAAAGTAATCTAGCACAAAGATTTGCCTTATACTAATTATCACCTAGTAAAAAAAACCTGAGGAGGTATATGATAACATGCATCAAGGCCTAGGTAGACCGTCTGTACAGAATTGTACAGTCTACACACATTTAAAAGGTGGCCATACCCATTAAAGAAAATTAAGTTGCTGGTTCTTGAATGAATGATCTTTTGTCCAACTACCATCCAAAAATTTAAAAAACACAGTCAACTTCTTTTAACACAATAACAGTCATTCGTTGACTAAAACAATAGTCTGTTGATAATTTTTGGCTACCAAATGATTGTTTCCACTTTCATCAACCTTTGGCCTCATTCACACGTTCCATAAATTTATCCTTAATTACGGAATCACAATTACGAACACATTGATATCTACTGGGCTATTTACACTGTCTGTAGTTTTATGTATCCGCAATGCATAGGACATGTCCTGGTATGGACCATATTTGCAGCATGGATTCACCCAGAGAAATCTATGGAAGTGTCCGTAATTTCATGGATCCATTACGAAATTGTCTGTAACATCTGCAGTAAAATATGTATCCCCTTACTTGCAGAAGTCCAAAAAAATATAAATAATGGATGCCCTATGGACAAATGTTTTGAGATATATATATTTATCCTGAAAAACTACTGAATGTGTGAATGAGGCCTTAATCTGAGGTGTTACACTGGACTTTGCTGTGGATTCACCCCTAAACAATCAAGAGATGACATCCACAATAAAAGTGAATACGTTTTCTAGGTTACGCGGCTAGAGTTTTGAAAACCCCATCCACTTGTTCTACACTGTAAATCTGTGGGTTTACAGCTAAGACACCATATGTGGGCTCTGCTTAGTATTTTAAAGAAAGTCAAGGGCCTCCTGTTGCTGGTATAGCCAAAAAGGGAAAGGACCCCAGGTACCTTTACCATTAGCTACAGCTGAAAATGGACAACAAGGAAACACTATGACAGTCTGGTCCCTATACTAACATGACTAAGTAATAATAAATGTATGCTTCCATAATACATTATATTTTATAGTGCTCTGCAGACACTGGGGAAAATTGAGTTCTACATAGGAACAAGTCAAAGAAGCTGCTACTTAAAATGTGAATAAAAAGAAGACCCTTGCAGTACCTTTTACCCATGGGTGAATCTTGTCCAATTCCATAGGCCAAAAGAGCGGCAGAGGGTTCATGAACCATACGCAATATGTTAAATCCAGCAGCAGCTGCAGCTTCCCTGGATTACAGAAAGAAGGATACATGTAGTCCACTGCTGATAACATACAACAAAATATGTCGGCTAATATTTCTGTTTATACATATAACCTCATATTAATCCTTAAAGGACAAGCATTCTAATGTGTATGTGTCATGGGGTTTCCCAATACAGACACTTAAAGCAACTCTGTACCCACAATCTGACCCCCCCCAAACCGATTGAACCTTCAGATAGCCGCTTGTACCACCTTATAGCAACTTTTAATCCAAAATCTATCCTGCGGTCCGTTCAGCAGGTGATGCAGTTATTGTGCTAAAAAACTACTTTTAAACTGGCAGCCCCATGCCCTACGGGAGTATCTGTGCCCTAACTTGCATCCCTCCGTCCCTCCTCCCGACCCTCTTCATCATTAGAAATGCCACTGGAACATTTTCTCTATGCTGACCATTTGCACAGGTGCTTAACGATCCAGCCCATGTGCCGGGCTGCCACAGGTGGGGAATAGGAGGCAATCTGCCTGGAGCATTCCTAATGATGAAGAGGGCGGAGAGGAGGGACAGAGAGGGTGTGCCAGCCTAATGCATACACACTCTAGGCCACTTCCGTAGGGCACGGGGCTGCCAATTTAAAAGTTGTTTTTTACCACAATAACTGCACCACCTGCCGAATGGACCGCAGGACAGACCTTGAATTAAAAGTAGCTATTCGAAGGTGCAAGCAGTTTGGGGGGGGGGGGGTCAGATTGTGGGGTACAGAGTCACTTTAACTATCCACAGGATTTCTTAGGGACGGTTCCAGCAATTGGCAGTCTCCATCAGTTCCATGCATGACTCAGTTCCTTATTAATGTTCTATCATACTATACAGACTATGTTTCGTACACTAATAGAAATTCTAAAAGTGTAACTTTGAATTTTTTGCTCCCAGGATGCTAATAGGCTGTCATGTAGCCACCCCTAACTCAGTGTGGTTGCTTTCTAACTGTTGGAAAGTGTGTGGCCAAGAAAGTAGTACTAAGAATATGAAGAAAAGAAAGTAATTGTGTATATAGTCGAGGACAAAAGGCAGTTCGGGTGGCACAATGAAAGTAAGAGGAACAGCTCAGAAGTACAAACTGCACCTTCAACAAATGAACTACAGAGCAGAAAAAGGGTAATGGACTATTGTGAGCCATGTGTGAAGTCTTTGATTTCTGGTGAAAGATATAGTCCACAAATCATTTTATTATACTGTGCTTACAATGGAATTGTTCTTACCCAAGAGCTTTCTTCTGATTTTCTCCAAAATCAAAGGGTACGGTGATAACTACATCAGTGACATCAGATCCCAGAGCAGACTGAGCAGTTTCTAAGTAGCAACAGACAGGTTGTCAGTGTGATGGAGATTATAAGAGGCATCAGAGTGAAAATTGTGTATGGGTACCTTTCATTTTACTGAAGACCAGTTTAGCAACATCCTCTGGACTCACAAGTTTCACAATGTCCCCATTGTCAATTTCATATCTCAGTTTTCCTCCCTTTTCAACCACCTGGAATTGTAAAATATAAAAGTACAAATAGTATTCTTTTATGGATGTTCTGTTATCAGAAGGGTGACAGGTATCTACTTACTGAACACTTGCTTTCAGAGATGTGTTTCTGGGCAATAGGGTCAGTAGAGCTGTTACGATACAAAAATGTCAGGTATATATGTGAGAAAAAGCAATTCTAGAATTTTTTTATCCCTTTTAAACTTGCAATTGTACTGTTGATATAACTAGATAAGGATTTTACACAGTGGACACTCATTGACTTTTTGACCTAGCCTTTCATTATATTGGCTAAGTGTACTTTACAATACAATTTTAAATATCTACCAAAAATAATCATTTTTATTTTATTAAAGGATAAAAATTCTTATATTTTCTAAAATAAAAATACATTAAATGACAATTACATTTTAAAATTGAAAGTTGGAAACAGATTGCTTATCTGTTATTGATCCTATCTGAGTCTGTATTATAGTCAAGAGCTGCATTCAAAATTCTGCAGACTTTAAAGTGTCACTGTCGTTATAACTTTCAAAACAGTAGAGGTGATATAAAGCAAGTTTTGCAATTGACATTCATTATTTTTTTGTTTTCAGAACACATGAAGTGTTTTCCATGATAGCAAAAAAAAATAAGAAATAATATAAATTGCAAAACTTGCTTTATATCACATCTACTGTTTATAAGTTTTAAAAAGGTATAACGACAGGTAATGAATGCTGGAAGAGGTCAGCTACATGTGTGCAGAGCTAACTCTAGTGATCTTAGGGTATGTTCACACTGAAGAAGGTGTGAACATACCCTTAATTGTAAGTAGTGTATTCTCCATGTGAGTAACATGGATTCTCTCATTACAATATCATCTGTCATTACATAATTAGGCAACAACTGACCAGTCAGTTATTGATGGGAGGAAAAAATGGGCAAGCATAAGGATCACAAGGAGCAATGCCAACAGCTTTCTCACCTCCTGCCCAGGATCTGTTTTACCTTCACCACAGTATTTGTTGCATTTCTAACTCTACTCTGTTTTGCTGCTAGGCCAACAATCTGTAAAAAATAGAAAAACCATAATCAAGTAAAATATATAAAACTATGGGAGAGAGGTATCAATCAATCTTACAGTAGTGATGTTCTTTGTTGCCCCTAGCCCTGGTAATATGAAAGCTAGGCTGAGATTCCTACAGTAAGGCTACCCTAATAAATCTCCACTAAGAATGAAATAAATCACAGGCGAAACCTTACCACTTCATTCTCCATATACCCCACAACTGCAGGGGTAACTCTGTCGCCTGCATCATTGGCCACCACATCAGCACGGCCATCCTGGAAGACAATAAAGCTATATGTCAAATATATATATTCCCAAAGCCTAAATTCTGCAGCTTGTAAATAGCCCTGGTTGCCGATTATAAGGACGTATAGTTCATTACACTGTAGTACTACATCTCCATGTGACTGATGATCGCCAGTAAGTAATATTTAATACTATAGTTTCCAAGCTATGGAAATCCATTATACCTAATGTAAAAGGTGCCAGGCTCTTGAAGACTATTCCCCATTGATTTGTAAGACACTTTCAGGACAGTTTGACAAAGTATATTGTTTCCAGTTATCAACCATCTGCTGCCAGAGAGTAGCAGACTATGATGTTCCTCATTGTGATTACTGCTCTTGGGGCCTTCATTTACATGTATGTTATTGCCTTTAGCAGAATGTTTTCCAGTATCCAATATTCTGCCTGATAGAAGATATAACATTATTTTAACACCCTGACCACAGGGCACCATCACCTGCATTTATCAAGATGCCATTAAATGGGTATTCTGATGTATACCGCAGTGGTATTTACTTGCAGGATGCAAAAGCAGGGCATACTATACTATATACAGGCTTTTAAATAATACATATCATGAAGCAGACCAAGCATACTCCTACAAATAGGACTGAATCCACTGGTGCCACAGCCCCTTTACGTATCAGTGGTGGTCTCTTCTTCTGGATCCCCACCTATGACATTGCAGGTGACCTGTCATTTAGAGACATGTCATGTCTGCTGTTGTTTTGGGCAATATGAGCCAGGCCCGGGCAAATGCAAGCTATATACCAGTGTTTCCCAGCCTGTGGGCGCCTCTCCAGCTACAGCTCCCAACAAGCACACGTTTTCTGGCCATGGTGGCAGTGGTAGTTTTGCCTCAGTCAGCTACAGGCTGGGAAGTGTTCTACACAATATTTCTTAGAGGGGAGACATGATACATACAGGGGTGAGTACCTGCTGATAGGACGAGCACTGGTGCTGCACACAATGGCTGGGAGAAGGGCTGATTCATATAAATGGCTCCTGTGTTACAGTCACCACCTCTTTATTCATACACTTGTATCCCTAGATCCGTCCTATAGTTTAGTGACCTCCCTCAGAACAATACGCTCCGTGTAGTCTCCATCACCCCCTTACCTTATACACGGCCACACAGGCACACGTGCAGCCCAAGTGTACACCGATCGCCGCCATGCCGGTGTCTGGCACTACACACAATCCCTCCCGGCCAATGCGGGCTTAGGAAGGCGAGAGGGACATTACACATCCGACCACAGAGTGTCCGGCCAGCCAATCACAGAGCGATACAGTACATGGTGGGCGCGGCCACGCCTGGTTACTACACGCTCTATCCGGCGTGACGTCATCCAGCTGAGGCCAGCGCTGGTGTCTGAACCGGAAGGGGAGCGGGTGTGTATGGCGGACAGTATGATCCGTGTAGAGCTGCCGGCAGGGAGGTGTGCGCTGACATGGCTCGCTATGGGCCTGTGCTGGGCTCTGGCGGTGAGCGCAGCCCCTCAGGCTGAGTGTGAAGGTGAGGCAGGTGTGCTGCATGGCCTGCTGACCCGTGTGCAGTGCAGCATGTGCATGGCTTACGGCCACCTACGGGGACTATACGGAACCTAACGTACGGGTGGTTGTAGGAGGTTTTACGTCCGTACTAGTATACAGAAAGCACACTGACCTTGTATACGCATGTGCTGGACAGCACCCTACTGGCACACACAGAACCCTCTGCCACATGGTGCCTTATTATACAGTGGCACTGTATAATACGTGACTGCGTTACTTTGAGGGAAAGGTGTATACGTAATCTCGCCCATCGCCTGATGGTCAACAGTTATTAAAATTAAGTTCACACCTGACTAAAAACTGCAAGCTATAAACCCACACATCTCCGCAACAGGAGGGCGCACGAAGAAACCAAATCCGCCTGTAATAAGGACTTCAAAGCCTCACTGTCATCATGAAAAGCTTTTGACGTGTCATTAAGATGATGACCAGTACGGGGCTGAACACTCATCAAAACTTTGGATGTGTCAGAGAGACAGCGATCGGTACTGGGCCAATCCAAACTTTTGACATCAGGGCAGTGATGTAGTCATCAGAGCAGTGCCTGGGGCTGCTCGCTGCCCCTCCAGGGTTAATTGACAGGTCTGATCCAATATGCACTTAGCAAGCGATCTGTTATGGTGCCTTTATACAGGGAGATTTATCTGACAGATTTTTAAAGCCAAAGCCAGGAACACACTATAAACAGAGAGCAGGTCATAAAGGAAAGACTGAGTTTTTTCCCTTTTTAAAGCTATTCCTTGCTTTGTCTTCAAAAATCTGTCAGATAAATCTGTGTAAACACACCATTTCATGGGTATTTAACCTGCTGATATGTCCTTATTGCGCACAGGGCACTGAGGATGAAGGTAAGTTTCGTACCTTAACCCATTCTGGAGACATAACTGTATGTCCATTTTTGCTGTGCTTTTCCGCTCATGGACGTACAATTATGTATGTGGATGGAAAAAGCTCAGAAGTTATGCCCATGCCATCCATGGCGGAACCTGGCTGTCAGTCATAATCGGGCAACTGCCGGGGCCCGAGCTGTGCTTGGATCCTGGCAGTTAACCCTATAGATGCTGCAATTAGTGCAATTGCAGCATCTATAGGACAGAACAGAGGAAGAATACTCCCTCTGTTCATCATCAGGACTATGCGAATCACACAGCCCTGATGGTAACTATGACTATGGCCTTTAATGTCATGGCTATTGAAGCTGTTCAAAAAAAACTGAGTCTTATCAGCTATGCCTATGGATCAGCACTGTGATGTATTGTCATCAGACAGGGAAGTCCCCAAGGTGGGGACAGTAAAATAAGGTAAAAAAATAAAGTGAAATACACATGTAATCACCATAGCTCCCAATGCAAATAAATGTAGGAAAAAAAGTACACATAATTTGTATTGATGTGTGTGTAACGAAGTTGGCAATAAAATGATCACATAAGTAAACCCACATTGTGACTACAGAAAATTCAAAGTAAAAATGGATAGATGAAAAAGATGAAGTCCACTTACCCTCCCAGCTCAGCACTTGGGCCTGCATCACTCCGACTCCCCCAATCTCCTGCTGTTTCCTGGTCTGTGAGGTGGCTTGGGACATGACTTTTCAAGTCCGCTCAGCCATTCAGCAGCAGAGGATGGACAGTTATCGCCACAGAATGACTGAGCAGGCTTGAAATGTTATTTCCCAAGACCCTTCACAGACCAGGAAACAGTGGGAGACTGTGGGGTCAGAGCGGCGTGATAAGCACCATGACATCACTCTAGATAGCTGCGCCAGAAAATTACCATTAAGCCCTTGGGTTTGTTTGAAGTTGAACCCATTTGATTACTGGCGGCTGAAGGACTTGGATGCAGTTCGAAGGCCAGGCAGCCTTAGGGGGCATTCACACGCTCTATTAATTATGGATACTATAGAGCACAAAGCTGCGGGCCAGCATCAGGAACTCCCGGCATCATATATTTCATTGATGCCGGGAGCCTCAAATCACTTGAAATCTTCCCGACACTGTATTGACATAGTAAAGTAGCGGAAAGATTTGAACAGGTTTGGAGCTCCCGACATAATGGTACATGCCGGCCAGCAGCTTCACGGACAGAACATAGGACCAATATATTTCAATGGCCCTGCTTACACATCTGTACGTGTGTACGGGGCCGCAATACGTGCCACAAAATCACAGGTCCTTGAGCAGACCTGAATATCTTCTATGCAGTGGTGGTGAATTGCGGACCACTACTGGTGCACATTGGTAGTGCAGTCCACAGGTGTGTTTCCTAAATCACGGGCTGTACAATGGTGTAATTAAGGCCTTTGGGTCCATTTACACAGAAAGATTATCTGCCAAAGATTTGAAGCCAAAGCCAGTAACGGACTATAAACAAAGATCAGGTCATAAAGGAAAGCCTGAGAGTTCTCCTCTTTTCGAATCCATTCCTGGCTTTGGCATCAAATCTTTGGCAGATAATCTGTCAGATAATCTTTCTGTGTAAATGGACCCTTAGGGCTGCATGCAGCCTCTTTAGCCACTGTTAACATAATGCAGAGCGTTCAGGTTCAGAACCCAAGCGTGGTCGAGGTTTGCTCACCACTACTCATTGTGCAAAAAAAAAAAAAAAAGGTAATCTTTGGTCAAAGAAAAAAATAAAATAAAGTGTGAAACCAACAAAAAAGTGCTAAAAAGCCCTTAAACACCTCCATTGGTGGAAAATAATTGTTATTGAGGTCAGAACATAGCAGTACACAGATTTTTTTATTTTTTTTTTAAGCTTTCACTTTTTATTTATAATAAGATAAAACAAAAATTACTTAAGTTTGGTATTGCTGTGTCCGTACTGACATGTAGAATACATTTAGAATGTCAGTTTTGTCAGCTTAGAAAAAAATACAAATTGGCATAATTGCATTTTTTGTTAGATAATTAAAATTAGTGTGTGTGGGGAGGGGGGGGAGTCAGGAAGGGGTTAAGAACCACTTTTCCAATTTGAGGACCTATGGGAACTGGCTTAACCATGAAGGCACAGTCCTGCAAATAGCTGCATAGACTAACATTAGCTTCCTGGTAGGATTTGCTAAATATGGCCATGTGTTCTCCTGGTACCTCTGCAAGACTATAAATGCAGTGCAGATTCCCTTGCTCAGTGCCTCCTTGAAACCAGATGTAAACATATATGTATATAGATTTTTCTTTCCACACACAATAGGGAAGATTGAATTATATGTATTAATTGTTTGTGTTCATCCTTTATTACTTGACAACTATTAATAAGGTTTTCTCACTATAGTAGTTGATGGCGTATCAGTATCCTACTGTCTTCATATGCTGATATACAGCTGGAGAACAGCAGGTTTCCCATCCCTGCTGGAAAGGATCTGTTACATTTCTCGCTTCCATTACTTTAATAAACAAACTGAGTACAATGATCATACTATCAAATAGTTTACAATGTGTGTGGTTTTTTATATGACGCATATTCATAAATAAAGTATGCATACGGTATTAATGTTGCATTTATTTTTCATTTTGATAACAAATTTGTAGCTTCTCTTTTGACAACCTTCATCTATTATCCAGCAGAGAGCTGCTACAAAAAAAACGACACACTTGTTCAGATGAACCTGGCACATCTATGTTTCACATTAAGGGCACGTTCACACAGAGCAAAGGTGGTGGAATTGCGTCTGTGCTGGAGGCTCTGCTTGAAATTCCGCCAATTTTTATCAGTGTGAACGGGCTCTTATGGCAAGTAGGGGCTATGTATTAAAATTTGTACATAGTAAGAATTCAGTAGCTGAATTTGGCAGCAAATGGAGTGTCTGCTTTAATTTTTTTAACCCTAGTATGCATTGCATTAGATATCTACACATTTACATAACCCGGGCCTTTCAGGCTCATGTTCCTCATATGCAGGAATTTAAAAAAAAAATTACTTTTTTTTCAAAATTGTAAGTAAGATAATAAAAACACAAAATTGTTATTATAATTGTTTGCAGAAAACACCAAAAAAGTAATTACAAGGGCCCAATAGGCCGGTGTTATGGTCCTCAAATCTATTCACTGACATTGTTGCTTTGTGGTATGGATCAGAATGTGGGTCCAGAAACAATTATTTTTGAGACCCATCCAGAAGTGTAAGTCAATATTAGCATAAAGCTTCTCTTTTGAGATATTTATCCATGTTTTGTTTTTTCCTAAGCAATGCGTCATCCTTCTAAGTTTATACTTAAAGTGTCACTGTCGTGAAATTTTTTTTTGCAGAAATCAATAGCCCAGGCGATTTTAAGAAACTTTGTAATTGGGTTTATTATCCGAAAAATGCATTTTTATCATGAAAAAGCAGTTTGAAGCTCTCCCCCCTGTCTTCATTGTTCTCCTATGGAGAGAGCTAAAGAAAAGACCAAAACAGGACAACAAAGAGTTAATCTACAAATCCCTCACCCGTTATCTGTTCTGACCATCACCAGTGACCTGTCTGAGCTCAGATTACAGCTGTCACCCAGCTCCGTGCCTGTAATCCTCTGTTATCTGCTTTCTGCTGCCGGCTAACTCCCTCCTTCCTCCTCCCCCCTCCCCTCTCCCTAGAACAGACAGGGGACGTCTCCTGCAACAAGTCACAATTTTCAGATTTTTCAGAGTGGATGAAAAAGAGGAAGGAGGGGGGGACCTGGGAAAAGGCTTTTTACATGCAGATAATGGCAGATTTGGCTAATAAACCCAATTACAAAGTTTCTTAAAATCGCCTGGACTATTGATTTCTGCAAAAAAAAAAAATACGACAGTGACTCTTTAAAACCACCTCATCTGCAATGTCATTAGAAAAAAAAGTACAGAAAGCATCTTTAACCCTTTAAGGACATGGCCCATTTTCGTTTTTACGTTTTCGGTTTTTCCTCCTTGTGTTTAAAAGGTCATAGCACTTGCATTTTTCCACCTAGAAACCCACATGAGCCCTTATTTTTTGCGTCACTAATTGTACTTTGCAATTACAGGCTGAATTTTTGCATAAAGTACACTGCGAAACCAGAAAAAAATTCAAAGTGTGGTGAAATTGAAAAAAAAAAGCGCATTTCTTTTATTTGGGGGAAATGTGTTTTTACGCCATTCGCCCTGGGGTAAAACTGACTTGTTATGCATGTTCCTCAAGTCGTTACGATTAAAACGATATATAACATGTATAACTTATATTGTATCTGATGGCCTGTAAAAAATTCAAACCGTTGTTAACCAATATACGTTCCTTAAAATCGCTCCATTCCCAGGCTTATAGCGCTTTTATCCTTTGGTCTATGGGGCTGTGCGAGGTGTCATTTTTTGCGCCATGATTTGATCTTTCTATCGGTACCTTGATTGCCCATATACGTCTTTTTGATCGCTTTTTATTACATTTTTTCTGGATTTGATGCGACCAAAAATGCGCAATTTTGCACTTTGGGATTTTTTTGCGCTGACGCCGTTTACCGTACGAGATCAGGAATGTGATTAATTAATAGTTTGGGCGATTACGCACGCGGCGATACCAAACATGTTTATTTATTTATTTATTTGTTTACTTTTATTTAAAACCTGGGAAAAGGGGGGTGATTCAGACTTTTATTAGGGGAGGGGGCTTTTTACTATTAACAACACTTTATTTTATTTTTTTACACATATACTAGAAGCCCCCCTGGGGGACTTCTAGTATATACACTTGGATCTCTCATTGAGATCTCTGCAGCATAGATATGCTGCAGAGATCCATGAGATCGGCACTCGTTTGCTTTCGGCTGCTGCAGCCGAAAACGAACAATTGCCGAGCCGAGGACGGCGCCATCTTGGACGAGTCCCCGGCCGGCATCAGTAACGGAGATCGCTCCTCCGGGACAAGGTCCCGGAGGAGCGATCTCCCCCACTAGACACCAGGGAAACGTTGCCTCCGGTAATCGGAGGCAGCTGTCAACTTTGACAGCTGCCTCCGATTAGCTAATTAGCGGGCACGGCGATCAGACCGTGCCCGCTAATAGCAGCGGTCCCGGGCTACTCGCGGCACCCGGGATCGCGGCACTTCAAAGCGGGGCCGCCGCGCGGCCCCGCTTTGAAGTGCAAGTGCGGACATATGACGTACCGGTACGTCATATGTCCTTAAGAGGTTAAAGGACCAGCACTGAGGACTTCCTATGGCTCCTTGAGCTTTAAAGAGATTATTAGAGATGAGCGAACCTCAAGCATGCTCGAGTCGATCCGAACGCGAACGTTCAGCATTCGATTAGCGGTGGCTGCTCAAGTTGGATAAAGCCCTAAGGCTATGTGGAAATCATGGATATAGTCATTGGCTGTATCCATGTTTTCCAGACAACCTTAGAGCTTTATCCAACTTCAGCAGCCACCGCTAATCAAATGCCAAACGTTCGCGTTCGGATGGACCCGAACCCGGTTCGCTCATCTCTACTTATTATGTAGTAGGGTACTGTCCCAAAATACATTTGTTTTGGGTTGTCCACTCTTTCCTAGTGTGTGTTTGTCCTTCCCCTCCTTCTCAGGCACAGCCGCGCGCCTTTCCGCCGGCTCCATAGGCACCATTCTATGGGCCGGCGTATTCCGCTATCCGCCGAATGAAGTGACATGTCCCTTCTTTCAGCGGATAGCGGTATACTCCGGCCCATAGAATGGTGTCTATGGAGTCGGCAGAAAGGCGCGCGGACAGCCAACGGAATTCCACGGATATTATCCGCGAGAATTCCGTAGTGTGAACCTACCCTTACAGAGAAGCAAAGTGAAGACGGGTTTGCTGCGTCCATTATAACCTATGGGGGGGTGGGACCGAGGGGGCTGAGTGAGCAAGAAGAGAAGAGAAACAGCCCTGCTGAATCAGAGGAGATTTAACATGAATTTTAATCTTTGCAATTCATGGCTGGGTTCACACTACGTATATTTCAGTCAGTATTGTGGCCCTCATATTGCAACCAAAACCAGGAGTGGATTAAAAACACAGAAAGGATCTGTTCACACAATGATGAAATTGAGTGGATGGCCGCCATTTAATGGCAAATATTTGCTGTAATTTTAAACCAACGGCTGTTATATTGAAATAATGGCAGTTATTTACTGTTATATGGCGGCCATCCACTCAATTTCACCATTGTGTGAACAGAGCCTTTCTGTGTTTTTAATCCACTCCTGGTTTTGGTTGCAATATGAGGACCACAATACTGACTGAAATATACGTAGTGTGAACCCAGCCTTCAAAGGCGTAAAATCTGCATATAATACCTGTGATACTGCTGAAGAGTTCACATTATCTCTAATTTTCTGCTGTGTGGAAACAAAACCAGTTATTCTTTCTCCCCACCCCCAATGCTCTTCCTTGGTAGACTAAATATCTTAGCACATAGTTTCAGCATAAATTGATTCCCAAACATTTTCTCTTGCCAAACAATTTTAGGTCTTCTCTATTCTCTATTCTAGCTGCCAGTGTACTTTATATTTGTGCCTACTAAGATCCTGGTTAGTTGACTGGTATTTACATGTTGTGGGTCCATTAAACTAGGCAAACATTTCTACCTACTGTGGCATGTACCTCCTGGACTGTGGGCAAGAAACTCTTCCAGCATTTTATGGTCTTAGGAAAGGTGTGCTCATAGTTTACAAGGTCTGCCATTCTGCATGTTCTTTATACCCCCTAATTGTAACCCACTGTGATAAAATATCAATACTATACACAATACTATTTACAATAATTAATTTTCCACGGCCTGCTTTTAGTGAATATTAAAAGCACTGTAAAATATTACTAGACATTTAAATGATTTTTTTACATGTTGCACAGTCATGTCAGAAGTTTTGATCGGTTGGGATCTCATTGCCGAGATCTCCAATCCATAGCCAGGTTTGTATGCAGTCGAAATGATTGCTGTAGTCTTTAAAGGCACAAAAAGGTGAGTGCAGCTTTTTACTAGTGATGAGCGAACAGCCTGATGTTCGGTTCGGATCCTGAAGATGAACATAAAAATAATTATTGTGATCGGTTCGTGTGGTGAGGTGAGGGGTGAGGTAGATGCACCGGCACATCTCTCCCTCCCCGTCGGTGCCCTGCAAATGTACTGATTGAATACATATATGGAATACTTTGGGGAGCAAGGACACTTGCTCCCCAAAGTATTCCATAAATCTATTCATTCAATAAAGCACACTGTACATAACATTACATTAGTTAACAAAGACACCCATAGACGCAACAAAGTCCCATAGACTTCTACATATAGAGCGCCCCCTGCTGGACACTCCATATGAATTACACCTTTCGTCATGACATCACTGGATCTGAGAGAATTCTAACACTCCATGACCTACTAAATTAAGGGAAATAGCCCTATATGTGCATTTCCCATAATTAATGTACATTAGAAATTTGTATAACTTTGCATAAGTAATAACATATCAAAAAATTATTTGGGCCAGACTTCTCCTTTAACAGCTTGTTGTCTAAGCTATCAAACACCACTCTGCAATCATATAGACCACTGCTTTTAGAGTAGAGTGGTGGTAGGTAATCTAGACAATGAACTGGCAACAATGGAAATGAAAGAGGACGGATATCAGGAGAAGGAGGCAAGTTTGCTAAATGAATGCAAAAGTATTCAAGGCACTACAAGGTTAGCCGGGCGCTGCAGACAGGGCCCGTGTCATGAGCACTCTCCACTTCCCCCTAACGGCGGCAGAACAAGCTGTACTTTCTATCAGTAGCTTGCTTACTCATATGCAACTTTTTGATCATTTTTTATTAAAATGTTTTAAAATTTTTAAATGACCAAAAATCTGCAATTTTGCATCTTGGTGGCTTTTTGCACTTATGCCGTTTACCGTGTGAGATCAGGAATGTGATAATTGAATAGTTTGTACGCTTCCACTTGCGGCAATAGCATATATGTCTATTTTTTTATTTTTATTTAAAAAATTTGGAAAGGGGAGTGATTTAAACTTTTATTAAAGGATTGGATTTAGTTATAAAAAAAACCCCTTTTTTTACACTGTAATTTGTAGCCCTCCTAGAGGACTCATATGAGCAATGCACTGATTGCTCATAGAGATCAACGCAGTAAATATGTCAGGGTCGGGAAGGAGGCAATCCCACCACTAGACCACTACAGATCTTTTTTTAACAGTATTTAAATGCAGTTGTCAGTTTTGATAGCAGCATTTAAATGGGTAATTAGCTGTTGCTAATAGCAGCCAGGAGAGGTTACGGTACTGAGTGGGGTCATGGTGTGACCCCTCTCTATACCCCCTTAAGGACTGTATGATGTACCGGTACAATTATTTAACATAACACATTGTTCCCTCAATTCCCTCTGTGACATGGCTACATTGATTCTAATGGAGCCACATCACAGAAGGGAGGGAATATCGTCAAACTGGGGGCAGTGTACCCACCCTCAGTGCATAGAACCGGGTCTGTGCGCAGCAAAGGAATAGTGCTGAGTGTGGGAACCAAGCAGCATTTCTTTAAAGCAATGTGACTGATGGTACATTCGTTTTAAACTTAAAGTGACTGTACCACCAGGCCCAGGCAGAAGCACTGGAGGCGGGTCGACCCACCCTTAGTGGGAAGAAACCCCAGCTCCTCCATGACGTGACTCCATTAGAATCAATGGAACCTATCATAGAGGGGCTAGGGTTTCCTCCCACTAAGGGTAGGTCGGCCCGCCTCCAGTGCTTCTGCCTGGTTCTGGTGGTACAGTTACTTTAATACACTAGTGCTACATGGGTTAAATTAAATGCTAGAAATGGTGTAGTTTTAAGTGCAGGATACTATAAATAGGGTTCTCATTGCCATCCGATATAGGGTTAACCTCTGAGGAGGATGTGAGAAAGGGAGAGGAGTTTTGGAAGTAGAACATTTTAAACGTGTTTGGTAGTCATTGTATTGTGTATCCCAGAAGAAGGGGCAATGTGGCCTGAATACATGTTGGATATGTGAATAAATTATTGTTTCATTCATCAAGTGAGGGTCCAGTATACTTACCCAATACATGAAGTTTCGGGCCACTGCTCGCTCTGAACCTGCGTGCATGTCTGAGTGGCACGGCTCACTGTTCCACTTTTTTTCCCTTTTTTCAATTATTGTACCTAATCATTCATTTATGAATTTTACATTGATAATTTTTAATTTATCCTAGGGTAAGTTTAAACTTAAAGGGGTATTGCGCTTAAATTGAACTTTTAATATGTTGCTGCCCTTGGTGAGATCGTACCTTTCCACACTCCCCCTGGTGTTTTCCAACATCATCTTCAGCTTCCAGCTGAGAGATACCACCTCCACTTCTGAGACGGACTCATCTGGCAATGACAGCCCGGTCAGCCAATCATTGACCAAGAGGAGACAGTGCAGCGGACAGTGGTTGGCTGAGCGGGCTGTCACTGCTGAGACCATCTCAAAAGTGGAGGCGGGATCACTCAGCTAGGACCCGAAGATGTCATACAAGGACAGAGGAGGAGCAAGAAAAGGTAAGAATTGGCTATTGTTTATGTTCTTAATGCCTGCAACATATTAAGTTAATTTTGAGCAGAATACCTCTATAATACCAGACATTTTTTGCGGTACATGTCAGCAGTTATGAGAGAGGGATGCCAACATATGCCACAGCTTTTCTCCACCAGACCCATTCATTTCTATGTGTTTAAGTATAAAAGTATTGCTGCGTTAACACAGAACGATTATTGTGCGAATTTGCACGATAACGTTCGAATTCGAACAATAATCGTACGTGTAAATGCAACGAACGACGAACGAGAAATCGTTCATTTTGATCTTTGAACATGTTACGATCGGGCGAATTATCGTTACGTGTAAATGCAGCATAAGTTGGACACATTTGTGCATGTGTACAGTTTTCCTGGCATACCAATTAAATGTAATGACTAATAGTGTCCCCCAGATGGCGCTGCTGCATTAAATCATGGCTTGAACTCAAAATAATGTAAACTGTGGTAAACGCTGTGCGTGAATGCGGTGTGTTAATTCTTTATTGTGAAATTTTATTTTTGATCACTTATTTCATGACAAACACCAATTATTTATTTAGAATAGCTTTTAATGCTGTTGAACTATACAATGTGAGAAATGAAACGGTTAATTTATATCTTAAGGCTCATTTTCATAAAAAAGACAATGATGGTAAATGTATTTATACAGCTTATTAGTATTTATACAGCTTATTTCAAATGAGCAGCAGAACAAGCAAGAAGTGTCAATGCAGATTAAAGACTAGTGTACAGCTGTGCACTATAATACAGGCTGTCAAACTGACTATATATCTTAGATCATTTTTCCATGTATGTGTTCGGGTTGTGTTCAAAACCTGGTGGAAACCACGCCTGCAATTCTTCCTCAATAGCCGTGCAATGTTGTACTATCACATTCGCAGATATGTTGCATTTCTTGGTTTACATATTTAGACGCTCATTGATTATAAAGATTTTATTGCAGGTGTTTTTCTTGTCACAAACCTGGCAATGTTGATCATATGGCAAAGCCCAGACATTCAGCCTTAGGGTGCTCTTATGGTGCGTTTACACAGACAGATTTATCTGACTCAAAGCCAGGAATGGAGTTGAGAAGAGGAGAAGTCTCAGTCTTTCCTTCATGACCTGTTCTGTTTATAGTCTGTCCCTGGTTTTGGCTTTAATATTCTGTCAAATTAATTAATTAAACACACCAAGGCGGTAAGGGTATGCAGCTGCCGTATGTATTGGGCCAGTTTCACTCACTATTTAACTCGGCCACTGCTGGACCAACAAGTGAATACATTACCTGCCCGCACTTCATCTTGCTTCTTTTGCGCACGAGTCACTGCCGCTCCGCTCAGCCAATCAGTGGATGTGGCAGAACAGGGCACTGATTGGCTGAGCTGGACATCAGTGACCTGGGAGCCACAAAAGCAAGTTGGAGCGCGGCCAGGTAATGTATTCATTTGCTAGCCCAGCAGATACTCAGTTAAGTTGGCCATGGCTACATTTTCGTAGCAGAATGAAAATCCACTGTGAGAATGTAGAGCCATAGGTCATAACAGTACGAAGTTTCGCAGCAGATTTGGCTTCGGAAGTGTGTAATTGCAGTGTGAAATCTGCCGCGATATGGTATGTGTGAAACTGGCCTTAATCATTGCAGACGGGCCCTGGAGTTGCCGCTTTTAGCAACGTGAAGCTCAGATGCCAGCCACAATTATTGGAAAATCTCAAATACTAGTGGCTTATAGGACAACTTTGGAGCTAGCTTAAAAAAAAAACACACTGACTAACATTTTACACTCATAAAAGCTCCGAGTCGATCACCGTTCGAAATTCCTGCTGGCCGCGGTCCTCATCAGCTATTCGGCATCAGCGTCTTTGGTTCTTCCTCACTTTTGGGTTCCAGTGTAATAAATTTAGGGCTGAACAAGCTGGAAGCCATGTGATGCGCTCCAGCCAATGAAAAGGCTGCCCATGCGCATGCGCACCAGTAGCCTTTTCTCTCCCATTCATTACAGAGGAAGAAGCTGAAGAAGAGGAAGACAAAGCCAGCCCCCTGCTCATGACAAGATCAACACAAAATGGCGCCTGGATAGCTTTCTTTCAGCTCCGTTGGAAGGGGTAAGAGGTGGAGCAGGTCCAGACAGCGGATTAACACATTTTCACATTACAAAGTTATATAACGTTAATGTAACAGGTGTTAATTAAGGGGGGGCGCAAAAGTTGTCAAGGGCTGGAGTTCCCTCAGGTGTTGGTCAAATGTTTGTTATATACATGCAAACCATTGACCACATTTAATTGTCCGAGACGTTTATACACTAAAATTCTACTCAATATTTGTTACCTCATTTATGTAGTTTTTAGAAATATTTATGTCACACACATGCCACAGTAAAGGACCACCTTGTGGATTTTGGGGCCATGCTTTTATCATAATGCGCTGTTTTGGGTTTGCAGCGAAGCAGAGATGCCAAAATATAAAAACTACCCGTCAGAAGACCCCATTTTGGAAACTATACCTCACAAGGAATTCATTTATTGTATAGTAAGCATTTAGACCTTACAAGTGTTTGAGGAAAGTTTAACATTAAAGGGGTATTCTGGGAAAAATGTTCTTTTCCCCCTATTCACAGGATAGGGGGAAAGTAGGAGATTGTGGGGGTCCGACCCCTGGACCTGCCGGCTCTGTTATCAATAGAGCCCCGGGTCGGCATGTGACCCGCGATCTATTCATTCCTATGGAGCGGCGGAAAGAGGCAAGTAGAGCGCATCATCTCCTCTCATTTGCACATTGAACGTGCAGACGAGCGGGTGGCGATTTCTCTGCAGTGGGACTGGTATCGGGAGCAGGACCAGCTGGAAGTATCAGGGGTTCTATTGGGGGGCCGGGTGGGTTCTGCCCCGGGTACCAGGGTGACAGGATCCATTTAATCTGTTGATTGCACACTGATGACTTTATGGTAGTAAATGCTTTTTTTTAAAGCCCAGACAACCCCTTCAAATGATTGTAACAATAGGTTTAGATAGTGGTTGTGTTATGGTTTGTACTTTTTGCATGCCTTTATTTATTATTGTTCAGTGCTATAATATTACTTATATTACAGGCCAGACAAGTATTTGACGCCATTGCAAAGTTGTACCTTACAGTTGTCAACCATAAGTGCGGTGACTGCAAAAAGCCTAGGGCAGTTGTCAGTTTTGCTTTTGGTAAATAATAGAGAAATCAATAATATATGAAGACCAAGAGAGAAAAAATCATTATAATCAATATACTTTGTTAACATGAATCTATTTCTTTCATTTCTGTCACTAGTCTGTAAGGAATATCTGCACAGATTTTACCAATCTTTACTAGAAAGGAATATTGACTTTACCCCAGCTGCCATAGAGAGAGAATTACTCAACACATGCAGAGATGCTACAGGAAAGGAAAACCGCCTGGTAAGAATCAACATGTTTGTATTTGAACATATCTAGCAGAGAGGCTATAGTTCAAAGAGTGCTTGGCCCAGTGACAAAACACATTGATCAATGGAATATGCAAACTGCTGCTTTACAGTGCTACTTTATATTGACAGAAAGAAATATATTTTTCATATTTGGTCAAATATCATCAGTACTTGCTATGACGTTAACTATTATGGCATCTATAATATTAGTGGATTATATGTTCCACTAAATGTATGTAATAGACGTTCCAAATTCTAGAAACTGTGGGCATGGGTGTATTAGCAGTGCACCACCTTCATTTACATGATTATCAATCTAAAGTGCATGTCACAGAAAGAACTGGCAAGACTTTTATTTATTCCCCATGCTGTCTTTGTAAGTGTTATTATTTAGGAGCCACAAGTGACGCGGCTACAAAAATTCTGAGTGAGGTTACCCGTCCTATGAGTGCGCATGTTCCAGCATCCAAAATCTGTGAAAAGCTAAAGAAGATTGACCTTCAGATTTGTGAGCTGAAGTATGGTATGTATCATGTGAGTTACTGAAGTATTACTTATACACCTCTATAGGCTTTGTTCACACAATATCTTGTTTAGGTGAAAAAACTTCCATTTTTTTAGATACATCATTTGCAGCTGGTATTATAAAATAATGGCCATTATTTGTCCTAAAAAGATATTGTGGGAACATAGCCCAAAATAGTATATTGAAAATGATTGGGAAATGACAGTGGAGAATACTTACAGAATTTTGTAGGACTATTATTCATTAACAATATTTGGCCTGTATAAAAGGCCTTTACAGCGACATATGACATCAGTAGATAAATAAGACAATAGCAGCTACCTATAGAATGAACTCGACTGCCCCCTAACCGTGTGCAAAAAACAAACAAAACTTAGAAACAGATTTGATTTAGTATTTGGCTTTAATCAGTAAAAGAAAATCTAGGCAATACATTCTCTTTAGGAATTAGTTTAGACTTGGTATACCGGTAGACACATTTTTTTTGTTTGTTAATACATTGCTTTAATAAAGTAATATCAATTTTTACTATATCTACTTTAAAATAAATATATACTTTCTTTTATATATTAACTTTGTTGAACAGCAGCAGTGAGGGGCGATATGGTCCCCTCTGCTGCCACCAACATTTGTGTTGGGAACTGCAAGGCCCCATCTGCTACCGCGATGTAGAGCACTACTTAAAATATACAGTACCTGGAGGGATGGGGTGGCTGCCCATTACTAATGTTGTGCACAGCAACATCTGCACAGTTGTGTTAGCTTTTACCACTCGCTGGTAAAAGTCTGCAGATTCTGTCAGGCACAGTGCCAGTGACGGGCAACCTTTCCATGGGTACTGAATATAGACACAAGGGGGAATAGGGGATTACTGCTGTATATCAAGAGGGCTCTGCTGTGATGAGAGCAGAGGTCTGGAAACTGTAGTTCCCAACATTGGTGGCAGCAGAAGGCCCCATGCCTCTCCCTAACTGCTGCTACTCAACTGAAGTGGATATATAAAGAAAAAAGTTAAAATTTATTTTAATTAAGTTATATTACAAAGTAAGTCTCCAGAGTACCCCATTTATGTATGGTATGCATATGAGAGTGTGACCAATAGCAGTAAAAGACTTGAATAATTTGTGGGTGTGCAACCTAAAATTTGTGTGAGAGAAATTAACTAGCTAGTGTTTGCTTTACAAATACAGTATTTTCCTGCGTACAAGACTACTTTTTAACCCAGGAAAATGTTCTCAGCTAAAAAATGTCCGCATCCCCACTGTATGCGGCGACCATATGAAGGGCAGAGCAAGCTGCAGAGGTCCGGGGTATGGAAAAAAGAGATACGGCAGAGTGGGGCTGGGCCCAGAAAAACGTACCCTCTTTCACCCTTCTGGCCTTCCCTTATATCTTACCGGTATTACTGTACCTCCTTCTCTGCCTCTTAAATCTCACTGCTGTCTGATGTTTTTTTTTGTTACTAATTTTTATTTGTTGTGTGTTAGAAGAGGGGTAGTCTTATACAGTGAGTATATCCCAAACTCTATATTTTAACCGAAAAAGTTGGGGGTCCCCTTATATGCCCAGTCGTCTTATACGCCGGAAAAAACGTTTTTTAACGGGTTTTAATTTGCATGTACAATCATATATTTACATATATAGCATGACCTCTAAATATGTTTACCTACAATTTTATATTATGTTGCACAGAGAAGCAGCTAGATTTAAACTCTGTGGACCTGGCAAAGCTGAAGGTGGTAGACCTGAAGAAGATACTAGACCGATGGGGAGAAGACTGTATAGCCTGCATAGAGAAAACTGACTATATACAGCTCATAAAGGAACTGATTCCAAAGTATACAGTGAAAAGCCAAAAGGCCGATCTCTGAAACCTACATTACATAGGTAATATGACAATAAAAAATTAAATATGGACTGGTTAATGTTTCTATACTTAAATTAAATTGATTAGCAAAATTCAGAGAAAAAAAAAAAAAATATTAGAGAAATAATGTCCCACACAAAAAATACTAAATTACAAGAAAGGAACAGCATTCTAATGGATAAAAGATCATTTTTATTGAACAAAGTCAGCAATTAAGGGCAAAAAAACACACAAAAATGTTCTTCTGGAAGAAGATGCATGTGGCAGTGAAACGTACTTGCATCTCTTCATTAAAAGAAAATCTGTGTGGTGAAAAATTGAAATATCTAGAGAACCTGCTGTGGCCTGGGGAAAGAGAGAAAAGGCACACTATAAGCCATGAATTAATCCCCCCTCCTGCCCCCATGCTAAATGGGTTGCCATCTTGACAAAGGTTTTGTGGCCAAAAATGTACACTATATCTATCTGGTGTGGCTACCTACTCCAGCCCCCAATTTTTTTTCCTACTGGCGTGCTGTGTTTTTGTTTTTGTTTTTTTTGGCTACTAGGTAGAGAGGGAAAGCCTGGGCTTGTCCATCATGAGAGAGTGTCAGTGTGCTTGAAGCCAGAGCAACTTATTCATCTTTAAAGAAATGAATTTGTTCATTTTTATAGAGTGCAGCGAGAAGGACACTTGACTAAACCACTCCACAAAGTTTATGTGTTAAGTCCTAGCACAACCATATCTTCACCTTAAAGTGGGATTCATATCTCAACTAACATAGTTGTAGGATTCGTCAAGCTAAATATTTTTACACATGCATTCATTTATTAAACTTGCCTTTTTTTCCTGATATGTCCACTCTTTCCTTATTATTCATGACAGCTTGCTGTCTAGGTTACCAACCACAACTCTACCCTAAAATCAGTAATAGTGATAATTAGCATTATTTATTTCTGAGATCTATGCCTTCTTTGCACACAACAGAAATTCACATGATCTAAGGGTGCCTTCACATGTTCCGGATTTGCAGCAGATTTCACGCTCACATGCAGCCGCTGGGCAGAGCAGGTAATGTATACTGCGGGCTGCGGGGGGTTAAAGGGGCCAGGTTACATACTTGCTGCATAATGAAAATTCCGCTATGGGTATGTAACCCCTTTGAACTTCACACTACCAGGATTTGCAGCGTGAAATCCGCAAAAAATTTGGTACGTGTAAAGGCACCCTAAGGGTGCCTTCACATGTACGGGATCTGTAGCAGATTTGATGGTGCAGATTCAAAGCAAATCAATTCTGGGTCATCAGATTTGATTTGATGCTGTGTTCAGTTATTTAAATGAAATCTGCTGCAGAAAATCAGCTGCAGATCCTGTAGGTGTGAACGCACCATAAGGGTACGTTCACACTTACCGGATCCGCAGCTGATTTTCTGCTGCGGATCCGCAGCAGATTTCATTTAAGTAACTGAACACAGCATCAAATCTGCACCAACAAATCTGCTGCGGATTTGCTGCAGATCTGCTGTGGATCCTGTAGGTGTGAATGCACCCTAAGGGTACATTCACACTTACCGGATCCGCAGCTTATTTTCTGCTGCGGATCCGCAGCAGATTTCATTTAAATAACTAAGCACAGCATCAAATCTGCACCATCAAATTTGCTGCGGATCTGCTGCGGATCCTGTAGGTGTGAATGCACCCTTAGGCTGCGTTCACACTACGTATATTTCAGTCAGTATATGTATATTTCAGGCAGTATATTTCAGTCAATATTGCAACCAAAACCAGGAGTGGATTAAAAACACAGAAAGGCTCTGTTCACACAATGTTGAAATTGAGTGGATGGCCGCCATTTAATGGCAAATATTTGCTGTTATTTTAAAACAACGGCTGTTGTATTGAAATAATGGCAGTTATTTACTGTTATATGGCGGTTATATGGCGGCCATCCACTCAATTTCAACATTATGTGAACATAGCCTTTCTGTGTTTTTAATCCACTCCTGGTTTTGGTTGCAATACCGACTGAAATATACTGACTGAAATATACGTAGTGTGAACGCAGCCTTAAGGTGTTTTCTGGGTTTAGCGCGGTCCCTATAAGAGACCCCCATCTAATTTCAAGTGAGTTAAGCCTCTCATTGTGGAGGACCTAACCTCATAGCAATGCAAGGAGATTGTATACTTGCTTAAGGGTTCCTTACATGTAAGAAAATCACCGGAGGGTCCCCCCACCAGGACATCACATTATTGCTGGGGGGCCACTATAACTAAAAGGGATAGGCCGAGTGTTGTGCCCCTTAATTGGATGATTTCTGCTCATCCCAGAAATTGCTAAATTAAGTGTCACTGTCACTATAGAAAACTTTTGAAATGTCATAGAGACATGTCAAAAGTTTTGATTGGTACCGATCGCCAGAACTAGCGGGGAAAGGACTGCACTGCAGCATGATCAGGCGGGCTTCATAGACTTACATTGTGAGCCTGATCAAGTGACACAGAGCCAGAAGAGGACAGCACTTAGTGCAGTCTTCTCCCGGCTCATTCTCCCGATCGAAACGGGTCTGAACACTCAGACCTGGACTAGTCAAAACTTTTGACATGTCAAAAGTTTTTTAAGGTGACAGCGACACTTTAAAGGGGTAGTCCACCAAAAAAAAATTTCTTTCAAATCAACTGGTGCCATAAAGTGCCAGAGATTTGTAATTCACTTCTATTAAAAAATCTTAAGTCATCCAGTACTTATCAGCTGCTGTGTGTCCAGCAGGAAGTGGTGTTTTCTTTCCTGTCTGACCCAGTGCTCTTTGTTGCCTCCTCTGTCCATGTCAGGAACTGTCCAAAGCAGCAGCAAATCCCCATAGAAAACCTCCCCTGCTCTCCAGACTGGAAATAATACAACTTCCTGTTGGGTATACAGCAGCTGATAAGTACTGGAAGACTTAAGATTTTTTAATATAAGTGAATTACAAATCTCTGACACTTTATGGCACCAGTTGATTTGAAAGAAAAAATTTTTTGGTGGACTACCCCTTTAAAGCATTGATGCAAAGCACTTCAGTATTTTTCTGTTCACTTTAATGAGACAATGCTACAGCACCCCCAGTCCACCCGCCATGTGTGTGACCATTTACTACACTGGGACCTCAGCTGCATGACTATACTGTGGTATCTATTTGTCCATTATTTTATTATTTTTCCATAAATTGTTTGAATCTAAAAGATAATCATTCAGTTGAATAGCAGTTAACGACTAACGACCGAACGAGAAATCATTGATCGCTTAATAAGACCTGGACCTATTTTTATCGTTGCTCGTTCGCATATCGTTCGCATTGAATAAAAAGTCAATCAGTCGTTCGCAGTAGTGACAAATGCAATAGCGACGACGAGACGACCGCAAGAACGATCATAAGCAACGATTATCTTTCTATGTAAATGGGTGAACAATTTTAGGTCTTTCATAATAGGGGTCGTTTGGATCATTTATCGTTAACAATTATGCGAACGATAATTGTCCCGTGGAATAGGGCGCTTACACTTGACTACAACTTTGGCGCAGTGCAATACTATAATGTATATTATCTACACTTCATAACACAGAAAGTAATCTTGAGACAAAAAAAAAAATACATGATTAAGCCACATCAAAGTTGTCACATGATTTGGAAGTGACATCTTAAAAGTTGTCTGGAGGCCTTGCTTTTAATGTTCAAGCACTAACAACTGATGACTATGAACTATTTGTATCGATCAAAGAAAATAATCTGGTGGCTGGAAAAAAGCTGGAAATAGCACATGCTTAAGCTGCCATAGTTTTATGCTCATTTTTCTTGTGTGAAAGCAGAAACCGTTTCCCACAGTTTTGGAATGAACTTTTCCACATGCCCGTCTGGACACTATGTATAGTTTTGCCTGTTTAAACATTCTGTATTATTATTATTAACACAGAGCTTCTCAAAGTCAGGCTTCCAGGTAAGATGTGGCCAAAAAGGAAGTGATCGTATGCTGCACCCTGTTCTAACTAAATGAAAATAATATTAATGGTAGCTCACACATACCGGATCGCAGTGGATTTCACGCTGCGATTCCCAGTACTGTGATTTTCTATGGCTTTATATGTAAAGCCCCTTCCCACTTCACCCACCGCTGCTAATACATTACCTGTCCGCTTGCTTCCCAGCTACTCGGTGTCCCACTCAGCCAATCAGTGCGCCGTCCCGCCACAGCCACTGATTGGCTGAGTGGGATTTCAGGTAGCCTAAGAAGCAGGCAGGAGTGTAGGCAATGTATTATCCCGGCAGCGGAGGGTTTAAGTGGGAAGGGGCTTAAAGTAGTAGTGCAGCGCTCAGCCATTATTCACAGAGTAACACACATTACAAAGTTATACAACTTTGTAATGTATGTTATGTCTGTGAATCGCCCCCTTCCCGTGTCCACCCACCCCCGCACGTGTACCCGGAAGTGTGGTGCGCTATACATACCTCATCCGTGTCGACCGACCCTGTCTGCCATCTTCTTCAAAGATGTCATCTTCGGGAGTCCGGCCGACCCGCTCATGCCGGCCCCCCTCTGCCGCGTCATAACTGTGCTCAGCCGCAATTGGCTGAGCACAGTTATGCTCAGCCAATCGCGGCTGAGCAGCTGATGACGCTGCAGAGGGGGGACGGCTGCAGTGAGTCCGCAGGCCTCCCGAAGATTGCATCGACAGAAGACGGGGGTCGACTCGCGTCAGGTATGTATATCTCACCACACTTCCGGTACACATGCGGGGGTGGGGGGACACGGGAAGGGGGCGATTCACAGACATAAAATACATTACAAAGTTGTATAACTTTCTAATGTGTGTTATTCTGTGAATAATTGCTGAGCGCCGCACTACCCCTTTAACATCCTTGCAGTGAAATGAGAAATCTGGTGCAAGTATGTAAAGCCATAGAAAATGACAGTACCGGGAACTCGCAGCGCGAAATCCACTGCGATCCGTTACGTGTGAGCTACCGTTACATTGTAATTAACATTAGTCTTATGATTTGACAGATTTTAAATTTCATATTTGAAAAAAAGATGAGCAAGCACCAAAATACTCGAATACTGATTACTAGAGTTGTGTATTTTTCAACACTCGAATGCTCAATTCAAGTACCGAGCCTCATTGAAATCAATGGGAGGCTTAGTAGTTAACCAGGTGCCCCCTATTTGGCAGAAAGGAGGGTACCTGGCTAATCTAAAAATGACAGTCTAGCCCCAGGTGGTTCAGTTAACCAGACTGTGCTCTGTTTGTGAATGGTACTGATTGGCTGAGCTGTAATAGTGAAGACATCTAGAAGACTGATTCGGTAAGTATACTTTCCCTGCCCCCCATTGTTGTTTAATGTATACCTGTCATAATGTATACCTGTCACATTTTGACTTTCCAGATCAGCAGAGAGATCCACTACAATCTGGGAGATGCAGTCAGCTGATAATACATTATCGTCTGATTGTGTCTTTGTATCCATTGAGAACTGACCTTCCTGAATAACAAAGGATCTCTCAGCTGATCCGGAATCTCCGATCATATAGTCAGAAGCAGAAAAGGGAAAAGGAAGATGTGATTGACATCTTTAACTATGTTAAAGGACTAAATAAGCTTCAAGAGGGAAGTTGTTGGGACTTGGTATTGGAAGAGACAGGGAAGACACAGACAGTGGAACCTGCACTTGTCCCTGCCCACTGTCTCTGCCTACCTGCCTCAATCAGCCCTAAACAGCTGCGGACAACCACAGTGACAGTCCCTAACTTATATACAGTGGCACACAGAACATAGACAAGATGGACAAACACAATAACGCAGGGTCAGGAAGCTGGGGCACAACCAGAGGACAGCAAGGTACAAAATTGGAGGCAAACAGATAGTCAGGTAACGTAGCAAATTTTCAAGGCAGGCGGAAAGAAGGATAGTCAAGGTATGTGTAGCAAGGGGTCAGAAAAAACAGATATCAAAGAAAGCAGATAGTTGGGAAAACACACTGAGCTTGCTAGGGAACCTAGACTTAATAGCCAGCAAAGGGTAAAGACACTGGAGATTCTTTATAGGAGACCAGGGGTCTGGTCCAGAATGTAATTGGACCAGTCCCCTGTTCTCCAACCTCAGACACCCGATAACAAAACACACTGACTGGCAGGGAGCACCTGCCAGTCACAGAATAGCCAAACGTAACTGTGAAGTAGCCAGAAACAACTTAGCAAAGAAAGACGGGTGGAGCAGATGAAACAATTAACAGAGCAGAAAGAATAGGACAGTGTTCAGACAAGATCAAAAGAAACATAAAATGAACACAGTATTATTGCCAAAAATGCAGTCTCAGGCGTACCTTATGAACCGAGGAATACGCCAAGGTCCCAACAGGTACAGACATAACAGAACTGTTTTTATGTTTTTAATTAAAAAAAAACCTGAACTCAAGAACAGAGTAGTAGATGTTTGGAACAAACTTCCAGCAGATGTGGTAGGTAAGTTTACAATAACTGAGTGTAAACTTGCCTGGGATAAACATATCTATCCTAAGATAAGAAGAAAGTAATTACTAAAAGGGCAGACTAGATGGACCCAGTGGTCTTTTTCTGCCGGCAATCTTCTGTTTCTACCCTTTATTAAGCTCATGGAAATGCTGCTCAGCCTTTCAACAGCCCGATATTCGAGTGAATACTCAATAGAGCGTGCTCACTTATCTCTAATTACAAATAAAAAAAAATATGTGCTTGCCAGATAACAGCTTTTTCTATGTCGCATAACATTCATGTATGTGTTTTCATTGCAAGTGGCTGATCATAATAATGCAGCCATTGGCATGATTCATGTCTAATCCTTATTTTATGCTGTCTGCCAGGCAAATGTTTTCTGCTGAATTAGTCCCAGGAAGAAATTACACTGCATGCTTGAGCACAATGTCTGGAAATTCAGTCTACTAATAAAAACTAGTATTTCAAATCAGTTTTTTTCCACTAAGTGGGCATTCATATGTCTACAAAATACTGCCTGTGCACAGACAGTATTGTGTGGACCGGACCTCAGAGCTCCTGGCATCATCATTTATTATGATGCCGGGAGCTCTGAATCAGTTTAAATCTTGCGCTGTGTCAGTATAGTAGTGCAAACATTTATGCAGTTTGATGCTCCTAGCATCATAATGAATCATAATGGCAGGAGCTTCGAAGTCCTGTTTCCCAAATGTCTAGGAAACACTGGGTGAGATAAGCAGCATCATTTTAGTTGGTTAGTACTAGCTATCTTTGGACAGATTTTCCTCCAGGCTGAACCATACTAAATCATGTCTCCTGTACGGATTAATCCCTGAAGCGATCGTTTATTAAATGACAAGCAATGGTTTTCTTGAATGATTGTCTTGAACAATAGATGTTTATATGAAAGGATAAACTTTGGATTGTTTTAACCCTTAGACGACACATGACGTACCGGTATGGCATGGCCACCTGTTCCTAAATGATCCATGATGTAGTGGTATGCCATAGGATCCAGGGGGCCCTATGAAGTGAGCTCATGAGCTGCGCTTGTTTCATAGAGAGTATGGTGTCCTCACTGTTAATGATGGGCTGCATTAATCATGCTGCCTTCTGTCAGTAAGACCTTAAATGATGCGATTTCAGCATTTAAGTGTGACAGGAGTTGCACCTATAAATATTCGATCAGGACCCCGCAGTGTGACTGTAGGGATCGCGATCGTTTTCCCATACTGCCGGATATACTTACCGACGGGCAGTCTGCTCCCCAATCTTCTTATAGAGTCTGGCTCTATATTCCATACAGTTTTGTGTGTGAAAAAATAAATTCATTATAAGAGTCACTATAGAGCAATTTTAATAATAGTTATTTGCAAAAGAAAATTGTAAAACATTAGAAAAAGTGCGTTAGGTAGACATGGAAACCCAGGAAAAAATGGCAATATTTTCTTAATTTCATGAATAATAATTTTGAGGTTCAGTCCTACATTTTATGATAGAAGGCACTCTTACAAAGTACACTTTTTCCTGAAAAAAAAATTATTTTTTTCTCAAATTTCATGACCCTGTAGATGGAGAAATAAAAGTTCCATAGCCCTTTGTAGGCGAGGAAGAAAGAACGAAAGGGCAAGAATGGAAACTGGTCTGCTCATTTAAGCCATTTTTGGTTTGGTCATTAATGGGTTAAATGTCCACAGCAAAATATCTGCATGTGAAATGTCAACTTAAGCTAAGGGTGCATTCACACGTACAGGATCTGCAGCAGATTTAAAGGCGCAGATTTGAATCTGCAGCAGATCCGCAGCAGATTTGATGGCCCAGAGTTACTTTGCATTGAATCTGCAACTTCAAATCTGCGGCATCAAATCTGCTGCAGTACGTGTGAATGCACCCTAAGGCTGGGTTCACACTACGTATATGGCGGCCATCCACTCAATTACAACATTGTGTGAACAGAGCCTTTCTGTGTTTTCAATCCACTCCTGGTTTTGGTTGCAATATGAGAACCACAATACTGACTGAAATATACGTAGTGTGAACCCAGCCTAAGGGTACGTTTACACTTATAGGATCCGCAGCCGATTTTCTGCTGCGGATCCGCAGCAGATTTCATTTAAATAATTGAACGCAGCATCAAATCTGCACCATCAAAACTGCTGCAGATCTGCTGCGGATCCTGTAGGCGTAAACTGTGTATCGCTTCTCGGCCTTTTGGCTAAGATCAAGTGTAGTATCTGTTCTTATCAGTGTAATATCTGATACGTCCCCTATCTGGGGACCATATATTACATGGATTTTTAGAACAGGAAGATGGAAAAAGAGCTTGCTCTGTCCTCTCCAGGCACTGACCAGGTATTGCAGTGCTTCCAGGTTCAGTGCACAAGAAAAAAATATATAACTATATATGAGCCCTAAGGGTATATCTTATATTTTTGCATTTTTCTGTGGAGATTATAGCCTGTGGAATATGTGAGAGTTAAATAAATAAGAATATGCAGCGCTCTGACACTGTCTTTGGAGGTTGTTTCTCCCAAAGGAGGTCATAAAACCACCACTCTGCTCTAAAAGCTGTGATCTGGATGGAGAACATATAGGTATAGTGTAAATGTATAGAGAGGAAGGGAGAGGATATATAAGGAGAAGGAAGCTACTTTGCTACAGGAATATATTTTCAAAAATGTTTAATTAACTCAACTTTATAAGTTTAGATGGAAATATCCCTTTAAGATGAGCATCATAAATACATGTGGAGACTTATGGGCCATTTATATGAATTCCAACACACTGCTCTGTACTTATAAGGGGCAACAACCCCTGAAACAGCTGTCCACACATAAGACCAAACTGTAAGTGACATGCCGCGTTTTGTAACTTTGTATACATAGTTACACATGTCCTTTATTAAACGGCTCAATATCTTGCAACCCAGGATGTTATTGCAACCAATGTCATATAATTACAGTAAATGTCTCTTACAGCTCTGTTCTTATCTTGTAAAATAAAATAAAAGTTAAAAGAAACAGAACTGACCTTTCTCTTACAATGGTTGACCGTCGTGATTGACTGCTAGTTATGACTCAGTCTTACTGGAAGTAATCACTGCTTACACAATCCATATACTTTTCCATCTTTCTTTGTGCCCCAACATAGTTGAGTTGAAAGTTTTCCCTTACAAATTCAGGTGCTCATCTATAATATTAGGCTACGTTCACACAACATAACTTTTCTATTGATTCTATTTATTGCTGAATTGCAACAACAGATGTGATTAATAGAAAAGTTATGTTGCATTGCAGTCAGAGGGAATCCCAGCCAGAGTGTATACACTCTGGCTGGGATCCCTAGCAGCCACAGGAAAAATTGAATAGCGGCTGCACAACACTGACAGCTCACACAATAGAGAGTGCGGCTCCGGTCGCACTTTCCTTTAAGTGCTGTGGGGGATGCGAGTGCACACAGGTGAAGTTCATCCGGCCGGTACTGCAGTGAACTTCACTGACAACGGCCGTTCTGTGACACAGCTTGGTCACAGAATGGCCGGTGTCTCACGTAGTGTGAACCCGACCTTAAAGGGGTAGTTCAGTAAAACTTTTTTTCTCTCAAATCAACTGGTGCCAGAGATTTTTAATTTACTTCTATAAAAAAAAAAAAAAAAGTCTTTTAGTACTTATACGCTGCTGTATGTCCTGCAGTAAGTGGTATTCTTTCCAGTCTGAGCAGGAGAAGGATTTGCTACTGCTCTGGACAGTTCCTGACATGGACAGAAGTGTCATTAGATAGCACTGTGTCAGACCAGAGAGAATACACCACTTCCTGCAGGACATGCAGCAGCTAATAAGAACTGGAAGACTTGAGATTTTTTAATAGAAGTAAATTACAGATCTTTGGCACTTTCAGGCACCAGTTAATTGGAAAGAAATCTTTTTGCTGAACTACCCCTTTTAAAAGTGAATACTGTTCTTAAATGAACAAAAAAGCAAAATGTCTCCCAATTCAGCGAAAGTGTACAGGAAGATGGAGCAGTGAACCGTGCAACCTGATACACGCCCTGCCATTTAGGGGTTAATTATTCAGGGCCGTGACAGATCCTAAACCTGTAATCTTGATCTTCATTACCAACATCATTTTCAATATATTTTTGGTTCATGCATATTTAAAGGCGGTAACAGGAGAAGGTTATTCTTTTGTTATGATGTCACTGATACACACTTGGATACTAGTATGCTTAGGACGATCAGGCTACACAGCCTGTTCGCCCAGCGCAAGGTAACTCCATATGCAGAAGCTTGTCTCCTGACATATCATTGTAGTCGTAGATAACATTCAAGCTGCTTTTCTGGATATTTTACTAGCTGCCAAGAGCTTGGAGCATGATGAAAGGAATTTTCTGTACTTTTCCCTTTAGTTATCTCAATGGTAGCACTGTTGTGGTTGGAGCAAATGAATAAGGAAAAACAAAGTGGCTGTTTGTTTCAGGATCTCAAAGGATTACAGAAAGTCAGTAGATCTTGACTCTGGAATCCTACTAATCTCTAGTCTGGGATGCTAACATGAAGGAAGTTGTTGTTCATGGAGAGAAGATGAAATGGTGATACCCCACCCCCAAGCGTACAGTAAGCAACACTTGCACGGCACATTCAGGTGAAGATACGGTATCTGGCATCTTGCATACAAAATGCATGCATTTCCCTGTTCAGGGTTTCTTACCTGTTTTGGACATGAAAGGGAGAATGTTCCTTTTGACCCAGCTGGCAACAGTGTACTTGAGGTACAGAAGTCGGGGGGTGCTGTTGTTGTTAAGCAGCCATGTGCAAATGTATCTAGTGGAGAAAGCACAAAGGTGGGCTGTGTTCCCGACGACAACAGTAGTCAATGTGGTCATTCCGAGAGAAATGGCATCAAGAAATGTACTTCAAACAGAGCTTCATATGACAGTTCTAATGTTTCTGGATCTGAACTGGACACTGACTTACTATCCATCCATACTCACATTCCCAGGCCTACAATAATCACTGTGCCAATGGTAAGTACGTCTAGTAGCATACATATGAGATTCTATGTTGGTTTTAATATCTAGTCATGCACAATACTATAAAGTCCAACCACTGTGACCCCAACAGATCAGAAAAGACTTTATATTTAACCATTAACTATAAGTAACAATAATATTACTTAGTTCTCGTGTATAGTTTGTGATAATGAAATGTACATACTAAAGGGAATTTAGCAAATATTAGTACAGGTAACTGCTATCTTGCTGCAGGCATGCAGATTTGTAAGAATAATATCTGGTTACCATGGCCACTGGCTGACCTAATTGGCATTGTAATCCATAAATGTTTAATAACAATCATTGATCAGTGATTGCTTTACTGTGAAAGTGAATTTGATAAGTAAGAAAATGAAATAGTAAGATAAGAAGAGTAGGATAAAAAATAATGGGCATATAGTGCAGCTTAGAAACATTTTTTTGGGGTGCTTTAATTAGTAAAAACTGGGGCCTGTGGACTTTATATTTCTCATCTTTCTAGCATACAGTACTAAAAATTGTGTCAAAACTATCCTGTGTGAACAAGGCCTAAAGAAGCATAATTCAATTATGTCTACTAATTATTAACCAAAACAATAGGATATCTTTTGCATGATGTTACCGCAACATTGAGGCGCTATTGTAATGGCACGTGGTCGTGTCCATTACCCCTATGTGCTCTGGGTCGCACTGCATTGTAATCATCTCCCTTTCTGTCCTCTGGCAGTTTCTCTTGCTCTGAGCTGGCCTCCTGGAGGAGTGCACTTCCTTTAGTGGTAGACATCCAAGACTGTCCAACTGCATTGATAGGCTCAGCCCACAGGCTCTGGAGTCTTCTGGCATGTTCTCCTGAGGGTATATATCGTCTTGATCTCCTCACCTCTTTTTTCAGTTCTTGTTTGTCAGACAGCAACCATATCTGTGCTCCTTGGCTTTCTACCACTTCCTAGCAATCTTCTTTCTATTTGGATCTCCAACCATTCCTAGTTCCAGCTCAGCTCCAGTCTGAATCACATCCTAACACTGCATCCTGCACTTCTACCACAGAGGAAGAGCATCTAGTCCAGGATTCCAGCACTTCTTCAGTTCTTTAGTCATTCCTTCTCTGAGGGGAGTTTCCCACAACCTGGGAATTTTCCACAGTGAACTCCAACCAGCCTTTAGGCGGGTGCTGATAACACCTGGGAGCTCCTTAGACTCCCTTTTTCGGGGGAAAGAAACTCAGCACTCCTCCTTGATCCACCTCCTCATGCTTGGACCATCCATTACAGCTATTAGACATCACATGTGGGCATGATGGTGACTTGGTATCTGCCACCTCTTGTCTCGGAAGTGGTGCATCAGAGAACAAAACAAATAAAATCTTTTCTGCTCCCCAGAGAGCCCCTTTAATTTGACTAGATAAAGTACTGTTGTGTACCATAACAATCAATCACAGCATAGCTTTTATTTTTTAGGAGCATAATTTTTTTAAAAAAAGCTACTCTGTGTTTGGGTGCTATGGACAACAGAGGCAGTTTTTTGTTTAGACAGGTTTGATAAATAAGGACCATTGTGGTCACATAGAGCCAATAGGTGCCCAGTGTGTCATATTTTGTTCAGGTGAATAGGTCAGTAAATGTTGGTTTGCAAGTCATGAAACTGCCTCCAGCCTCATGATTTGGTGGCCTATGACAGCTTGGATTTGTCTCATCTCTAGTTAAAAGAGCTGGCACCCTTTGCAGCAGTTAAAGAGGAAAGTGAAGTATTGGCATAAACTGCTACCACACCATACTTTATGTTTTAAATGTTTGGATGTATTATCTGAGAAGAATCAGCTATTTTGGTAATAAAGAGGGACATTTATCATCATGCTACCATAGCGTATGACACGGAAAAGGAGCAGATTTGCCTCTTTTCCATGGTGTATGCCAGCTGTATCCCCCTTGTATGATGGGTGGGCAGGGGGGCTCAGTAAGGTGATTTATCATGATATACGCCAGCTTGCAGGCAAAAATGATCAAGACTGGCGTACTGGCATCCAAGTCTTAATAAATGTCCCCCGAAAAGTCTATATATAGATTCTAAAAGGGAATTTGTCAGATGTGTTCCAAACTGCTGACACTGTTAGATAGCACATAATAGATACATTGTTCTGTTCATATTTCTGTCTGTGCTCTAGAACCATAGAAAAACTTTTTTTTTCTCCAATGAAAAGTGTGAGAGAGACTTTTTCAAGATCCTGATCTACTGCAAGCTAGAATACCTCTTTACTCCCCTCCCATACCTGACCCTGCTTGATTGACAGTGAGCTACACACAGGGTCATAAATGGGAGGGGAGGAGGTGTTAGAACCTTCAGAAAATCAGAAGTTTGGGTAAGTTTTTCTTTTCCTTGGAATATTTGGAATATTTTTAGTTGTTTTTTTTAATTAGTTGATATCAGAAATATTTAAGCAGCACCAAAGGGCTTTAATGGCGCTCTTCAATTCTGGTAAATCATACAGCCACTGAACAGCCCTGTCATCCATTAAAGCGACTCTGTACCCACAATCAGTCCCCCCCAAACCACTTGTACCTTCGGATAGCTGCTTTTACTCCAAGATCTGTCCTGGGGTCCGTTCGGCAGGGGATGCAGTTATTGTCATAGAAACAACTTTTAATCTTGCAGCGCTGTGTCTAACGGCCGGGGCTTACATTTGTATATGCATTAGGCTGGCACCACCTCTCCGTCCTTCCTCCCCACCCTCCTCATCATTAGGAATGATCCAGGAACATTTACTGCTGTTTGAGTTTTGCACAGGTGTCTTAACGATCCAACCCATGTTCATTATACACAAAGGTGGGGAATAGGAAGCAATCTGCCTGGAGCATTGCTAATAATGAGGAGGGTGGGAAGGAAGGACAGAGAGGGTGTGCCAGCCTAATGCATATACAAATGTAAGCCCCGGCCGTTAGACACAGCGCTGCAGGATTAAAAGTTGTTTTTATGACAATAACTGCATCCCCTGCCGAATGGACCCCAGGACAGATCTTGGATTAAAAGCAGCTATCTGAAGGTACAAGTGGTTTTGGGGGGGTCAGATTGTGGGTACAGAGTCGCTTTAAGGGGAAACTATGGGCAGGTTAGATAAATAGTTTCCCTTTAAGGGGTCTTACTTTCAGACATTTTTAATGTTGACACAGAGCTTTTTTTTAGCTGTTTACCACTCAAAATGAGGCTCACAAAACAGTGTGTTAACATAGGATATAAATATATTCATTGAAAAAAATAAGATTAGACCGGGACTTTTGCACAATTTAATTAAGAAAAAACACATGGTTTGAAGAAGAATTCTATTCAAGCAAAAGAAAATAACATGCGGATAACAGCGTAAAGTATAGTGTTTACTTCACAAAAGAAGAAACACCAAAGGTGGATATATAAAATAGCTACCTGTAATTTAGCCAACACATGATTACAGTGCCAAGGTTGACGTCACACAGATTGTGTATAGCTTTGTAAAGAGCTGGGAAATGCAAACATTTTAAATAATACACTATGTGATAATATGTTCATCTAACCTCAGAGTAACATTGCCTGTCTGGTGAGCAGAATGTGTACTGTTAAATTAGTCAGCTAAAATGGGTTTTTCACTTAAAGGGGTTATTCCAAGATTAAAGGGGTTATCCAGCGCTACAAAAACATGGCCACTTTTCCCCCTCTCTTGTCTCAAGTTCAGATGTGACTTGCAATTAAGCCCCATTTACTTCAATGGAACTGAGTTTGAAACCCCACCCAATCTGGAGACGAGAAGGGGAAAAGTGGACATGTTTTTGTAGCGCTGGATAACTCTTTTAAAGTGACTCTGTACCCACAATCTGCCTTCTCCCCCAAACCGTTTGTACCTTTGAATAGCTGCTTTTTATCCAAGATCTGTCCTGGGGTCCGTTTGGCAGGTGATGCAGTTATTATCCTAAAAAAAACTTTTAAACTTGCAGACCTGTGTCAAACGGCCCCAACTTTGCACCACCCCTCCGTCCCTTCTCCCCACCCACTTCATTATTAGGAATGCCCCTAGAACATTTTCTCCTGTCTGAACATTGCACAGGTGCCTTAACGATCCAGCCCATGTGATGAATAGTAGAAAATCTGCCTGGAGCATTCCTAATGATAAAGAGGGTGGGGAGGAGGGACAGAGAGGTTGTGCCAGCCTAATGCATACACAATCTAGGCCACGGCTGTTGGGCACGGGGCTGCCAATTTAAAAGTTGTTTTTTTAAGGACAATAACTGCATCACCTGCCGAACGGACCCCAGGACAGATCTTGGATTAAAAGCAGCTATCTGAAGGTACAAGCGGTTTTGGGGGTCAGATTGTGGGTACAGAGTCGCTTTAAGGCTGTGTTCGCACAACATAACTATTTAAAAAAGAGTACGTTGTGTGGAAATAGCCTAAAGGGGTACTCCTGAGAGTAATGGTTTTTTTTCTTTTTCTTTTTGTTAATACATGGCTTTAATAAAGTTATATTACTAATTGTAATTTAAATTTATTAAATTAAATGTATTTTTTTTTATACCTGTAAATGTATAATTTTTCAGTAGCAGCAGTAAAAGGTATTTGTGTTTGGGATTATTAACATAATAGTTTAATAGTAAAGTTGTTATTCTATTTTACCCAACAATAGTTAATTTTTGTTTTTAACACAATTTTTATAATTTTATTTTTTAACTCATAGGCATACCGGCATGCTGAGGGGGGAAGTGGTCACATGATGGCCATATTATGGATGGGATTGTTATTCAGAATGCTGAGCAGAATGGCACAGCATATGGGAATATCTACTTAAAGGACAACTCCGGCGGGACCCCCCAAAAAAAAAAAACACAGACACACACAGACACCATACTCACCATCCCTCCGGTGACGATCGCCACTCCATTCGCCCGCCGTCCGCCTCACCGTCACCTGCGTCCGCCGTCCAGCGATGTCTCCTTCTTCCGGGTCCATGAGAGAGAAAAGGCTGCCAGCGCGCTTGCGCACCGGCAGCCTTTTCATTGGCTGGAGCGCATCACATGGCTTCCAGCAAGCTCAGCCAATCAGGGCTGAGCAAGCTGGAAGCCATGTGATGCGCTCCAGCCAATGAAAAGGCTGCTGGTGCGCATGTGCACCAGCAGCCTTTTCTCTCCCATTCACTCTCAATGAAGACGCCGAGAAGGAAGAAGACCCGGACCGCCCCCAGCTCTGACATCACCCGACACCAGAGAAGAGGACCGTGACGACCGTAATAGGTAATGTATATATTCTTTAACTTCCGGGGTGGGGGGTCGGGGGTCGGAAAGTGGGGGAAGGGGGCCAGACCGGGTATTTAACCACATTACAAAGTTATATAACTTTGTAATGTGTGTTAAATAAGCCAAAAAAAATTTTCGCCGGAGTTGTCCTTTAAATTATCTTCTTATGTCTCTACTGTAGGAACTGATACTTAGGGTACTATTACACGGAACGATAATTGGCTGAATCGGCGTGATGCGGTCGGTTATTGCTCCGTGTAATAAATACAACGATCAGCCGATGACAACGATCATCGGCTGATCGTTGATATAGGTTTGAACCTATATTTGTCAGGCGCCATCACGTAAATAATGTAGAAAGCGAGAGAAAGAGTCAGAATTTGTTATAGAAGCCAAATTTATTAGAGATATGGTAAAATAACTCGGAAAAACCCTTTAAAATGAAAACATGACTTAAGTAGTACAGATGGTAGAATTAGGCCCAGTATCAATTCCGTCACCTATTTTCTGTGTTCATTTATATTAAATAGGTAGGCACTGTTACGGAAAAACACTTTTCACTTGTCAGAGAGACATGTCAAAAGTTTTGATCCGTTGGCATAATTCAGGCTTAGAGCATTGCTCTCCTGCCTGAGTCGAGATGAGATGGGATAATGTAAGTCTGTTGGGCAAGTCTCCTCACATAGACAAAATAGAGAGAGGACTGCAGGGTATCTCAGTCATCTCCCCGCTCATTGCTTTGATGGGTGAGGCTCTGAACACACAAACCCTGACCGATAAACATTTTGACGTGTCTGTCTGACATATCAAAGGTTTTTTTCCATGACAGGAATATTTTAAATTATCTGCTGTGTGTTTAAATTCAGCCATTCAAAGACTAATGCTCTATTCACATAGCACCGTGTGAATACATATGGTGGAATTGTCAGGAAAGTTCCCCATTCAAACAACAAGGAAGAAATGAAAGTTCCTTTTGTCCTCTGTAGGGATGGTATGTGCTGGCAAACCTTTTTTTAAATTGATATAGGATGGTGCTTTTCGATACAATGGGCCACTGAAATGTTAATATTTCCTCAAATATGCCTATTACATATAGCTCTTGAGAGTGAACAGTTTTTTATGCACTCATAAAGAATGAGATATTTGGAAGCAACCAAGGTCATAGAGCACTTAAAGGACAACTCCCACGAATTTTTTTTTAGCTTATTTAACACACATTACAAAGTTATATAACTTTGTAATGTGGTTAAATACCGGGTCTGGCCCCCTTCCCCCACTTTCGGACCCCCCCCCGGAAGTTAAAGAATGTATACATTACCTATTACGATCGTCACGGTCCTCTTCTCCCGGGTGGCATCTGGTGACGACGACGTCAGAGCTGGGGGGCGGTCCGGGTCTTCTTCCTCCTCGGCGTCTTCATAGAGAGTGAATGGGACGGAAAAGGCTGCTGGTGCACATGCGCACCAGCAGCCTTTTCATTGGCTGATTGGCTGGAGCGCATCACATGGCTTCCAGCTTGCTCAGCCCTGATTGGCTAAGGTTGCTGGAAGCCATGTGATGCGCTCCAGCCAATGAAAAGGCTGCCGGTGCGCAAGCGCACTGGCAGCCTTTTCCATCCCCAGGACCCGGAAGTCAGAGACATCGCTGGACGGCGGACTGCGGTGACGGTGAGGCGGACGGCGGGCGAATGGAGTGGCGATCGTCACCGGAGGGATGGGGAGTATGGTGTCTGTGTGTGTCTGTGTTGTTTTTTTTGGGGGGGGAGTCCCGCCGGAGTTGTCCTTTAATAATCATTTTCTGTACTTGCTGTATTGCTCATACACATAAACATAACATTTCCTGTACAAATTAATATGCAACCACCACATGGTGAACGCAGATGAAGGAGTATACACACATCTGTGCATTCAAGGCTAAATCAGTCCAGTCTGATACTACAATATTCGGTGACAGTATATGGCAATATTCCAGTATTCACTAAAATTGATAAGTATCTACTTTTCTTATCTATGATGTAGCTAAATGTTTTACATAACACTACACACTATTATCAAATTACCCCATGCCTTTTGCCCATGTTCTTAAGGAAACAAGCTGTGTGGCTTTTAAAGGTCAAAGGTTGAAGAATCGGTTAAAGGGGAAGTCCGAGCAAAATAATTTTAAGATATGTTATTGCCCAACAAAAGTTATGAAAATTACTAATAGACACTTGTTATGCGAAACGCACCTATAGTGCATTTTCCTTGCACTTACTACAGCATGGCATTTTCCCTCAGCAGTTTATCACAGCCCTCCAAATCCTGCATATCCCCTCCTCTCATAGAACGCCTGAAGAATCCCCTAAAGCTGGTGCAGAAAAGCTTTATTTCACTGGAGTCTATTGCACGGTGAGGTTGTAGCACCTGCTGCGTAATTTATCACAAGGCAGCATGCAGAAGTGGAGCAGACAAGCAGACAGGTAAGCAATGTTATAGGCTTCTGTAGCATGGTTATTTTTATACCGGATGTTGGCGTACCCCTTCAAGCAGCAGCAGCCTGCCAAAGCCTATACACAGGTCACAACCTCTAAATACCCGATTATGGATACCCGATACCTGAGGTCCAAAGAAGCTTGTCACCCCTTGGCATTTAACATTTAATAGCAATGTTAACCACTTTAAGAGAGATTTTTTTTTTCTTTTTTGTTCTTTCCTCCTTAGCGTCAAAAAAACTATAACACTTATTTTACCATAAAAAAAGGCATAAGAGTTTGTGTTTTTTGCAAATGTACTTTGCATGTTTTACCAAAAAAATAAAGAATTTGTGGTGTAAAATTTTAAATATATTTTTTTTAAACTTCAATTTTGCCCATTTTTTTTATATGTTATCTGTATTCTGTGGGTCAATATAATTAAAGCGATACCGGATCAAAAAAGCTTTTATTTTATGTTAATTTTTGGAATTTAGACTTTTTATTTGCAAAATTAAAAGGGAGGATTGTCAATTTTTATTTGAAGGGAATTTTTAAAAACTTTATTTTTACACATACAGTAGCAAGGTACAAAATTGGGATCCAGAAGAGTAGTAGAGAAACAAGGTCAGGAACCCTGAAGATACACAAGGAAAACGCTGGTTATGGCCAGGAACTCTAGCTACTCTGATAGGCTGCTGGGCCGTGATATCACTCAGCCTGGCCAGCCTACAACGGCCCCTGACAGTGATTGGATGTCTTGCTTCTGCTTGTGACGGCCAGGTATCCATGATGACAGAATTCCATCCCCTTTGCCATGCGGATTGTGAAGAGGATGGCATGGGAATGCAGACAGATAAGTTCCTGACAACTGATATGTAAAATCTCTGTACTTTTAGAAGAGTCTGCCTCAGGCAAACTTTATTAGCAGAGTTAACAGTGGAGCCATGGAGGCCTTCAGAATGATTTCGGCTGCCATGTTTACTGATCAGCACCCCACGATTGCATTTCGAGGGTGCAGATCAGAGATAGCTGTTGATCTCAACATTTTGGGTGTTAAATGACTGGCCTCACTGTGATTACTGATATCAGTCATTAGCAGCAGATGTCTGCTGCAGACAGCAGACACTCTATACTCCCCTTTCCCTGCCTATCACATTAATTTATGTGAGAAAGTCGCAGTCTAGTGGCATTATTAATGTAAACTGTTATAGGAGGGTGAACTATTTTAAGGGAATAAAGATGTCATTACTACTGATCCCAGCACAACCTGCACGTAATATAGAGGTACTAAGGCTATGCTCACACATAGTGTTTTGTTAGTATTATGTTTTAGCTGCAGTTTTGACGCTAGTTTGTGGAAAATTGCACAATCAAATAGTGTTTTTTTTTTTCTGCGATTCCATCAAAATTGTGGCAAAAGTATCGCCATTGATAAATAAAAGGACAACTCCGACCAAAAGTTTTTTTTTTATATGTTATTACCAGGGCTGTTTCTAGGTAATTTTAACTAGAGGGCGAATCTTGCTAAAAGCGCCCCCCCCCCTCAAAGTGATGTGGTGGTGGGGGGGGGGGTATGTTGCTAGGGAGAAGCAGTGTGTATTATGGCATAGAGCAGTGTTATTCAACCCTTTTCAACTTGAGGCAAAAAAGAATGTCATATAGTGACTCACAGGTGACGTCTTCTTTGATCTGAGGCATCACTTTCCCTTTTCCTCTCCATCTGGCCCGGACCACCATGATGAATTCTTGCAGCAACAATTCATCTCTTCTGAACCTGTCAGACAAACATCTTAGGCTCCGCACTTTTACAACAACTTCTACTTTTTTGTGTCATGTACCAAAAGTCATTAGGTATGTGGGTTGCCCCCTGTATGTAGGATCCCCTGCTGTGTCCCTATATAGTAATAATGCAACCTGCTTTGCCTCCATATAGTAATAATGTCCCTGTGCAGGTTGGCCCCCCTCCCCCAATAGATAGTGTCCGCAGTGTAGCTAATCCCCTGTAGGTAGTCTCCACAGCACGTAGCAGCATCCACCTCCCTCTAATAGTAAGCCCACCAGTATGTAGTATTCCCTCTGTAGGTAATGCCCGTTAGTTAGCCCCCACCCCCTTAGGCATTTAGCCATACACCCTGTAAGTAATCTCCCTGATAGTTAAACATCCCCCCTAAATATAGTAACCCCCAATGTAGGAGACATCCCAGTTTAGGTAGTTAGCCCCCCAGCAGATAGCATCCCCATGGTAGGCACTCCCCCTGGTAGTTAGCCCCCTGCCCCTTTTAGACATCTCCTCTGTTAGCCTCACTCACCTGCTATGTAGGCATCCCCACTATGGTTTAGCCCCCTCACCCCCAGTTAGGCATCTACCCTGGTAATTAGGTAAGCATCCCCTTGTTACTTAGAAGTAGCCCCTCCCCCTCCATGTCAGCATCCCCTTGTTACTTAGAAGTAGCCCTCCCTTACCCCCCTATGTAGCCATCTCCCCTGTTATTTAGATCCCCCCATATAGCCATCCCCCTGTTAGATCCCCCTATGTGGCCATCTCCCCTGTTAGATCCCCCCTGTGTAGGCCTATCCCCTGTTAGATCCCCCCCCCCCGTGCATGCATATCCCCTGTTAGATTCCCCCCCCCCCTGTGTAGGCATATCCCCTGTTAGATTCCCCCCCCCCTGTGTAGGCATATCCCCTGTTAGATTCCCCCCCCCCCCCTGTGTAGGCATGTCCCCTGTTAGATTCCCCCCCCCCCTGTGTAGGCATATCCCCTGTTAGATCCCCCCCCCATGTAGGCATCTCCCATGTAGGCATGTTTTGACCCCCTCCCACCTTCACAGGCTTTCTGTATAAATAAAAAAATAATAAACAGTAATACTCACCTAATGCTGCAGAGCACAAATCCTGTCTCTCTTCTCCCCGCTCTGAGGACAAGCACAGGAGTGACGTCACTCTGTGCCGGAGCTCTGGGGGGAGAGAGCGGCCTCTTGTGGCCAGAGGCAGAATGCAGCCTCCGACCACAAGAGTAATTGGCAAGATGCTGACAGTGTCAGTGCGGCTCCCGGTGCCCGTGCTGACAGATGGGGGAGCTGGACAGCTGGGGACCGTCCCGGGACGGCGGACGCCCGGGGGCGCGGCGGACCCAGCAGTCTGGGCAGGTGATGTTGTCCAGAGGCGGAGGGGCAGATTATGGCATGATGGGGTGGGCGGTCGGGCGTGACACCAGCGCCCCCTAGCTGTCAGCGCCCCGTGCGGTCGCCCGACCCGCCCGCCTGTAGAAACGGCCCTGGTTATTACATCAGGGAACATCCCTGATGTTCACCCATGGCTAATTCAACGCCAGGTGTGAACATGGGCTTAGTCCCAGACCCAGGGTGCAGTCCAGTCCACTACAAATGCAGAAAAGAAACAAAGCTGATGGCACTCACCAGAATACAAATCAATTAATTAATTAATCAATCAATCAATCAGTCAACCAAATCAATAGTAAACCACCTGGTCACATCAACAGGAATGCAGCATAGGACCCCATACTGCATCCAAAAGAAAGAGAATGTGAAAAAAGAGCAGTACCCACCTTATTGATCCCTCACCATCCCAACAATCCCTTGTCCTTGCTGATCTCCACTTTTCTAAGATGCTCAATTTAGTAAAATTCTATTATAATATGGATATTTCAATTGTACCATAGTGTTAAATACATTATCTGTCTGACTATAGTCAAAAATAAAATTGTAAATACATTTATTATTTTTTTCCATTCCAAACCACAGTCATAAATTAAAAAAATTTGCAAAGCAAGATCGGCTCAGGAAAATTTTGCATGCATCCAATTCATTTTTTCATAATATGCAAGTGAGACCTACATCATGGAAACAAAACATAAATACTCATCTACTCAAAGTGTGACTGTTATTTAGTCATTGGTAGTTTTCATGGTCTGGATCAGTCACTGATTGTCCTTTCATTTTTTTGTACATTATTATGGGGGCTGCCATCTTGACTGAGCTGTCATTAAAAGCATTTAGTGACACGCTGTATGACAAAGCTAATCGACCTAAATGACAGATGATCGATTAGTGTAATAGTGCCTTTATTCATTTGAATGGTATAGGCTGTGTCTATTGTGGTTATGGCCCATGGAGCGTGCTGTAAAAATATCACTAAATGCTGTTAAAATAGCTCAGGTAAGGTGGCAGTCCCCACAATAATAAATACAATTTTAAATTCATCAGTAAAGGAAATAAGTAAAAGAAAATATAAGTGATATATAACCTTGATACTGCGTTTACACGGAACCATCATCGTGCGAATTTGCATGATAACGATCGAATTTGAACGATAATTGTACGTGTAAACGCAGCGAACGATCAAACGACGAGCGAGAAATCGTTCATTTTGATCTTTCAACAACTTCTCAAATCGTCGTTGATCGTTCGCAAAAAACTTGCCGATCGTTTCGTGTGAACAGTCGTTCGCTGATTTAACCAATGTGTGAGATAGGCTTAAGCGATTGCAAAACGATCACAAAACGAATTTTCCGTACGATATAGCGTACCGTCTAAACGCTGATCGTTATGAAAAAAAAAAATCGTTACTCCGACATCGTTAATCATACGATCGGGCGAATTATTGTTTTGTGTAAACGTAGCATTAAGACGAAGAATGTTTTCACCTAGTTCTAAAAGAAAGTTAATCTGAGGCTTAAAGCGTAACTGTCATTTCAGGGCCATTTTTTTAAAAAACATTAAATATCAATAGTTCAAGCGATTTTAAGAAACTTTGTAATAGGTTTTATAAACCAAAAGAGTTTCCTTCTGGACTGAAAAAGCAATCTCCCAGCCTCCCCCTGACTTCAGAAGAAGCAGGATTTCTGTCTCCATTGTGTGGCTATGGAGAGGGGAGGGGCTGTTAGGAGTGACTGAGCACGGAGCAGTCCTGCACAGCACAACACCCTGCAATCTTCTCTCAGTAAGTTCATAGATAAGCACTGACCTTTCTGAAACCTGAATCCAGCGTTTTAGGTGCCCAGACAGTCTACAAACAGCTGACCTTCATGACACCTCTTCCTGCTCCCTCATCTCCCTCGGCCCCTCCCCCCTTCATAGGCTTACAATGGAGAGAGCAGAGCCTGTCTTCACTGGCTTCTCTGTAATGAAGACGTGTTTGCCTGACAATGCACAGATAAGAAGTCGGGGGGGGGGGGGGGGGAGGCTGGGAGATTGCTTCTTGAGTACAGAAGGAGGCTTTTTTGGCTGATAAAACCTATTACAGAGTTTCTTAAAATCGCTTAGACTACTGATTTCTGCAATAAAAAAAAAATGTGACAGTTACGCTTTAATGCAATGTATCAAGTCCACTGAACTAAATACAGTTAGCTCCATAAGTATTTGGAGAGGGACAGCATTTTTCTAATTTTTGTTCATTACAACAACAAATTTTGACCAGAACAATTGTGATGCAGTTGGAGTTCAGACTTTCAGCTTTAATTTAGTGGGTTCAACAATGATTGCATAAAACTGTGAGGAACTAAAGCATTTATTAAACACAATCCCTTCATTTCAGGGGCTCAAAAGGTATTGGACAAATAAAACAATTGTAAGTAAAATGTTCATTTCTAATACTTAGTAGAAGACCCTTTGTTGGCAATGACTGCCTGAAGTCTTGAACTCATGGACATCACCAGACGCTTTGTTTCCTCTTGTTCATGTTCTGCCATGGTTTTACTGCAGCAGGTTTCACTTGCTGTTTGTGGCCATTTTTGTCTGAAGTTTAGCCTTTAACAAGTGAAATGCTGCTCAGTTTAGTTAAGAACAAGTCACTGACTTGGTCATTAAAAATGTTTCCAATATTCCATTGATAATGAATAGAGTGGGTGGGCAGGATGACGCTGTGGGCAAGGGGCAGTGCTCCTAACAGTGCTCCTGCCCAAAGATTATACCAACTAACAGCGCAGGACCGGTGCTGAGGAGGAAGGTAAGACACATTCCTTCCTCCTAAACCTTCCTAGCACTATAGGAGGCTTTGTCTAACCTGCTGATAGTTCCCCTTTAAGCATGGCTTGTTTCATCTGCATGGAGAGCGTCTTTGATCATGTCTTTTTTACAGTACAATCTTCCAAATACCAAACATCACACTTCAAATCAACTCCAGACAACTTTATCTGCTTAATTGAGAATGCAATAATTAAGGCATTGCCCATAACTGCCCATGAAACAGCCCAAGAATCAATTGTCCAATGACTTTTTGTCCCTTTGGAAACAGTGTGGCACATGTTAAGGAGCTGGGACTCTTAAACCCTTCATCCAATATTAACATGAATACCCTCAAATGTAAGCTGAAAGTCTGGACTTTATGTCCATATCCATATAATTATGACTTGAATATGTTTCAGTAAATGGGTAAAAAAACTTAACCCTTTAATAACTGCCCTATCCAAATATAAATATCACATTTATATAAACCTTACCTACTATCTGCAGGGGTAGGGAAGCTTGGCTCTCCAGCTGTTGCAGAACTACAACTCCCATCATGTCTGGACAGCCAAAGCTTTAGCTTTGACTGTCCATGTATGATGGGAGTTGTAGTTTTGCAACAGCTGGTAAGGCAAGGTTCCCTACACCAATCTATAAAATACCTGTATCTGTATATACAGCGACCATGATACAGGAGCCATTTTTCTAAATTATTTCTAGTTTGAATTTGGTAACGAAATGCCTTACTGGAGGTATTACTGCTGCTGTTGTCTCCGCTGCGGAGTGGAGGTGATCGAACCTCAGGAAATCCTAGGTTCTATAGAACTCGAACATTTACAAACCTGCCACATTTGATTCCCGATGACGTCCCGGTCCGTGGCGAAGGAGGAGACTGCCCGGGTACCGTCTGGAATTCCAGGATTTAGCCGAGGTAATAGCCAGGCACTCTCCTCCTTCCCCACGGACCGGGAAGGCATCAGCAATGTAATGCGGCAAGTTTGTGAATGTTCGAGTTCAATCGAACCTAGGATTTCCCGAAGTTTGATCAACTCTACTGCTGAGTGTACCTGTGCATTAGGAGACGGCACCATAGAATCACATTACACTGGGTGTCACACTGGAGATAGATCAGGAAGGATAACCCTTTGTGCATTTCGCAGCTGGCACCCGGCAGATTCCGCCCTCTGTCCAAAGAATGAACGTGTTCATTCTTTGAACGGACGACGGAATCTGCCCATGCATAGAATGGGGTCTATGACACGGGTGGAGACGCGCGCCTCCTTCAGTCCGTCGGCGGGTGCCAGCTGCGGAATGCACAAAGGGTTATCCTTCGCCATTCCGCAGTGTGCACGTACCCTGGATTTGTAAGTGTACCCTGAGGTACGCTCAAAGAGTTTGTAGAATTTCACGCCATACCGTCATCTCTTATTGGGACGGTACTGGCGGAAAAGACGTGTCTGGGGAGCAGCGTACGCTACGCTTCCCCCAGACACGTCACTGGATGATGAGGGCGATGAGGATGAATGGAGGAACGAAGGATCCCCCCATTCATCCTCACTGGCTGTTTCGGTGTCGGAGGCAATAATAACGTATGCGTCCGACGCCGAAAACACCCTGGGGGCCATCTTTATACGGGGATTAGTATATGGGGTATGTAAATGTGTAGTGGTGTAGTGTAAAACTTTATTCCGTGTAGTGTGGTGTAATTTAGTGTTTTTTACGTGTTTTTTTGACAGTAAGAAAAAATATCCCTACGCCAAGAAAGGAGTTGCTGATAAATGCCGCACTTATGTGCGGCACTTATCAGCAGACAGTGGCGGTAGGATATAGGGGGGAAAAACGCCCCTACGCCAAAAAGGAAGAGTTGCTGATCAGCGGCGCACTTATGTGCGATGCTGATCAGCACTCAGCGGTGTTAGGACGCAAAAAAAAAAAAAAAAAATTGGGAAAAAAAAAAAAAAAAATACTTTTAACCCAAAGCAACTGATCAGTGAATGATATTCACCGATCAGCCACTAGGGGGCAGTAGAGCGACGCTGCCGGAGATTGCCGAGACCCGCCGAACCCGAGGACCCGAATGTTTCCGAAGATTTCCGACGCTGGACGACCGAACCCGGAAGTGAAGCGAAGAAGTCGCAAGGACGGCGCGGACCGCAGATCTTCGCTCCGGATTCCCAGATCAGGTGAGTATGGTACACCTGCACCACACACACCTGTTCTGCACCCCTCAGCTACCTAGCTGAGGGGTGGAGAATCCGACAAAACTGTTTTTTTACAGTTCGATAGCCATGATGGGCTGGCCGGTACTGGCCGGCCTATCACAGCGATCGTGGGGGTGGCATCGGCGCCATCTTTCCCCAGTACACTAATGGCGATTGGTGCTATCTCGGACAGCACCAATCGCCATTGCTTTGGAAAGCTGTTTTTAGCTGCTATATGCTGATCTGTATTGATCAGCATATAGCAGCGATCATCGGCACGGGAGGGGTTAATCACCCCCCGTGCCGACGAGCAGAGATGGCCTGCTATACGTTATAGCAGGCCATCTTCCCCGACCGCTGTGTGTGAACACACAGCGATCGGGGAAACATCGGGCGTAAGTATACGCCCGTTTGCGTTAAAGCCCACCCTGCGGGGGCGTATACTTACGCCCGATGTCGTTAAGGAGCTAGTGCTGCCAGTAGAGATGAGCGAATCGCTCATCTGAACTATCGCTCATCTAAACTTATATAGTTACATAGTTAATACGGTTGAAAAAAGACACATGTCCATCAAGTTCAACCAAGGAGGGGATGGATACAGGGAAGGGAGAGGGGTGATAGGTTCTATACATATGCATTTATATTAATTTGGTCTAAGAACTTGTCTAGCCCTGTTTTGAAGCCCTCTACTGTTTTTGCTGTGACCAGATCCTGTGGTAGACTGTTCCACAGATTCACAGTTCTCATGGTAAAGAAGGCTTGTCGCCTCCGGAGATTGAACCTTTTTTTCTCCAGGCGGAGGCAGTGCCCTCTTGTCCTTTGAGGGGGTTTAAAAAAATATATATACATGGGTCCCTCTGTGCTTACTGCACATACAAAGGGGGGGGGTCAAATTGAATCTTTGCCCCGGGTGCAGGAGAGCCTTGCTACACCTCTGTTTATGAACCTAACTACATCAGCTGTGTAATATAAATATATGGAGTCCAGGTTATTTGTCTACATTGGATACAATTGCAGCAAACCCTCATTAGTGGGAGGCTTTACTTCTTTTCTTCCTCTAGCTGTAAACAATAATGTTTCCATTTCTTGGCAGCAAATACAAGTTCATGAGAGAAAATAATGCACAAAGTAGTTGTATAACTTTTCACTTTACAGTGATTGAACTTCATTTACATGATAACAGGAATCCTCTTTCACAACAAGCGCCTCATTTCAAATTCTGCCAATTCATCTTTATTGGATTCAAGCCAGTTGAATAGATTTATTATTTTACCTCTCCTTGGCAATTCTTCGTTTTTTCTTTTAAATTTGTCCTGTTTCATACATTAATGAAGCCTCAGTATACAGATTGTATAACTCTAACTTTATATTTTAATTTTCTGAAAGATAGGAGAATTTGTAGACACTCTAGTAACAGAAAATTGTCAATGTCCCGATGCATCAAACATCTCCCCACCATTAGACTGCCATCACCATGTTTCACTTTATATGATGTTCCTACTATAGAATGATTTATTTGCTTCATTCCTTGACAATTAGTTGCAAATCCAGCAGGATTGTTTAGCAAATGTAAAGGTACTCATGAATTCCATTTTTGACTAGACTATATCTTGTTATGGAGTCTTTGAAGTCTCGCAGTTAGTTACTTAGTAAGTAGTTAAGTAGTAATGGCAGCCTGCTCAGGAGGTATCAGAGTATACTTGGACTTAACAATTCTTACTGAAGTCATAAATTTTCTGTATATTAGTGTGTTCCAAGTTAAGTTTTTTTTTTTTTTTTTTTAAGCGACTCTGTACCCACAATCTGACCCCCCAAACCGCTTGTACCTTCACATAGCTGCTTTTAATCCAAGATCTGTCCTCGGTCCGTTCGGCAGGTGATGCAGTTATTGTCCTAAAAAACAACTTTTAAACTTGTAGCACCGTGCCCATGGGGAGTATCTGTGCCTTAACTTTGCACTACCCCTCCGTCCCTCCTCCCCACCGTCCTCATCATTAGGAATGCTCCAGGCAGATTGCCTCCTATTCCCCACCTGTGTCAGCACGGCACATGGGCTGGATCGTTAATCACCTTCAGCATGGAGAAAATGTTTCAGTGGCATTCCTAATGATAAAGAGGGTGGGGAGGGACGGAGGGGTGGTGCAAAGTTAGAGCACAAATACTCCCGTTTGGCACGGGCTGCAAGTTTAAAAGTTGTTTTTTAGAACAATAACTGCATCACCTGCCGAACGGACCACAGGACAGATCTTGGATTAAAAGCAGCTCTCCGAAGGTACAAGTGGTTTTAGGGGGGGAGGGTCAGACTGTGGTTACAGAGTCGCTTTAATGCAGTTTATAAAGCCAAAGACAGGAGTTGTGAATTGAGGTAAAGATTCATTATCGACTTTAAACACAGCATACAACTTGAATGCAGGAATACATTTAATAGATTTCTTTAAATTCTAATTTAATACACGTTAAGGTTCACACTTTGTAAGACAGCGGTCCTTCTGTGACACGGCCGTGTCACAGTATGGCCGCACTCTGTGAAGTTTAACCTGCAGTACTGGTCGGATGAACATAATTTCTTTTAAATTGGAATGCCGCAACCATTGCAGACAATGTAAAGCATGTCTGGAGCCAGACTTTACATTGTCTGCACTTTTAATTTCATATGCGGCCACATGAAATCATGGCCGGAGTGTATACAGAGTGTAAACACTCCGACCGGGATTCCATAATAATTAAATTGATTGGCTGCTGTCCTAAAACAATGGCCGTTGTTGCAAACCTGCAACATCGCCCGTTGTTTAATAAAACTATAGGTTGTGTGAACATGGCCTTAAGGGGCTAAGTCACCTGTAACCCATTTTCTAAATGAGAGCCCTAAATTGATCAGCTGAAAGCTCATGTGTGTAGTTGTCATTGCTGTGGAAGCTATGGAATACATGATCATGTTGAGCCATCTAGTGTGGGAGGTTCTGTTTGCAGCAGATATCCATTATGGCTAAAATAGCGATCGCTTGAGCAGATGAACTACCCCTATGACGGCCATACATCCTAAGGATACGTCCATATGTTGTTTGCTACGGCTGCACAAATAATTGACTTGTCTTTTATTTGCGTCCGCTATCGCACGAACAACAGCCATTATTCCCGCTCTTTGCACACATTATATGGGTGTTCTGACAGCTGTACATAGGAGTCCTATGGCTAGGTAGTTGTCTACTGTTGTAGTAGAACAATGACTTTAAAGTGTCACTGTCGTTAACATTTTTTTTTAACAGGTGATTTTGAGAAACTTTGTAATTGGGTTTATTAGGCAAATATGCCATTATCTTCATTTAAAAAGACTTTTCACAGGTCCCCCCTCCTCTCCTCTCTCTCATCCACTGCTCATTTACATCAGTCAGATCCTGTATGTGCTATGGAGAGGGGAGGGGGGAGAAGGAAGGAGGAAGATTGGTTGCCAGAAGAGAAGAGAACAAAGTATTACACAGCAGGGGGAGCTGAAAGCCCCTATTCAGAGGTCAGAGAGGTCAGTACTGATGTCAGAGGGGAGAGCCTGGTGATGTAGCTGTAAATTAACTCTTTGTTGTCCTGTTTGGTGCCTCATCTCCCTCCACCCCTCCCCTCTTCATAGAGAACAATGAAGACAGGGGGGAGAGCTTCAAACTGCTTTTTCATGATAAGGCTATGTTCACACAACGTCTTAAAAAAGAAAAAGGCGTCCGCTTTTTGCATTTAAAAAGACGTTTGTTATTACAACATTTTAATATGCTTGACTAAAATGCATTTAAGTCTATGGAATAACAGACGTCTTTTTCACACATTGTATTGAATGTGTCCGCCTCAAAAAACGCTTCAATGCATTTTAGTCAAGAATATTAAAATGATGCAATAACGGTGCGCTCTGCTGACTGATATGTGTAATGTGTGCCCTGCTGACTGATATGTGTAATATGTGTGCGCCCTGCTGACTGATATGTGTAATGTGTGTGCGCCCTGTTGACTGATATGTGTAATGTGTGCGCCCTGTTGACTAATATGTGTAATATGTGTGCGCCCTGCTGACTGATATGTGTAATGTGTGTGCGCCCTGTTGACTGATATGTGTAATATGTGTGCGCCCTGCTGACTGATATGTGTAATGTGTTCCCTGCTGACTGATATGTGTAATGTGTTCCCTGCTGACTGATATGTGTAATGTGTGCCCTGTTGACTGATATGTGTAATGTGTGTGCGCCCTGCTGACTGATATGTGTAATATGTGCGCCCTGCTGACTGATATGTGTAATGTGTATGTGCCCTTCTGACTGATATGTGTAATGTGTGTGCGCCCTTCTGACTGATATGTGTAATGTGTGCCCTGCTGACTTCACACATTGTATTGAATGTGTCCGCCTCAAAAAACGCTTCAATGCATTTTAGTCAAGAATATTAAAATGATGCAATAACGGTGCGCTCTGCTGACTGATATGTGTAATGTGTGCCCTGCTGACTGATATGTGTGCGCCCTGCTGACTGATATGTGTAATGTGTGCGCCCTGTTGACTGATATGTGTAATGTGTGTGCGCCCTGTTGACTGATATGTGTAATGTGTGCGCCCTGTTGACTAATATGTGTAATATGTGTGCGCCCTGCTGACTGATATGTGTAATGTGTGTGCGCCCTGTTGACTGATATGTGTAATATGTGTGCGCCCTGTTGACTGATATGTGTAATATGTGTGCGCCCTGCTGACTGATATGTGTAATGTGTTCCCTGCTGACTGATATGTGTAATGTGTGCCCTGTTGACTGATATGTGTAATGTGTGTGCGCCCTGCTGACTGATATGTGTAATATGTGCGCCCTGCTGACTGATATGTGTAATGTGTATGTGCCCTTCTGACTGATAAGTGTAATGTGTGTGTGCGCCCTTCTGACTGATATGTGTAATGTGTGCCCTGTTGACTGATATGTGTAATGTATGCCATGCTGACTGATATGTGTAATGTGTGTGTGTGCCTGTCTGATTGATATGTGTAATGTGTGTGCTCCCTGCTGACTTATATGAGTTATGTGTGTGCGCCCTGCTGACTGATATGTGTAATGTGTGTGTGTGCCCTGCTGACTGATATGTATAATGTGTGCCCTGCTGACTGATATGTGTAATGTGTGCCCTGCTGACTGATATGTGTAATGTGTGTGCCCTGCTGACTAATATCTGTAATGTGTGTGTGTGGCCTGCTGACTGATATTTGTAATGTGTGCCCTGCTGACTGATATGTGTAATGTGTGTCCCCTGCTGACTGATATGTGTAATGCGTGTGCGCCCCGCTGACTGATATGTGTAATGAGTGTTTGTGCCTGTCTGACTGATATGTGTAATGTGTGCCCTGCTGACTGATATGTGTAATGTGTATGCGCCCTTCTGACTGATATGTGTAGTGTGTGATCTGCTGACTGATATGTGTAATGTGTGTGCCCTGCTGACTGATATGTCTAATGTGTGTGTGTCCTGTTGACTGATATGTGTAATGTGTGTGTGCCCTTCTCACTGATATGTGTAATGTGTGCCCTGCTGACTGATATGTGTAATGTGTGTGCGCCCTGCTGACTGATATGTGTAATGTGTGTGCGCCCTGCTGACTGATATGTGTGATGTGTGTGTGCCCTGCTGACTGATATGTGTAATGTGTGTGCGCCCTTCTGACTGATATGTGTAATGTGTGTGCTCTTCTGACTGATATGTGTAATATGTGCCCTGCTGACTGATATGTGTAATGTGTGCCCTTTTGACTGATATGTGTAATGTGTGTGCGCCCTTCTGACTGATATGTGTAATGTGTGTGCTCTTCTGACTGATATGTGTAATATGTGCCCTGCTGACTGATATGTGTAATGTGTGCCCTTTTGACTGATATGTGTAATGTGTGTGCGCCCTTCTGACTGATATGTGTAATGTGTGTGCTCTTCTGACTGATATGTGTCATGTGCGCCCTGCTGACTGATATGTGTTATGTGTGTGCGCCCTGCTCACTGATATGTGTAATGTGTGTTTGTGCCCTGCTGACTGATATGTGTTATGTGTGTGCGCCCTGCTGACTGATATGTGTAATGTGTGTGTGCCCTGCTGACTGATATGTGTAATATGTGTGCACACTGCTGACTGATATGTGTAATGTGTGTGCTCCCTGCTGACTAATATGGGAAATGTGTATGCGCCCTTTTGACTGATATGTGTAATGTGTGTGCGCCCTGCTGACTGATATGTGTAATGTGCGCCCCCGCTGACTAATATGTGTTATGTGTGTGCGCCCTGCTGACCGATATGTGTAATATGTGTGTGTGTGCCCTGCTGACTGATATGTGTCATGTGCGCCCTGCTGACTGATATGTGTTATGTGTGTGCGCCCTGCTCACTGATATGTGTAATGTGTGTTTGTGCCCTGCTGACTGATATGTGTAATGTGTGTGCGCCCTGCTGACTGATATGTGTAATGTTTGTGTGCCCTGCTGATTGATATGTGTAATGTGTGTGCGCCCTTCTGACTGATATGTGTAATGTGTGTGCTCTTCTGACTGATATGTGTAGTGTGTGATCTGCTGACTGATATGTGTAATGTGTGTGCCCTGCTGACTGATATGTGTAATGTGTGTGCGCCCTGCTGACTGATATGTGTAATGTGTGTGTGCCCTGCTGACTGATATGTGTAATGTGTTTGCGCCCTTCTGACTGATATGTGTAATGTGTGTGCTCTTCTGACTGATATGTGTAATGTATGTTCTCCCTGCTGACTTATAAGAGTTATGTGTGTGCGCCCTGCTGACTGATATGTGTAATGTGTGTGTGTGCCCTGCTGACTGATATGTATAATGTGTGGCCTGCTGACTGATATGTGTCATGTGTGCCCTGCTGACTGATATGTGTAATGTGTGTGTGCCCTGCTGACTGATATGTGTAATGTGCGCCCTGCCGACTGATATGTGTAATGTGTGTGTGCCCTGCTGACTGATATGTGTAATGTGCGCCCTGCCGACTGATATGTGTAATGTGTGTCCCCTGCTGACTGATATGTGTAATGTGTGCGCCCTGCTGACTGATATGTGTAATGTGTGTGTGTGTGCCCTGCTGACTGATATGTGTAATGTGTGCCATGCTGACTGATATGTGTAATGTGTGTGTGCCCTGCTGACTGATATGTGTAATGTGTTTGCGCCCTTCTGACTGATATGTGTAATGTGTGTGCTCTTCTGACTGATATGTGTAATGTATGTGCTCCCTGCTGACTTATATGAGTTATGTGTGTGCGCCCTGCTGACTGATATGTGTAATGTGTGTGTGTGCCCTGCTGACTGATATGTATAATGTGTGCCCTGCTGACTGATATGTGTAATGTGTGTGTGCCCTGCTGACTGATATGTGTAATGTGTGTGTGTGCCCTGCTGACTGATATGTATAATGTGTGGCCTGCTGACTGATATGTGTCATGTGTGCCCTGCTGACTGATATGTGTAATGTGTGTGTGCCCTGCTGACTGATATGTGTAATGTGCGCCCTGCCGACTGATATGTGTAATGTGTGTGTGCCCTGCTGACTGATATGTGTAATGTGCGCCCTGCCGACTGATATGTGTAATGTGTGTCCCCTGCTGACTGATATGTGTAATGTGTGCGCCCTGCTGACTGATATGTGTAATGTGTGTGTGTGTGCCCTGCTGACTGATATGTGTAATGTGCGCCATGCTGACTGATATGTGTTATGTGTGTGCGCCCTGGTGACTGATATGTGTAATGTGTGTGTGTGTGTGTGTGTGTGCTCTGCTGACTGATATGTGTAATGTGTGCCCTGCTGACTGATATGAGTTATGTGTATATGCCCTGGTGACTGATATGTGTAATGTGTATGGGCCCTGCTGACTGATATGTGTAATGTGTGCCCTGCTCTACTGATATGTGTAATGTGTGCGCCCTGCTGACTGATATCTGTAATGTGTGTGTGTGTCCTGCTGACTGATATGTGTAATGTGTGCCATGCTGACTGATATGTGTAATGTGTATGCGCCCCGCTGACTGATATGTGTAATGAGTGTTTGTGCCTGTATGACTGATATGTGTAATGTGTGCCCTGCTGACTGATATGTGTAATGTGTATGCGCCCTTCTGACTGATATGTGTAGTGTGTGATCTGCTGACTGATATGTGTAATGTGTGTGCCCTGCTTACTGATATGTCTAATGTGTGTGTGTCCTGTTGACTGATATGTGTAATGTGTGTGTCCCCTTCTGACTGATATGTGTAATGTGTGCCCTGCTGACTGATATGTGTAATGTGTGTGCGCCCTTCTGACTGATATGTGTAATGTGTGTGCTCTTCTGACTGATATGTGTAATGTGTGCCCTGCTGACTGATATGTGTAATGTGTGTGCGCCCTGCTGACTGATATGTGTAATATGTGTGCGCCCTGCTGACTGATATGTGAAATGTGTATGCGCCCTTCTGACTGATATGTGTAATGTGTGTGCGCCCTGCTGACTGATATGTGTAATGTGCGCCCCCGCTGACTGATATGTGTTATGTGTGTGCGTCCTGCTGACCGATATGTGTAATATGTGTGTGTGACCTGCTGACTGATATGTTTCATGTGCGCCCTGCTGACTGATATGTGTTATGTGTGTGCGCCCTGCTCACTGATATGTGTAATGTGTGTTTGTGCCCTGCTGACTGATATGTGTTATGTGTGTGCGCCCTGCTGACTGATATGTGTAATGTGTGTGTGCCCTGCTGACTGATATGTGTAATATGTGTGCGCCCTTCTTACTGATATGTGTAATGTGTGTGCTCCCTGCTGACTAATATGTGAAATGTGTATGCGCCCTTCTGACTGATATGTGTAATGTGTGTGCGCCCTGCTGACTGATATGTGTAATGTGCGCCCCCGCTGACTGATATGTGTTATGTGTGTGCGCCCTGCTGACCGATATGTGTAATGTGTGTGTGTGCCCTGCTGACTGATATGTGTCATGTGCGCCCTGCTGACTGATATGTGTTATGTGTGTGCGCCCTGCTCACTGATATGTGTAATGTGTGTTTGTGCCCTGCTGACTGATATGTGTAATGTGTGTGCGCCCTGCTCACTGATATGTGTAATGTGTGTGCGCCCTTCTGACTGATATGTTTAATGTGTGCGCCCTGCTGACTGATATGTGTAATGTGTGTGTGTGTGCCCTGCTGACTGATATGTGTAATGTGTGCCATGCTGACTGATATGTGTAATGTGTATGCGCCCTTCTGACTGATATGTGTAATGTGTGTGCCCTGCTGACTGATATCAGTCAACAGGACACACACACATTAGACATATCAGTCAGCAGGGCACACACATTACACATATCAGTCAGAAGGGCGCATACACATTACACATATCAGTCAGCAGGGCACACACACACACATTACACATATCAGTCAGCAGGGCGCACACATTACACATATCCGTCAGAAGGGCGCACACACATTACACATATCAATGAGCAGGGCGCACACACATTACACATATCAGTCAGCAGGGCACAAACACACATTACACATATCAGTGAGCAGGGCGCACACACATAACACATATCAGTCAGCAGGGCGCACATGACACCTATCAGTCAGCAGGACACACACACACATTACACATATCGGTCAGCAGGGCGCACACACATAACACATATCAGTCAGCGGGGGCGCACATTACACATATCAGTCAGCAGGGCGCACACACATTACACATATCAGTCAGAAGGGCGCATACACATTTCACATATTAGTCAGCAGGGAGCACACACATTACACATATCATTTAGAAGGGCGCACACATATTACACATATCAGTCAGCAGGGCACACACACATTACACATATCAGTCAGCAGGGCGCACACACATAACACATATCAGTCAGCAGGGCACAAACACACATTACACATATCAGTGAGCAGGGCGCACACACATAACACATATCAGTCAGCAGGGCGCACATGACACATATCAGTCAGCAGGGCACACACACACATATTACACATATCGGTCAGCAGGGCGCACACACATAATACATATCAGTCAGCGGGGGCGCACATTACACATATCAGTCAGCAGGGCGCACACACATTACACATATCAGTCAGAAGGGCGCATACACATTTCACATATCAGTCAGCAGGGCGCACACATATTACACATATCAGTCAGCAGGGCGCACACACATTACACATATCAGTCAGCAGGGCACACATTACACATATCAGTCAGAAGGACGCACACACATTACACATATCAGTCAGCAGGGCACACATTACACATATCAGTCAGAAGGGGACACACACATTACACATATCAGTCAACAGGACACACACACATTAGACATATCAGTAAGCAGGGCACACACATTACACATATCAGTCAGCAGATCACACACTACACATATCAGTCAGAAGGGCGCATACACATTACACATATCAGTCAGCAGGGCACACATTACACATATCAGTCATACAGGCACAAACACTCAATACACATATCAGTCAGCGGGGTGCATACACATTACACATATCAGTCAGCATGGCACACATTACACATATCAGTCAGCAGGGCACACACACACACACATTACACACTTCATTCAGCAGGGCGCACACATTACACATATCAGTCAGCAGGGCGCACACACATTACACATATCAGTCAGCAGGGCGCACACACATTACACATATCAGTCAGCAGGGCACACATTACACATATCAGTCAGAAGGGCACACACACATTAGACATATGTGTAATGTGTGTGTGCCCTTCTGACTGATATGTGTAATGTGTGCCCTGCTGACTGATATGTGTAATGTGTGTGCGCCCTGCTGACTGATATGTGTTATGTGTGTGCGCCCTGCTCACTGATATGTGTAATGTGTGTTTGTGCCCTGCTGACTGATATGTGTTATGTGTGTGCGCCCTGCTGACTGATATGTGTAATGTGTGTGTGCCCTGCTGACTGATATGTGTAATATGTGTGCACACTGCTGACTGATATGTGTAATGTGTGTGCTCCCTGCTGACTAATATGGGAAATGTGTATGCGCCCTTTTGACTGATATGTGTAATGTGTGTGCGCCCTGCTGACTGATATGTGTAATGTGCGCCCCCGCTGACTAATATGTGTTATGTGTGTGCGCCCTGCTGACCGATATGTGTAATATGTGTGTGTGTGCCCTGCTGACTGATATGTGTCATGTGCGCCCTGCTGACTGATATGTGTTATGTGTGTGCGCCCTGCTCACTGATATGTGTAATGTGTGTTTGTGCCCTGCTGACTGATATGTGTAATGTGTGTGCGCCCTGCTGACTGATATGTGTAATGTTTGTGTGCCCTGCTGATTGATATGTGTAATGTGTGTGCGCCCTTCTGACTGATATGTGTAATGTGTGTGCTCTTCTGACTGATATGTGTAGTGTGTGATCTGCTGACTGATATGTGTAATGTGTGTGCCCTGCTGACTGATATGTGTAATGTGTGTGCGCCCTGCTGACTGATATGTGTAATGTGTGTGTGCCCTGCTGACTGATATGTGTAATGTGTTTGCGCCCTTCTGACTGATATGTGTAATGTGTGTGCTCTTCTGACTGATATGTGTAATGTATGTTCTCCCTGCTGACTTATGTGTGTGTGAGTTATGTGTGTGCGCCCTGCTGACTGATATGTATAATGTGTGTGTGTGCCCTGCTGACTGATATGTATAATGTGTGGCCTGCTGACTGATATGTGTCATGTGTGCCCTGCTGACTGATATGTGTAATGTGTGTGTGCCCTGCTGACTGATATGTGTAATGTGCGCCCTGCCGACTGATATGTGTAATGTGTGTGTGCCCTGCTGACTGATATGTGTAATGTGCGCCCTGCCGACTGATATGTGTAATGTGTGTGCCCTGCTGACTGATATGTGTAATGTGTGTGTGTGTGCCCTGCTGACTGATATGTGTAATGTGTGCCATGCTGACTGATATGTGTAATGTGTGTGTGCCCTGCTGACTGATATGTGTAATGTGTTTGCGCCCTTCTGACTGATATGTGTAATGTGTGTGCTCTTCTGACTGATATGTGTAATGTATGTGCTCCCTGCTGACTTATATGAGTTATGTGTGTGCGCCCTGCTGACTGATATGTGTAATGTGTGTGTGTGCCCTGCTGACTGATATGTATAATGTGTGCCCTGCTGACTGATATGTGTAATGTGTGTGTGCCCTGCTGACTGATATGTGTAATGTGCGCCCTGCCGACTGATATGTGTAATGTGCGCCATGCTGACTGATATGTGTTATGTGTGTGCGCCCTGGTGACTGATATGTGTAATGTGTGTGTGTGTGTGTGTGTGTGCTCTGCTGACTGATATGTGTAATGTGTGCCCTGCTGACTGATATGAGTTATGTGTATATGCACTGGTGACTGATATGTGTAATGTGTATGGGCCCTGCTGACTGATATGTGTAATGTGTGCCCTGCTCTATTGATATGTGTAATGTGTGCGCCCTGCTGACTGATATCTGTAATGTGTGTGTGTGTCCTGCTGACTGATATGTGTAATGTGTGCCATGCTGACTGATATGTGTAATGTGTATGCGCCCCGCTGACTGATATGTGTAATGAGTGTTTGTGCCTGTATGACTGATATGTGTAATGTGTGCCCTGCTGACTGATATGTGTAATGTGTATGCGCCCTTCTGACTGATATGTGTAGTGTGTGATCTGCTGACTGATATGTGTAATGTGTGTGCCCTGCTTACTGATATGTCTAATGTGTGTGTGTCCTGTTGACTGATATGTGTAATGTGTGTGTCCCCTTCTGACTGATATGTGTAATGTGTGCCCTGCTGACTGATATGTGTAATGTGTGTGCGCCCTTCTGACTGATATGTGTAATGTGTGTGCTCTTCTGACTGATATGTGTAATGTGTGCCCTGCTGACTGATATGTGTAATGTGTGTGCGCCCTGCTGACTGATATGTGTAATATGTGTGCGCCCTGCTGACTGATATGTGAAATGTGTATGCGCCCTTCTGACTGATATGTGTAATGTGTGTGCGCCCTGCTGACTGATATGTGTAATGTGCGCCCCCGCTGACTGATATGTGTTATGTGTGTGCGTCCTGCTGACCGATATGTGTAATATGTGTGTGTGTGACCTGCTGACTGATATGTTTCATGTGCGCCCTGCTGACTGATATGTGTTATGTGTGTGCGCCCTGCTCACTGATATGTGTAATGTGTGTTTGTGCCCTGCTGACTGATATGTGTTATGTGTGTGCGCCCTGCTGACTGATATGTGTAATGTGTGTGTGCCCTGCTGACTGATATGTGTAATATGTGTGCGCCCTTCTTACTGATATGTGTAATGTGTGTGCTCCCTGCTGACTAATATGTGAAATGTGTATGCGCCCTTCTGACTGATATGTGTAATGTGTGTGCGCCCTGCTGACTGATATGTGTAATGTGCGCCCCCGCTGACTGATATGTGTTATGTGTGTGCGCCCTGCTGACCGATATGTGTAATGTGTGTGTGTGCCCTGCTGACTGATATGTGTCATGTGCGCCCTGCTGACTGATATGTGTTATGTGTGTGCGCCCTGCTCACTGATATGTGTAATGTGTGTTTGTGCCCTGCTGACTGATATGTGTAATGTGTGTGCGCCCTGCTCACTGATATGTGTAATGTGTGTGCGCCCTTCTGACTGATATGTGTAATGTGTGCGCCCTGCTGACTGATATGTGTAATGTGTGTGTGTGTGCCCTGCTGACTGATATGTGTAATGTGTGCCATGCTGACTGATATGTGTAATGTGTATGCGCCCTTCTGACTGATATGTGTAATGTGTGTGCCCTGCTGACTGATATCAGTCAACAGGACACACACACATTAGACATATCAGTCAGCAGGGCACACACATTACACATATCAGTCAGAAGGGCGCATACACATTACACATATCAGTCAGCAGGGCACACACACACACATTACACATATCAGTCAGCAGGGCGCACACATTACACATATCCGTCAGAAGGGCGCACACACATTACACATATCAATGAGCAGGGCGCACACACATTACACATATCAGTCAGCAGGGCGCATACACATTACACATATCAGTGAGCAGGGCGCACACACATAACACATATCAGTCAGCAGGGCGCACATGACACCTATCAGTCAGCAGGACACACACACACATTACACATATCGGTCAGCAGGGCGCACACACATAACACATATCAGTCAGCGGGGGCGCACATTACACATATCAGTCAGCAGGGCGCACACACATTACACATATCAGTCAGAAGGGCGCATACACATTTCACATATTAGTCAGCAGGGAGCACACACATTACACATATCATTTAGAAGGGCGCACACATATTACACATATCAGTCAGCAGGGCACACACACATTACACATATCAGTCAGCAGGGCGCACACACATAACACATATCAGTCAGCAGGGCACAAACACACATTACACATATCAGTGAGCAGGGCGCACACACATAACACATATCAGTCAGCAGGGCGCACATGACACATATCAGTCAGCAGGGCACACACACACATATTACACATATCGGTCAGCAGGGCGCACACACATAATACATATCAGTCAGCGGGGGCGCACATTACACATATCAGTCAGCAGGGCGCACACACATTACACATATCAGTCAGAAGGGCGCATACACATTTCACATATCAGTCAGCAGGGCGCACACATATTACACATATCAGTCAGCAGGGCGCACACACATTACACATATCAGTCAGCAGCGCCCTGCTGACTGATATGTGTAATGTGTGCCCTGCTGACTGATATGTGTAATGTGTGTGCGCCCTGCTGACTGATATGTGTAATGTGTGTGCGCCCTGCTGACTGATATGTGTAATGTGTGTGTGCCCTGCTCACTGATATGTGTAATGTTTGTGTGCCCTTCTGACTGATATGTGTAATGTGTGTGCTCTTCTGACTGATATGTGTAATGTGTGCCCTGCTGACTGATATGTGTAATGTGTGTGTGCCCTGCTGACTGATATGTGTAATATGTGTGCACCCTGCTGACTGATATGTGTAATGTGTGTGCGCCCTGCTGACTGATATGTGTAATGTGTATGCGCCCTTCTGACTGATATGTGTAATGTGTGTGCGCCCTGCTGACTGATATGTGTAATGTGCGCCCCCGCTGACTGATGTGTTATGTGTGTGCGCCCTGCTGACCGATATGTGTAATGTGTGTGTGTGTGCCCTGCTGACTGATATTTGTCATGTGCGCCCTGCTGACTGATATGTGTAATGTGTGTGCGCCCTGCTCACTGATATGTGTAATGTGTGCCCTGCTGACTGATATGTGTAATGTGTGTGCGCCCTGCTGACTGATATGTGTAATGTGTATGCGCCCTTCTGACTGATATGTGTAATGTGTGTGCGCCCTGCTGACTGATATGTGTAATGTGCGCCCCCGCTGACTGATGTGTTATGTGTGTGCGCCCTGCTGACCGATATGTGTAATGTGTGTGTGTGTGCCCTGCTGACTGATATTTGTCATGTGCGCCCTGCTGACTGATATGTGTTATGTGTGTGCGCCCTGCTCACTGATATGTGTAATGTGTGTTTGTGCCCTGCTGACTGATATTTGTAATGTGTGTGTGTCTGTCTGACTGATATGTGTAATGAGTGTGCGCCCTGCTGACTGATATGTGTAATGTGTGTGTGCCTGTCTGACTGATATGTGTAATGTCTGTGTGCCTGTCTGACTGATATGCGTAATGAGTGTGTGTCCCCTGCTGACTGATATGTGTTATGTGTGTGCGCCCTTCTGACTGATATGTGTAATGAGTGTGTACCCTGTTGACTAATATGTGTAATGAGTGTGAGTGCCCTGCTGACTGATGTGTGTAATGAGTGTGTGTCCCCTGCTGATTGATATTTGTAATGAGTGTGCGCCCTTCTGACTGATGTGCGTAATGAATGTGTGTGCCTTTCTGACTGATATGTGTAGTGAGTGTGCGCCCTGCTGACTAATATGCGTAATGAATGTGTGTGCCCTGCTGACTGATATGTGTAATGAGTGTGTGTCCCCTGCTGACTGATATGTGTAATGAGTGTGTGTCCCCTGCGGACTGATATGTGTAATGTGTGTGTGTGCCTTTCTGACTGATATGTGTTATGTGTGTGTGGTCTGCTGACTTATATGTGTAATGAGTGTGTGTGGTCTGCTGACTTACATGTGTAATGTGTGTATGAATAGTGTGTGCCCATTATATGAGCAGCACATGTGGTACGTAGTGGGTATGTTAGTAGCACATGTGGTATATAGTGGGTATATTACTGACATATGCAGTATGTACTGTGTATGTTATTGACACACGCAGTATATAGTGAGTATGTTAGTGGCACATGCGGTATGAAGTCTGTTCATTGAGTGAATGAAGCATGTCTGCTATTTGATGGTATGTTTTCAGTGTGAGTAATTAATCATTAGCGTAATATATAAAGGCATATGTATCTATATATTTCCCGGTGATATACTATCACTTTTTCTAGTACATTTTCAAGTCCATGGTGTTTTTTGAAAATGCAGAGTGCTGTGGGTATTTTATGCTGTAGGTAATTTTATTAATATGCGTATGGGGGTATGTGCTGCATTTTTTTTTTGGAAAAAAGCATAAAAAAATTAAAGATTTTTTTTTTTTTGGGGGGGGGGGGGGATTTACGAAGATCACACCATAGGCTTACGCTAGGAAGAAGGTGCAGATTTACCCCTTCTCCCTGGCGTACACCTCCTGTAGGCCCCGCTCGCCCGATGGGCGGGCTGGCGGAGCTTGTGGGGGCATGACGAGGCGGGGAGGAGGCATGGCCTCCTCCCGCGCCACATTTATCACGATTTATGCCTGCCCGCAGGCGTAACTCATGATCAAAATCTACACCTGCTGGAAGCTGCACCTGGCCGGCCGGATTCACTAAGAGGCGTGCTCCTCTTAGTGAATCCTGGTGGGGAAAAGGGGGCGGGGCCTAATATATCCCCCCCCCCCCCAAGTGCTTCCACACCATGTTTCTTCTTTGTCATTTGTTTCAGCAGTAACAGCCCGCTCAGCCAATCACTGGCCATGGCGCTGTCCCATCTCAGTCAGTGTTTGGCTGAGCTGGCTGTCACTGCTGAGATGACCTCAGTCAGAACTGGAGACACCACAGGAGAACCCTGGAGAAGTAAGCATAGGAGGTTTATTATGTTTTATATCGGGCAGCAATATGTCAATGGTTTTTAGGTGCCGACAGCAAATGGGCCTCTGTGCCCTCCAATGTCTGGGCTGAATTTCAGTCCCAGTCCAGCCCTGCTACTAGGTATTGCCTAGGGCACGGTCTAATATAAAAGTACCATGCTGTGACACCATGTAAGCCTCCAAGCTGCATTTGTGTTCCCTGGTGGATGATTGGGTGACAAAGGAAGCCTACTTTCTCTGTCCAAACACCTAAATGCGTCATTTACTTATGACTTGCATATGACGTGGCATTTAGAGGATTAAATAAATAAATGAATGAATCAGCTCTGGTAAGGGGCATTACAATGGGTGCCTGGCTGTATATTTTAAGCAGTCCCAGCATCCACATCAACTCATTAAACACCACATAAGACTTTTTGTGCAATTTTGGGTTCTTATTTGAGGCTTCACTGCATCTTACAACATATTATTACACATGGATATTTATTGCATCCATGTTCAAATATCCAATTGATGTAAATGCTATTTCACTATTAGGTTAGGTTCACACAACATCTTTGTTTGGCCGTTCAACAGGCGTCCTTTTGGACGTCTGTCACCTAATCCAGCTGTGTGGCCGCAGGGAGCTGCTTTTCTCTTCTGGCTCCATCTTGTGAGCCGCGGGGATGGAACCTCATTACGCCTGCCGGAGACGTCACATCCCGGCGTCCAATAAGCCGCAGGTATGAAGTGCTGGCGGCCTATGGGAGTGAATGTAGGAGCAGGACGCTGACAGTTCCTGCTCCTATATTCTGTTCACTTTAATGTTCCGCCCGCCCACAGTGTAGGTGGAACATCAAAGTGATCCGTGCATCCCTAGAAGCTGCGCAGCCACAGCTTCTGGAAATGCTTAAAGTAACAGTGCACATTTCCCACCGGGTTCCCACGGCACCCCAGTGTGCCGTGGCACCCCGGTTGGAAAACATTGTACTAGGGTCTGACTGGTAAACCAGAGTACCAAGGAATTCTCTGGCAGTACTAGGAAAGACATCCCACTTTCAATCACTTGTCACTTGGATTTATTTATTTTGAGTTCGTTCACAAATAGACATGAGCAAATAGTGAAATATTCGATAATTCGAAATTCGATTCCAATAGCTCCCGATATTCGTATATTCAAATGAATATCGAATCCCATCATAGTCTACGATGGAAAAATACTTGGGACCTAGAAATCAATATCCGATCACCAAGTGCACAATGACACCTCAGCAAATGATGCCAACACCTCTTTAATACATATGGGACAGCAGGGGAAGCATGCCTGGGTGCATCTAACACTAGTGATGAGCGAACATCCCAATTTTCCCAAGTGTTCGCCGAAGATTCACGAAAAAATTATGAACGTAAAGTAGAAGTGTACTTGAGTACATATGAAAAATACGTAATAATGAAAATAAACAATAACTACAAATCAGTAGTAGCAAGATAACAGGTATTATTCCGCAATCACAGTGTACAGCCATATACCGGATATATAATTGTTTTTTACAATAATAAAATGAAAGACACATTCAACTTCTTTGCAGGATGCAGACTGCGCAAATCAGTAGTAGCAAGATAACAGGTATTATCCCACACTCACAGTATACAGCCGTATACCGGATATATAACTGGTTTTTAAAATAATAAAATTAAAGAGCTGGTCAACGCCTTTACAGGATGCAGACTACGCAAATCAGTAGTATCAAGATAACAGCTATTATCCCACACTCACAGTATACAGCTGTATACACTATCAGTAGATGTCTGAACACAATGCCTGTCTCACAACAACTTGTAAATCTTAGTTTTTTTTTATAGTTTTAGCCCTAACAAGGGCCTTTGGGGGGTCCCTTCCTACCTAACTTTACCTAAAAGCTTTCTCCTCCTGGTGAACAGCCTGTCCCTCTCTAGCTGCAACCAGCAAGTGACACGAATCTGGAATCACTATTCTTATATTCAGGAGGTGATGTAGATTAGCCAGCCAATCACAGTTAAGAGTTAAGTCCTGCCTATTACTAGTGCTTGTCCCTCCCCCCTGCATGTTTATTGACTGAAAAAAAGCGCCACCGTACTATTCGCTCAAATACTATTCACTCATCACTAGTCACAAACACAACACTAGGCATTGGTTACAACCAGGGGCGTAGCTAATGTCTCCTGGGCCCTGGTGCGAGAGGCCAACTCGGGCCCCCCCCCTCCTTTCACGACCAAGTGATGCTATTGGTGTGTGTGTGTATATATATATATATATATATACACACACACACACACACCAAGACAGATATTACCTATTACCGCCATACTGTTACCGACCAAATCCTGTATACTAAGACCAATATTACCAGTAATACCAGTATATAGGAAGGAAACATTACCGCCATACCACAACCACTACCATCACCACCATATTGTTACTGACCAAATCCAGTATACTAAATCACCTTATCCAGTCATATAGAGGTGGCCCCAGCTCTACACAGGCTCTATACACCATATACATTACAGTGCAGTTATATCAGGTGACTCACAGGGGACGTCTTTTCTGATCGGAGTTCTTTCCTTTTCATCTTCTCCATCCGTCCTGGGCCGTTATGAGAACTTCTCCAAGCCACGAGTCCACAGAATCTGCCAGACAGACATATTAGGCTCCTCACACTGACACCATCCTCATCTCTATACACACTGCACATCTGTACTGTCCCCTTTACACCCTCATTTAGTTGGTAGCCCTGACTCTATGTGACCCCCTAATAATATATGCCCCCCTCTTTGTATTCCCTCTCCACCTATGTTACCCCCCCCCCCCCAATAGATGGCCCCCTCTACCCCCTCCCTTATAGATGGCCCCCTCTCTCCTCACCCTCCCTTATAGATGGCCCCCTCTCTCCTCACCCTCCCTTATGGATGGTCCCCCTTCCCCCCCCTCCCTTATAGATGGTCCCCTTTCCCCCCCTCCCTTATAGATGGTCCCCTTCCCCCCCCTTTATAGATGGTCCCTCTTTCCCCCCCACCCTCATAGATGGTTTCATTTCCCCCCCACCCTCATAGATGGTCCCCTTTCCCCCCCACCCTCATAGATGGTCCCCCTTCCCCCCCCACCCTCATAGATGGTTCCCTTCCCCCCCCCCACCCTTATAGATGGTCCCCTTCCCCCCCACCACCCTCATAGATGGTCCCCTTCCCCCCCCACCCTCATAGATGGTCCCCTTTCCCCCCCCCCCAACCTCATAGATGGTCCCCTTCCCCCCCCAACCTCATAGATGGTCCCCTTCCCCCCCCCCATAGATGGTCCCCTTTCCCCCCCCACCCTCATAGATGGTCCCCTTCCCCCCGCACCCTCATAGATGCCCCCCTCTCTCCCCCCACCCTGCAGGCTGATAAAAAACAAAACTTAACTCACCTGACAACGCGCTCCCACGTTGATCCTCTCTCCTCCTGGTCTGTCCCCGGCTGCTGCACGGCTGCCGGGGGTGTCGTGTCTTATCCCCGGCAGTGCGCGCATCCCAGAACTCCCTGCGCGCCGGAAGTCAGGGCCCAAGGCGCGCAGGGAGCTCTGGGATGCGCGCGCTGCCGGGGGTAAGACGCGACACCCCCGGCAGCCGTGCAGCAGCCGGGAGAAGACGGAGCCAGACTCTTTTGACCGCAAGCAAAACAATGCTTGCGGTGACAAGAGTGATTGATCGGGAGGGCCCCACAGGCCCCCCTTGTGGCGGGCCCGGTCGCGGCCGCGGCCGCGGTAGCTACGCCACTGGTTACAACTTACGATATGTATTCATGCAAATCTGCACATAATTTACTGTAAAATAGATGTTAGCTGCTGAATACTAAGAGAATTCCCTGGCAGGATGAATGCAGCATTGTCCCGCTAATGCTTTTTAGTAGCTTGTGGCTAGCTGTAACCTCTATTATGAAACCTTCATGTCTCAGATAACTCATAGCTGCAACCCATTTAATTCTAGAAGTGCATTAGTTGTATTATGGGATTATATTAGATTCTACATGAAGCAAATAGATCAATATTCTCTCTGTGGACATAACATCTGAAGTATGATAGAATTCCCTTGAGTGTAATTAATATTCTTGTGCATTTATAATGCATTCTTTACTAAGAATGGCAAAAGCTGTATATTTCTGCAGTATTTACAGCTCTTACTAACATTATACTCTAGTTAGCCACAACATTACAACCACCTCCTTAATATAGTGTACGTCCTCAAGGTATAAACTCCTCAAGACCTCCGAAGGTGTCCTGTGCTAGCTAACATCAAGACATTAGCAGGTTCAATAGAGAAGGAGGGGCCAGCACAATTACATACACCTAATTTAAAATAATCCACAGTGTTTAACCCCTTCATGACCAAATGTCATTGATGCATGGATGTTTGGATCACACTGAGGCTCTTCTCATTACTATTACTAATCTATAGTTTTTATTGGTATTATAGTGGTATAAATGGTAGTTTTTGACCGCTCTTTATAAAAAGCAGACTGTAGATGCAGATTGCTAATCCGACAGGACAGAGGTAAAGTATACTTCTTCCATCTTTCAGGGAAACCGATCGAGACATTTACAATCACGCTCTGAGGGGTCCCAATCAGTCAGTGACAGGTTACCGCTCCTAAATGTTGTGATTTGTATTATTCCCCTATAGTAGCTGGCCTACTTCCCTGTGGTCCCTCTATAGTTTATAAACAATCAGGTAGATAGTTGGCTGCATACACTCCCACACTCCTGCTGGTGCACAGTCCGACTTTAAGCAAGGTTCAATATAGGACAAAGGCAATGTCCAGCACCGATAGCAGGGTAAAAGCTCTATCTTTATTCAAAATCCAAATTTGGTTGGTTTGTGACTCTCCTGGATTTTGAATAAAGATACAGCTTCTATTGGTGCTGGAAATTGCCTTTTTCCTATATAGTTTATGGCCCCCTTCTCTGTAATTCCCCCTATAGTAGATGGCCCATCTCTGTGTAGTACCCCTATAGTAGATGTCCCCCATGTGCAGACCAGGCAAAAAGGCACAGGCAGTTTTATAGAGATGCTGCCTGTGCCAGTAGTCCCAGCCACCTGTCAACTCTGTTAAGTCAATCGGGTGTGTGTCTTAACCCCTAGACGACCCAGGACGTAGAGTTACGTCATGGAAGTCTGTCCCCAGACGACCCTGGACGTAACTCTACGTCCTGGGTGTTTCTCCGGCTATGAAGCACGCTCCGGAGCGGAGCGCGCTTCATAGGAGGTGGGTGCCGGCTGCAGTGAGCAGCCGGGACCTCACCGGTAATGACACGCTGCAGCGATCGCGCTGCCGCGTGTCATTGACCCCTTAAACGACCGCGGCGTTTAGGTGTAAGTGACAGGGGGAGTCCCCTGTCACTTACCGATCGGGACCCCCGCAGTGTGACTGCGGGGGTCCCGATCGTTGAAACGGACCGCCGGAGGTCTCTCACCTGCCTCTGTGCGGTCCGATCGGCGATCTGCTACACTAAGCCTGCACAGGCAGGCTCAATGAGCAGATCGCCGATAACACTGATCAATGCTATGCCTATGGCATAGCAATCATCAGTGTAGAAATCAAACTAGTGTATGTAAAAGTCCCCCAAAGGGACTTCAAATGTGTAAAAAAAAAAAAAGTTCGAAGCACTATTACACTACTCCAAAACCCCTCCCCCAATAAAAGTTGAAATCACCCCCCTTTCCTATTATATAAATAAAACATATAAAAATAAATAAATAGATAAACATATAATATACCGCAGCGTGCGTAATTGTCCCATCTATTAAAATATAACAAGCGTCATTGTGATCGGTGAACGGCGTACACGAAAAGAGGGAAAAAAGTGCGCTGATTACCGATTTTATGTTACATTATATATTTAAAAAAATCTATAAAAAGTGATCAAAAAGTCCGATCTTCACAAATATGGTATTAATAAAAACTAGAGATCATGGCGGAAAAAATGACACCCCATACAGCCCCGTAGGTGAAAAAATAAAACTGTTATAAGTGTCACAATAGGCCCATTTTATTAATATTTAATTGCCAAAAAAAAGGATTTCATAAAAAAAAAATATATATAACATTAGAGAATCTGTGTAACCTGCATATGGTTGTGTTCGGACTGACCTATAGAATAATAGTATCATGTCGCTGTTACCATATAGTGTATTACGTAGACACAGGAACCCCACAAACGTTACCATATTGCATTCTTTTTTACGATTTCACCTATTTATATCTTCATAAATAATATATTTGGAATTCCATCATACATGTTATGGTAAAATGAATGACGCCATTACAAAGTACAACTATTCCTGTAAAAAACAAGCACTTACATGGCTTGTAGATAGAAAACTGAGGGTGCTAGAGCTCTTAGAAGGGGGGAGGGAAAAACGAAAACACTAAGATCAAAATTTGTGCAGTCCACTGGGTCATTTTGGGCCTGGTCCTCATAGGGTTAAGGTTGGGTTCACACTACGTATATTTCAGTCAGTATTGCGGTCCTCATATTGCAACCAAAACCAGGAGTGGATTAAAAACACAGAAAGGCTCTGTTCACACAATGGTGAAATTGAGTGGATGGCCGCCATTTAATGGCAAATATTTGCTGTTATTTTAAAACAACGGCTGTTATATTGAAATAATGGCAGTTATTTACTGTTATATGGCGGCCATCCACTCAATTCAGAATTGTGTGGACAGATCCTTTCTGTGTTTTTAATCCACTCCTGGTTTTGGTTGCAATATGAGGACCACAATACTGACTGAATTATACGTAGTATGCCTGAAAGTGCATACACAATTTAATGCTGCACTCACCCGAATTCCTGGGACAGTCTTGCAACAGAGCTGCACAATTGTCAGGGGGCACAGAGGATCCCCTGGAGGGCCAGTCCAACATTGCTGGCAGGCAATATACTGCCAATAGTATTACTTCTTTTGCCAACAAAGTTGCAGCCATCTTTTAATATAATAGCTTAATCTGGATCTTGTAACAGAACAGGTAAACACTTTTGTATAATGCATTTTGTATGGTTATAATTCTGAGAGTATTCAGTTAGTAAATAACTTTCATACACTCAGGATCCACCTTTGCAGTTTCAGGCCATGTTTACCCAATGTAAGTTAAGTATAAGTCATGGCCGTTGTTGGCGATTTGCAACATGGCCGTGATTATTACTTAACTTAAATTGTGCTGTAGCTAGAGGGAATACCCTCTGGCCTGAATCGCTAGTGGCCACACAAAAAACTGACATGTCAGTTTTTTGCAGCCGCTATTCATTGAATGTGCAGTGGTGAGTTGGAATGGAGAAGCACACTGATGCACCATTATCCCAATTAATCAGAAATGTAAATCATCAGGCTGGTACTGCTGGTCGGTGTTTTACAAAGTGTGAACATGGCCTTATTGTGTATCATGGGATGCAGAACCAACTTTCCTGCAGGCTCTAAAAATACTGTCAGAATGATAGTGATCCAGACCACTAAGTAAACTATGTAACATCTTCAGGAGTTACATAAAGAGTGTAGATTGCAGGTCTATGCTGTTTATGCAGCTCAAATTGCAGTTACACAAATTGCGCAACTCAGTGGAAGTTATGCAAATTGCGTAACTCACACTCTTTGCAAATAGACCAAAGAGGGCTGAGAAGCCATCTTTAGAAGGCATGAATACCCCTTGAAGTCTACGGCAGCCTGTAACAGGACTCCTATGACGGCAGCCAATGAGGCCTTCAGAAAGCCCTCAGCTGCCCTAACAACCAGCACCCTGTGACAATATCATAGGGAAGCTGATTGGATCCCAGAAGTAATTGGCGCACAGGTTCTAAACTAGATGCCACAGTCATAACTAACAGTGGCATACATTGGGTTAAGTGGCAGTGCCATTACATTAATATACATAATAGTATATAATAGCCTGTGGAGGGGACAGGTGCCGTTGTCACAAAATAATCATTGTTATTCACTTCAGTGGTTTTAATGTCTTAGCTGATAAGGTAAATGTATATTTATCTAAAGGGGTATTCTTGCAATGAAAAATACTGCAATTCCTGATGCAAAGCCAAAAACACCAATGTAAAGGGAGCCTAAGGGTATAAACCCACACACCGTATACGCAGAAAATACGCAGCAAAAATGCAGCAGATGTGATGGTACAGATTTGATGCTGTGTTCAGCTATTTAGATCTAATCTGCTGCGTATTTGCTGCGTATTTGCTGCGTATCGCAGTAGTAAATACGCTGCATATACGGTGTGTGGGTTTATATCCTAAAACACTTTTTTTTTTTTTTAATTCAGCGTATTATCAATAGAGAAGCCTTATGCTACGTTTACACAAAGCGATAATTTGCTCGATCGTACGATTAACGATGTCGAAGTAACAATGTGTTTCTCATAACGATCAGCGTTTAGATGGTACGATATATCGCACAGAAAATTTGTTTTGCAATCGTTTTGCGATCGCTTAAGCCTATCTCACACATTGGTTAAATTGGCGAACGACTGTTCACACGGAACGATCTGCAAATTTTTTGTGAGCGATCAACAACAATTTGAGAAGTTGTTGAAAGATCAAAATGAACGATTTCTCGCTCGTCGTTTGATCGTTCGCTGCGTTTACATGTACGATTATCATTCGAATTCGATCATTATCGTGCGACTTTGCACGATAATCGTTCCGTGTAAACGCAGCATTATTCAGATCAATTGGACAGCCAAAGTTATTCTTGCAGCAGATTATTTGCAGGTGAATTCACCATTATACAAATGTGACAAAAGGACTGTGCTGTAAGTACTCCTGAGGGCAGTTGTCTCCCAGGTTAAATATATAGGGTATAAGGAAAATGATACATGACACATATGTCCTAATAAATTCTTTGTGGTATAAAAAAATTTCAGAAAACTACCTGCAGTTAGCTGCCAGAAGAAAGCGCTAGGGAAGGGGAATAATATGCATTACATCTTCCATTATGTTGCTGTCTCCCATTGCTTTAATTGTATGCAGGAGCCAGTGTTGTTTACAGTACATTACTCAGAAAAAGTCCATTATTGAGAATAAATTATTTCCAGTTATCTTTCTATGTCCCACAACTAGAAGCTGTCTGATTTATTTAGCATCGAATAGTAACACGAGACACTGAATGGTGCACAAATTATTTAGAAATAAATTATGGATAATTTCTGCTTTCAAAATTGTTCAACATCTTCAAAGCCATTTAACAGCAACCAAAGGCTTCTTAAAAGTGTGTTAGATTTTTGTTGTTTATGAAATATAAATGAAGTTATGGAACCCAATGCACCATGAATAATATTACCCCACAATGCTTTCAGACTCTGCATTATTTAATGTATGTCTTGTCTGGTGAACCACATGCCACTTGAACTTGATGTAATCTTATTACACAAGTGTCAAATGTAAGGGGATTGTTGTTACATTTCACCTGCCTCTCACACATATGCAGGTGAGCAACCAGCAGGACGATAAAGATGAGAAATGTGCCTATTGTTTCTGGGTATGACAAGAAAATTACTACAACAGTAGTCATGGTAAAAGTGGTAGTCCTAGTTGTAACATAGTAACAGGTTTTTGTGACGCTGACACATGATAATGACACTAAGTGACAAGTGAGTTTAGCAATGACAGATTTGCGTCACCACTCTTTTAAAGTGGGAATATTATATTTATATTATATTGATGTTAATATTTATATTATTTATTATTTTCTTTGTGATGTTAATGCTGTAAATGTTATATGTGCTGTACTGTAAATGTGGCCAGAATAAGCTGAAAAATAAAGGAATGTGTACTAATCAGCCATTTTCTGCTGCAGCTATTGTGGAGCTGCTCAGTCCCTCAGCCAATGTTTTCTGGTCTTGACCTCAAAAAAGGGAAATGTCCTTCCCATCCTGGAACCACTCACATCAGTGACCTGTAAGTGGGTATATCATTGTGCTAAGATCGAGGCCAGGAAGTGCTGAGCAACACGACCAGGCACTATAGGAGAGGTTGCAGTTGGGTAATAGGCCAGGTGACTACACATTTTTTATTTATTTGAGTGCAGCCGTGTCACATTTAGGCCAGTTTCAAAACGTAATAGATCTGGAGCTGATTTCACGCTGCGAATTTGCAGCAAGATCCACTGCAAATCTCTTGCCGGTCATTTTGAATGAGTAAGTGGCAACCCCCTTAACCCCCTGCTGGCCAGAGCATACATTACCTGCTCCATGGATCAGTTTATTCATTCAACTGGGATTCACTAATAATTGCAAGAGCACCCGTCTACATCAACTACACTATCCTTGGGTCACATTACCCTTTCTGTAAGTGGGTGGCGGTACCAACAGTCCGGGTGGGTCATATTTCCACTATGGACCACCCTGATAAGAACCCGAGGGACCCATCACAACCCAACAGGTTACCGACCATTGGGGACCAATATAGCCAGCCACATATTAAAGCAAGTATACCATCACAACTGTGTGCTGAACTAGCACTGGCGTCATAACAGAACCATAACCGGCCGAGCTATATTCCACTGACCAACCACCATAGAAGTGGCATCACCCATAACAGCTTAACAGGTGACCGGTCGCAGAGCACTACCACAGTAGCATGAGGTGGTGTGTCTATAATCCACAGACTTGCTTAGGTAGTGCAGCTTATCCAGGATGGCACATCACTGCGAGTGGCAAAAAAGTTAGCAGTGTCTGTCAGCACGGTCAGCAGTGTCCAGAGCATGGAGCAGATACCAGGAGACAAGTCAGTATACCAGGAGACGTGGAGGGGGCTGAGCAAGGGGGAAAAAAACAGCAGCAGCACCACTGCCTCTTGCTTTCTGCAAGGAGGGACAGGAGGAGCAGCATCAGAGCCCTTCCAAATGACTTCCAGCAGACCACTAATATCCACGAGTCTGCTCAGACTCCATGAGGGTGTTATGAGGGCCTGACGTCCACAAGTCTACAGCCCAACACTGTAGAGGGCGATTGGTATTTGCCAGATAATACCAGGTTTGGTGTGGGGAGGCATTTCTTTGTAGGGCTGCATAGCCCTCCATGTGCTCGCCAGAGGAACCCAAACTGCCATTAGGATTAGATCCCAGGATGAGATTCTCAGACCCCTTGTGAGACCATATGCAGGTGCAGTGCACCCTGGGTTCCTTCTCTCAGTGATGCATGACAACGCTAGACCTCATGTGGCTGAACTGTGTCAGTAGTTCCTGCATGATGAAGACATTGATGCTATGGACTGGCCTGCCCATTCACCTGACCTGAATCTAATCGAGCACATCTGGGACATCATGTCTTGTTCCGTCCACTCCATTCACCAATCCCGATTGCACCACAGACTGTCCAGGAGTTGGTGGATGCTTTAATCCACGTCTGGGTGGAGATCCCTGTTAATCCCTGGTGTAGGGAGGTCATACAGGCACATGGAGGCCACACACAATACTGAGCATCCTTTCCTTGTCTTGAGGCATGTCCACTGAAATTTGATCAGCCTGTAATTTAATTTTCCATTTTGATTTTAAGTATCATTTAAAATCCAAACCTCTGTGGCATATTCATTTTGATTCACATTTTACAATCATTTTTATGTTTTATTGCTCAACAATAGAGATGAGCGAACCTGCCGGATTTCTGGTTCGTACGAACCAGAAATCTCGTTATCTGGCTCCCACTGTCTGCCGGCTCCGTGCAAGAATGCCTAGAAAACAGGGATACAGCCTATGGCATTTCACTATGTAATCAATAAAGATTTGCAACTGGGATATTTCATTCACTGAGATCTAGGATGTGGTATTTTAGTGTTCCCTTTATTTATTTTTTTATTTCTATATATTTATACTTACATGCAGTTTATTTGTTAAGGATGTGCTAGTTCACTATTTTATGCTGTGGTGGTGTACAAGCTAAAAAACAGACCAGTTCTTCATTTCTGAGTAATAATCACTATTGTTTTCCTCTCTGTCTTGCCTCCTGAATATGTAAAGAATGGCCAAGGAGAGGAGTCTATCAATAAACCGGATGGACCAGTTTCTGGCAGAGACAACTTATCAGGTAAGACACAGTGAGCACTTTTTATCTGCCAAATCCTTTTTTGCTTCTTACAGAATGTGGGATTAGCTATGTTACTGACAAGTTGAAAGACTTGTAGCTTTATTTGACTAAAAGCCAAGTGTATGGCACTTGACATATAACAGGTCTATACAAAACAAATGTTCTGGTTAGTAGCTTAGTAACTAACTGAGGCTGGAAACACAGCTTTTTTTTTTAAACTGCCAAAACCAGAACTAGATTTAATTGGGAAGGACATATAAATGGAGGACTTGTATAGCTCTGTTCACTGTGTGCCCCAATATATAAACCCCAAGAAGGTAGCCTCCCTCTGACCTCATTATGAAAAAAACTAAATAAAAAAAACATACCCTGTCTCCCCTGCAGTCACTGGCATTCATCACTAATCTTCTAGGCCGCTGGCAGCTTCCTGTCTGCAGCCACTAGATGCCTGGAGTGTCTCTTCATTCTGCGTGTCTTCCAGAGAAAGAGATGCTCCAGGCCTCTAGTGGCTGCAGACAGGAAGCTGCCAGCGGCCTAGAAGATGAACACTGCATTTAGGACATGTTTACAGTGAAAAGCGCAGATCACCAATGCCGTACACTGTGAGGGTGGGTGCCTAGAGTAAGTGCTGTGGCTGTTGGCTGTGTGGCGAGGTGTCTTCATGTTCCTGTTTTGTATGTCTTTTGGATATTGAATAAAGATCAGGTTTTATGTTGAGTGCCACTGGACATTCTCTTTCATTACTTATTCACGCATGCACTGTCCTATAACCAATCTGAGCACCACTGAATTGATTATAATAGGACCTGATATCTATGCCTGCTGGGAGGTGTAGTGCTGGTGAAATCTCATGCTGGTGGTGTCTGGAGAATGGCTATGAATTTGAAGGGGGCGGTTAAAATGCCCCCTTGTGTATGCCCTTGCCTGCGTTATCTCACTACTGTTTTTCTGAGCACAATAAGTGGTGGTATACGTTTGTAAAAAGTCACATCACCAGTTACTGCTCTAAACAGTGTACAGTACTAGGCTGCTGAGGCCAGTAACTAGCATATCACTGCTGTAGCATATAAGCACTGGAGTGGTGAAACTGAAGTGGCAGAGGATTTATCAGGTGGTGTTTCTTTTATTCTTTTATGTGGTTTTCCACCTTCAGTGTATACACCAGTTTCCATTAGGTTACATAAACTCTGCAATTATTGTTTACTGTAAGCAACCTTGACAGAGGATATCCACTCCAGTAACAGTGTACAAATGTCCTTGGATAGGGGATTTAATGACGCAAGGTTGTATTAATATTGAAGTTATTGTTTTCTCAGTTCATGTGAACGGAGGTGAGATTTGCATTAAAAACAAATCAGCTGTCATCTAGGACATAATACAGTATGACATAATACAACAAAGCTTGCTGGGCATGGCACTATGACTTTGAGATCACCTCCACCTAACAAAGAAACCATGGAAACATAAAAGCTTGGTGTTTATTTTTTGTGATAATCCTGAGTCAAAGGGGTAGTGACTCTCCTTAAGGAGAGCTCGTCATAAAGAGGTGTGGAGACTTACAGACCATTGCTGCTCCACTGAGAATTCTGGGAAGAAAGGAAATGCAAAATCATTCATATAACTAGGGATAATGGTAAACTTTTCACATAGACCATATTCAGTGTATGCGGTGGATATGCCAAAAGTACGCCCTCATTCAACTGACGGAGATCAACAAGTATCTTTTCAGGCTCTGTTGGGGTGTTATGTACTGACACACCTTTCTCATACTGTTCATCTAGACTAGAGAGAATATGCTCAGCATTAATTGCATCATAAACTTTGCTGTTATTGTTGTACTAAAAACTGCAACTAAAACGGCGTCAAAAACTGCATGTATGATTCCAGCCTTAAAGAGGTTATCCAGTGCTACAAAAACATGGCCACTTTCTTTCAGAGACAACAGGACTCTTGTTTCCAGTTCTGCAATTAAAATAAAGGGGTACTTCAGCGGGGGGGGGGGGGGATTTTTTTTCCCTTGGACCGGGGATGAGATGGCTCAGGGAAACGACATCCACTCACCTCCCCGGAGCCAGCGGCGGGTCCCGCATCGCGGCGCTCCGGTCCCCAGTTCCCGGCCGCTTCCTGGTGTCTGACGTGACGTCTCAGGTCCGCTCAGCCTGTCAGTGACGGAGGCGGGATCCGTTTCAAGTCCGTTCAGATCCCGCCTCTGTCACTGACTCGCTGAGCGGACCTGAGACGTATTGTCTCGGGCCCGCGTCAGACACCAGGGAGCGGCCGGGAACCGGAGCGCCGCGATGCGGGACCCGCCGCTGGATACTGGGAGGTGAGTGGACGTTCTTTGCCTGAGCCACCTCATCCCCGGTCCCAGGAAAAAAATTACACCCCCCCCCCCCCCCCCCCGACAAAACCCCGCCCAAGCTGGAGACAAGAGTGGGGCTGTGTCTGGATGAAAGTGGTCATGTTTTTGTAGCGCTGGATAACCCCTTTAAATAAGGTTTCTGTGAGTTTCTTTCCATTGTAATTTCAGTGCTACGGGCACTCTGGTGTCCCCTGGCAGGCCCACATTAGGGAAGTCCCTTGCAAAAAGATGTCGCAGCCAATCACTGATTTAAGAGTTCTTTTACACAGTCCAACATGGAGCCATGCAAGGAAGCGCAAGATTGGGGCTAGTTTGCAGTGCCTTTACACGGCACACAGACTGCACAATATTGTTCATGCAGCCATGGAAACTGATAGCATGGATATGCATATGCATCCAGATCACCAGCACTGCATACTTACCTAGTGTGCTGCTTTCCAGCTCTTCTGTCCTGCTCGCTGGACCTAACTCCTCCAGCTGTCAATCACTGTGGATGAGCCTAAAGAGAGAGCAGGACAAGAGAGAGCCGTGGGGTGGGATGCCAGATCACAGGCAGCGCACATGGTATGTATGCACTGCTGGTGAACTGGAAACTAGAAGCATTTATATATGCATGAAATGGATGTAAATAAAAAGTCATATGTGCAATAGTCAATGGTACCAATATAAACTATAGCTCGCCATGCAAAAAACAAGCCCTCATACAGAGTTAAACAAAAAGTAACAAAGACTATTTAAATACAGAATCTGTGGAAAATATTTATCAAAGGGTGTTAAATATAGACTGGTATGAACTGCCCATAGTAAGCAATCACAGCTCAGCTTTCAGCTCTGGTGAAATGAAAGCTGAGCTGTGATTGGTTGCTGTGGGCAGTTTACACCAGTTTATATTTTACACCCTTTGATGAATTTAGGCCTGTAAGTATACAGATGCTAGCTCTTTATGCAGAAAGTAGCCCTGTAAATAGTCCCCAGCCAGAACGCCCTATATACAGATACAAGATGAGTCCTCTGTATACAGATTCTAGATCAGACACCCCCCCTCTCACCAGTGTATAGCCCTCAAGACCAGAACCCCCCTCATATACAGACCACAGAGTATATATGCAACACGTGAAGATTTTATTTGTCTGTGGCGTGAAATTATGCAATGTGACATGGGTCTCCAAACTGCGGCCCTCCAGCTGTTGCAAAACTACATTTCCCATCATGCCTGGACAAAGCTTTAGCTGTCCAGGCATGATGGGAGTTGTGGTTTCGCAACAGCTGGAGGGCCGCAGTTTGGAGACCCTGGAATCAGTCCTTGGTGTCCCATTGCTGCGTGTCAGAACAAGGGTGGCGCTTAAATGAGAGCTTAGACCTATCACTTTTATTCCTAGTGTATTCTAAGAGCTCTGGACACCTAGTAAATATTCATAAACTGCCAGAAGACAGAGGAACCTGGTAAAGTATGTCAATATCCCAGAGCTGTCACTTTAAATAGGATTTGCTGATAAACCTCAGAAGGATCACAAAGTGGGTATGTTCCCACACCATAAAATAAATGCTAAATCCATCTGTGATTGTGAGTGTAAACAGATGAAAAAACGGCTGTATTTGCAAAAGCAGGTCATAAATAATAAACATGTTCATTATATGAACATCCGTAATCAATTCTTTACTGTGTTTGCACTGCCGTCCAATTTCCAATTGACCTCAATGGAGTGCATTATTATATTGAAAATATGGCCAAATCTTTCTTTTAATTTAGAGTGCGTTACATGAAAAATAAATCCTTTCACAGGGCAGATTATATTTAATTGTTAAAGTGGTTGTCTAGTAAAAATCTTTTTCTTTCAAATCAACTGGTTTCAGAAAGCTATATAGATTTTTAATTTTATATCTCAAGTCTTCCCATACTTATCAGCCGCTGTATGTCCTGCAGGAAATGTTTTCTTTTCTGTCTGACACAGTGCTCTCTGCTGACATCTCTGGTTGAGGCAGGAACTTTCCTTGAGATTTTTAAATAGAAGTAAATTAAAAATCTATATACATTTTTGAAACCAGTTAATTTAAAAGAAAAAACATTTTTTGCTGGATAACCGCTTTAAGGAGCTGGTCTAATACAAAAAGAGATATTGCTCTTTATTGTTAAACTGTAAAGTAGATTTCATCCCCCCCCCCACACACACACACAGGCAAGGAGTTACCTGATTGATTATAAGCAGACTTACTGGAACGACTAAGGAGGGAGCTGATAATACGTAATGACAATTCATTCCCTTGGTTCTTCTTAAGGGATCTGGGTCTTATATGAAGTATGTAATTCATTTAGGGACTGCTCAGTGAAAACAAAGAAGAAGTTATCTTATAAGGAGAAGAGTACTTTGTTTCATTTGAAGGGATTGAGCATTACCTCTTCCTGAGTATCTCCATGCCCTACGGTTGATGGCTGCTATCTGTGATGACTACCCACTAATATAAGAACTAGCTCTGATTTTGGTGATTTAATTCCCTAGATGCTGCAGTCAATAGTGTCTGCTGCATCTAGGAAGTTAGCAGAACCATGCTAACGTGGAGTGCCACCAGGCGATGTTAATACTGGTGTTTAGCAGTTCAGCCAGAGGTGTTAATCTTGTGACGCCAAGGTTTTTTCAGCACAAAGGTGTGATGTTGATACCTGCTTGTTTTATGGCTGGCTGTGTTCCCCAAATGGTCGGTAACCTGCCGGGTTGTTACGGGTCCCTTGGGCTCTTGTCACAGCAGTCCTGAGTGGCAACTGACCCACCTGGACTGTCAGTACTGCCACCCACAGAAAGGGGAAAAATGACCCATGGTGTGCAGTGTTGTGTGTATAGGTGAGACAGAAGATGACAGAGTCCCGGTAGCATAAAAATAGAACAGCTGTCAGGCTTTGTAATATAACAATACACGTTTCACAGAGTAAATAAATCTTTAAACAGACTTTAGTGCTTGACCTTTGTGCTGGAGGAGGAGCTTTAGAAAAAGTAAGAGAGGTAGACTTACTTGCACTCAAACCCGTCCAGTAGGGTAGTACAAGCCCCAGCCATGGTTATCTGGGTGTAGCTAGGTGTCCGAGTTGCCCCAGTTACCTGCACTGCACAAAAAGATACGAAGACCTTCTTTACGGTAACTTTGTCCTATCAAGGCTAGTTCCTCTGCTATCAGGATACTGCCCTGCTCTGTTCTGACGTGTTCCTGCGGTGGGTCAGGGTGTTCCCTGGATATTTCTCTCCCTTTCATTTGCCTAGAACTGCAGTGGTAGTAACAAAGGAACTGTTGGTCTCTAACTGCATCTATACACGTTGGTTACTAGACTCAAATGATATGCGTACTTCTTCCCACATAAAGCTAACTCCTCCTTCAGTGGGTGAGTGTGTGTTGAGAGCATGGATAGGTAGAGAGAAAGAGAGCACCTCCCATTGGTCAACAACAAACACATGGCACACATAAAACATTAACCCAATACTGCCTACAGCTGTGCTCATAAAGGACATAAAAAATGCTGACACCGAGTGGTGAAACTTTAGAATACATCATCACCACTTTTTGTGCTTTTTGTCAGGTGCACAGGAGAGGCAAAAACACCAGTGGTGGGACACCAAACTTATCCCCTACAGCATAAGGCTATGTTCTCAAGTTATTGATCCCACTGGGTTAGGGAGATATAATAGGGAGGGGACACTGCAGCAGCACAATCTGCTCCCCAGCTGCCTGCTCTGACTTCCAAAATAGTCTCATAGACTTCCACTGACAGACAGAACAGTTTTGGTGATACGGCCAGGGAGTAAGTGTGCTGCCTGCCCGATCTTTCCCCGGCTGTATCTCCTGATCAAAGCAGGTGTCAGCAGTGTCTTATGTCAAAAATATTTTTTGATGACAGGTACTCTTTTACAGTTCACTGCAATACATATGTGTGGACTATACAAAAAAGTAATCCCATAGGAGGACAAAAAAAAACACATTAATAAAACATGGCCTATAATAAAAATTAAACTCACCCACTTTTTCCCATTTATGAAAATAAAAAAATTGCTAACTCTCCCCAAAATTAACATATTTGTGGAACTGAATAAACTATTTAACTGCAATATTAATCGCACACAATGAGCACTGTAAATAGAAAAAATACCAAATGGCAAATTGCTGATTATTGTCACCCTACATCTCAGAATAAAATGGAATAAAAAATTATTAAAATGTTTAATCTAGTCCAAAAATAAATAAAAAGCACAGATCACAGCACACAAATCAAGAGAAATCAAGAAAGATTATCTGCCAAAGATTTGAAGCCAAAGCCAGAAACAGACTATAAACAGAGATCAGGTCATAAAGGAAAGCCTGAGATTTTTCCTCTTTTCAAATCCATTCCTGGCTTTGGCTTCAAATTAGGGATGGTCCGAACCTGCCGATGTTCGGATTCGTATGAACCTGGACTCTTGGCAATGATTCCCGTTGTCTTAATCCTCCGTCCAGAGGGTGAATACAGCGGGAGGACCGCCTGGAAAATCGGGTCTTCCCACTTTATCCACCCTCTCCACAAAGGTTTAAGACAGCGGGAATCATTGTTGAGAGTCCGGTTTCTGTCAGATAATCTTTTTTTTTTTATTATTTGTATAGCGCACACAGATTCCGCAGCGCTTCACCTATCTGTATGGTATTTTTTTTGAATGTGGGAGGAAACCCACGCAAACACGGAGAGAACATACAAACTCTTTGCAGACCAAGGACAACTTGGTCGTATTTGAACCCAGGACTCCAGCGCTGCAAGGCTACAGTGCTAACCACTGAGCCACCGTGCTGCCCTGTGTAAATGGACCCTAAGAATATACCTTTATTATGCCTGTCAGTTTGTCCCTTTTTCTTAATATTTTTATTAATATGCTAATGAGGGTCTATGGTTTACATGGGGTGGTACATAAAGCGGTTGTCCAGGCAAAACCAACATGTCCACAGGATAGGGGACAAGTAAGAGATTGTGGGGATCTGACCTCTGTTCCCTCCGCTGATCTCTGTATCGCCACTGCACTTTCTGGCTGCTACATATGAATGAATAGAGCCCCGGGCCATGTGCCGTACCCGCGGCTGTATTCATAACAATGGAGTGGGGGGGGGGGTGTTGCAATACGGAAGTTGGACTCCTCACGATCTCTTACTTGTCCTCTATCCTGTGCCTCGAAAACCTCTTTAAAGTGATATTGTCACCCTCCTTACTTATGTGCGGTTCTGTTATTTAATTGGTTGAAGTGTCACTTAGCTAGGGCTGCACAGTAGTTGGGCCCCCTCTCCTAAGAGAAATGACCACACTGCTGTGAAGCCCCGTCTAAGTGACACTGTTCATCGCTGAAATTACACTGTCCACCAATGAAATAAAGTGATTTTAGAACAGAAAGAAGACACAGACAAGTTTGATTTAGGTATATATATTGAATGTGCAGCATCTAAGCTTGTGGATGGAGTAGAGAACTGCACATAGAATAAGAGGAGTGACAATATCACTGTAACCCCTAGACGACCCCGGACGTACCTGTATGCCCTGGCCACCTGTCACCAGACGACCCTGGGCGGCGGGCTGCGGACATACTCGCATGTGCATCCTGCTGCGAGTTTGTCTGCCCGTAGAGTTTACTGGCCAGGGATCCACAGCGGGTCTCACTGCGAATACGCAGCGAGAAATCCGCTGCAGATCTGGTACGTGTGAACGTACCCTAAATGTTTTTTTTTCCTCAAATGATTTATTATCTCCATTTGTTCCATGAAACAATGTAGGTGTGTTCGCAGGGATTCTAATTAGGCTTGGATTAGTTTTACACCAGCTGGAGTGTGCAACCTGACTTTCTTGCACTCTCTGCTGTACTCTGGCACTTGCCCTTTAGTAAAGATGCCTCCCACTAGCACTTCTAGGACTGTCATCACTGACAGCTAATTAGAGGTCCGTCACTGCACTATTTTTTCAGCATTTTTTCAGTTATTTTGGTGTGTGTATTTTTTTGTAGCATTCTTTCCTTTTGATTATTTGTTTTAATGGACAGCTTTAACATTTGGTTAATACTGCACTGTATGCAGTTTCTGTACCTTCTGATAGCCATTGGGCCATGACTTCATTGTACACAGTAGTGCTTTAGAAGATAATTCAGCTGTGTCACATTTTCCTTCATAAGCTCCTTCTGACCTCAGACCGCATGAATGATAACCAAATTCATATGATCTCTTCTCATCTTCTATCCTGTGTACTGCTGAGAGTATTAATGTATTACTTGACAACTGGGTTTACAGCTGTGAGGCACAGTATAAACAAATGTATCTCATAGACAACTAAAGAATGTTAAAACTTTTCTATAATTTGCTTATATGTCTATAATTCCTTTAATTAAAACATTTAAAACATTTTTATAATTCATTTAAATAATTTATAATTTAATTAAATTCATTTAAAACATTTATATAATTTGCTTATATTTCTATCATTTCTTTTTATACTGGGCATAAAAAATGGTCTGGCTTTATCTGCTAGTCTAGTAAGGAAACCACTATTAGTTGAAACATGTATAAATGCATAAACATTTATTTATCTAAGATGAGAATTATCATTATATTTACTCTCCAATTTACTTATCTGCAAGTTTTCAGAGTGTTTGAGGAGTAGGAGTGCTTCATAGAAACCCATGCAAACATAAATTAAACATACAAACTCAACACAGCTGTGCCCTGGTTGCATTTAAACCCAAGACCCTAGTTATTGAAAGGTCAATGCATCAATCACTAAGCCACCATGCTGTCTATGTAACTTCTTAACACCTTAAAGGGGTTATCCAGTCCTACAAAAACATGTCCACTTTGTTTCAGAGACAACACGACTCTTGTCTCCAGTTCAGGTGCAGTTTGCAATTAAGCTCCATTCACTTCAATGGAACTGAGCAGCAAAACCCCGCCCAATCTGGAGACAAGATTGGGTCTGTTTCTGGAAGAAAGTGCTGGATAACCCCTTTAAAAAGACTAGGTCAGTAGGTTTAGGCTGTCCTATTTCTGGGTAGCATAAAATAGTGCTAGAAAAGCTGAACAGAATGATGTATCACTTACATTGTTCTGTGCAGCTGAATCAGGGATATACTGAATAACATGGACAAGAAGTAGTCCTCTCCATTTTAAGCATGAGGCCAGTAGTCCTGGATATTCATGAAAAGCAGAAAACTCTGCCCACCATCTGCTGATTGGCAGTTATCCATCCATGCTGTGTATAGGCAGTCATCTGTCCATCAGCAGCTGAAGGGCGGGGGAGCGGTGTGGCAAGAATCCTATTCTCCTGCATATTAGGAGAACGGCTGAATGAAATGATGTAAGTAATACACCAATCTGTTCAGCATATCTGTCAGCTAAGGCAGCATAAACCTAGTGACAGAATCTCTTTAAGGCATACCCATATGTCATGGCAGCCCTAAGGGGGTACAGAGAGGGCTCACAACGTGAGGTCTGAGATGGCCTAATTGGCGGCACCGGCTAATCGGCTAATTAACTATTTAAACCCCCTGTCAAGACTGACATTGGTATAATGGTGTGTGTATATATATGTGTATGTGTATATATATATATATATATATATATATATATATATATCTATATATCTGCAGCCATTATTGTTCTGCAATTTTTATTTTAGTATCGTATGTAAGTTTGTTACATTTCATGTTTTTCTTCCTGGAACAAAAAAAGTCATTTTCATTTTTTACTGTCTTAACGGGAAAAGAATGACGTTTCCCAAGATGAGAAACAGGAAGGTTGTTTACACACAGTACCGGAAACTGATAACGCTCTGCACTTTCTGATGTTTATTTTGTTGGTAGAAGCGTGAACCTTGAAGTGGGGGCACAGCTGAAAAACAATCCCTATTTATTCCAGCATTGATTGTAAAAGTAACTTCCATTGACAAGTGATCATTATTATATCTCCATCTGTACATGTGAACACAGTTCAGAGATATGTGAACTACAGTACATAGGTTGATGTATGACAAGGCAGTTGACTGGTTACCCTTTTACCATACAGATCAACAAAGGATACATTTACAAGGTATGTAAGCCATTAATACTTATCCCCTACCACAGGATAAAATATAAGTGTATGATTGCATTGGTCCAACAGCTGGGACCCCTTTACGATCAGGGATCTAATCCAGCAGCCTCTGCACAGTGAGCGGTGGTTGCTATCACCAACTACTAGAGCAGAGCGAGTGCTGTGCACAGGCTGCTGCATACTGTGATCGTGTTGGGTAGCCTCCCCGCTGGATACTGTATATAAGAATATATAGTAGACAAGGCGAATGGGACCCTGCTCTGTATAGTGCTGTTCAGCTGCATTAAAACAGAGCAGTGCATTGGGAACTGCAGGACTTAAATAGCCCTGCAGTTCCTGACTCAAACATTGGCAGCAGCAGAACAGGCTATGTCGCCCCTTACTGCTGCCAGTCACCAAAAGTGCATAGTAATATAACTTTATTAAAGCAATGTATTAGCCAATGGGTCAAGAGAATATTAAATGGGTCAAGAGAGAATATTAAAAGTATAACTACAATTTAAAAAAAAACTACTGACATGTCATGGCGACATGTCAGAAGTGTATATAGATCGGGGTCTGGCTGCTGATAACCCTGCTGATAGCTAGAACGTAGGGGCTGACGCAGATCGTAGCGCACGCTCTGCCTCTTCATCTCTGCTAAAGCGAGCTGAATTCCATAGACTGTTAATACAAGCATTTAAAAAAAACAACAACCCTAAAAAACATGCCCCAATAAACATTTATATTACCCATTTACCATTATCCAAATAAAAAAAATAAAAAAAAATTAACATATTACATATCGTAGCGTCTGATCTAATAAAATATAATAATATTGTTCCAGCACAGGATTGCTGATTTTCTAAAATTATATATTAGAAAAAAAATTATAAAAAACAATCAAATCTTTTCTCTTATACCAATATGATACCAATAAAAACTAGAGATCATGGCGCAAAAAAATAACACCTCAACCAGCCCAGTAGGTGGAAAAATAAAAGCGATATGGCTCTTAGAAAGGGGTTAAGGAAAGTGCTATTAACTGTTTCATCACTATTGTCTTCATTTTAGCCTATAAGTGTCTCAATATTGTGCAAATCCATATACTAGTTACAATATTTCAGAATGTATTCATCAAGAATTATAAATAACTCTACAGACTGCATGCACTGTTACTCATTCCAGTGTAATAATTCAGGCAGGGTAAAAGAGTGGCTCTTGCTGAATGGCTACAATGGATGTAAATTAAGCTGTAGGTTTATGGGAAACAATCTTGTGGTAATGTTCATGTGCAGCCTGGAGGATGCTGGATAATCTGCCACAGCTGCGAACATGCAAATAAAAGCTCCAAGCTACATCAGGAAAAGAGGTCACCCTAGGTCTACTGCTGTTCAAAGCTCCGGTCAGGTCTAAAACAAATTGTTCCAAGCTTAATTTCCATACACTTCCTTTTATATTAGGCTTCTGTACACATTAGATTTTGAAATCAATATATTATAAATCTTTACTCATACAGTGGCCCACTGTTAATAATAATAATAATAATAAATGTACCCAATTAAAATATAAAGTACATCTGTATTTATAATTATATTAAAAGCATCTGTGAATGCAATGATTTATATTATATTCTAAGAAATCAGATTTGTAATATGAAGGAGCAGAACTGAAAAAAAATAAAATAAAAAAATAAAAAACAAATACCCCAGTAAATATATAGAAAGTGATTTATGTCACTGAAAGAGAACAAGTCAGTATGTTCCCATTGTAAGATTATAGCATTATCAGTGTCTTTGCAAGGTATGAACAATGGAGAACGTTTGTTGAAAATGAATTGTATATGATTTTGTCTGACTTTGTCTAGGTACATTCTTCATTGCCTTTAGAATGTGTGTAAAATTGCTCACTGTCCACATCTTAATAGATTCATTATGGATCAAAAAATAGATAATACACCATCTCAATTTCCATTGTGAACCAGAGGAGCAGGTTCTGTGTAAGGTGACTGTGCATTATTGCTATGGCGGTTAACGATTTACTTTAATATGTGTACTTGCTCTGCACAGGTTTATTGTTATTATTGATGTATACAGAGAAAATTTTAAAAAAGTGATTTTTTTTCCCGAGAATTCAGAGGTTCTTGAAGTGTAATTTGTTTATTCCTAGCTCAGTTGCTCCCCTATATTTAGAGAGGGTGCAGAGGAGGGTGACCCAGGTCATTAAGGGAATGGGTAGGTTACAGTATCAAGACAGATCATAAAGCTTGGGGCTATTTAGTTTTGAAAAATACTGATCACAAGGTAAAACTATATAAATGGACAATACAGAGATGTATTATGGTTTTGTTGTGAACTACAGGGTTACATCATCCCCTACCAAATCCCCCTGGAATCTATGAGACACCTTCCCTGACCACCATGTTCTGTCTTTCTTTTTCCTAGTTGTATGCCCCTTACCATGCATAATGTGCTTCTGGAGAGATCATTTCTTCTCTGTTTGGTGGACCATGACCTATTTGTGAATGCTGCATGCAGAATCTCCTGTTTGGTCTAATGGTGCGTTTACACAGAGAGATTTATCTGACAGATCTTTGAAGCCAAAACCAGGAACAGACTATAAACAGGGATCAGGTCATAAAGGAAAGACTGGGATCTATTCTCTTTTCAAATCCATTCCTGGCTTTGGCTTCCAAAATCTGTCAGATAAATCTTTCCGTGTAAATGCACCCTAGGGTCCATTTACACAGAAAGATTATCTGCCAGATTATCTGCCAAAGATTTAAAGCCAAAGCCAGGAATGGATTTGAAAAGAGGAAGAATCGCAGGCTTTCTTTTATGACCTGATCTCTTTTTATAGTCTTTTTTGGGCTTTGGCTTCAAATCTTTGGCAGATAATCCGTCAGATAATTTTTCTGTGTAAATGGACCTTAAGAGATGCAACTTTTACTTCTTAGGGCCCTTTTATACAGAAAGATTATCTGACAGATTATCTGCCAACAGGGCCGATTCTGGGGTTTCTGCCGCCTGAGGCAAACCTCAGGCGGCCGCCCCGAGTGATGGCCGGCACTCAACCCCCCCCCCACCCCCCCGTCGCCGCAGCCATCCACTCACCTGTCCCACGCCGCAGCCGGCCCGCGCTCTCTGCTGTCTCCACATCCCGTCAGGTCCCGCAATGTCACGGACCTCCAGGCTGTGGTGAGTGAGTGGGGTGATCGGGTCGCGCGGGGCGGTCCTGCGCGACCCGATCACCCCAGCGCGTCCCCCACCGACCCCGGGCACTCACCACAGCCTGGAGGTCCGTGACAGCTGCAGGGTGACATCGCAGGACCTGACGGGATGTGGAGAGCGCGGGCGACGGGACAGGTGAGCGGCCGCTGTCATTTTTGTTAAGTGATACTTAACAAAAATGACAGCAGGGGGGACATAATGCCGCCCCCTGCCGGACCGCAAAATCTGAGACTCTACAGTGCGAGTTAAGGGTCCATTTACACAGAAAGATTATCTGCCAAAGATTTGAAGGCAAAGCTAGGAATGGATTTAAAAAGAGTAGAAATCTCAGGCTTTCCTGTATGACCTGATCTCTGTTTATAGTCTGTTTCTGGCTTTGGCTTCAAATCTTTGGCAGATAATCTGTCAGATAATCTTTCTGAGTAAATGGACCCTGACATGGTGCGTTTACACAGACAGATTTATCTGGCAGATTTTGGAAGCCAAAGCCAGGAATGGATTTGAAAAGAGGAAAAATCTCAGGTCTTTCCGTAATGACATGTTCCCTGTTTATAGTCTGTTCCTAGCTTTGGCTTAAAAAATCTGTCAGATAAATCTGTCTGTGTAAACACACCATAATGCTGGGTTTACATGGAACGATTATCGTTCGAATTTGCACTATAACGATCGAATTCGAACGATAATCGTACGTGTAAACGCAGCAAATGATCGAACGACGAGCGAGAAAACGTTCATTTTGATCTTTTATCTTGTTCTTAAATCGTCGTTTGCAAAGAATTCGCCAATCGTTCCGTGTAAACAGTCGTCGCGTGAAAGTCCGGCCGCCCGCAGCCCAGCCCCCCGCTCACAGCTCACAGCCCGGCCCGCCACTAATTCGCAGCCCGGCCCCCCGCTCATCCGCAGCCCCTGCACCGGCTCGATCGCCACCCCCGCCGCCGCCGCTCCGATCACCACCTCTGCCACCCCGATCGCCACCCCCGCCGCCGCTCCGTTTGCTCCCGCCGCCCTGGCCACGAGCATACGTTACCTGCTCCACGTAGCAGGTCTTCGAAATCCCCGACTCCCCTCTTCAGTGCATTTATTGGCTGAAGAGGAGAGACAGGAATTTCAAACGGCTCCTCTTCAGCCAATCAGTGCTATAAACATCAAGAAAGGGTACAGTAATGCCATTCATCCCAATAAAAAAAACTAAATACTTTCAGAAAGTTTGCAATACATTCTTACCAGCTCTTCTACAGAGATACACAGAAGGTATGAGACAGACACAGAGATAGTGTCAGGGATCACTTTTTTTTCTCCAAGATTCCTTTCTTATGTCTAAAGCCCCTATTACACTTCCCTGCATGCTGCCGGTGCTATTACACGCTCTGACAGGGCTGCCTGAATGATCTTCAGATTGTCCAGGGAGCCAATAGGAGATAGCAGCAGTCTGCTGCCGCCACTTCTATAGCACAGAGTAGCGGCCAGCAGGCTGTCAATATTGTTCTAGTTTTTTTCAATAAGTTGAAAGACAAGAATCGGCCGAAATTGTGCATGTCGGCTGATCGTTGCCTCTTAACAGGAGCTATTACACCAAGTGATTATAACAGACAATAATCAGCCAAATGCGTCCGATAATCGCTTGGTGTAAGAGGGCCCTAAGGAAGTACATATCTCATCTAAGGAAAGTTGAGTTACAAGTGTGAAATCCAGGGTATCTGTTTATCCTTAACAACATATGAACTTTGGTAAGTCTTGTTTATGGGGCTGCATTTTCCTGAAATGACAGATTGGTTGGTAGTGGGGCCCGTCATTCCTCTTCGGGGCCAGTCCGGGTTCTAGGTTCAGCTGCAATCAGTTAATTAAGCTACCACAAAAGTTTTACCATCAGTATAATCCATGGAAATTATAAGGGCCATACATATTAAATATGGGTTGGAGTTTTTGCTGAATGTTTTTCTTTTAGTATTCAATTACCTTCTAGTTTTAAATGACTGTTCCCTGAAGTATATATTTTGCATATGGTTATCTAGTAATTTTTATTTTTGCTCTTTACAATTCTCTAAAACATAAAATAAATGTACAGTGTAAAAACAAATTAAGGTCAAGACATGGTCAATCACATGATCCTTGATCCATGCAGGCAATACATTGACTAAGTGCTTTGCTGGGTAGAGTGCACAGCAAATATTTCCTGTAAATTCGGGCAGAAACTGTGGAGATAGCAGAAGCAATGTGTAGGACAAATGATAATAACTTTCAGGAAAATGTGGATCCTCAGTCACGGGTTAATGGGCTGATCAGTTAGTCAGCAGAGATGTTTGGGCTTCAACGCAGAAAACATGTCAAGTACATCTCTTCAGAGAGAACCCATTATGCGGTTACTAAGTAGAACCATAGTCAGTGCTAGCCACAAGTCACTGTGGCACATTTGCCATTCCTGCTCTGGTGCACGCTGTGCAGATTATCTCTACTCAGGGTGATGTCATAGCAGAGGAGAGGGCTGGAAGACCAGAGATGGGATTGAAGGGAGCCGTGCCAAGACTCACCATCTGTTGCTATGACAGGACATTGAGTCTGCCAGCACTGCAGCATGTGGAAAGGATGCAGATGAAACAAGGGGAAGGGGGATTTCACAATCTGCTGTCCATCCTTGGGAAAGGGGTGACACAGAAGACTATAAAAGCTCATTGTTTAAAACTAAAGGATGTTTAAATAACTTTACTTTTTAGCTGAAATATATTATGTTTTGACCATTTCATACGGGATCATAATAGAATTTAACACATATATACATGCATTTCAGACAGTATTTGATTTATTAAAGGCATCTACAAAATGTCAGGTTTTAGGGGGCATCCTGGTATGCAGTGGTTGGTTATTCCCTACCAAAAGTTGTCCAAGGCAAAACAGCCCATGAATCAGCGACAGGATAATGGGTACTCGAGGGTCTTTGATGCCTGTGGGAAGACCGATCTCATCTCACACTGGAGCTACCATAACACAGAACACAGAGAACCCCCCACTAACCCCCATCCACTGCTGAAAGATCCCACGATGGATATGTGAGAATCAGATCACGACCATAAAGCAATAGAAGAAGGTGGTCTGGTCTGGTGAATTATGTAGATGAGCGCATGTCGGTCGATTACCTGAGAAAGATGTGGAAATAAGACAAGTTTCAGGACGGGGGGGGGGGGGGGGGCAGGGACAAGACATGACAGTGAGCCCTGAAGCTGAACCCACCAACTGTCCCTACCTACTCACCTAAATCGTCCCTAGGCAGCCGTGGACAACCATGAAGACATTCACTGCGCTGGATACGTGCACACAGAACAAGACAGACAAGCAAACACAATGTGGGATTGTCAAACAGGCAAGGTCAAAACCAAACGGGCAGCATAGTACAAAATCAGGTAAAAATCAGACAGTCAAAAATGAAGCCAGAGGTCAGGTAACAAAGTCGAGCAAGCAGAGGGAGTTAGGACGGGGATCACAGGAATAGACGGGGAGCTGGGACGAGGGTATGAAACCTAATAGCCAGCATTAAGAGACTGCCTTAGCTTTCTTGTATGCTGACCAAGATCCCGGTCCAGATACTTATTGGACTGGCGCTCTGATCCTCCAGGCTCCAGACAGGCAGAGAAACCAGTCAATCAAGCAGACTACTCAGCTGTGTAAATCAAGTCTAGCAGCTTAACTCCTGCATTGAAAGGAAGCTGAGAAGCAAGCGGGCGTGTCACACAAAAGTAAAACAGGCCCAGTTCACACCAGGCTACTGCACATTACTGACAACAAGCCAGTGGAGACAGTGTGATGCTCTGGGCCATCATCTCTCACTCACCTATGAAATAAAATATTACAATTTTAAATCTGTTTGTAAACTTTTTGTCACTACATTGTGGTTTGCAGACTTAAGTCTACATAAGTATGTCTCCACTCAAGCTTACATAAAGTACACTAAATTGATCAGTCTTTTCTTAACCATTCCCAAATGAACGTACAATAACGACCCACAGCAAGTCCTGGCAGTCAGTGATAGGCAGGCACCCGAAGCAACTGTTCGATCCTGGCTGCTAACCCTACAGATGCAGATGGTGTGATTGTCCTCTCAAATAGAGATGAGCGAATCGGTTCGGCAGGTATGGGATCCGGTTCGGATTTTTCCAAAAATCTGAGTCCGATCGGATTCGGATTTTTGGAAATCTGCTCTGATTTTTTTTTCTTGCTTTCTAAAATGGCAGCTGCCATTCTAGAAAACAGGAAGTGTTCCGGGCGGGAAAAGCACTTTCCCATGATGCCCGGAACACATCCAATCAGCAGGGATCTTGCACTAGCCCACCCCCTGTGTGACCGCACCACGCAGTGTGTAGAGAGAGAGTGAGAGAGGAAGCAAGCTGCTGGTGGTGCTGCTGCTGCTGCTATTGTGTACTACAGACTACTGAGAAGATATTGTGGGAAAGGAAAGGAAAGATTAGCAAAGCGGAGAGGAGAAACATCTAGTGATTGAGAGAGAAATATAGAGAGGGTGAAAGATAGATTAGGCATAGGACAGCAAAGGGTGCACGGAACAAAAACGTGCTGTACAGATATACAAGTCCTATACTTCTGTGTATATCATCCGTCTTATCCTGAGAGACAAAAATACCTGGTGCAGGTGTATAGCATTATAGCTTTACAAAAATGCTATATATATATATATATATATATATATATATATAGACAATTTCTATACTTGGACCCTTGTGAATGAGTGTGTATATCACATCCATCTTATCCTGAGAGACAAAAATACCTGGTGCAGGTGTATAGCAGAATATCTTAAAAAAAGGGATATATATAGACAATTTCTATACTTGGACCCTTCTGATAGTGTGTATATCACATCCGTCTTATCCTGAGAGACAAAAATACCTGGTGCCAGTGTATAGCAGAATATCTTAAAAAAGGGATATATATATATATATATATATAGATATATATATATGACAATTTCTATACTTGGACCCTTCTGATAGTGTGTATATCACATCCGTCTTATCCTGAGAGACAAAATACCTGGTGCAGGTGTATAGCATAAAAGTCTAACTGGCATCCAGGTTGACTACTGGTGTGCCTGCCCTTGCCTCCTTGTTGGCAACTGCTGGGCCTTAATTGGCCTCCATGTTGACTACTGCTGGGACTTAACTGCCATCCATGTTGACTACTGCTGCTCCTGCCTGGCCTCCATCTTGGCAACTGCTGCTCCTGCTTGGCCTCCATGTTGGCTGCTGCTCCTGCCTGGCCTCCATGTTGGCTACTGCTGATCCTGCCTGCCCTCCATGTTTACTACTGTTGCTCCTGCCTGGCCTCCATGTTGGCTACTGCTGCTCCTGCCTGGCCTCCATGTTGGCTACTGCTGCTCCTGCCTAGCCTCCATGTTGGCTACTGTTGCTCCTGCCTGTCCTCCATGTTGGCTACTGCTGATCCTGCGTGGCCTCCATGTTGGCTACTGCTGCTTCTGCCTGGCCTTCATGTTGGCTACTGCTGATCCTGCGTGGCCTCCATGTTGGCTACTGCTGCTTCTGCCTGGCCTACATGTTGGCTACTGCTGCTCCTGCCTGGCCTCCATGTTGACTATTGCTGCTCCTGTACTGGCCTCAAATAACTATTGCTGGACCTCCACTGGCCTCCAATGACTACTGCTGCTCCTTCACTGCATTTGTGACCTTTTTCCTGCATAGACCCTGTAATGGTGAATTTCCTGCATAGACCCTGTAATGGTGAATATTGAAGTCTAAAAAAAAAAAAAAGACTTTGGGATATCGAAAAGATAACGATGATACTGACATGTAGAGCCCTAAATTCAACCAAATACACTACCCCCATATCATATAGATGGTTTAAACTATGAAATCTGAAGAAATCCGAAATTCGGTCGAACCAAACTTTCCGAAAACCCGCGAAAGTCCGGTCGGACCGAACTTTTGAAAAGTTCGCTCATCTCTACTCTCGAATCTCCCTCTGATCACCATCGAGGCTCTGCAAAGTGATCATGATGATAGCTATGACAACCATTGGCCTCCAGTGTCATCACTACTGAAGCCAATCAGACTCTGCCCTAAGGCTATGCCACTAACAGGCATATTGCAAATCAGCACTGCAATTGTATTGTTTTATGTCATTAGGCAATCAGATAGTGAAGTCCCCTACTGGGACAGAGAAATAACATGTAAATGTAAAAAAAAATAAAAATAAAAAAAAAAGGTAAATAAATTTATAATTGCCAAATCCTCCAATGCAAATAATCAATGTAAAAAAAAAGTACACATATTTGGTATCGCCATGTACATAACTGCATTGGCGATAATGTTATCACATGATTTAACCCACAAATTGACTGCAGAAAATTCGAAGTTTGAAAAATGCTAGCATAAGTTAAAGCATCTCTTAGCTATAACCATTAAAGTGAGACAGGTCAGATTCGAAAAAAGGGCTCAGGTCCTTACGGCCATTTTTGGCCTGGTCCTGAGAGGGTTAAACCACTTTTGTTTAGTTTTGGTTAGCTTTGACTTTTGGAGGAGGAGTTATCACAGAGGAGCGATCTCTGTGACTGATGCCGGCCGGTGTCTGCGCCGTAATGGCGCTGATCCCAGCTCGGCATTTGGTTGCTTCCGGCTGCAGCAGTCGGAAGCAAACAAGTGCCGAACTCGTCGATCTATGCTGCATATCTACGCAGCATAGATCTGAATGAGAGATCAGTGCACTTATACTAGAAGTCCCCCAAGGGACTTGTGTAAAAGTTAAAAATAAAGTGTAAAATAAAGTGTAAAAGTTAAAAATAAAGTATCATTATTAATAAAAAGCCCCCTCCCCTAATAAGAGTCAGAATCACCCCCCTTTTCCCATTTTATAAATAAAAATAAATAAATAAACTAACATAATTGGTATCGCCACATGCGTAATCGCCCAAAATATTAAATTATCACATTCCTGATCTCACACGGTAAACGGCGTAAGAGCAAAAAAATCCCAAAGTGCAGAATTGCGCATTTTTGGTCGCATCAAATCCAGAAAAATTGTAATAAAAAGCAATCAAAAAGTCGCATATGTGCAGTCAAGGTACCGATAGAAAGAACACATCATGGCCCAAAAAATGACACCTCACACAGCCCCATAGACCAAAGGATAAAAGCGCTATAAGCGCTATAAGCCTGGGAATGGAGCGATTTTAAGGAACATATACAGTGGTGCCTTGGATTACGAGCATAATTCGTTCCGGGACTGTGCTTATAATCCAAATCTACTCTTAAACCAAAGCAAATTTTCCCATAAGAAATTACTGATATGCAGACAATTGGTTCCACACCCCAAAAATAATGACTTATTATTCTGAATAACATGTAAAACAGATGAAACAAACATTCAGAAACAGCAGAATATGTGATATTATAAGTTACCCTACAGTAATGGAGAGGATGGGAAACACAAGGGCTGACAGATACTGCAGGGAGCATGAAAGAATGAGCAGAGCATATGTGGGCACATACATGCAGCACTCTCTGTCCGGGGAGAGAGTGGTTACAGCTATAGAGAGATTACCTCCACAGTCCTGTCCCCTGATGTAAGCCCCAGCCTGAAGTGGATCTGCTATGATTTGGAAGGTGAGGGAGACTTCCTGGGTCAGAGTACAGAGCTGTAGACCCCGCTATGCAGACCATGCCCCTCCTCCACTCGCGCTCCAACCCAGTACAGGGAGCTCTTAAACCAAAGCAATGCTCTTAAACCAAGTCACAATTTTGAAAAACTGTGAGCTCTTAAACCAAAACGCTCTTAAACCAAGTTACTCTTAAACCAAGGTACCACTGTATTTGTTAACAATGGTTTGAACTTTTTACAAGCCATCAGATACAATAAAAGTTATACATGTTACATATCGTTGTAATCGTAACGACTTGAGGAACATTCATAACATGTCAGTTTTTCCATAGGACACACGGTGTAAAAACGAAGCCCCCCCCAAAGAAAAATAATTGTGTTTTTTTTTCATCTTTACTGCACATATAATTTTTTTCTGATTTCGCAGCATATTTTATGCAAAAATTTTGCCTGTCATTGCAAAGTACAATTAGTGACGCAAAAAATAATGGCTCATGTGGGTCTGTAGGTGTAAAAATGCAAGTGCTATGGCCTTTAAGGTATAAACCCACACACCGTATAGGCAGCGTATTTACTGCTGCGATACGCAGCAAATACGCAGCAAATACGCAGCAGATTAGATCTAAATAACTGAACACAGCATCAAATCTAAACCATCAAATCTGCTGCGTATTTGTTGCGTATCTGCTGCGTATACGGTGTGTGAGTTTGTACCCTTAAGCACAAGGAGGAAAAAACGAAAACGCAAAAAGAAAATTAGCTTGGTCCTGAAGGGGTTAATGGGCTTAAAAAAAAAAAAAAAAAAAAGCAGATGCACTTTTTTTTTTACTTAGTGTCAACATAGCCATACTTATATTGTGGTTTGTGCTATGTTTTTATTTGAATTTTTACAACAAATTTATAAATCAGGGAAAAACTGCATCAAGAATAAAAAGTATGAATAGAACCTAATGTACAGTACATTGCACACTATATAAAATAATACAAGTGATATTCTGTTTAGTTCCTTTTATACACCCCAGACTCTTAAGGCAATTGTCTTTGTCTCGCTTGACCTTGAGCCAGCAATTTTACATTTTGTGATTTAAGCTCAAGTCTAATGCATGGAGCAGAGAAATATTACACTTTCTATATTGGTGTTGCTGTCTCCAGTGCCAAGGCTTAAATGATTATGGTTAATGGCAGCTATGTGCTAATCTAATTGAATACCAGGAAGATGCAATCTTTCCCTCTTCTCCCTCTGTCTCTTGTGTTCTTTTCTATTAATAACCCAAGATTTTCTAATGCAAAATTCATCCAGCGAAGATATCTTTGCTGTGACCAGGTCTTACAACTGCTGCACATGAGGTCTTGTATCAATTAGTCATCTGTTCAGGCAAATGTTCTAAAGACAAGAGGGACTAGTCTTCCTATGCTGCACAGCTGTGACACATTGCCTGCCAGAACAAGCGTGGACACTGTCTGGGAAATTAACTTCATTCCATGGATTTTTTCCTCAGTAAATCCATGTTCCCCAAATAGCAAATTTATTGTGTAAAAATATTAATGGAATATTTATCATGATGTCCATTAAAAAGTATATGTATCATCAACAATAGTAAATGAGGCCCGAGGCTTGGCATCTGAGCAAGCCTATTAGCCATAATTTACTCAATATGTGAAATGGGAATCCATATTTCTCTGGAAGCTTATTAGAGATGAGCAAATTTGCTGAAGTTTGGGTTCGTATGAACCTGAACTATCGGCTTCTGATTCCCACTGTCTGCAGCCTCCGTAAACAGGGTTGATACAGCGTAAGGATCGCCTGGAAAACTGGGATACAGCCTATGCCAATGTCTGTATTCCAGTTTTCCAGGCAGTCCTTACGCTGTATCCACCCTGTTTACGGAGGCTGCAGACAGCGGGAATCATAAGCCGATAGTTTAGGTTCATACGAACCCGAACTTCGGCAAATTCGCTCTTCTATAAAGCTTATGTACACAGTGACGGGTCTTCATGTTATGTTGAAAGCATGGTAAAATGCTAAACAATACAACATTACAACAATAAACTCACAAATGGTAACAAATATCAAGGAGATTTTTCACAGTTAAGAAAACGATTTAGTTTTAGAGAATTGAAATGAAAGTTTTCCCATGGAAGATTCTGAGTGCAGCATATTTATAGCCTACACTGAACATTTTTTGGCCTAATAGCCATTAACATGGCATGAAAACAACATAATAACCATACAGAGTAGTTATTAAACAAGTGTAATAAATGATGGGCTGGATGGCTGCCCACAACACAAGGACTCGCTATGGGAAGATGTATTAAGCTAAATACTCAAGGACTTTGATTTGTCAATTAGAGGTGCCTATTTGCACCAGAAGGCTACGTTCACCCATAGTTTTTCCGTCACTCTTTTTCCAACCAAAACCAGGAGTAGATTAAAAACACAGAAACTGTGCAGATCTTTGCAATATAATTTTTCTCTGTCAGTTCACCTGAAATACTATGTGTAATAGCCAAAAACTGGGGTTCATGCCGCCTTGCTCCAAATTTATCAGGTTTAAACACTTTCTATGCCTCATTACACAAAAGTGACTTGGCCCAATGGGTAAGCTTGCGACACTCTGCCATTACACAGCTCGATAATCGGTATAAGAATACCCCTTTAAAGCAAAAGCTGCAGAGGCATCGCTAACAGTGTCTGTGCAACCCATGCTCTAAAGTGGTTGATATATGGTGTTGGTATATGAAAAATGATAAATACGTTATTCTTACTTCTCCTTATTTCCTTGATGAACTCCTGCCGTGTCTTTGGATCCCCCCACTGACCACAGCCACCGCTAAAACTTTCACAGATAGGATGTTTAACTGCTTCCCGGCTAATTGTTGTCCGTACTACACAAGGTGATATCAGTCTGATTTTGCAGATAATCACTCCGTGTAATAGGGCCCTCCCAGTGGGAGGGAATTCTCTCCCCTCTATGACCCGGCTCCATTAAAATCAATGGAGTACCTGGTGGTACATCCCCTTTAAGTGTGTTTGAGGGCAGATTCTACATCTGTGTCCAAGCATCAATATCAAGCGTTATTTGAAAACATAGCACATTCTTACATAGAAGATTGTCGACAGAAAACAAAAAACACTATTCTCTATAGGGTTCTCCCTAAGGGAAATAAAAATTCTGAGAACAAAAAAAAAAAAAACAAAAAACACTTCTTGACATTTTTTTTTATAATGCAAACAATTGCCACAAAAAGTGGGTCAGTGAAGGAAACCAATAACAACATGAATAAGTCCATATATGTTTACCAATACATGCTTAAGTACTGTTTCATATTGGCCCAGATTTTTCAATCTACCTGAAACCAAAATTGCCTGTGTGTAAAGCTGACTGGTCTGTAAGCACAAAGCCTCTGAAAAATTCCATTAAAAATACTTGTTTAAAAAAAAAATGCTGGCCTTTTTATAAAAAATTTTTTCGGGCATTTAAAATTAACAGTGAAGCTTTACGGGAGGTGATCTATTTTTTCCAGCATACTGTATCTGACATTAATGCTTCTTCTCACTACATATGTTGTTCTCTGTTGGACATGGAGGTTATGTCTGGCTCACGTCTGACCTAATTAATCACTTGGCCATATAAATTACATAGCCTTCTGTGCAAAATATGACACATTTGTGCAAATATGCTTGTCTGAAATCAACGTGTAATGATTTCTTCCATGTGTTCTATTGTTATGGTACATTCATAGGGAACTTTACAAAACTTGTTAAAACGAAAGTGAAATCATTTTCTGTTTTTGTTGGTCAGAGTGTAAAATTTCAGAGCTCCTCTGCTCATGCCATGAACATTGGGAAAGGATACAAGATTGTATTATGCAACTGCTTCACAGGTAACACTGCACAACATTTTGGCCTCATACACACACAGTAGTACAGCTTCAAATTCCACTGAGCCATAAAGGTATATTCATCCATGCAGAAATGTCAGTGCCATCAGTTCATCTGAATGTCATTGTTTGGTAGCAAGCTCATGGATTTATACAAGACCTATTCAAATGGTCCCAGAAAATTCTTCAAAAAGTCTGCCGCATGTGAAGAGCACCCAAAGAGATGCAGGGGGCCTTTACTGTACCTCATCATGCTGGAGGTGCTTTTTGTGTTAAAATAAAATTGAAAAAAAGGTCACATATAATTCCACCAGTTGCCATATTTACAAACAGGGCTGGGGCAAGGGCTGGCAGAGTAAGCATTGGTGTGGGGCGCCACAGCCTACACAACCTGGGGTGGCACAATTGCTAGCATTATGAATCCTAGGCACTTGGCCCTGGATACCTGATGCTAGCAAGCGCTGCTCTCTTTTATCCCACCCCTAGATCGGAGGCAAGCACAATGACCTCACTTGTTGTACGTGCATTTGCTGTCAGTATCTAGGAATGAGCAAGGAAGCGGACAAGAAGTATGTATTTAAAAAAAATTTTTTTTAGCTGAATTACTACTACTAGCAAATTACTGCTCGGGGAACCTATCTTCCTGACTACATGCAGGGGTGCAACTGCTGACTGGATGAGGCACTTATCTACCACTGGAGGTACATTTGGGGTACCTGTCTACCTACTGGGGGCACTTGGCTACCTACAGGGGGCAGATACCTAAAAGGGGCACCTACCCACCAAGAGAAGCATTATTACCATTTGGGGCACTTTGGATGACCACGCCTCCTTGCCAAGCCCCCCCTACCTACCCATTAGGCGAGCAGGGAATATGGCAGGCGGGACTTTCATAAGTGTCCCCCTGTGTTGTTATGTTGTGTTATAATGGTCTGGTGGTATTATTTGTCCCCTGTACACTGGTATTATTGGTAAGGTTGGTCTTGATTTTGTTCAGTAACAGTATGATGGTATTATTCAGTCACTGTGTGCTGATCATGGCATGGCTGGAATATGTGCCATTTAAACACTGGTATTATTGGTTAGTGTTAGTATATTAGAATTAATTAATTAACAGTATGGTGGTAATATGTATGGTAATATTTGTTTCTTGTATAGTGTTCTTATTTATTAAATATCTCCAAAAAGGGTGTTATTTAGTCGCTGCATGACTATAATTTAAAGGTTGATGCAAGTATTATACGTAAAAAATTGCTTTATAGCAATGTTGTCTTGGAGATTTGTTTGCGTATAGGGCCAGGTTGGGTGGCCTTTTCTCAGCCCTGTATGTACATTGTTTCTGGGAAAGAATATCTCCTAACATATGATATAAACTGAATACAGTCAGGAGAAAGGGCGTCCGGTGGCCTCCATTACCATGTAGGATTTGTTCCAAATTTTATAGAGTACAATAAAAGCTATGAAAGCATGCAAGCAGCACTCAGCTTTTAATGAAATCTGGTAGATTTCAATGGAAAGGCCCACTAACATAAGTAGCCTCCTCATCATTTGCTTCATGGAGATGGCTCCACATTTCTCTACTTCCCCACCAGTCTTTTATTATACACCAGGGATTAGGTCAGTGAGGTTGACACATTTTTGCTGCAGCCCAATATGAGCTAGGGGTAAACAGATAAAGGACCAAACGTCATTGGAGGTGGAGCCGTTGGAGTTTGGTAAGGTTAATATTGCAGTTTTAGTTATATTCTAGCATTGTTACCTGTTTACAAGTACTTAAAGGCTATGTGCACACGTCGTAAGAGACCGGCCGTTCCGCGATCCTGGCCGGGTCACGGAACGTCCGGTCTCTGCCCGGATCATCACTGTCCGGATGATCTGTCCGGCCGCAGAGCTCTGATGCAGGCGCGCGCTGACTTCATAGTGTGAACTGTCAGGGTTTCCTACGGCCGCAATTCATTAAATTGCGGCCGCAGAAAACTGACATGTCAGTTACAGTATTTCCGGCCCCGTACCGGATCCCGGCCGCATGAGTATACGATGTGTATACGCTCCGGCTGGGATCCCATTGAAAGTAAGCCATTGTTCCACTGCGCCAAAAGTACGGCCGTTGTTGCCGTTGGCAACAACGGCCGTACTTTTACGTAGTGTGAACATAGCCATAGGGTAGAACTACTCCTTTAAGGGTGCCTTTACACAGGACGTATAGCAGCGGAAATCTTGCTGCGAGTTTTGCAGTGAGATCTACTACGAGGTAAGGTCCTGGCAGGTTCCTGTGAATACATACTCGCAGCCGTCTGAAAGACCGCTGTATGTAAATCACCCTCCCCTTAATTGGCCCCCACTGTATACAATACATTACCTGTCTTCAATCCTTGCTGCACGGGGTCCCGGCTTCAGTGGCTGCGGCCAGGAAACACTCTGATTAGCTGGGCGACAGAGCAGAAAGCCGGGACCCCGTGCAGCAAGGTTTGAAGACAGGTAATGTATTGTATACAGCGGGAGCCAATTAAGGGGTTAAGAAGCGGGTGATTTACAAACTCACAGCGGTCTTTCAGTATGTATTCACAGGGACCTGCCAGGACCTTACATCGTAGAGGATCTTGCTGCAAAACTCACTGTGAGATTTCGGCTGCGATACGTCCTGTGTGAAGGCACCCTAAGGGTACAAACCCACACACCGTATACACAGCAGATACGCAACAAATACGCAGCAGATTTGTTGGTACAGATTTGATGCTGTGTTCAGTTATTTAGATCTAATCTGCTGCGTATTTGCTGCGTATTTGCTGGGTGTTTGCTGCGTATTTGCTGCGTATCGCAGCAGTAAATACGCTGCGTATACGGTGTGTGGGTTTATACCCTAAGAATATATTTTTCTATTTCTCTCTAGTTCTACATACAGTTGTGTCTGTTGTCATATGGAACCCTCATACTATACCACGGTATCACAGTTTTGGTAACATTTAGAACTTTGCAAACTACAGTGGAGCATTAGTTGTTTCAAATGATTTTAGAGATGAAGCATAAATTATAATGTACATTTTCACATAATTTAGTCTCTATATCCTACAATACCTTACACATTTTCACTTTTGATATTCCCTTTTAAATTTTCTAATAGCAGAAACATTTTTGCATCTTGCTGTTTAATATATTATGTCATCATGCAACATTACATTTGCATAGTCCTCTGCTCTGAGTTTCTAGATATCCTCCTCGAGTTATAGCACCAACCAAATAACTGAAGCTTCATGTGTTACGTTAAAAGGGGAAGTGACACAATACCGAGAAGCTTTCTGTAGCCGTCTAGTCACATTTTTAGCATTGCGCTGGAGACAGGAGCAAGGCCAACAGGTATTTGTTTCCATCCAGGGTTTGCAGTATTTTCAGCAGCTATATGGGTTATATAAGCAGCTTTTAGGCTATATAACATATAAAAACCTCAGTAGCTCTATATTCCTAAAAATAATTTCTGAAAAACCCTGTTCGTTTATTGCACTATGCACTGCAGTGTGGCCTCACAATACATGTGCTCTGTGTATGTGCTCAGTGGTGCAAAGCTCTAATGATGTGCTAATGTATATTGTTTACATGGTGTTTAAACAATAGAGAGATCAACCAATATAAACCAGGACTAATGATAATAACACATTATATATGTTTAGATTTGTAACGGAAGTCACAGAACAGCTTGACTATGTGATATAATGGTAGTTCAATGTTGGGATCTGAAACAATATAGCTTTAAAAAACCAGAAGTCGTAGATGAAGCCATGGAAATTCTCCAGTGTTATAAGTGGCTTTTGCTCCACACTGACTCTCAAGTAATGATTAGCAAATATATTATTACCAAGATACAGTATGTGAAAATAACCATTAGACATGCTCTAACCCATATTTAGGTGTCTTTTGCAGTTTAGTATGAATGATGTCACCAAAAATAACTGTGTGAAAAAGGATTTTGGGCTTGAATTATATGTTACTGAAACTGCTAACATCTTTTTTTTTTTTTTTTTTTCCAACTGAATTTAAGCATCGTGGCATGCTCCTTTGCTTGCCCTATTAGATGCATGGGTGCAGAATTCAACAGCATGTGGAGGGCCTGTGACATAGGCTTCAACTATAAAGAGTACATAAGGTTTTGTTCTTTGGCACTTTGGGTTATTGTCTTAAGGTCACCATAGAAAGTAGTTTCTAATTGTCTGTGTCCATTAATGCTTTATGCAGGGGCGGTCTTGGCATTTCTGGGGCCCCAAGCAAAGTTATGTCTGGGTCCCCCCCTCGACACGCACTCAACAATAGACCGCTGTGTGCTGCCCCCAGTAGTATATACCCCTTGTGCGCAGCCGCCAGTAGTATATACCCCTTGTGTGCTTCCCCTCAGTAGTATATACCCCTTGTGTGCTTTCCCCAGTGGTGTATAGATGCCTGTGTGTTCCCCTAGTTATATATAGCCCCACGTGTGCTCCCCCAAAAGTATATAGACCCCCTGTGTGCTGTTCCAGTTGTATATAAACCCCCTGTGTGCTGCCCCCAGTCGTATATACCCTGTGTGCTGCCCCCAGTTACATATACCCCCTGTGTGCTCCCCCACTAGTATATAGACCCCCTGTGTGCTCCCCGACTTGTATATAGCTCCCCTGTGTGCTCCCTCAGTGGTATATAGCCCCCCTGTGTGCTCCCCCACTTGGATATAGACACCTCCTGTGTGCTCCCCCACTTGGATATAGACCCCTGTGTGCTCCTCCAGTAGTATGTAAACCCCCTGTGCGGTTCCCCCAGTAGTATATAGACCCCATGTGTTCTCCACCAGTATTATATAGATCCCTGTGTGCTCCCCCAGTAGTATATAGACCACTGTGTGCTCCTCCAGCAGTATATAGACCCCTTGTGTGCTGCCCCCAGTTATATATAGATCCCCTGTGTGCTCCCCCAGTTATATATAGACCCCCTGTGTGCTCCCCGTTTTATATATAGACCCCCTGTGTGCTGCCCCCAGTAGTATATAGACCCCCTGTGTGCCCCACCAGTAGTATATAGACCCTCTGTGTGTTCCCCCAGTAGTATATAAACCCTTTGTGTGCCCCACTAGTAGTATATAGACCTCTGTGTGCTCCTCCAGTAGTATATAGACCCCCTGTGTGCTGCCCCAGTAGTATATAGACCCTTGTGTGCCCCCCAGTTATATAAAGACCCCCTGTGTGCTGCCTCAGCAGTATATAGACCCCCTGTGTGCCCCACCAATAGTATATTAACTCATGTGTGTTCCCCCTGTAGTATATAGACCCCCTGTGTGCCCCACCAGTAGTATACAGACCCCTATGTGTTCCCCCAGTAGTATATAGACCCCCATGTGCCCCACCAGTAGTATATAGACCCTCTGTGTGTTCCCCCAGTAGTATATAAACCCTTTGTGTGCCCCACTAGTAGTATATAGACCTCTGTGTGCTCCTCCAGTAGTATATAGACCCCCTGTGTGCTGCCCCAGTAGTATATAGACCCTTGTGTGCCCCCCAGTTATATAAAGACCCCCTGTGTGCTGCCTCAGCAGTATATAGACCCCCTGTGTGCCCCACCAATAGTATATTAACTCATGTGTGTTCCCCCTGTAGTATATAGACCCCCTGTGTGCCCCACCAGTAGTATACAGACCCCTATGTGTTCCCCCAGTAGTATATAGACCCCCATGTGCCCCACCAGTAGTATATAGACCCCTGTGTGCTACCCCAGTAGTATATAGACCGCCTGTGTGCTACCCCAGTAGTATATAGACCCCATGTGTGCTCCCCAAGTAGTATATAGCCCCCTGTGTGTTCCCCCACTTGGATATAGACCTCCTGTGTGCTCCCCCAGTTGTATATAGACCCCATTCTGCTGCCCTAAGTAGTATATAGACCCCCTGTGTTCTGACCCAAGTAGTACATAGACCCCTCTGTGAAGCCCCAGTAGTCTATACCCCCCTGTGTGCTCCCCCAGTTATATATAGCCCCCCTGTGTCTTCCCCATTATATAGCCCCACTGTGTGCTGACCCATTTATATAGACCCCCGCTGTGTGCTCCCCCAGTTACACAGGCCCCTGTGTGCTCACCCGCCCATATAGTATATAACACAATAAAACAAACACTTATACTCACCTGGGTCCGGGCATCTCCTCTTCTCTTTACTCTTGTGGCTGCAAGAGTTTTCCCTGCGGTCACAAGAGGCCGCGCTTCCCTTGTCCTGGCGCCGATGCTCCAGTGATGTCACTGGAGCACCGACACCACAAGGACAGAGCGGCCACTTGTGACCGCAGGGAAAACACTTCCTGCGGCCACAAGAGTGACTGACAGGAAGGGCCCTATTACACCAACAGATATCTGACAGATTTTTGCAACCAAAGCCAACATCTTTCTGCAACCTCTATGATCAACATAAGGCTGGGTTCACACGCTGTAACTGTGCGGCTGTATTTTTTATGCGGCTGTAAATGTGCGGGTGAAACTACTGCCGTGGGAAAAAATAGACATGCGGCTCAAAACATACGGTCATTTACTTGGAAATCTGGTTCAACTAAAAATAACAAATAAAATCTTAAGAAAGTGATGCAAACACCTCTGGATGCATCTGGGAAAGCAGGGAAACAGTTTACATGAATTGCTATTACCGGGGTTTGCGATCCTCTGCACTATAGCCGATGTCTCTCATGGTTAATATATTGAATTAATAAAACACATTTTCTTTGTAATAAAGTCCCTTTTATTGTTCAATAATTAAATGTAAATGATTCCATCATTTTGCAATTAAATATACTGTTAAAATAAATATATATATAAATAAATGTATATTTATATATATATTTATTTTTTGACAGTATATTTAATTGCACAATGATGGATTCGTTAGAATTAAATTATTGACCAACGAAACTGAATTTATTTAAACGAAAATGTGTTTTCTTAATTAAATATTAATTAGTACAGGAAACTCCATAAGCCGGTAATTCATATGCCGGCAATAGAGCTTTCTGTACTAATCATCACTTTACTTTAATGAAAACATCAAATGTTTCTTCTAATTATGTTATGACAATAGCATTATTAGAAGAAACATTTAGAATTATATGTGCGCTCAGCTGATTGGCTGTTCGGCTGAGCGCACATATAAAGAGCCGGTCCGCAGCACAGTGACTTCATTGTGCTGCGGACCAGCGAAGAGGACACATCGGGTTGAGTATAGAGCTCTCCCCACCCCCTCCCCGACACTGCACCCCTCCCAGCAAGGAAGGGGGGTCACTTAACCCCTTCCTTGCTGGGATGGGTGCAGTCTGACATCAGTCTGGCCCCCAGGGGGTTAAGGGGGATGCAATACATCCTCCCTTAACCCCTTGGGGGTCAGACTGTAAGCAGCGATCTGTAAAGATGCTGCATACTGTAAGGAGCACAACACCGCTCACAATGATGGGTGTTGTGCTCCTGTTTGTGTGTTTTTTGTGTGTTTCTCCCTTTTTGTTTTTCAGATATCGGTATCCTGTGGATTACGTCAGATTCCATGGACTACGTCGATGACCAGCGTTTTTTTAATGTTTTTTTTTATAAAATGGTCAATGAGGGGTGTGGGGGTGTTTTTATTTGAATAAAAAAATTTGTAAACTTGTGTCTTGTCTTTATTTCTTTACTTTATAGACTTAGTAGTGGAAGCCGTCTAATAGACGGAATCCATTACTAAGTTGGGGCCTAGTGTTAGCCAGTATAAAATGGCTAACACTAACCCCCTATTATTACCCCAGTACCCAATGCCACCAGGGGTACTGGGAAGAGCCGGGTGCCAGTGGTCCCGGAGCGTCAAAATTGGCGCTCCTGGACCGGGCGGCAGCAGGCTGGTAAGATTTAGGCTGGGGAGGGCCTAAAACAATGGCTCTTCCCACCCTGGTGTTACCAGGCTGCTGTCGTTTGGTTTTTAACCCGGCTGGTTATAAAAATAGGGGGGACCCTATGCGGTTTTTTTTTAAAATAAATAAATAATAAAAAAAAACCGCATAGGGTCCCCCCTATTTTTATAACCAGCCGGGTTAAAAACCAAACGACAGCAGCCTGGTAACACCAGGGTGGGAAGAGCCATTGGTTTAGGCCCTCCCCAGCCTAAATCTTACCAGCCTGCTGCCGCCCGGTCCAGGAGCCCCAATATTGACGCTCCGGGACCACTGGCACCCGGCTCTTCCCAGTACCCCTGGTGGCATTGGGTACTGGGGTAATAATGGGGGGTTAGTGTTAGCCATTTTATACTGGCTAACACTAGGCCCCCACTTAGTAATGGATTCCGTCTATTAGACGGCTTCCACTACTAAGTCTATAAAGTAAAGAAATAAAGACAAGACACAAGTTTACAAATTTTTTTATTCAAATAAAAACACCCCCACACCCCTCATTGACCATTTTATTTAAAAAAATTCAAAGAACAACCGCTGGTCATCGACGTAGTCCATGGAATCCGACGTAATCCCCAGGATACCGATATCTGAAAAACAAAAAGGGAGAAACACACAAAAAACACACAAACAGGAGCACAACACCCATCATTGTGAGCGGTGTTGTGCTCCTTACAGTATGCAGCATCTTTACAGATCGCTGCTTACAGTCTGGCCCCCAAGGGGTTAAGGGAGGATGTATTGCATCCCCCTTAACCCCCTGGGGGCCAGACTGATGTCAGACTGCACCCATCCCAGCAAGGAAGGGGTTAAGTGACCCCCCTTCCTTGCTGGGAGGGGTGCAGTGCTGGGGAGGGATTGGGGAGAGCTCTATACTCACCCCGATGTGTCCTCTTCGCTGGTCCGCAGCACAATGAAGTCACTGTACTGCGGACCGGCTCATTATATGTGCGCTCAGCCGAACAGCCAATCAGCTGAGCGCACATATAATTCTAAATGTTTCTTCTAATAATGCTATTGTCATAACATAATTAGAAGAAACATTTGATGTTTTCATTAAAGTAAAGTGATGATTAGTACAGAATGCTCTATTGCCGGCATATGAATTAACGACTTATAGAGCTTCCTGTACTAATTAATATTTAATTAAGAAAACACATTTTCGTTGAAATAAATTCAGTTTCGTTGGTCAATAATTTATTTCTAACGAATCCATCATTGTGCAATTCAATATACTGTCAAAAAATAAATATATAGATAAATATACATTTATTTATATATCTATTTTTTTAACAGTATATTTAATTGCAAAATGATGGATTCGTTAGAAATAAATTATTGATCAACGAAAGTGTCTTGATTACAAAGAAAATGTGTTTGATTAATTTAATATATTAACTATTAGAGGCATCGGCATTCGGCATCATTGCCGGCTATTTTTGAAGTACTCCGTACGGACCGCCTGTCAATCCTCGGCCACATGTTCAGCCGCAAACAATGGTCTTGTTAATTTTTTACGGGTCCGTTTACGATAGGGCCGTAGATTCAGATATAGTGTGCACTGTGCAGCCGCATATCCTATACTTCCAAGCATACACACGAACCACCAAAAATACCGCCGCACAATTACAGCCGCAAATACAGCCGCACTCTTACAACGTGTGAACCGAGCCCAAAAGTGTAATTGGTCATCATGCAGAAAAGCTAGCAAGAATTAAATAGAAACACAGTGTTGGAGGTTCAGAAAGGTCTCCTATATTATAGTGGGGTGGTATTTTGAGGGCTTGTTGCAGTATTTCTTTTATGGGGCGTTTACAGAGAGATTTATCTGACAGATTTCTGAAGCCAAAGCCAGGGAAAGACTATAAACAGAGAACAGGTCATAAAGGAAACACTGAAACACTGAGATTTCTCCTATTTTCAAATCTATTCCTGGCTTTGGCTTCAGAAATCTGTCAGATAAATCTCTCTGTAAATGTACCATTAGTAGAGAAGTATTAGATGTGATCTGAAACTCATGTTTATGTTAAGTCTCCTGCTAAAATATTAGCTTTTATTCTCTTGGTTCGATTATTATTTTTTTTACTCCTACAATGATATTATCCCAGGCATGGATGAGTCACTAACAGAGTGGACATAGTCAGATGTACAAATGCTGCTTTTTCAATAGTGCTAGGAAGAACATACAGGAACTAGAGTTCTGAGCCAAGAGACAGATCTAATAAAGTGATTTAAGTGCTTAGTATTAGTCACTACTACAACCAAGAAATGTCCATATTATAGGGGCTTCAGCACGTCCATTGTCAATGCTGTTGTTGTGTTTTCTGCAAAGGACATTATCTTAAAGAGAACTTATCATCTATGTTCTTACTGTGTCCCTTAATCCAAGTATAAAGATACAGACTGCCCTTGCAGTCTGTATCTAATAGTTCCCCTAATCCTCTCACCTAATTGGCAGTACTGTCGGACACCGCCAACTTGGTGACTATTTGGTTAACTATTGGATACTATTAGAACTATGAGGGACACTTAGTAATACACATTGATCTCGTGCTGGATAGCGCAAGATCACTGTGTATGGACAGAGCAATGGGCAAAGCATCATGGGATCCAATCCCGCTGCTCTGCATGCCACAAAGTTACGGGCTTGCGCCGAGTCTATGGCTACAGCAGTTAAATTTTCGAATTACTAATTAAATAAAAGAATAAGAAAATAGAAAAGGTAATTGCAGAAAAAGGAATAAAAGACCCCTTGGGTTATCATTAATCATACGCAATGTGGCCAACATATAGTGCACGCATGCTTATATGCCTAAAGAGAGTGGAACATGACCAAAAAGGATTAGCATAGCTACCGTGTTTTCCCGAAAATAAGAAAGAGATTTATATAAATTTTACTCAAAAACAAGCACTATGGGGGAGATTTATGAAACTGGTGTAAAGCAGAATTGCCTTAGTTGCCCCTAGCAACCAATTAGATTCCACCTTTCTTTTTTAAATCTGTGTGGAATGAAAGGTGGAATCTGATTGGTTGCTAGGGGCAACTGAGACAGTTCTTCTTTACACCAGCTTGATAAATCTCCCCCATGTCTTATTTTCAGGATATGTCTTATTTCTCTCCCCCCGGACCTTCCTGGAATACTCACATCCTAGCAGGACAGGTGGCGGCATTCAGCAGGGCCACACCCAAGGGATTTAGTTTCAGAGGGATGCCTTACTTTAGGTTAGAGAATAGTTTCAGAGGGATGCCTTACTTTAGGTTAGAGGGTAGGCTAGTTGGGGTATCTTATTGTGGTGTGTGCTCGACCGGTCCCTTGCTAGATGGTACTGTGGGACGCCACTAGTGTGGTGGTTGGTTGGAGTATAGCTCAGCCGGATGGTAGGTTGTCATGACGCCAGTGCCGTTTGGGCACACAGATATAGGGGCACACCTGCTTTTATTTTAAAGTGGCTGGCTTTATCCTTTCCACCATGGTCGGTGACCTGCCGGGCTGTGAGGGGGTCCCTTGGGTACTTATCACGGTGGTCCGGAGTGGAGTTGTGACCCACCCGGACTATCGGTACTGTGACCCACAGAAAGGGGAAATGACCCAAGGATGGTGTAACGATTGTGTAGGTGCCTGAGCAATATAACAAAGAAAATAGTAAGAGTAAACTGGTGTTAAATACACCTGTACCTGCGTGTCCCAAGGTTGTAGTCCTCTTTCTGAGCGGGATACCCTTGAAGAAAGGAATCCACGAACTCTGGATACTATCCAAAATATACTTTTATTCCTGGATACTCGGTACAATTCAGCTCACAGGCTGCTCACACACCCAAGTGTCCACCTGGTGTCCTGCGGACGTTTCGGAGGACAGGCTCCTCCTTCCTCATGTGCAAGGACATAAGGTTGGTCAGAAGTGACATAAAGAAGAAGAAAAAGAGTGGAAAGCCATTTTTGGCAGCAGCACCTTTGCATGTATGAGATGCCAACATTGTAATAGTATTATCAAAGGGAGTGATGTGTCATCCCATGAAAGGCACTAAATATCCGATGAAAGGCTTTCATACATGCATTAATGCTAAGGTGATATATCTGTTAAAGTGCCCCTGTGGGATGGGGTACGTCTATCCGAACCCGAGCATTCGGCATAGCGGGGGCTGCTGAACTTGGATAAAGCCCTAAGGCTATGTGGAAAACATATCCATGTATTAATGTTTTCTAGACAGCTTAAGAGCTTTATCCAACTTCAGCAGCCCCCGCTATGCCGAATGCTCGGGTTCGGATAGACTCTAGCATGCTCGAGGTTCGCTCATCTCTAATGTTCAGTCATAATATAAGAAATAGTTGTATACATTTAAGTATTCATGTGTAAATATTACATTCATTGGTATGGTAATTTTGACTCACGTACAGTATATTAGACCCTCCACCCCTTACGTCCTTGCGCATGAGGAAGGAGGAGCCTGTCCTCCGGAATGTTCGCAGGACACCAGGTGGACGCTTGGGTGTGTGAGCAGCCTGTGAGCTGAATTGTACCGAGTATCCTGCAATAAAGTATATTTTAGATAGTATCCAGAGTTTGTGGATTCCTTTCTTCGCGGGTATCCCGCTCATAAAGAGGACTACAACCTTGGCACACGCAGGTACAGGTGTATTTAACACCAGTTTACTGTCACTATTTTCTTTGTTATATGGAACTTAAGGGATTGGTGGAGATCCAACAGTGAGTGCATTGCCTGTAGACGGATAGTGCGATTGACTTTCTTATATACAAGGTGCCTGAGCAATAATCGCTGAGTCCTGTTACCATAAATAAAATCTTTTTTACTGCAGGAATACTTATTACACCAGCTGACAATAGGCTTCTGATTAGACACAATCTACGCTAAGAGCTTTACGGGCAGAAGAGCTGTGCTGACTTGGTTGTGTGCTGAGAAGTAGAGTGAGTTCAGTGTAGCAGAGAGGAGTTTGTCCTGAGAGTTCAGACTAGAGGACAGGAGTTTGTCCCGGGAATCCAAACCCAGGGGAGAAGTGTGCTGTGCCGGAACGTTAGAAGAAGAAGTAGAGTACTTAAGAATACTTGAAAGTAGAAGAATACTTGTGACCAAGTTTCGACCCCTGTCGTGATACCACCTATTGCCCTACAGTGTCGGGTGATCCGTCCTCCTAGGGTGACACAAGCCCCAGACCTTGTTACCTGAGTTAGGTAGGGTGGCCAAAATTACCTGGTTACACCCACGCTGCGAGATAGAGTATGTAGGCTTGTAGCAACTTTGCTCTATCTGGATCAGTTCCTCTTATTTCAGGATACTGTCCTGCACTTTTAGAGATGTTCACGTTGTGGGTTGGGGTGATCTCTGACTTGTCCTCTCTCGAGTAGTTAACACTGCATAACTATAATAAGAGTTGCTTTTAGGAAGAAAGTCTCTGCGTCTCCCATGTGAGTCCATCCACTACCGCACTCCAGACTATACTACACTGGACTTGTCCTTTCGTCCCTGACAGGGAACCTGGCCGGACCAGGGCCCAGCTGAACTACAGTAGGGAGCGTCTTGCGTCCTCTCTCTACCAAGACTTGGATAAGACTCACAAGTGTGGGTGTGTACTTCCTCTCCCCATGTGAAAACTTTCTACAGGGTGTGTATTAACTCTTGTGAGTGGTGGAGAAGAAAGTGCAGAGAAAAGAAAGGAGAATAGAGATATGTGGAGAAAAGAAAAGAGCTCTTATTTGTGCACAGATTACAAACAAACAATAACCCCTTGTTCACTACAGCTGTGCAATATACAAGTGCATAGACAAATAATAGCGACATCTAGTGGCAAAACTTAGCCATAACTTCATTACCACTTCACTTGAAGTACAGAATTTTGCGAGGGGCGTGTAGACTAGCAATACTCGTGGTGGGACACCACAATATTTTAGGAGGGCGTCTTATTTTCGGCGAAACACAGTATGTGACAAAGCATGCTGTGCTTCTGAGCTTGTTAGGTGAAAATAGTTGTGACTTCCCTTGACAAAAAACCCTGATGACTGTAGATTTCAGCTGAAGAGCCTGTGGTGGACCACTAAGTTCACAATAAAAGAAGAGAATGTCCGTATGGTACAAACCCTTTGAAAAAATTATAATGGTCAGATCTACAAATTATTCTGTGCATTTCCTTTAAAGGCGACAATACACCTTAAATAACTGAAGGCCAAACTCTCCCATCCCATTCTCCCCATACACAGGAATGTTTAACATGTCGGAGCGATCCTGTGTTCTCTGTGGGGAGGGTAGAGTTGAGCTGCAGGCAGAAAGCTTTGGCTGCAGCTTATCTCTCCCAGAGCAAAGAGGTCAGGCAGTGATTTTCACATCTAGCCCCTATCACTATCAACATCTGTTGGTGGTCATTCAGGAGGGCCCAATACACCTTATAATGACAGTTGAAAATACAGCGAGCAGCAGGTATGGCCAACAAAAGTGTAAGGTGTATGGGGACATTTAAAGTGCTGCTGGCATGACAGCACTTATACCTTTTAACGTGTACATATTATGTAGAAATTATATACATTACATACAACTATACCCAGTTATAAAGTAGGATACTCCAGTATGCAGGTGGCATACTGCATAACAAGCCTGCAGGACAACATTTTTCTGAAAGAGCAGTAAGCTGCACAAGAAGAATTCACAACTTGTTGTATCTTGCTGCACTCGTGCTTGCCAGTGGGTGTGTGGTAGAGAAGCATAACTTTCACATGGTAAATTTACACAGCCACTTGCTGTACTTTACAGTTTACATTGCACTATTTACTTTTTCTTCATTACATTACATAACCTTGGTACAGTTCATTACTCCCATCAGTTCGCTGCAATTTTACACAAGAAATGAAGCATGTTATATGATTGCTCTCCCAGACACATTTTTTAGCAAATACTGTTCTACAATTTGTGAGGTCTGCATGAGTGAGGGTTTTTTTTAGACTCCTTACATAATATATATTGTTACAAATGGCTGGTGATTTGGCATAATTGCGTGGGTGTGCTAGATAAGAAAACCACCTGATGGCAAGTATGCCAGACCATCCTATGTGCTTCCTGGGTACAATTCATCCAGCGTGTTGTATCCAGTGTTAGGTCTACTCTGGGCCTATTTGGTTTACAAACATAAGCTAGCATTAGCATATACAGTTGTGTCCCAAAGCAAAAGAATGGTTTCACAATGTCCCTAAGTATATAGGTAACATAGAAAAGGTCCCTATTCAGGCAGGCCCAGATGTACTAATGTGTCTGAGCTAGAGTTCTGTCCATAATGTGGTGCACAGGACTTTTCTCCACATTTACTATGCTTTTTAGACACTTTAGAGACAACTTTCCTGCTGGGTTCAGAAAGGGTGTGTGGCTTAAAGTGCAACACTGCACCATAAAATTTGCCAAAATTCTGGCGCACATTAGGCAAACTAATACTTGGTCTACACTTAGGGGGAGATTTATCAAAGGGTGTAAAATTTAGACTGGTGCAAACTGCCCACAGCAACCAATCACAGCTCAGCTTTAGGTAGTGCTGAAAGGAAAGCTGAGCTGTCATTGGTTGCTGTGGCCAGTTTGCACCAGTCTAAATTTTACACCCTTTGATAAATCTCCCCCTTAGAGTAGACATTGTTCAGATGCAACAGATTTATCAATGAGGACTCTCTAGGGCTGCATCCAACTTCTTCAGCCACTGGTAATCAAATGCCGAAGCATGCTCAGGTTGCGCTCATCTCTTAATGCCTATCCATGAAACTGACGGACACATTGGCTCAGTTTTAAAAAATATCCATTTGAAAATGTAAAGTATTCATAAGACTTCAAATGCGCCATATTGATAAATATGGCGCATTTGAAGTCTTATGAATACTTTACATTTTCAAATGGATATTTTTTAAAACTGAGCCAATGTGTCCGTCAGTTCCATGGATAGGCATTAAGAGATGAGCGCAACCTGAGCATGCTTCGGCATTTGATTACCAGTGGCTGAAGAAGTTGGATGCAGCCCTAGAGAGTCCTGGAAAACATGGATACAGCCTATGGCATCGTTGTTGGCTGCACATAGTCCTCTGCAAACAGGTGATATGCAGCTGAAGATGGGCTGCACCAACGATACTATTACTGTTCAAAGGGCCGTAGCTGGGAGGGGGCAGCTGCCCCGGGCGCTGAGATCAGGGGGGGCGCCATCACAGGGAGCAGAGAGAGAAGGATCACAGTGGATGAGGCAGCCTTGAAGCGTCCTGCCCTCTGTCATTGTAAGGAGGCAGGGGACGATTTTTACTTCATCAAAAGGGGTAGTTTCCATACTGTACTGTCTCCTGGCTGCTGTTTAGCTATAATTTGCGCAAAATCGCTGCGTTTTTACCGCGATTTCGCGCAAATTAGGGCTAAACAGCAGCCAGGAGACAGTACAGTAAAGAGATGGTGAAGGACCTTGACATGTGACTATGATGTCACCGCAGGTCCTGTATGTACACTGCACTATGGAGGAGGAAGAAAGAAGATACAGGCGTGTGGGAAGGGGAGGACAATCAGGGGTGCACAGTCTGGGGAGGGGGACAGGGGGGTACAGGGTGACACTTGTCTGGGATGGGGGGGCACACAAGAGAGTTGGGATCCAATGTCTATTTAGGGGTCTGGCTGTACATTATTCCATACTTAACCCCTTATTAACTGCCCTATCCAAATATATATCACATTTATATAAACCTTACCTAGTATCTGCAGGGGTAGGAAAGCTTGGCTCTCCAGCTGTTGCAGAACTACAACTCCCATCATGTCTGGACAGCCAAAGTTTTAGCTTTGACTGTCTATGTATGATGGGAGTTGTAGTTTTGCAACAGCTGGTGAGGCAAGGTTCCCTATGCCAATCTATAAAGCACCTGTACCTGTCATTTTTCTAAATTATTTCTATTTTGAACTTGGTTATGTAAATACTGAAGGTACTACTGCTGCTGTTGTCTCCGCTGCTGAGTGGAGTTGATCGAACCTCGGGAAATCCTAGGTTCTATAGAACTCGAACATTCACGAACCTGCCGCATTAGATTGGTGATGCCTTCCCGGTCCGTGGGGAAGGAGGAGAGTGCCCGGGTACCGCCTGGAATTCCGGGATTCAGCCTTTGTAATAGCTGGGTACTCTCCTCCTTACCCACGGACCGGGAAGGCATCAGCAATCTAATGCGGCAGGTTTGTGAATGTTCGAATTCAATCGAAACTAGGATTTCCCGAAGTTTGATCAACTCTACTGCTGAGCGTATCTGTGCATTAGGAGACGGCACCATAGAATCACATTACACTGGGTGTCACACTGGAGATAGATCAGGAAGCTTTGCCCCCTAATTCACAGGTACAGACAGCAGGGAGCAGAGACAACGGGGCCTCCTCAGGTACAGACAGCAGGGAGCAGAGACAACGGCGCCTCCTCAGGTACAGACAGCAGGGAGCGGACACAACAGAGCCTCCACAGGTACAGACAGCAAGGAGCGGAGACAACGTCGCCTCCTAATTCACAGGTACAGACAGCAGGGAGTGGAGACAACGTTGCCCCTTATTCACAGGTACAGACAGCAGGGAGCGGAGACAACGGTGCCTCCTCAGGTATAGACAGCAGGGAGGGGAGACAATGCCGCCTCCTAATTCACAGGTACAAACAGCAGGGAGCGGACACAACGGCGCCTCCTCAGGTACAGACAGCAGGGAGCGGAGACATCGGTGCCTACGTTGAGGTACTTAGGGACAAAATTTTAAATGGGAACATTCCAGGTACACAGTAAATATGACATTATGTATCCCATATTGTGAACACCACACTAGTGCTGCCGGTAGAGATGACCGAATCGCTCATCTAAACTATCGCTCACCTAAACTTCATAAATAAAAAAAAAAAAAAAAAAAGAAATATATATATATATATATATATATATATATATATATATATATATATACACATGGGCCCCCCTGTGCTTACTGTGCATACGGGGGGGGGGGGGTGGTTCTTTTTTTAACCTCTACCTGGAGTTCCCCTTTAATACTGCAGGAATCATTTTCCATATCGTGCCTAACAAGTATCAAAATACCCTATCATTTGTTTCTGCCAACGTATAAGAGGAATGTAAGGACAAATTGTGATGTAAACACAGCTTAAAGGACAAGTGCCATGAAAAACTTTTTCCCAGTAAGTGAAGCACATTACAAAGTTATATAACTGTGTAATATGCTTCAATCACCTATCTGCCTCCCTTCCCTGTCTTTTCCCCCCTCCACCCCCCAGCAGGAAGTGTCCTGACTCATACAGACCTGATTACTGTCGTCACCGTCACCAGGCAGCTCCTTCTTGTGAGGATGAGTCATCAGCAGGAGGGCTGCTCTAGGTCCTGTTACAGCAGCCCCTCCCTCCCCAGTCCAAGTGATGGCTTGCAGTTGTTCAGCCAATGGTAGCTGAGCAGGCTGAGTCACCTGACAAGGCAGGGGAGGGGGTGGGGGCTGCTGTAACAGGAGAAGGAGCTGAGAGAAGAGCTTGGTGACGGTGACGACAGTAATTAGGTTTGTGTGAGTTAGGACACTTCCTGCTGGGGGGTGGAGGGGGGAAAAGGCAGGCAAGGGAGGCAGATAGGGGATTGAAGCATATTACAGAGTTATATAACTTTGTAATGTGCTTCAATTACTGGGAAGTAAACCTGTCCAAATGATGACATATCACTGCAAGTGTTATCAATGACTCTTATGGGCTCGTAGGTATAAACCCACCTTTTTTTAAATTTTAGTTTGTCTTTCTTATAAGTGTACAAAGCCCCTTGGGGCAAATAGTATCTACAGTACAATTATTTTTATTAAATGCTTGGTTCAGTGTTGGGTCATGTATTGCCTACAGTATACAAAAATCTGATACATTTCAGCAGACCATATAAGCAACTCTATGTGCCTTGGTGTGCAGGACTAATATTACCATGTAATAAAGCCAAGAATTAATATTGATGTAAAAAGCTTTTTTTTTTTCTTCTAATGGTGCAGATAAATATAGTAAGTAATGTTATGCATACACATGGATCCTCTTCTGATCACTGTTTACATGCTTCTATAGTAGTAGTAGAGGTTGCATAGAGGTAATAGTAGTAGTGATTGTATTAAGGTAGTCGTAGTACTGGTTATTGCGTGAAAGTGGAGGAGTTGTGTAGAAGCAGTAGTAGTATAATAGGAACAATCACAATCACCAGAATTTTGTGCATAGGGATATGATTCCATGGATCTGACCATCCTTATCCAGCTGTGTAATACCTGGTTTGAAGCTGCAAAACTATGCATAGCAGAACATGTGAGAGATCCCAGACCTGTGGCCTGTCATCAATACTTGTCATCAACATGAACTGCGGCCTATGGCATTCCCATCAACATAGGTTATCTGATGCCTTTAGCAATCAGTGTTCTTAAAAAAGGCAAGTTGTGTCAGTGATTAGATGTGTACTGACAGAACAGTAAGAACCCAGGAGCTCACAGGCTGCTCTGGTTACCTGACCAGTGCTAGCTAGGTGCAGTAGTGCATATTGTATGTCCTCCTGGCAAAAGGGACGAGCTAGTGTCCCCTGTGTCTTTCTTGCGCTAGGATTCTGTAAACCAACTTTAAACTTTACTACGCAATAAATGTACACTCTGGTACATCACAAGGTAGATATAGCTTATATGCTTGAGAGCAAGAATATTTGGTCACTTTCCCTTTAATGTCAATGCAATGAGCAGTTTAACTGGAATATATAGCACTTTAGTAGAGCTATATAGCTTGGTTGCTATGGGGTAATGATCTACTTAAAGGGATCTTAGTCCATTTAGACTAGACTTTGCTTGTGAAGATCTTGACAGTTTGGCTCCTCCTGCGTCATTTTTGGGTCCCCTGCTGAACGCTGAGGCTGACTCTTCTGAGACAGTAATTGGCTAAACAAAACTAGTCCGTCTCGGAAGTGGCAGCTGGAGCATTCAGTGGGGGACTTGAAGATGCTGCAGGAGGACCCCAGGGAAGAGGTAAGAATAGCATGTTTATTATGTTCTACGCAAAGGCAGCAATATATAAAACGTTTTACATGGCTGGAGTACCCCTTTAAGTAAGCTTGCTATTGTACACCCATGTAAAAAAGCCTTAAGGGCCCTATTACACGGAGTAGTAATCTGCTGAATCAGGCCGATTCGGCAGATAATCGCTCTGTGTAATAAAGACAATGATCAGCCAATGACCATGCTTATTGTATGTTTAGGTCCTGACCTAAAATCATCGGCCTCCGGGCACACATTTCTATGTGTAATAGTGATGCTTGGGTGACAGCTGATGAATCTGTAGATAAAATCATAAGCTTCATACATTACCTGTCCACTTTTCCTGGGGTTCTCATTGCTTCTCCGTTGGTGCAACTGCAAAGTATGTTTGTGAAGTGACAGGCTACTTAGCCAATCACTGGCACGGATGGGACCACCACGGGCAGTGATTGGCTGAGTGGCCTGCCACTTTACAGACATACTCTGAAGTCGCACTGGAGGCTGCGGACAGCAGGTAGGAGCAAAGAGAACACCAGAAGCTTGGACAAGTAATGTATGAACTTTACTTAAAGCAAGGGCTGCATGGACATCGCTAACAATGCCCCTGCAGCCCTTGCTGCATGATTATCGAGCTGTGTAATAGGCTCAGTAAATGAGCACCGATCTAGCAGATCGGCTCTCATTCACTATAGTGATCAGGCTATCTAGTACGGCCCTTAGACTCCTCTCCCCACTATAGACAGACCAAGGCCAGGCCCATAGCAACCTAGTGGGTCCACATCGCTAGTAAGCCTTTGGACATTTGTTGTTTGAGAGCAGATCTCTTGGACCATAAGTAATATGGCAAATTCATTCATGTGTATTAATGTATATAGATTTGAGGACAGGCTGTGTACACTGGTCTTTCCTAACTGCAGACCCTATGAGCTTGAGGACTAAACTGTGCCTTTAAAAACATTGAGGCTTTTTGCAATTTGAGCATTTAACTATGTGCTAGCCCCTAGGAGTACAGAGCCTTGTTTCCCCAAATGCTACAAGTAGATTCAGATACTTGTGTAGATTAGATTGTAATCTACCTGCATTTATTAGTTAGCGCTTATTATATAGGTCAATGTAGGGATAGCAGAAGTATTTTATAATACCATTCAGTATATTTATTATTGTGGTGTTGTACAGTTTCTGACACATTAATCCACTGTGTTACAGTGTTGGCTGTGTACACAGGGTGAATGTCACAACTGTATGACAGTCTTGTGACGCCAGAATTTCAACAGACGTTATGAGGGCTGGATTACTAAATAAGCAAAACACAGTAAATACAGAGAGAACATACCCAATCATCATTGGCTGATTCAACAAAATGTGTAGTCAGCTTTAGGCTTTGCTCACAAGGGAAAGCCATCTACAGTATGGCACTTTGTATTGGGTTACTGTAAGTAAAACTATGGAGGATCTGATTATTACATTTGGAATAATGTTAAAGAGGTTGTCTCATAGCAAGGACTCCTACCTATATGCTCTAGTTGGCTACATTTAGGCATTTAAAGGGATATTCTGGTATAGAATTTTCTTCATATTATGTGGGAGCTGCTATATAAATAAGAAAAAAGTGACACTTACCTACCCCAGTGCTCTGCAGCTCCTTTTGCAGTAACTTGCAGACAAGATCTCAGAGCAGGACCACTGGCCAATATGGAATACTGCAGTGATTGGTTGAGTGGGAAGGTCCTGCTCTGACATCTCCTCTAAGAAGCAGGGAGAAAAAAAAGCTGGATGGGAGCAGGTAAGTGTTATTGTTTTATTTTTACAACAGCCCTAACAACATATACATATTCCTTATCCTGAAATACACCTCAAAGAGAATTTGTCAGCTGCAAATCACATTTCACACTGTTGACACTATTATATAGCTGTTATAGCAAGGAGATATGTGGTACCTTTCATACAGTATATCTGTCTGCTCCAAGAATGTACAAAAATGCTTTCATTCTATTGTATGAAGAGCCAAAAAGGCTTTCCTGAGCTCCTGAAGGGCAGCAAGCTGCAACACCTCCTCACTCTGACCTCCAATACCTGAGCCTGCCTGTGACTCAGCTTCCAGGTGTCAATGAAACAGGCAAGGGAGAGAAAGCATTTCAGCTTACAGCTATTCAGGAGCTTGGGAAAGCCTCTGTGACTCTTTGTACTAGAGAATAAAAGCATGTCTCTACATCCTGGAAGCACAGCTGGATATATGAAAGGTACCACGTGTCTCCTTATCCTAACATCTGACATTGTCAGCAGTTTGGGACATAAATTACAGCTGACAGATTCACTTTAAAGCGAATGTACCAGTAGTACATCGCTTTGTGTGTTTTACATGAACAGACCAGCGCTGGCGCTGGGTGCTGTGGTCCCTTTTTTGAACCGTGGCGTGATTCCCAAGCACGGCATTGGTATATTCTCAAGCATGTGCCCGGCATGAAGCACTGGGGGCAGGCCCCCAATGTGACGAAACCTCCTTACCTCTAAGACGTGGTCCTATTAAATCTAATGGAGCCACGTCACAAAGAGGAGGGGAGAGCGTCATACTGGGGGCCGTCAGGCCTGCCGCCAGTGCTTTATGCCAGGCCGGTGCTCGGAAATTACCTATTGAAACTAGTAGATTTGATGCTGGGTTACAGCAATTAAGTTACATTGTTATCTGCAGCATACAATCTGCACCTTCAAATCTACAACATCAGATCTGTAGCTATATCTTTACAACTGTCACCAGTTTCATGGTGCTGAAACCAAGGCCACCAAGAAAGACCGACAAGTTCCCTCAAAAATGTTTCATGAAATGCCAGCCAGGAACAGGACTCTGAGTCATCGGGTTGATTTCCCTGCAGATTCTGCCAGCCCCACTGACACTAACTGATTGGGCTCAACATTTATAGTATGTATGTATTACTGTACAGAGGGAGCCTGACAGTCTTTCATGCTGCCTGTAGTTTGGGCAGCATGACACTGGTGACAGGTACCTTTTGCATCTCTGGACAACTGTGGCCCCCCAGCTGTTACAGAACTACAATCCCTATTATCCCTGGACAGTTAGAGCCAAAGCTTTGGTTGTTCAGGCATGATGGGAATTGTAGTTTTGCAACTGTTGGAGGGCCTCAGTTGCCCAGGGATGTAAGGGAGTATCCAATTTAGAACGCTATATATATACAGTGGTGCCTTGGATTACGAGCATAATTCATTCCGGGGCCGTGCTTGTAATCCAAATCCACTCTTAAACCAAAGCAAATTTTCCCATAAGAAATCACTGATATGCAGACAATTGGTTCCACACCCCAAAAGTAATGATTTATTATTCTGAATAACATGTAAAACAGATGAAACAAACATTCAGAAACAGCAGAATATGTGATATTATAAGTTACTGTACAGTATTGGAGAGGATGGGAAACACAAGGGCTGACAGAGACTGCAGGGAGCATGAAGGAATGAGCAGGACAGATGTGGGCACATACATGCAGCACTCTCTGTCCGGGGAGAGAGGGGTTACAGCTATGGAGAGATTACCTCCACAGTCCTGTCCCCTGATGTAAGCCCCAGCCTGAAGTCGATCTACCATGATTTGGAAGGTGAGGTAAGACTTCCTGGGTCAGAGTACAGAGCTGTATACCCCGCTATGCAGTCCATGCCCCTCCTCCACTCGCGCTCCAACCCAGTACAGGGAGCTCTTAAACCAAAGCAATGCTCTTAAACCAAGTCACAATTTTGAAAAACTGTGAGCTCTTAAACCAAAACGCTCTTAAACCAAGTTACTCTTAAACCAAGGTACCACTGTATATATATATATATATATATATATATATATATATATATTTATATTAGGCTTCTCTAAATCTTCTTTAACTCATAGTCAGATTGGAGGGTAGTAATAAAGAATGTCCTTATCCTTTCCTGCATTACACAGACAGCTCATTGATTTTAAGGGGATTGTCCGAGGCCCGAGGCTCTGGGGGGAGTCCATGCCGTCCACATTACTACTATGCATGTAACACAGGAGCACATCACTCTTGAGGCCCAGTGAGACCCTGTGTGATGTTTTGCTGCAGCAGTGCTGTCCTGGGAGCCCGGACCTCCCCGGTCCCAGATTCCCAGGTGGTGGGACTTTTAAATCCCTTTTCCCGCACCTCCCTCCCGGCACTCAGCTTAGCTCTCTTCTGACACTGTCCATGCTGGTACACTCCAGGTGGGTGGGACGCAGTGTCTTGAACCAGGGACTGCTGCATAAAGAAGAGAGCCAAGCTGAGTGCTGCGACGAGGAGAGTAGAAAGCAGGAGCAGCCGCTTCCAGCCCAGTGGAGCAGCGAGCATAATTGCCAACAGTCCCGGTTATTGTAAGCCCTGCCCCCATCCCGGCAAGCCCTGCTTCGGGCACCCACTTTGGGTGAGATATTAAAGGGGTTATCCAGCGCTACAAAAACATGGGGCCACTTTTCCCATGCTCTTGTCTCCATGTTGGGTGTGGTTTGAAGTTCAGTTCCATTGAAGTAAATGTAGCTTAATTGCAAACCACACCTGAACTGAAGACAAAAGTGGGGGAAAAGTGGCCATGTTTTTGTAACGCTGGATAACCCCTTTAACTCACTGCCAGAGTGCACAGGGCCTGAGGATGGGAGAGGGGCTGTTCAGCAAGAAGGATGGTAACTCTATCACTGCCAGTTGGAGGTCACTCAGCTTTCCCAGCATCTTGTAGTCAGCACAATGGAGGTCACCCAGCTTTCCAAGCTTCTTGTACTTAGTACAATGGAGGTGACCCAGCTTTTACAGCATCCTACACTCGGTATAATGGATGTCACTCAGCTTTCCTAGCATCCTACACTCAGTATAATGAAGGTCACTCAGCTTTCCCAGCTTCTTGTACTCTGTATAATAGAGGTAACCCAGCTTTCCCAGCTTCTTGTACTACGTTTAATGGATGTCACTCAGGTTTCCCAGCATCTTGTTTAAGGGGCTCACTCAGCTTTCCCAGCTTCTTGTACTCCGTATAATAGAGATCACCCAGCTTTCCAAGCATCTTGTATAACAGAGGTCACACAGCTTTCCCAGCATCTTGTATCACAGAGGTCACCCAGCATCTTGTATACAGATGTCACCCAGCTTTCCCAGCATTTTGTATAATGGAGGTCACCCAGCTTTCCTAGCATATTGTATAATGGGGTCACTCAGCTTTCCCAGCATCCTACACTCAGTATAATGGAGGTCACTTTCCCAGCTTCTTGTACTCCTTATAATAGAGATCACCCAGCTTTCCTAGCATCTTGTATAACAGAGGTCACTCAGCTTTCCCAGCTTCTTGTATAACAGAGGTCACTCAGCTTTTCTAGCATTTGTATATTGAGGTCACTCAGCTTTCCCAGCTTCTTAAACTCAGTATAATGTAGGTCACCCAGCTTTTGCGGCTGGCGGTGGGGCTATTATAATGGTAAATCAGGTGCATGTGAGCACAATGGTAGAGCAGGCAGGTAGGACAGGCAGATGTAACAGCACAGAGTAGTAGTAGTTTGGCCGCAGGAAGTGAGTGGACAGTATGATACAGATGTAGAGGGAGTGCAGCAGGCAGGGATCTGTCCTCTCTCCTGCAGATGTAAAGGGAGTGCAGCAGGCTGGGATCTGTCCTCTCTTCTGCAGATGTAGAGGGAGTGCAGCAGGCTGGGATCTGTCCTCTCTCCTGCAGATGTAGAGGGAGTGCAGCAGGCTGGGATCTGTCCTCTCTCCTGCAGATGTAGAGGGAGTGCAGCAGGCTGGGATCTGTCCTCTCTCCTGCAGATGTAGAGGGAGTGCAGCAGGCTGGGATCTGTCCTATCTCCTGCAGATGTAGAGGGAGTGCAGCAGGCAGGGATCGGTCCTCTCTCCTGCAGATGTAGAGGGAGGGCAGCAGGCTGGGATCTGTCCTCTCTTCTGCAAATGTAGAGGGAGTGCAAGCAGGCAGGGATCTGTCCTATCTCCTGCAGATGTAGAGGGAGTGCAGCAGGCTTGGATCTGTCCTATATCCTGCAGATGTAGAGGGAGTGCAGCAGGCTGGGATCTGTCCTATCTCCTGCAGATGTAGAGGGAGTGCAGCAGGCAGGGATCGGTCCTCTCTCCTGCAGATGTAGAGGGAGGGCAGCAGGCAGGGATCGGTCCTCTCTCCTGCAGATGTAGAGGGAGGGCAGCAGGCAGGGATCGGTCCTCTCTCCTGCAGATGTAGAGGGAGGGCAGCAGGCAGGGATCGGTCCTCTCTCCTGCAGATGTAGAGGGAGTGCAGCAGGCTGGGATCTGTCCTCTCTCCTGCAGATGTAGAGGGAGTGCAGCAGGCTGGGATCTGTCCTCTCTCCTGCAGATGTAGAGGGAGTGCAGCAGGCTTGGATCTGTCCTATCTCCTGCAGATGTAGAGGGAGTGCAGCAGGCAGGGATCGGTCCTCTCTCCTGCAGATGTAGAGGGAGGGCAGCAGGCAGGGATCGGTCCTCTCTCCTGCAGATGTAGAGGGAGTGCAGGAGGCAGGGATCGGTCCTATCTCCTGCAGATGTAGAGGGAGTGCAGCAGGCAGGGATCTGTCCTTTATCCTGCAGATGTAGAGGGAGTGCAAGCAGGCAGGGATCTGTCCTATCTCCTGCAGATGTAGAGGGAGTGCAGGAGGCAGGGATCGGTAGCAGGCTGTGATCTGTCCTCTCTCCTGCAGATGTAGAGGGAGTGCAGCAGGCTTGGATCTGTCCTCTCTCCTGCAGATGTAGAGGGAGTGCAGCAGGCTGGGATCTGTCCTCTCTCCTGCAGATGTAGAGGGAATGCAGCAGGCTGGGATCTGTCCTCTCTCCTGCAGATGTAGAGGGAGTGCAGCAGGCTGGGATCTGTCCTCTCTCCTGCAGATGTAGAGGGAATGCAGCAGGCTGGGATCTGTCCTCTCTCCTGCAGATGTAGAGGGAATGCAGCAGGCTGGGATCCGTCCTCTCTCCTGCAGATGTAGAGGGAGTGCAGCAGGCTGGGATCTGTCCTCTCTCCTGCAGATGTAGAGGGAGTGCAGGAGGCTGGGATCTGCCCTATCTCCTAGCACTGCTATCTATTGGCCAGGAATTCCACATTTTATAAATCAATAAAAAAAAATTTTTTATCCGTCAGTCTGGTAGAAGTCTAGCCAACCATCTCCACATGTGCCCGGGCTGAGCACACAGACCCAGCATGGGAAGAAACGCAGCTCTGCTCCAGTGCACATCACGCGGAAATTAGTAACAGACATGACAGCAAGCTGCCAGGAGAGAGTGCTGACCGGAGGGGCGGGGCCTGTGCTGGAGGGGCGGGGCCGGGGCGGGGCCGGGGCGGGGCGCTCTCCTCCTCCTGGAGTTGCTCTGTGCTGCGGGAGGTTATTGTGAAGGAGCTGGGCAGAAGTGGTGTCCGGGGGAAGCTGCTCCATCAGGGCTGCTCGCTGTGACAGTATCCTCTCTGCTATCCTCACACACAGGGCGTTAGCTGGACGGGAGGTACGTGTGCATGGGGCCTGAGAGCTGCAGAGGACAGTGCCTGCAGGGACCGGGGGATTAGTGAGTGATGGTGGGACTGATGGGGTTGGGGAGGGGGAGCAATTGTCATGATGACGATGGACTATATATATACATATATACATGCTGTAGTTTCTGCCTGGAATCCTGATGTAGCAGAGCTGAACTTCTCTGTCTCTTGGGCTGCATTGTTTGTGAATAGCGGGAACACATGGAGGAGATTTAGCTGCAGTCCTATGTAAAACCAAAGGTGACAATGTGATCTGAGCAGATGACAAACTTAGCTCTGCTGCATGTGGTCAGACAGGAGGCATGCTGCCTGTGTAACATATGGTGGGAGCAGGATGCCATACACTGTGCAGAGGTGGAAGTACACATTGTAAAATAGTGTGTGATGCAAGGAAACTTTGTGGTGTGTAAACAATGATCTTATCAGGGAGGAGGAGGGAGGGGCACTGCCATCTGATCACCTCTGCATCATCCCAGGGGGGAGCAGCCCCAACCAGCTGCAATGATGGGAGCCCTGAGAAACCTGAAAACCATTCATTGTGCCTGGAGGTATGGAGAGGGCAGAGCTGCTGCAATGGGGAAGAGGCAAGGATCCCCTCCTGGCTTCTCCAAGAATCAGTGGAGACAAGATACTAATATTGTTTCCTACCACTGTGGTCCTAATCTATAATAAATGTGGTGGGAACGACTTGTGTGCCTGCAGACCCCTATGCTGCCCACCCAGGTGACTGGCTACAAAGCAGAGGATGACAGATCACCCACAACCTGCCCCTGTGTTTTGTGATGGGGCTTCACCCCTGGCTCCTTACAGTCTTCTCTCATTTTCAATACTTCTTAAATGAAATTTTACATTCACAAATGATTTTTCAGAAATGTGACTAATACAATACTAAGGAAGTCCCCAAGAAACGGTTTCCTACTCCTCAACCGCAAAGTTTTGTGTGCAAAAAAAAAAGAGTAGATGGGGTTTCTGTAAAGGTTTTCCCACAGTTCTTTTTACAAGGCCAGTGATACAGTGTGCTGGGGTTAAATTAACCCTATGTGGTGGCTCAAAAGTGCGTTACTGGACTCTGAATGGGAATCCATTGTCACCTATTGCTGACCACAGAGTCTTTGAATGAAAGGTAACATTGCCATGCAGTTTGATGGGATATAACATTGATGGGCGATTGTTAGTATACGTTTTCAGAGTGTGATCAGCGGGGTTCTGTACATCGGGATACCTACTAATCAACAGAAAGGAGTGCCATGACTCTTACACTGGGGTTGTGCCTGGACTTGTATCTGCCATTCAATCAGGATGAGTTGCACGTCCCAACAAACAAGTATCTACATAGAAATAGCTACCTCGGCACTATTCACATTACACTAACTGATCACACTATTAGTCCTGGGTCATGGTGCTCACCCAGTCCTACATGTATATTCCTTGTAGTAAGAACTAAAGTGCAGCACTCACCAGTGGACTTTCAAATGCAGCTTTAGGGTCCATTTACAAAGAAAGATTATCTGCCAAAGATTTGAAGCCAAAGCCAGAAACAGACTATAAACAGAGATCAGGTCATAAAGAAAAGCCTGAGATATCTCCTCTTTTCAAATCCATTCCTGGCTTTGGCTTCAAATCTTTGGCAGATAATCTGTCAGATAAGCTTTCTGTGTAAATGGACCCTTAGTCCATTACTGAATCACAGGTGCAAACAAGTGACAATGGACAATGGCTGTTCCTTGAGGCACAGGTAACACAAGACTCTCGTTGTGCTCTTCACTTGTCTGCACCTGGGATTCAGTAATTTTAAAGTCTATTGGTGAGTACTGCACTTCTGTTTTTACTTCTCACCAAAGTTGCATGGAATGGACAGTCACTGTCAGTTTCTGCAGTAAAGCCCCATTAGGGTATCACGCACGGCCTCTTAGTTCTTTTGATTGTGGGGTAACTACTACAGATCACATATAGGGTCTATTGAAAGGAAAACATCAGTGTACAGTATATACAGAAGGTTACTCAACACACACGTTTATGTGACAGCTCCAGTCGTAATTGCTGCTTCTTACTCATTCACAGACTTTAGCGCGACCTGTGCATCGAAATAGGTATATAACCATTCTAAGGTATCAGCAGCTATCTGTTCAGTAATAAAATGTAGTTCTATAATATACAAGTGTGGATGAGCCCTTAAGCTTCCTTTACACAGCAGTATTTTGCCTCTGTATTTGTAAGCAAAAATAAGAATTGAGCCAATGCAAATCTTTCCATTATACTATTTATATGCCAGTTCGACTCCTGGTTTTGGCTTTCAGATACTGATACAAAACACTGTCTTGTGGCCTTGATGTGATTTATTGGAGCGGAATGTTATACAAAGCTTCGTTATGAACCACTATACCTCTTATAACAATTTTGATAAAAGTCAGTACTAGGCTATGTTCACACATAGTATTTTGGTCAGTATTTCTGTCAGTATTTGTAGCCAAAACCAGGAGTGGAACCAACAGAGAATAACTATAAGGAAATGATTTGCACAGTTTCCTTGTTTTTAACCCAATCCTGGTTTTGGTTGAAAAAATATTTACCAAAATCTGTGTGGGAACATAGCCCTATACAGAGGTCTGAAAAAGAACACTGCATAAGAATGGTTGTCACAGTGGAGCCTTTCTGATGACATTTGTTGCATGGCAGACTGACCCTATTGATGGCAGCTGCAGACAGCATCATCAGAAATCAGTCATATACATATGCTGTGGTTAGAGCTAGAACTATCAGATTGAATCAAATCGCTGTCCTATCTAAGGGCCCTATTCCACAGTAACGATAATCGTCCGGATCTGTCCCATTTGGCCAGATTCGGACGATTATCGTTCTGAGAAATAGAGAGAACGATCAGCCGATGATCGTGTCATCGGCTGATCGTTCATTTAGGGCCAGACCTAAAATCATCGTTCCCCCACCGCGCATCGCTACGGTTGAATAGCGGTGCACGGCGGGCGACCGACGATTTGACAGCAGCAGCATTATACATTACCTGTCAGGTCTTCTTCACCGCACTGTCTTCCTCCCCGTCTCCCGCGCGCTCTATCTTCTGAATGGCCGGTCAGCTGACAGAGCGCCGCGGCCTGTGATTGGCTGAGTGTGGCCTGTCAGCTGACCGGCCATTCAGAAGATAGAGCGTGTGGGACCCGGGGATGAAGACAGCGTGGAGAAGAAGACCTGCAGGTAATGTATAAAGGCCCTATTCCACGGAAGGAATGTCGTTCGTATTCGGACGATATCGGCTGCTACGAACGATAATCGTCCCATGGAATAGAGTGCAACGATAAGCCGACATCGTTCATGTCTGCTGATCGTTGCAGTCGCTTGTTTTTCAACATGTTGAAAAACAAGCGACTGATACAGCAACGGTCTGCTGCCGTCGCTCCGTTGAATAGGAGCATCGGCAGCAGACGCTGCTGTATCCTTTGGGCTGCCCGGACGGTCAGCGATCCTCCGAGCAGCCACCCCTGAGAGCGCTCGTTTGCTCCTCTTAACGACCGGTGGAATAGGGGTATCATGCTGCAAGGGCTGCAAGGACATCGGTAACTGTCCTTGCAGCCCTCGCTCAACGATCATCGGGCCGTGGAATAGGCCCAGTAAACGAGCGGCGATCTAGCAGATCGCCACTCGTTTACATCGTTGATTGGGCCCTCCTCGGCCCGTGGAATAGGACCCTAAAGCGTACCTGTCACACTAAGGGGTTTAAACTTCCTGTGCAGACACAGTGGCCATCCTGTTACAAAAAAAAATGCTCAGACTCTTAGGATGTTTCCTCAGCAATCTGAACTTCCCTCAGCAGCTGCATCTGTACAGGAAAGTTCAAAACTCCTAAGGGCTTATTCCCACGTCCCATATTGTACGGATGGTGAATCCCTGTAATGGAGTGTTTCCCTGGCCGGCTATGTCTCAATATCATACAGGGAGTGGGGAAACTGTTTGAATCTCCACGGCTCTAGTATATCCCCGCCTGGCATGATGTATCAGTATCGTGCAGAGAACGATACATGGGCTTATGTTAGCTGCAAAGGGGCAAACCGTTTCCCCGCACCCGGCATGATATTGATACATCATGCCAGGTGGGGAAACACTCCACTACAGGGCTTCCCCATCCTTCCAGTCCATAAAATGCGGGACATGGGAATAAGCCCTAATGGTGCGTTTAAACAGAGAGATTTATCTGACATATTTTTGAAGCCAAAGCCAGGAATGGATTTGAAAACGGGAGAAATCTCAGTCTTCACGACCTGTTCTCTGTTTGTAGTTTGGTGCTGGCTTTGGCTTCCAAAATCTGTCAGATAAATTTCTCTGTGTAAACACACCATAGATCTGACAGGTATGTGTTGAAGGCACTTTGTCAGCTGCAATTCAGGTTCCAAATGGCTGATGCTGTTATTGTTTGTTTACACAGACCAGAAAATATTTTTTTTTCTATATTTATTTTATATGTTATAGAAGCACAAAAGGATATATCAAAGGGACCATGTGTCTCTTTGACCTAATTGCTTTCAAATGGTGTATTTACACAAAGATTTATCTGACAGATTTTTGAAGCCTCTTTTCTCCTCTTTTCAAATCCATCCCTGGCTTTGGCTTCAAAAATCTGTCAGATCTTAGTGTAAACACACCATTTGAAAGCAATAAGGTCAAAGAGACACATGGTACCTTTGATATAACCTTTTGTGCTTCTATAACATATAAAATAAATATAGAAAAAGTTTTTATTTTCTGGTGCAAAGAAATTCATCAGAGAATAAAGGCATTTGTCTATATTCTGGACACCGCTAGAGATATATGAAAGGTACCATGTGTCTCCTTGACCTAACAGTATTAGCAGTTTGTAACATAAACTGCACATGACAGATTCAGATTAAGGGTACGTTTACACTTACCGGATCCGCAGTTGACTTTCTGTTGCGGATCCGCAGCAGATTTCATTTAAATAACTGAACACAGCATCAAATCTGCACCATCAAACCTGCTGCAGATCTGCTGCATATCCTGTAGGTGTGAATGCACCCTATAGGGGTTATCCAGTCTTAGAAAAACATGGCCACTTTCAGCCCAACTATTGTCTCCAGTTTGGCTGGGGTTAAGTAATGCGGCGTTTACACGGAACGATTATCGTTTGAATTTTCGCATAAACGGTCGCATTTGAGTGATAATCGTACCATGTAAACAAAGCAAACAATCAAACGACGAGCGAGAAATTGTTCATTTTTATCTTTCAACTTGTTCTTAAAGAGTCACTGTCGTATTTTTTTTTTTTGCAGAAATCAATAGTCCAGGCGATTTTAAGAAACTTTGTAATTGGGTTTATTAGCCAAATCTGCCATTATCTGCATGTAAAAAGCCTTTTCCCAGGTCCCCCCTCCCTCCTCTTTTTCATCCACTCTGAAAAATCTGAAAATTGTGACTTGTTGCAGGAGTCGTACCCTGTCTGTTCTAGGGAGAGGGGAGGGGGGAGGAGGAAGGAGGGAGTTAGCCGGCAGCAGAAAGCAGGCACGGAGCTGGGTGACAGCTGTAATCCGAGCTCAGACAGGTCACTGGTGACTGTCACAGGAGATATCCCGTGAGGGATTTGTAGATTAACTCTTTGTTGTCCTGTTTTGGTCTTTTCTTTAGCTCTCTCCATAGGAGAACAATGAAGACAGGGGGGAGAGCTTCAAACTGCTTTTTCATAATAAAAATGCATTTTTCGGATAATGGCAGATTTGGCTAATAAACCCAATTACAAAGTTTCTTAAAATCGCCTGGACTATTGATTTCTGCAAAAAAAAAATTCACGACAGTGACACTTTAAATCCTGAACTGGAGAGTTGTGCTGTCTCTGGAAGATAGTGTCCATGTTTTTCTAACTCTATATAACCCCCTTAAGGTTTTTGCTTGAAGTTTCTATAATGCAAGCAGAAAAAAAACAATAATATATATATATATATATATATATATATATATATATATATATATATCCACATACATAGACTGACTACTTCTATGACTGTGTTTTTGAAGAGGTTGGCTTATATCAAACAAACATCCTCTTTCCATATGGAAGTTGCTATGCTGATTTTCTCCCAGCCTCCCTGATTTTTCCAGGATAGAAATGTGGCAAATCCGATATTATCCATCAGTGAATGTGCTGATGAAGTTAAAGGATATCTCTTACTTTGTGACCGCGGCAGGATCCTCTGAAAAAATCTTGCAGGTAGACAGACCTCTTCTGACACAAACTGTGGTACGGAATACCCATAAGCACTATAGGCTGCATTGAAATTGTACTACAATGCATTCTATGGAACTTCTGGGAGTTGCGCACCATGGTTCGTGTCAGAAGAGGTCTGTCTACCTGCAGGATTTTTTGGTGCATACTGCCGCGTTCGCAAAGTGTGAGGTATCCTTTAAAGGGTTATTCAGTGCTACAAAAACATGGCCACTTTCTTCCAGAGAGCATGACTTTTGTCTCCAGTTCAGGTGCAGTTTGCAATTAAGCTCAAGCTCCAGCTACAAAACCCCACCCAAACTGGAGACAAGAGAGGGGCTGTCTCTGGAAGAAAGTGGCCATTTGGATACCCCTTTTAAGGCCCTTTTACATGGACTGATTATCAGGCCAGCAATCACCCGACGAGTGCACATACTTCTGTTGAATGAAGCAAGGGCTGCACGAACATCTCTAACAATGTCTGTGCAGCCCTAATAGAGCCTTTAGTCATATACATAAGATAGCTAGCGCTCTGGAATTAAGGGTGCTTTATGAATAAGTAATGATAATAGCTGTCAGCCGAACTCTTCAGTCAACAGCCATCTTTTGATCACCCTATACACATGCACACTTGGTTTGGTTGAGTATTCATGTAATCTCAGTGGATCGAGTGGGGTAAACCACTGCTATACTCCTCTGGTTGCAGCTTATCTCCCCAAGAATTAAATTATTGGGCACTTCAAATTCAGCATTTCCGATCTGAAGCCCTATACACATTATATAGTAGATTTGTTTGTAGCTCCATTTAATACATAGATGGCTGATGTCTGCCTCTTTTCTGGCTCAGAGGTGTTCTGAGCTGATGTCACAGTTAAATGGTCAGATTCCTGCATCACGAGATAAAATATATAGGATAATAAGTAATAAACATCAACCCCTCCTGATACAACAATATAATACTATAGACATATGATAGGATTGTTCTGTTGTAAAACATTCCTTACAAGCCACCCCCTTCCATTGTCAGCTATTGTGTTACATAATAATGTGGTGTCTCTAGTCAACGTTTCTAAAGACTTTCAAGAATTCAGTAGCAGTGACATTGGTTAAAACACCTTGATCAGCTTGTACAGTGCTGTGAACTTGGCCTCGGTACAATGAGTAGGTGTGTTTGCATATTTGCTTTTTTTTCCCTTTAACGTCATATTAGTAGTAAGCAAACAATATACATTCCATTTAAGGCCTTGGTCTGGGTTGGGCAGTACTTTCTTCCTTACCTAAAATGCTAAGTTCTGCTTCTTATACGTGGGGCTGCTGATAAGTTTTTGGCTTTACCCAGAAAGAAACATTATAGGAAAGAGGAAACTTTACATTTATTCCACATACTCCCCAGTGATGTCAGCACACTTCTTACAACGGTATTCCAAGTTTCATAAGCCTTGTAAAAAGAAGGATTTTGGTTGTGCCCCAAACCAGTCATCTGTAGCAGCCATGGCATCAGAAATGGTGTGAAATTTGGTACCCTTGAGGTGTTCCTTCAGGTTCGGAAACAGATGATAGTCGGAGGGAGCTAGACCTGGTGAATAAGGTGGGTCGTAAACCAGCTAGAAGCCTAGCTCCACCAGTTTTGCTGTGGTCACTTGTGCAGTGTTAGCGGAGGTGTCTTGCAGGAACAAGATTTCTTTGGACAGCTTCCAGCGCCTTTTAACCTTCAGAGCTTCCTTCAGTTGGTCCAAAAGTTCAATGTAACACCTTGCATTGATGGTGGAACCATTTTAAGGCTGCGTTCACACTACATATATTTCAGTCAGTATATGTATATTTCAGTCAGTATTGCAACCAAAACCAGGAGTGGATTAAAAACACAGAAAGGATCTGTTCACACAATGTTGTAATTGAGTGGATGGCCGCCATTTAATGGCAAATTTTTGCTGTTATTTTAGAACAACGGCTGTTATATTGAAATAATGGCAGTTATTTACTGTTATATGGCGGCCATCCACTCAATTTCAACATTGTGTGGACAGAGCCTTTCTGTGTTTTTAATCCATTCCTGGTTTTGGTTGCAATACTGACTGAAATATACTGACTGAAATATACGTAGTGTGAACCCAGCCTAAAGGTATTCCACTAGCAGCACATCCTGCTTATCCAAGAACACAGACGCCGTCGCCTTAGTGGCTGATTTTTGCAGCCTAAACTTCTTTGGACCAGGAGAAACACTGTGCCTTCACTCTTTGTACTTCTCCTTGGTTTCAGGCTCAAATAAATAAATCCAGGTCTCATCCATAGTGACCGGAAACGCTGACAAATGGACCGGGAAGTTTTCACTCACATGCTTTTCTGATCTTTTGTCAGACATTTGGGGACCCACTTTGCAGATCACTTCTTCATGTTTAAATGTTCATGGATAATGACACAAACACATTTAAAAGATATCCCCATGATGTCTGCTATTCCTTTAGCTGAAATTCGTTGATTCTCCAGTATGAGGTTGTGCACAGCATCAACGATCTCCGGAACAACCACCAGTTGTCCAGGATGTTCCTCATCATTGGTGCTGAAGTGGCCAATTTTAAATTTGGCAACACAGCTCTTAACTGTTGAATATGAAGGGCATTGATGCCCCCAATGTCTGCGACATTGGGGGCATCAAAGACTTATGACCATGCATATCCTTTACAGACTTTCCTTGCAGAAACAAGAATTGTATCACTCCTCTGCTCTAATTTGCTGTGAATATCTCGTTAGACTCCGCCATTTTGTTTTCCTGCGTGCCTAGATCACTGTTGCCATAAGCTACATACGCAAAATTGTAAAAACATATATTGAACACATAAGGCTTTCATGTGATGTAACAGTCATTACATTAGAAACAAAAAGAGAACACAAAGCCAAAGACTTATCAGCAGCCCCTCGTAGTCTTGTCTTGGAGGTGTCACCTGTCACTAAACTATTTCCGAAGTAGATACTTTAAGGGTAACTTCACACGTACCGTATCGCAGCGGATCCCCAGCAGATTTGACTAAATGGATGAACACAGCATTAAATCCGCACTGTGAAATCCGCTGCGAATCTGCTGCAGATTTGATGCTGTGTTCATTCATTTAGTCAAATCTGCTGCGGATCCGCAGCAGAAAATGAGCTGCAATTCGGTACGTGTGAAGCTACCCTAATCCTAAAATCTACTGTATATACAGTTTACTGAATAACTTGGAGTTTTGTCATTGCATTTGTAACATTGGGCAGTATCTTATTATAGACAGCCTCCTCAGAATGCAGTCGACTGTGGGTCTGACTCCTGGCTGCTCAGCACTCAGCTAGTTTTCCCTGGCCAGACATTGCAGTCTATTACATGGCAGCCATTCAGATGTATGGCTGTCACTGTAAGGTCCAATTCACATCAGTTTTTTTGCATGTTTGTCATGTGTTCTTGGAAGGCTTGCAGCATACTTGCCGTAAATGCATTCCTGAGCCCCCATGCATCTAGTGCATGACAGAAGTTTCCTTTGGACAGATGCTGAGCTAATATGTACTAAAGTGTGTAAAAAAGTGTATTCTGCTGAACAGAGGACATGAGAGAACAATTGGAGTCAGTGGCTGACATGTGGCACTTCCATCATAATCCCCTGCAAAGAGCTGTGAACAAATCCTAATAAAGGTCGTATTACACAGCGCAATTTCACAGGGGAAGCGAGCACCGAGCTTGTTTCCCCCTGGTTCTACACTCGCTGCCTGTGCTATTACATGCACAGAAAGCAAGCTGGAGCGGCGGCCCCATCGATCCTTAGATTGTTCGGGCTGTCCATTGAAGTTAGCAGCTGCTCCTGTTACACGGACAGAATCTCGATCTTATAGCATGTTGAAAGACCACGATCAGCCGTGGCTGATCATTGCCTTTCAACGTGTGCTATTACACTAAATTATTATCGGCCTAAACAGTTGGTAATTGGTTATCGTTTGGCGTAATAGGGCCTTAATACATGAATACCTTGAGTCGGGAAGTACTAAGCATATCTTCATTCTGGCTGATAGATGAAGGCCTCCAAGGGGAATCTGCAGCTACGTGTGCACCAGTACATTGCTTGTGGATTTAAATTCAATACAGGAAATCCTACACGTATCCACAAACAATATGAGACAGAAGTGAATATGTTGTGGATTTAAAAATCTGCCACCTCGGTCTGTGACAGGAACTGTCCATAGCAGTAGTAAATCCCCATAGAAAACCTCTCCTAATCTGTCATGGACAGAAGTGGCAGCACAGAGCACTGTGTCATATTGGAAATAATACATCACTTCCTGCAGGACAAACAGCAGCTGATAAGTACTGGAACACTTGAGAGTTTTTAATAGAAGTGAATTACAAATCTGTATAGCTTTCTGACACCTGCTGATTAAAAAAAAAAAATAAAAAAATAAAAACCCTTTTTTTCACCGGAGTACCTCTATCACTGGGCATTGGAGCTTTTTTAGACATGCCTCTGGGAACACCATTGAATCACCTGGGAATGCCCAGAAAGGGTTTCTGGGATTGTTCTGAAAAAATAAAAAAAAATCAGAACTCAAGTATGCTGCTGGGATCTGAGCTTTACTTGCTGTTGTATTCCGCTGTGGATATTTCTGACGAAAATAAGCATCAAATGTTTCTGCCCCATAAACTTAAAATAACAGAAACCATGACATGTCACCACTGGGCACTGTGTTTGCCACTTATGGGAACCTAAAACTGGTTCTCCAACTGATTTATCAAAAACCTATTACTTTTTACTTCTAGCCTGCTATATGTCTAGAATAGAGGAATGTCTGCCTCACCTAGTCCAGTGTCTGTGCTCCAGACCACCCTGGTGCCTCTGTACTAACCCTGAGGACCGTTGGTTCAGAACTCCTCAGCAGGAGAGCCAGGACTCTAGAGAAGCCTGTGCCGAAAATGCCAGAAAAAATACCACACCCAGAGCATGTTGTCCTTAGATTAAAAAAAAGGCACTTATCCAAAGATTGCCTCAACACCACCAACAACCATAGCGCATTTGACTATAGACTGTAAGGAAACATCTTCTGTGTAAAAAAAAAAAAAAAAATCCACTCCCTAAAATATTGTGTATTACTGTCAAAGTGACTAAAGGCCCTCTTACACAACAATTATTGTCCATTAACTATGTCGGCTGATCGTTGCTGTCGTTTCTTTTAACATGTTGAAAGACAAACGACTGATATCAGCGATCTGCTGCTGTCGCTCCGGGAAATAGGAGCAGTGGCAGCAGATCACTGCTATATGCTGTTGGCTGCCTGAACGATCTAGCGAACACCCGGACAGCTCCCCGCGGCACCCCCTGCACTCACCCTCTCGCTGCCGCCGCGTGTGATGGCACCAGCAGCGAGCAGGGAATGAGGAGCAAACAAGCGCTGACGGCACTTGTTTGCTCCTCTGTGTCGCCTCATGTAATAGGGGCTTTAATCAGTAGGTAAGAGATTGTGAATAATGGCATTGCTTCGTTATATGGTAGAAGTGATTCGTTGCCACAAGTCCTGCACATTGTCTTAGTGCTGTAACAGGGCATTGTAGCCACTGCCATGTGTTAGGTAGTGACATTAGAGAACTATGTTTCAGCATGTCTAGACACGGAATCTAACCGGGTCATGGGTAGCTGGATTGAGTTTAGTAAATTGTGAGCAAATAGTTTGTACAGTCAGTATATGGAAATTTGTTATGAGGTTTCCATTCTTTCATAAAATCTGAGCCGGTCCTCCAAGAGCAAAATAGCATTTCCAGGCTGCAGCTTGTTCAGAGTCCAAAGTGCCAACACTACAATGGAAACTTCACATAAGCCTCAAATGTTGACTAACATTGTAACAGTTTTAGTGGAGACTTTTGGAAAGAAGTGATGCTAGCGTGTCATTTCTGATTCTCTTATGCTGTGTACTGGATGTGATGGATGGAAACAAATACAGCATGCCACCGTCCCCATGACCTGCTGTGCCTGGACTGAGTTGCGTGCTTATTTCATATATCATTGGGTTTAAAAGGATTGTAGAGGATTAAAAATGGCTGCTTTAATCTCATGGAACCCTTTTAATTTTAAGGGATTGTCCCATGCCCAGCTGTGGGTGAGATAAAATAATCAAAATATAGCTGCCCTGATGCCCCATCATGTCTATTCTGATGGTTCCTGGTCCTGGGTAAAGATCCCAATTAACTTTATACTGATAAAGCAGCTTACCACTTCCCTCTCTATGGAGAACACTGGAACATTTAATAATAATAATTTTTATTTATATATCGCCAACAGATTCCGCAGCACTTTATAATTCTGGGGGTACATACATAGACAAAAATAGACATTACAGAGATATACATATAATTATCCATACATGAGGAGTGAGGGCCCTGCTCGCATGCATGAGCTTACAGACTATTAGGACATTCTGAATATTCATAAACATGGAGAGGACAGGAGCGATAACTGTTAGTCGTGATGATCGTTTGGCTGACAGTTATTGAAGGTGTATTGCCATCTTAAGAATGGTTTCCTGCTTTATGTGGACATGCAGGAAGAGCTTCGCTAATGCCTAGTCAGTGATAAGCTTCTTGGGAGATTCTTGCACATAGATATGCTTATCTGGGACTGTCTGGACAGATGCTGATGGGATTAGGGCAGGTAAGTATCTTTTTTTATTTTTATTTTAAGCCTATAGTTACACACTGAGGCGGATTTATCAAAACTAAATGGGTGTTTTTAGTCATGCTTAATCTGCTGCGGATTTAATCAATATGAATAAATTGCAGGTCAAAATCCACAGATTACGCACCCCAAATGGAAAACTGTATTTATTGCATAGCAAGCAGTCACAACTCATTGTTTCACCTAGACTCATTTTAACTGACTAAGGCCAGATACTGAAACATGTTCTCTATTTCTATCTGTTTTTATTTTCTGATTGTAATTTTTTTTATTTCATTTTTTGGTACAATATTATGGGGGAAGCCATATCAGGCAATGAAATCCCATCACGTCTGACCCCCTATCTCCACTGACATCTGTTAGTGGAGTCTGGAGATCCCCATAGACTTTATGCTGACGGCTGAATTTACTAATCACAGGCAGAAGTATAAAGTGTATGGGGATGGGGGGGACCTTTTGGTTTTAAACCTATTGGCCACAATGAAAACTGCAAAATTTCAGGATTACTTATAATAAATTGAATTCTTTAAAAATATGCTTTACAAAGAAAATTTATTGAAACAGGACTATAGGTCATTTTCTGAGCACACATACCCTTTAAACTGCTCTGCTGGTACTATGAAAGCTGAGTTCTAATGCGATCCCGTATGCAACAAATAGAGGCTTTCTTTAGCCTCATTTTGAGGCTAAAAAAGTAGTTGCTTTAAACTGCCGAACTGTTCGACCATTTGTTGATTTCTGTTTTTGCTTTTAGAAAGTTTTATCACTTATAGACAAAAAAAAGTCTCTGTTAGTTTGGACAGTATAAGGCCAGAAATACAGATTATAAACTTAATAGTAAAAAGAATTTTACATTTCAAAAAACAAAACTGTGTGAACATAGCCTAACACTATTATGTGGTATGGGACATCCCCTTTAACTAGCCTAAAATTGACAGAAACCAGTCACAGTTCAGCTGTCGCCTCTAGTCTCTGCTGGATTCGCTGCTCCTCTGTGCTGTCACTTTACAGCTATGACACCCTGTGTGTGACTCCAGCACTATGACACCCTGTGTGTGACTAAGTACAGAGTTCACTGAGGGAGACACTTCACTTCAGTGACCTAAGACAAACTCTGGGTGGGACATGTGACAGAACGCAGGACAGATGAGGGGTGGGGGGAGAGGAACAGGAAGTGATGCAACAGGAGTAATTAAAAAATGCAAATACGTGGGAGAAAGATTACTTATTACATGTATATACACAGTCAAGATCATTTGTTTTTAAAGTTTGTGGGATAATTTTGTAGATGTTCTGTTACATTTGGTAATTTTTATCTTTTGTGCTGCTAGAAATTTACTGAGAAGGTAACTGAGAAGTCTCTATGAATCTTAATAGAGATGAGCTGTGTGATCGATGGCTGCTATAATTGCAGGAAGCATTGCCGTGACAGGAAGTCCAACGCCTGTATTGCTCACCCAGTGCAGCACGATGTGTGGTAGTTCTGTGTGGCACAACCATATGTAGCTTATGTTTCAGACTTGTACAGGGAGCAGAGGCCAAGAAGCAGATTAATAAATTACAATATCCTGCTGTTCCTATTATACAGGCCAATAAACAAGGAAACAAACACAGGCCTGGAGGAAGCAAATCCTTGAACGTTCATAATAGGCTTTAAGAAGCAAATGTTCTTGGTGCCTCAAATACTTGGCCTCCAATAGCAAGTCTGAGACCCCCAGAATGGTTTACCCTTATTCAGAGAATGTAATAGTACATATTAGAAATAGTTTCTCATATTACAAGGAAATATGCATTGCACTGTTCATCAATCCTGAATAATGGCCACGAGCCCTTGATGTAGTAATGCAGAGGGTATGCCAGTGAGTTATTATGCAAGAGTCAAGCTGTGTAAGCTCTTACCTTAGCAAAGAAGCTCCACCTTTGATTGTCTATCTCGGTTGTGTAATGCATATTAATATTAACATTCATTCATATACTCTGCAAAGGATATTGAGGCAATTATACCTTTAGCTCATTCAGAGTATAATATTCGGGACAAATAAGTTGATCTATAGGCTTGTTGATGGTTTCCATGTTCTAGGACAGTGGTGTCAAAGCCAGGCCCTCCTGCTGTTGCAAAACTACAATGCCCATCATGCCTGGACACTAAGGGCCCTATTCCACTGGACGACTATCGTCCGCATAATCATGAACGATCTCAAACGACCGCTATTGCGAAAGACCTGAAAACGTTCATTCATTTCCATGGAACGATAATCGTTACTTATGATCGTATTTGCGATAGTTTTTTCTTCGCTATTTCTTCGCTATTGCGTTCGTATCTACTGTGAACGAAGTCTTATTCAATTCAAACGATTTGCGAACGAGCAACGATAAAAATAGGTCCAGGTCTTATAAAGCGATCAACAATTTCTCGTTCGTTTGTTAATCATTAACTGCATTTCAACTGAACGATTATCGTCCAGTGTAATAGGGCCCTAAAACTTTGCCTGAGTGCCTGAGTGTGACACTTGTGGTTCTAGGAAATTCTTTCTACACAGCACAGAATAAAACAAACTGAAAGAGAGCTGAAAATGGGTAATAGACTGGGTTTCAAACTTGCTGTAGGAAGTGTGGCAGCCACTAATGGGGGACTGAGCACCTCAGTTTTGGAGACTTGTTGAAACACAACAGGTGCAATGTAGAATTAAAACTGCATCACTCGTCTCTAATGTGCCAGAGAAAGCTAAACTGCTTTAGGGTGGGCTCACATGTACCGGATCGCAGCGGATTTCATGCTGCGAGTTCCTCAGCAAAATCCACTGTCATTTTGAATAGGTTTACATACTGGCAGTGGAATTTTCATTCTTCTAGGAGTATGTAAAGCACTATCCCCCTGAACCTGCCTCAGCCCGGTGAATGCTGTACCTGTCCGCTCTTCGGCTGCATCTGTGGCTCCCTGATGTCCTGCTCAGTCAATCTATGCGCTGCCCCACTGCACCCACTGATTGGCTGAGTGGTACGGCAGGGAACCACAGATTCAAGCCTGAGCGCGGACAGGTAAAGCATTCACCAGGCCGTGGAGGGTTAAAGGGATACTGCATACTTGCAGCAGGATGAAAATTCCACTGCATTTATATAAACCTATTAAAAATTACTGTCTATTGCTGCGGAACTTGTAGCGTGAAATCCGTTGCATGTGAACACACCTTTATTCATCAAGTTATACATTTCATAGAGTTATAGTAGTGCATATATACCTTTCTTTGACATGCTGGCAATGAGTGTTTTATTCTGTTCACGAGAGCTGGAAGCTGACATCATGTGGACCTTTTAGATTGTTTAAGAATTTTTCAGGTTTGGACTGTGGTGCTGCTCATCTGTGTAATATATACAATTGATTCGTTCTTAGGCTGTGTTCACACACAGTATATTTCAGGCAGTATTTGGTCCTCATAGCAACCAAAACCAGGAATGGATTGAAAGCACAGAAAGCCTATGTTCACATAATGTTGTAATTGAGTGGATGGCTGCCATTTAATGGCAAATATTTGCTGTTATTTTAAAACAACGGTTGTTGTATTGAAATAATGGCAGTTATTTACTGTTATATGGCGGTTATATGGCGGCCATCCACTCAATTTCAACATTATGTGAACATAGCCTTTCTGTGTTTTTAATCCACTCCTGTTTTTGGTTGCAATGAGGACCTGAAATGAGGTCCAAATACTGTCTTAAATATACTGTGTGTGAACCCAGCCTAAGGGTACAAACACACACACCGTATACGCAGCAGATCTGCAGCGGATTTGATGGTGCAGATTTGATGCTGTGTTCAGTTATTTAGATCTAATCTGCTGCGTATCGCAGCAGAAAATACGCTGCATATACGGTGTGTGTGTTTGTACCCATAGTATGTATTGTGGGAAAACCTCTCTAGTCTCTAATGAGATCAATAACTATGTTCTTATTTACAGCTGTCCTTTTATTTTCTTGCAGTGCTTGTTATTTTCATGTGTTCTGGGGCTGCCAGGAAAACATGGATACAGCCTATGTCTGTATCCATGTTTTCCAGGACTCCCTAGGATTGCATCCAACCTCACCAGGCAAAGAAATTCAAATGCCGAGTGTTCAGGTTTGGATGGACCTGAATGTTCAGCAAGTTTGTTCATCATTACCCTCAATACCTAGCTATAGCTGTTATTCTGGAGGAACAGATCATTTTGCAAAGAATATTAGATGTGTATAGCCTGACAGTGCCATTTGTTTCAGATTTATAACATTGATACATTGACTTTATCGAGCTCTACATGATCTATACCCTATTCCTGGATTTTTGAAAACTCCAGCTCTCTGAATTGTACAGTCTTTGACTCTCATTTTCCGAATGTTATGTGATTCCGATAGATTTTTCCTAATGTTGTTAGATGTGTTTATTTAGTTATGAGGAGATTTATTGTATTTGAACCTTTCAGTGTATTTCTAGCATTTGCCTGTAATTATAGTAACTGGAAAATGCTGCTCGTGTCTGGCCGCCAGCCTGACCTCAGGCCGTGTTTAGTGCTGATCCCAGGAATGCCATTCTGAGCATAGTTGGACTATGAAAAGCATTTTACATGGTAAATGGGTGCTGGGAGTGAACAATCTGCCATCTGGCCATGTGCCTTACCCGTGATACCCATGCTAAATTACACAGCTGTACACAAACTAGTTTTCTTTCACTTTTCCTTTGACTCTAGTGACGGCTTCTTCAGTGTCATCCTCTTGTGTATGACTAACATTCACCTTTAGTGATATGCTGTTGGCCATACACTTAATATGGCTGTAACTACTGTAATGTGGGTGATTAGGAGTCAAAAAGACCTATGTATGAACATATAAATAAACACGTGTAAAATATTTCTTTCCTAGAGACATTCAGCTTGATATGTCATGTTGATGCCTATTGAATAGTCATGTATAGCATCTGTATTTTCGGAAACTACTAGAAGGCCTATCGCTTGCAATCGATACTATGAACTGCTGTAAAGGATTCAATGGGTGAAATAAGATAGCTAAGCCATTTAAGAATTTTAGTAAAAATGGACCTTAATGTAATGCAAAACTGTCCATCGGTGGGATTTGCTGACCTCATACGGCCTGTGTATTTGGATTTTATGTGCATTGGATGTCCATAAAGGACTGGTGAGCGTTTTTCAAAAGTATGCTACTTCAAAAATGCATATTGATTTTTGAGTTATATTTCCCTTCTTTATGAACGTTGAAGTGACTTGGTGCTCCTGGGGCCTAATGCAATCTCTGTAACAGGTCTTGTGTGCTATTTATAGTACTGGTGTCTTATGTGGAGGGGTATTCAGACACCCGGGTTCAGTTGCCACTGTTGCCCTTACTGTCGCTATGCCTGTGATAATGTGCTGTTTTGCAATGGTTTTCATGTTCATTTTTGATTCACACTGCATTTTTTTTTTATCTGTTTCAGTAAATTTAATCTTAATGCACAGAAACCATGTTCTTTTGTAAATATCTATGAAAAACTGATTCTGCATGGTATACAACAGCATCCGGTTTTACATTTATTTTTTATTTTTATGATAGGTATAGACTGCTGCTTGTAATCTGGAAACTGACAGCACAGATATATAAATCTGCGCTGTAAATTTCAAGGGCTGCATGAACGGTATGATCATTCATGCAACCCGGCCGCCTGATTTGTCATGCTGTGTAAAGACACTTCAAGTGGGTGTCGATCTTGCTGACTTGCACTTACTTGCTCCCTCTGTGGCCAACACATCTTTGCATTCAAAAGGATCCTTAGTCTAATGTTTTGCTATGCTAAATAGCCATCCAATCTATCTCTAATCTATTGCTTACAGGTCACTTAAAGTGACTCTGTACCCACAATCAAACTCCTACAAACTGCTTGTACCTTCAGATAACTGCTTTTATTCCAAGATCTGTCCAGGGGTCCATTCAGCGGATAATGCAGTTATTGTGCTAAAAAACAACTTTTAAACTTGCAGCCCTGTGCCCAACGGCCGTGGCCTAGTTTGTGTATGCATTAGGCTGGCACAACCTCTATGTTCCCCTTCCCCGCCCTTCTCATAATTAGGAATGCTCCAGGGAGATTTTCTACTATTCCTCACCTGTGTCAGCCCGGCACATGGGCTGGAGTAGTGTTCACTGCAGAGGAATAGGAAAAATGGTGAAGGTGGGGAGGAGGGACGGAGGGGTGGTGCAAAGTTAGGGCACAGATACTCCAAGCCACGGCCATTGGGCACAGGGCTGCAAGTTTAAGTTGTTTTTTAGGACATTAACTGCATCACCTGCCGAACGGACCCCAGGACAGATCTTGGATTACAAGCAGCTATCTGAAGGTACAAGTTGTTTGGTGGGGTCAGATTGTGGGTACAGAGTCACTTTAAGGCCCTATTACACGAAGCGATTATCTGCTGTATTCAACTGATAATCGTCTTGTGTAATAGAAGGCAACGATCAGCCGACATGAACGATGTCGGTTGATCGTTGCAGTCGTTTGTCTTTCAACATGTTGAAAGGCAAACTACTAATATAGCAATGATCTGCTGCCGTTGCTCTGTGGAACAGTAGTGGCAGCAGCAAACCACTGCTATCCTCTATGGGCTGCCTGGACAATCTAGCAATCACCTGGGCAGATCCCCGCGCCCCCCCTGTACTCACCCGCACGCTGTCGGCACGTGTAATAGTGCTAACAGAGCTTGTTTGCTCCTATCAGTCACCCTGTGTAGTAGGGGCTTTACTTGACCACACAGTATCCATATTTTATATTTCCACACCTCTGACCAGAAAGTTTCCAATAATTCATCCAGGATGGATTGTGATAATGTGTGGGTCTCAATGTGATCACAATCACTTTCACTAGCTACAATGCAGTGAGCACAAAATAGCCCAAGTGTTTTTGAGTCCTTAGCACAATAGGTTCACTAAATGGGTCACTGGAGCTGCAATATAAAAAAAAATATATATATATAATATATATATTATAAATATATATATATATATATATATATATATATATATATATATATATATACACACACACACAAACACACTTATCATGACAGGTACACTTTGTGCAGGTCATACACATTAGATTAAAGAGACCAGGTGCTTTTTAAAAAAAATACCCCTGGGTGCTGTAAAAACAAAAAGCCACACTTGCGTGTCCTGATCCCCACTGTCACTGTCTTGATGGTGCCTTCTTCCTGCTTCTAATGATGGCTTGTCCATGCAGGTAATGCATGCTCAGCCATTTGCTAGATACAGTGGTGACCTGTGAGTCAGCCAGTGATTGGCTTATTCAGCATTTATATGGTTGGGCCTGGTTTCAAAAAGCTGTTGAAAACGATCAATATAGCAAAACCCTCTGGCATTCTATTTTGAGAGCACTTAGGGAAGTACTTGTGTCTATTGAAGGAATGACTGCGCTTTATGAATGCTTTGTTGATTATATATTTTTTAGGCAAATAGTATACAATATCATTATCTTTAAGGGGCTTGCGGCTGTTCACATCACATTTGGGCAGTACATTTTGGGTACACATTGGAATGTCTGCTAAAAGGTATGCCATATGGTGGAAGTGAAGTTTTCTTTCCAAGCTGACACAGTGCTTTCTGCTGCCACTTCTATCTAAAGCAGTTGCAAATCCCCATAAAAATCTTCTCTCTTCCTTTGGACAGTTCCTGTCACGGACAGAGGTGGCAGCAGAGAGAGCAGTGTCAGACTGGAAAGAATACACCACTAGAAGTACTTTACATATCTGTTTAACCTTCTGACATCAATTTATTTGAAAACTTTAACTATGTTTGGTCCATATCCCTAAAGTATACTGCTTCGGTGTGGGACTCCAGAGCACAGTGGACCATGAGTTTTGGTTAGAAAGGAGAGACACTTGACAGAGCTATCTTAGGATAGCTCACACTTACTGCAATCGCAGCGGATTTCATGCTGTGAGTTCCGCAGCTAAATCTGCTGTGATTTCCGGTACAGTAAATTTGTATGGGTTTACATACTCTTATTGGAATTTCCATTCCCCTGTGAGTATGTAAACCTCATCCCCGGCCTGTGAATACTTAACGTTCACGCTAGAGCCTGCTCCATTGGCTCCTGGCTCCCTGACGTCCCGCTCAGCCAATCAGTGCGCTGTCAAGCTGCAGTCCACTAATAGCGCTCTGGAATTAAAGGACAACTCCCACAAAAATTTTTTTTTGCTCATTTAACACACATTACAAAGTTATATAACTTTGTAATGTGGTTAAATACCCGGCCTGGCCCCCTTCCCCCACTTTCGGACCCCCGACCCCCACCCCGGAAGTTAAAGAATGTATACATTACCTATTACGATCGTCACGGTCCTCTTCTCCGGGGCGGCATCTGGTGACGACGACGTCAGAGCCGAGGGGCGGTCCGGGTCTTCTTCCTCCTCGGCGTCTTCATGCAAAGTGAATGGGGATGAAAAGGCTGCTGGTGCACATGCGCACCAGCAGCCTTTTCATTGGCTGGAGCGCATCACATGGCTTCCAGCTTGCTCAGCCCTGATTGGCTGAGCTTGCTGGAAGCCATGTGATGCGCTCCAGCCAATGAAAAGGCTGCCGGTGCGCAAGCGCACTGGCAGCCTTTTCCATCCCCTGGACCCGGAAGTCGGAGACATCGCTGGATGACGGACGGCGGCGACGGAGAGGCGGACTGCGGGCGAATCGAGTGGCGATCGTCACCGGAGAGATGGTGAGTATGGTGTCTGTGTGTGTCTGTGTTTTTTTTTTTTTTTTTTTGGGGGTCCCGCGGGAGTTGTCCTTTAAGGGTGCTTTATAAATAAATAATAATTGGTTGAGTGGGACGTCTGGGAGCCTGGAGCCACAGAAGCAGGCCAGAGCGCCGATGGCTAACAAATTATCTGATAGATTTTTTTTTAAAGCCAGGAATGGATTTGAAAAGCGGAGATAACTCTGCCTTTTATTACCTGTTCTCTGTCTATAGTCCATTCCTGGCTTTGGCTCAAAAAAAATTGTCAGATAATCTGCTGGTGTAATAGGGCCCTAAGTTCAGTCTATAAACTCAGTGGCCCATAACAAATATTCTACTGTATATGTCTCCATACTTTTTTTTTTTTTTTTTTTTTTTACAGACATTAAACGTAAAGCCCAAACGTGATGTAAATAAGCCCATTTCTGCATAACCGAGATCCAATTCTCATTTGACTATATGGGTGCAACACTGTCTCATTTTGGTTCTGCTCTCTGTTAGACCTTATACAGACTGTCACATTAAAGGGGTTATCCAGGATTTAAAAAACATGGCCACTTTCTTCCAGAAACATCATGACTATTGTCTGCAGTTGTGTGGTTTTGCAACAAAGCTTTCTTCACTTCATTGGAACTGAGTTGCAAACCAAAACTGGAGACAAGAGTTGTGCTGTTTCTTGAAGGAAGCAACCAAAGTTTCCTTGATAACTCTAATATGGTTCTCATAAAAATGTAAAAGCCTTTATTGTACCTCTGTATGCCTCTTGTTTCATATTGAGGAATACAAGGGGATTTCAACAGGAAACAGGTATGTATACACCGCTGCTTGTGATCTGTGTACTGTCACTTTCCAGGGCTGCATGAATGAGATAAGGATCGTTCATGCAGCCCATCTGCTTGATCTCTTGTGCGGTGTAATGGTTTATTTACACACAGATTTATCTGACAGATTTTTTAAGCCAAAGCCAGGAATGGGTTTAAAGAGAGGAGAAATCTCAGTTTTTTTCTTTATGATCTGTTCTCTGTTTCTAGTCTGTTCCTGTCTTTGGCTTTAAGGATCTGTCAGATAAATCTTTCTGTGTACACGTACCATAAAGGCACAGCAAATAAGCTTCCAATCTTGCGGCTAAAAAAAATCTGTGCGTGTAAAAGGACCCCTAGGCAGCGCTCAAAGTGATGATTTTAATGCTTCACTTTGCGCCCATAATTGTCACGTTCTGGTTTAGTTGCTACTATAACCTATGTGAGCTGTTCTCTGGTGATTAGGATAGCCCGTTCTTTGGAAATTTGGAAAATTATTACTGTTCCCCATAAGCCTCATGTGACATGATACAACATGCAGAACTATAATGTGCTGCACAGTGTGAACTGGTGGTGAAAATGGAAAAAATGCAGTTATGTTATATATTGCTTATATGCTGCTTATCTGGTGAACATTTCTGGGAACTTTGATGTGTTGCAGTTAATACTGCAGTGGTATTTTTATTAAAGTTGGTGCCGCACATCCTGATCTGTGAATTGCCTACATGTGTGCAGTGTCTTCTTCTCCAGACTCTGGGATGATGAGGCTCTTCATGGAGTGAATTGTCCTTCCTTTTCAGTGTCTGGAACTAATTGAAGTGTCTGGGGGGGAATTGTGTGAGGTCTGCATAACTAATGTTTATGTGGGAACTCCGAGCTCTTGTGAACAGGCCTCTTTTGCAGAGACCTCATCAATCGATGGGAGGCAGAGATTAAGCAGCATTTATACACTTGAACTTCTCAAGTTCAGCAGTTGAAATAACTCTGCGCAGATTCATCTACAAAATTGTTTCCTGTAACTTTTGTGAGTAAGACATTTCTGTGACATGACTAACTTTTTCCATTTTCCTTGAACTGCTTCCCGGTGACAGACGGGAAGGATATTGATCATAGGAGCAGAATAGATTTTCATCTTAAGTGTTTCTGCACTGTAAGAATTTAGCTGAACTTTTGTGGAAAATATTGATCATTTTGATTGTTTTTGACTTCATATTGATTTCTTTCGGTATACGACATGGCTACTCCTGCTGTGGCCACTTGTCTTTGCATAATAAACACTAATATTTTATGATCCATTCACAGGTGACAGTATGATACCATTCATTACCATCAAATATTTGGCCTCAGGTTAACCTGTGCGCCACAAGACTTGTATTAGCAGTAAGCTCTATTATTGTCTCTGTATTGACTTCTGCTGAGAGCCACTATTAAGCGACTATTGATTTGGGCATATTTGTAGCTCTTAAAAGTGGTAGTTGTATTTCAGATTAACAAGCCTCAATGATGTTTACTACACTTACAGTACAATGAACCTTGACGGGAGGAGAATAAGGACCTAAATGGGTCGAATTTTCAGATCTTTGAGAAAATGTGCCCTTTTTATTGTTTCTAGAGCCAGAGCATATGAAGAAGTGGATCTTTCCAGAAACATTTCAAAGATTGCAATTAGTGGAACAGAAATCACTTTCTGGTAGTCTATTCAAGTTTCAAAGCTAGTCATGCATATGATATACTGCACAATGCAATGTCATCGACAAGCAACAAAGCTTGCATTATGGGTACAGTGGTGGCTCAGTAGTCAGCATTGTTCATTTACAGAGCTAAGATGTTGAGTTCAAATCTGACCCAGGACAACTCTGTATGGAATTTACATGTATGTCTTGTGTTTCCTCCACTTCTAAATACCCTTTTATATTTTCTACACTTCAAAACACCCTTTTATATTTTTTTTGTATATATTTTCTGTAGAATAGCACTATTTTGGCCCACTCCACTCATCTTTGCAACAATGGTGAGTGGTCATATAGATAATCACTGGCCCCAGTAGTGTACAATGTAAGACAACTATGGCCAGTGGTAAGGCCTATTACACCAAAAGATGTCTAACAGATTATCTTACAGATTTTTTCAGCCAACGCCAGGAGTGTATTTGAAAAGAGGAGAAATCGCAGTGTTATTTTTAGGACCTGTTCTCTGTTTATAGTCTGTTCCTGACATTGGCTGAAAAAATCTGTCAGATAATCTGTGAGACATCTTTTAGTGTAATAGGTCCTTAAAGGCCCTATTACATGGAACGATTATCATTTAAGAATTCGCTAAAACGATCGAAATGAACGATTATCTGTCCGTGTAATAACACCCAGCGATGAAGCGACTAATGAAAAAATTGTTCATTTTGGTCTTTCAACATGTTGAAAAATTATCGTTTGTATTTCTTTGATTTTTCGCTTATTTGTTCGTGTAATAAGTCGTTCGCCGATAAAACATGTTGTGTGGGTTGTCCCGAGGAATGACTAGCGACCATATAACAACGTACAAACGATCGTTCATAACAGTAATCAGTGAATGTAATCAGGGCTGTGGAGTCAGAGTCATGAAGTCGGAGCTTGTTTTGGCTGGAGTCAGAAAAAATGTACAGACTCCAGCTTTAAAAAAAAAAAAAATCCTAGAACAATTAAGAATTGAGTTTTGATATGAATTTTATAAGTTTTGCTCATCAATATATATTATAAGCAACATTCTAATAGGACACTGGCCCTGTTAGATAAGGGTGGTCGGGGAAAAGTTGTCTGTCACTATTTAGCAGTTTGTTTCTGAGCTGGAAGAGTCCATTGTGTGGGGGGAGAGATCTGTGCTGTTCTCTTCCTGGATGCTGGATTACTGTATATGTGCAGCAGTGTAATATAAAGATATCCTGTGTAATATAGAGGAGGAGGTTGAGACATAAGTAGTGTAGCAGTAACCTCTGCCCTAAATGTGGTGTTTTTCTTCAGTGTTCTATGGCTGCAGCTGTGTGTGTGTGTGTGTGTGTGTGTGTGTGTGTGTATGCTATGGCTGCAGCAGGCTGTGTGTGTGTGTACACGTATGCTATGGCTGCAGCAGGCTGTGTGTGTGCTATGGCATGCCCCCACACCCACAGTGACCCCTCTATATCACTACAGCTGACCTCTATATCACAGGAATCTGGCATTGTTAGCAGTGTTTCTGTGTGTATGGTGAATATTTAGTTAGAAACATAGAAGACTGTCAGCAGGAAAAGATCACCTGCTCCATCTAGTCTAGTTGTGAGTAGTTCAGGACATGGAGGCTGGAGACTGGCTGCATCCACTGTACACACAAAGAGAAGAATCTGCTTTATATCTTTCCTCATTCCCTCAGAAATCGCCCCAGGATCATGTAGGACATTAGGGAGAAGCCAGGTCTTTACACCAGTGTGATAAATAACTCCCCTGGTATATGACTGGCCATTTATGAAGGAGCAGGAGTCTGAGTCAGGAGTCTGACGCGGTCCTGATAAAATTCAGGAGGCTGAGTCGGAGCTGCGGCTTTCTGACTCCACAGCCCTGAATATAATGACCTCCGAATCGCTTGCTAAAAAATTGCTAGTTATCACAAGCGAACGATCGTTATAGCGAATCTTTGAACGATCGCTACGTGTAATACGGCCTTTAGGCAGTCATTGTACTTTATCTCTATTCAATTCAACGGAACTTGACCTTTAAAATAACATATACAAATCTTACTGTGGCTCTGTTTCGAGAAACCGTAAAAGGTTTCCATAGGCCCTTATTATACAACAGAGGATAAAAAAAAAGTTTAGCTTTTGTTTATGTAGCTTATGTTGGGGCTTATGTTTATTTGCTGTATGGAATAGTGAAGGCTGCTGCACTGTCTCATAGAGCTGTATACAGCATGATGTATGTTTTTTCACCTGGAGGACACCTGTATGATGGGTGCCACTTGGTGACATAACACTAAGTATTAAAACCAAAATAATACATTGAGTATTATTAAACCCAGTTTGTAGATGATAACATTACCCTTAATATCATTCTAGAGATACCAGCTAATGTTTTTGTCTGTGCTTTTTTTTTTTTACTTGCTGTGGTGCGGCTCTTTGTGTCCTTATTATGCCATAGTATTAATTATTCTTGACACCACTAATTGATTAGAGTTGTTGGCAGGAGGCTTATATCTCTATATCATGTCAATGAATTGATTTCCCCTGACCTTGGAAAATAGAGAATTCAGCTGTTCAGGACTTTCCAATATTGTCATAAATTATGGGGAATGGGGAATTTAGCAGCAATTTTTTTATAGGTCTGGCTTAGATTTCTTTCTTTAGTGCAGAATATCCTACAAACAGGTACAGTATTCACTAAAGTGCATAGTATTCACTAAAGTATTCGCAAAAAAAATATTCGATAGCAATCCTGTAATCACATGTTAAAAGAATGACTTGTATTAAAAATTCAGGGGATAAAAAGCCAGAGATAAAAATGCCTATACTAATTTTGCACTAAAATGAGAAAAACACCAGAAAAAATGCTGTGAAAAAATTTATGTCTGAGGGAAGCCTAAAGGTAGGGGTGTATGATATACAAAATACAATGAAATACCTTTTTGTGGGGTTTCCACATATCCTTTACAAAGTAGCCGAAAGTTCATGATCATAGGAACATAACACATTATCTGTGAACCATAAAGTGCTGCCGCTAGAGTTTTGAATGCTATAAGAGGATAGTTTTTTTTTCTCCGAGCACTTGTCGACTTGGTCTGTTTTCAGAACAAACTGTTTTTGTGTGAGTAGGGTTTGGTAATGGGTGCCTTGGGATTGATCGCACATACACATGGATGGATATAGACAATGGTACGTTCAGGCACTTTCTATACACGGACAGAGGAAAAAGTAGGAAACAGCTTGAGGCTTAAAGTCCAACTTCTGATCTTCCTGCCTGTTTTTTTTTTTTATACTGGAACAGTCTATGCATGTCTGCAGATGCAAAAAGTGATGTGTCAGCAAGCTTTGTACAATTGTTGGTAGATATGTTACCAGTTACTCTTATTATTGGGATTTTGTAGAAAATTAAATTCAGGCAACGTTCACATATCTAGGAGATAAAGCTGAGATATCGCATGCTACATAGTACATAATAGACACTGAGTAATGTTATACCAAAGTGACTCCATTCTGAGATTAAGTGCAGAATGTGTTCCAGTAAATTCAGTGTAAGTTGACAGCTAATTTCCTGTTTTATTCTGTTGGCAGGAATGTAGAACCTGACATAACTTGGGCTCCATTAATGTGGGCCTCATAGACTAGCAGAAAGATCTTGTTGGCAACATTACTGTGGCTGCAGTGGTCGTGTGCTAATACGCCAGGCAGTGACCAGCGGGGGATTTTTGTTCAACACCTAGACAAACATTGAAGGGTCACAACTGTCCATTTTCTTAAAGGGGGTTTCCAGTCAAAGTAGACGGAGACGCTATCCACATGATAGCTCATCCATCACTGATTGGCCGGGTGCTGATACCTAGGACCCACGCCAATCAGCTGTTCAGTTCCCGCACTACACAGTGAACAGGGCAGGAAGCAGTTTGTCTCCATTGACTGTTAAGTGAATAAAAGTTGAGCTGCAGTTACAGGTTGCCCCCATTTTGTACCTTCAGACATTGTTCATTCATGGGTTGAGTTGAGTTAAAGGGCTTATGCAGTATAAGAAAATAGTCTTATTTAAATACAATCACCCCGAAACATATAACTTTCCAGTATAGTGCAGTCACTTATAGAACTGTCCTCCAACTTTGTTTTGTGTGCTTTCCCCCGACAGTAAAAAAAATAAAAGAAAAAAAAAGGGCTACCAAAAGTGTGTGGTCTACAGCTCCAATGCACCATCTTTTGATATCACAGAAGGTTTGGCTGGATCTTGTCTCTGAGCTCCCACCGTCATGTCACCATCTCTAACCAGACCCTCCAGTCTGCGTCCCCATCTCCCTTTCATATTCACAGATACATACATTTAGGGAGAGTGAGGTATGATTCCAATATGCTGAATGAGGCAGCAGGGGTTGCAACCTCACTGATTGAGCATAAACAGTAAAGTGAGATGTTTTGCAACAGCTTTGGGCGGGGAACTGGCAGGCGTGCTGGGAGAGGAGAGTAGACAGGGTGTGAGCACTGTGATGAACTACTGAAGCAAAGTTTTTTAGGACTTACTGAGCAAGTGCTCAACCAGGAAGTACAACAACAGAATACAGAACTAAAGACCCATTCACATAGGACAATTACTGATGACGAGTCTTCCTAGTGGTGTGTTTACACAGAGACATTTATTTGACAGGTTTTTGAAGCCAAAGCCAGTAATTGATTTGAAAAGAGGAGAAATCTCAGTCTTTCCTTTATGGTCTATTCTCTGTTTATAGTCTTTTATAGCTTTGGCTTAAAAATCTGTCAGATAAATCTCTCTGTGTAAACACATCATTCAAAAGCTCAATTAGCCAATAATTGGCCAATGTAATGGTGCGTTTACACAGGCAGATTTATCTGACAGTTTTTTTTAAGCCAAAGCCAGGCACAGACCATAAACAGGGAATGGGTCATAAAGGAAAGACTGAGATTTCTCCTCTTTTCAAATCCATTCCTGGCTTTTGCTTCAAATCTTCGTCAGATAATCTGTCAGATAATCTTTCTGTGTATTGCTGCGTTTACACAAAACGATTATTGTGCGAATTAGCGTGATAACGATCGAATTTAAATGATTATCATACGTGTAAACGCTGCGAACAATCAAACAACGTACGAGAAATCGTTCATTTTGATCTTACAACATGTTCTAAAATCGTCGTTCGCAAAACATTTGCAGATCGTTCCGTGTAAACAGTCGTTCGCCGATTTAAAGGAGAAGTCCGGCCAAAATAAATTTTTGATATGTTGTTACTTATGAAAATTTATACAAATTTCTAATGTACATTAATTATGGGAAATGCACATATAGGGCTATTTCACTTAATTTAGTAGATCAGGAAGTGTTAGAATTCTCTCAGATCCAGTGACGTCACGACGAAAGGTGTAATTACTAAGGAGTCTCCATCAGGGGGCGCTCTCTATATAGAAGTCTATGGGACTTTATTGTTTCTATGGATTTTTATGTAATGTAATGTAGTGTAGTGTACAGTGCTTTATTGAATGAATACATCTATGGAATACTTTGGGGAGCAAGTGTCCTTGTATTCATTCAATACATTAGGATATCACAGTAAGCCCGCCGATCCGCCGCACTCCCGCCGATCCGGACTATATACACTGAACTACAGCTCCCATCATCTGGTTATAGTATGAACAGGTGATCGGAGCTGTAGCTGGGTAATGGATATCACTTGCCGCTGATGCCGCTGCTTATGCCGCCGGGCACAGGGGGGAGCCGCTCAGTACACAGGAGCGCTCTCCCTTCCTCCTCCTTCCGGGAACCTTCCCCCTATACCACTGCTGACTCCCCGCCTGGCCGCCGCTCTCCTCTCTCATATACCGATTCCCGATGCTTCCTGGTGTCCGCGCTGATGCATCGGGAGCCGGTATATGAGAGTGGCGGCCAGGCGGGGAGTAAGCAGTGGTATAGGGAGAAGGTATTCCGGAAGGAGGAGGAGGGGGAGGGCTCCTGTGTACTGAGCGGCTCCCCCCTGCGCCCGGCGGCATAAGCAGTGGCATCAGCGGCAAGTGATATCCATTACCCAGCCACAGCTCCAATCACCTGTTCATACTATAAGCAGATGATGGGAGCTATAGTTCAGTGTATATGCGGCGGATCGGCGGGAATGCGGCGGATCGGCGGGCTTACTGTGATATCCTAATGTATTGAATGAATACATTTATGCAATACTTTGGGGAGCAGGGACACTTGCTCCCCAAAGTATTCCATAGATGTATTCATTCAATAAAGCACTGTACACTACACTACATTACATTACATTACATAGACATCTATAAAAAAAAAAAAAAAAAAGTCCCATAGACTTCTATATAGAGCGCCCCCTGCTGGACACTCCATCGAAATTACACCTTTCGTCGTGACGTCACTGGATCTGAGAGAATTCTAACACTTCCTGATCTACTAAATTAAGGGAAATAGCCCTATATGTGCATTTCCCATAATTAATGTACATTAGAAATTTGTATAAATTTTCATAAGTAACAACATATCAGAAATTAATTTTGGCCGGACTTCTCCTTTAACCAATGTGTGAGAAAGGCTTAAGCGATCGCAATCGATCGCAAAACGATTGCAGAGCGAATTTCCGTATGATATATCGTACCGTCTAAACGCTGACCGTTGTGAAAAAAAAAATGGTTACTTCGACATAGTTAATCGTACGATCGGGCCAATTATCGTTTCGTGTAAACGCAGCATAAATGGACCCTAACAGTGTCAGAGATCTTCCGATGAGCAAGCAAATAAGTACTTGTTGGCTGATTTGATCTTTTGTACAGCCGTGAAATTCATTGTAATTTACCACAACTGCAAGCAAGCACCAATCTCACTGATCAGCACTTGTTTGCGGCTGTAGATGGTCACATATTGGGTCGTCAAAAGGACCCTTAGACCCCCAAAGCAAATGGATTTTTAGTAGTCTCAGAACATGGGCAGACAGGTAAGCAATACTACCTGCTTCTGCAGCATGTTTACTTTTATGTGTGTATTTTACGTGATGTCAGAGTACCTACATATTTGTATCCTGTAATTTAGAAAAAAAAATAGTATAGTACCGTGTTAGACAGAAAAATCCATATCGTGGTAAATACTTGTGATCAAAGTATCTTGTAATTTAAACACATAATAAAGCTTAAAGGTGTAGGGGTCATTGTTTGCAATATATCCACATGTGCATCTTGAGCCAACAGAACCAGATTATGCTAGACAAGTGATCCTCTGCTGACTGCAGGAGTGGATGACAGAACTGGGTGTGTGATGCAAGGAGTGGTTGGAGCAGTAGGAGCCAAGGGACTTGAAATGGTTAGAACAATATGAGATAGGGCTGTTTGACACATCGTAATGAACTGTATTATCCTGTGTATGTTGGATATTTCATGCTGTGGAATGTCTGAAGAGACTGCCTATTTCCTCTCCACCCGCTGCTGGCTACTTTTTACTATCTGTATACTTAACAACTGTTGTCTGAGCAATATACATCCTTCTTTTTTTTTCTTATTATTTTCCATTATTTACATTTGGCTGATAAGCATTTGCCACAATGAGGATATGCAAACATTATTTTCCTATTACATAACGTACAGGTACCATTTTAACACCATTCTAACAATTTGACAAACTATGTTAAGTGCTGCAGAATCAGTTGGTGCTATACAAATAAAAGCGTTATTATTAATTATTATTATTATTATTATTATTCATCTAGTGTTGGGCAGGTTACTAAGTATTATTATCTGTGTATAGACTGGAAATGTTACTAGAATAGCTGCAAAATAACATTGACAAAATAGTAGCAGCAAAGATATAGAAACCGGCACTACTACCCTCACTCTGAAATGGCAGCAGGTATATGATAGAAGTATGCTATTCAACTGTTCTGCTGGTGGTGCATCCACACAGCACAGTCTTGCAAGATAGACTTCATATAGAAGAAAGCGAGGGCACTCACCAGCTCTTTGGGTTCAACGCTTTATTGTATAGCAGACATTAAGACAGTCTGGTGTGTCTGCATGGCAGGAGAGGATGCCAACACAAACAAAGGTAACAGCTATTTTGCGCACCTGCGCTTCATCAGACCTGATCAGGGGCCTGATGAAGCGCAGGTGTGCAAGACAGCTGTTACCTTTGTTTCATTACCTTTTGTAATGTCTGCTATACAATAAAGGGTTGAGCCCAATGAGCTAGTGAGTGCCCTCCCTTTCTTCTGTATAAAATCTATTGGCAAAAATGTAATACAAACATTAAAAGGTAGGTGTAAGAATAGTGTGCGATATTAGAGTAAAACATGTCTATTTATATTATACATCAAAATGATATAATGTTGTAAGTTCTAAATTTAATTTAGCAGAGAATAGCTCTGAGGAGTTTCCCAGGACTTATATGGGCAGCGTGCCTTCCTGTGCATTAAAATTACTAATCATTGCTGCCACTGTGCATATTCGTTGTTTCCTAATGTTAAGGCTCTTTTCACACTAAAGGCCTATTATACGGCCAATCTAGAGAAGCAGATCTGGAGGGTAGAAATCTGCGGGTGGGTAGCCCATGGTAGATGGCTGTAGTCTGCTGCCGCTGCTCCTATTACACACGGTACAATGGCCAGCAGGCCGTCACTATCATTCTAGGTGTTTTATTTATTTTTTTAACATGTTGAAAGACAAGGATCAGAATGGAGACATGGAGAGCAAAGGGGACATTTTAGCCTCTGTTCATGTGGAGTTGCACAGAAGAGCAGGTTCCAGTATGGCACCATGGTATACACTCACTAGGTATACTGTACACTTGGTATACGAACACGGCAGTAAAACAGTGTGAAAAGAGCTCGCCCCTCAGTAATCTGTTTTACCTGTCAAGCATTTTTCTCATACTGTGTATATACCATTATTGTATTAGGCAATGTAGACGTTGTTAGGCTGTTTTTGACAGAACACATTGTGGTTACAATTTCCTTCCTTCGGTTAGGACACATCTGTTTGGTAACATCTTGATAATCTCTAGAAGAGTTTCATTTTCCTGTGATATGTTTTCTCGACCAGAAAAATGACATACATCTTCAATAAATTTGCCGCTTAGGCCTCCATTGACTCATGCTCCATTCTCTTGATAGACAGTGTCAAAAATCCATACCAAACTTTTTTTTTTTTTTGCAGTTGGAGTTTTTGGAGTCATTTCAGGACTATGTACTCCTTTTGCATTTGTAATCTGTATTTTTTGCAGATCTATAAAGGTGGGAAGCTGCTTGTTAAAAAGGCTGCCAGGAGGAGCTATATCTGTGACAGTAAGATTTTGACTTCATATTTTGCGGACGTTATGGGCGATATTTCCGGCCGCACATTTCAGATTTCTATTGGACAATTTAGGCTGCTAGCGCTTGCCCTTAACTTTTGCGGCCGGGATTATGGGCTATTATGGTCTCTTAGCAATTTCAAAAGAGGACGTGATAATACTATAATGGCAAACATCTGTATTTTTTTTCCCGTTTGGACCATCACAACTCAGATTTATTATCCGTGTATCGGTACATATATCTTGTGAATCAGACGCCTACATTCATAAATTGAACGTATTCATGGCTATTTTATGCCAAGAACTTATCTTTGTGGTATTTGTTAGGATTATTGTAGAGCGAATTTACTGTATTAGTAAAGCGCTTGTCAGACGGCTGCCTTTGAACGCCACTCTGCTCTGGGTGCCTGGAAAAGCTGGATGCTGTCCTAGGAGAATTTTACCAGGCCGAGCTTAGCAAAGTTCTTCACTTTACCAATATTGTAATTTTGCTCATGGCTAATTACAATATTTTCAACATACAATGGTCTTTCCTGGGCCATTATAGCTTGACACTATACTTAACATACAATGCTGTCCAAGTGTCTGGATCTGTGGCACGTGTGAATGATTGGAAAATCTGACCCCAATGTATCTGGCTCTGGATGTGTGTGTGTTTTTATTTTTTTATTCAGTGCTTTTCTTTTCCTATTAAATTTCCTTTGCATTGCACACTCACTGGCATCAGTATTGTAATTGATTTGCCTTTTCCTAGTCATTGTGTAACTTCCCTTCTGGCTCACTGTTTGTTGAAGAATGTTCCAAAGTGTTACTATTGCCGATGAGCATTCCATGTCACTGATTCATTGCAATTAGCTAGTCTCCTGTCTAGATTTCTTTGTTTTCAGAAAGTGAAAATCCAGCTATTAAGCAGCACTCCCTGTACAGATCCGCATGCCTGTCCATGAGCTTTCTCCTCTGATAATTTGTGGTATCTGTTGCGCAAAAAATCGTTACATTGTTCGAATTTCAGCAGTAATCATTTGGTGTAAACGCAGGAGCGTTCAAATGGTAAAGGGGAAGTCGCTCAAGTCTTTTGATGTACACTTCATTTGTAATACTTATTAAATTTATGGAGTTTTGTAGCTGTATATTTTTTCATATAAATGTTAGTCTTTCAAGACAACAAATTATCAATCATTCCCTAAACCATTGCTTTGGCTATCCATCTGTACGTGTACAATGACTAATGGAGGACTCTTTAAACTAATCCAGATATTCAATGTTTCTTCGGTCATATAGGGACCTGATGACGCAGGCAAATGTCTTATTGTGTAATAGTGAAACTGTCAGGGTAGACGCTGCATTCCTTAAAAGGTGACATGTACTTGGGCGGTTTAAAAAGTAACCGACATGGTGCTTTATACGTAAATGTCCCGAGCAACCGTGCAGACATCTACATTCCACCCCTATAAGGATCGTGTTTGAACTTTCACTATTTACAAAAATGTCCATGCTGCTTTGGTTTACATGTGAGGCAGGTATGTATCTACTATTGAAACAGTCTGTGGATTTGCCCAAAGTAAATCTGAGTTGGGTTAGAGTGTTTTTGTTGTTGTTGCACCTTTCCCCCATTCCAATATAGAGAGGTGAAAGATTTTGCTATGTATTTAAAAAAAATCCTTCTAAATGTGCGTCTGCCTTTATAATATACTGAAATGTTGTTCAGTTTTCATATAGATTCTTAGTAGGGGCAGACTTAGCCAGAATCTAATTGCAGATTGTTTGACCTGCCCTCTAGAACAGTGGAAAAAGTGTGCTGGGTGTAAAAACATGGGAAAAATATCAGGACAAACTAAGAGCTAGAGTGTTGGAGGAAAGATCTGTTGTGAAGCTAACATATAGATAACATAAATGATTACTGTTTCACTATTTAATTTGACATGAGCCATAGATGTTTTTAGGTTTTAGCATGTTAGCATTTCTTAGTCCTGGTTCCCAACGTACATATCAGCTCATGGTCTGAGGATTTCCTTACCGTTGTACAAACAGAAGTTCTGTTTGGTTAATGTCTTCTGTAGTTGCCACAGATCTTCTGTGCGAGGGATCCAGAAGACATGACTTGTTGGGCTTCCTTGAGGAAAGCAATTGAGAAACCAAGATAGATTGTGTCGTCTTGCTTAAGTGAATGAATGGAAATAGAGAACTTTTAACTTTTTGACCCGGTCCTTATTAAGCAAGGAGATTTTTCCAAAAAGTTAAAAAATATGAGGATGATAGAGAAGGTTGAGTAGGATGATGATGATATCATGGTCTTTGAATTGCACTCCCCATTGACAGGCAGATGTTTCACTGTCATAAGGCCCCTGGCCATGTTTTACCACCTCTGTGTCCTGATCATTGTATTGATGAAACATGGCAAGGCACATATGCTCACTGCTGTTACCTTGAAGTTACTGTTTTGAAGCTTTCTAGTAATAATGTTTCTAGAGGCATTGATTGGTGCTTATCGTCAGACCTCTGATCCTGATTGTATATACATCACAACTGTTAGTTGTAAGAGATTGTAGTGTTTCTTAATGGAAAACTGCTGCTGCTGAAAAGTAAAACTTATTAAACACATGTGGTAATGTATGTGGAGTGAAGCTCTGTAAGAGAACATGTCATTCTTTGGCTGTGCAACGTGGGCAGGAAGATGTGTTAAAACTTCACAGTGAGTTTATTTTTTTTATTTTCCAAGGGTTGCATTGTTAAATAGGAAACGATAATATTATTTTCCAATAAATAACCAACCCCCCTTCTAATGTGGCCTGTTTTTGTTGTAGGTCACTGCTTGACAGATTCAGAGTTTGGTGGGGACAGGTGCCTGATCGTGAAGAGCATTATGGCTGAGCCAGACTACATTGAGTCGGATAATCCAGAGCTAATAAAGCCCCATAAATTAGTAAATCCTGTGAAGGGGTCCAGAAACCACCAGGATCTTCACCGAGAACTATTAATGAACCAAAAAAGGTAATGACCTAATGGATGTGAGTCATTTCATTGTAGTTACTTACATACCTGTAGCTGTACAAATGGAATCTACTTGTAGTTACTTACATACCTGTAATTGTACAAATGGAATCTACGTAGACAACTAACATGTCAATTTCTGAAGACGAATTTAAATCCGTGTGATAAAATACCACCTTGAAAATTTCATGAGTGCAGATTTCCCTTTGAAATTAATGGCACTTAGATTTCATGCAGATTTCAAGTGGATTTTATTGAGGAGTCCATGTCGTAATCCATGTAGAATCTGATGCAAATTCTTCTGTGTGAACATTTGGGGCTGCAGCTCTTGGCTGCTGGATGTAGTTTAGGACTAATTCATACAGTTTTATGTATTTCTAGAGGTCTTTCGCCCCAGAATAAACCTGAGCTGCAGAAAGTAATGGAAAAAAGAAAAAGAGATCAAGTTATCAAACAGCAAAAGGAAGAAGCTGAACAGAAAAAGTCAGACTTTGAACTAGAACTACAGAAGCGGCATCAGAAATTGGAAGAGGTGAGAATTGCATTAATGATCAACTGCAGTTATATAAATTTGTTACTGGCATTGTTGTCAGCAATTGAGATTTTATGGTTTCTCCATTTTAGACAAAACTTACCTTTTTAGATTATTTCCATGTAAACTAAGTTGCCCCCTGCTGGAGAACACAGTGATCAACTTTAATCTCTGTGGAAACTTGGTATAAAAAGCTCTATTCTGAGATCATTCCTGCAGTAAGTTGTCGGCCGCAGTAATATTCTTGGCAGGTCAGAATCCCTTACTAACAATGCTCTTTCGTTGGCTGATTGCTTGCCATATTACAAAGGGTTATATCGACATGTTCAGCCAATTATCTCGCTATGTAATAGGGCTCTGACTGTTTGCTTTCCTGCAACTTCACCAAATAGAAACTCACTACACTGTGGCAATACAATTTAATGTACAGTGGTGCCTTGGATTACGAGCATAATTCGTTCCAGGACTGTGCTTGTAATCCAAATCCACTCTTAAACCAAAGCAAATTTCCCATGTGAAATCACTGAATGCAGACAATTGGTTCCACATCCCAAAATGGCATATATATAATAGCACTTAAAATACAGATTTTTATATTCTGAATAACATGTATAACAGATGAAACAAACAATGAGAAACAGCTGAATGTTATAGTAAAAGTTACTGTACAGTATAGCAATCAGCATGTGGAGTATAACGTATAGTAAGTGCATAAACTTGAAAAAACAGCAGCAGTTTGTAGATACAGCATGGAGGTGCAGATTCCCATAATGCATTAATGTAGTACAACAGGCTAGAATAGAGAAGCATCTGCTGTCAGAGGTCTGTGTGGTCACATGACAGCAATGGGGTGTGTGTTCAGCATGGAGCAATCAGGAAAAAAGAATCACAGAGCTGTGCAGGAGAACAGTGACAGAAACTTTTCCATACACCAGTGTGAGTGGCTGAGTGTAAGTGCAGGCACATTATAGCAGTAATGGAGAGGATGGGAAACACAATGACTGACAGAGATTGCAGGGAGTATGAAGGAATGAGCAGGGCAGATGTGGGCACAGATGTCAGGGGAGAGAGGGGTTACAGCTATGAAGAGATTACCTCCACAGTCCACTTCCCTGATACAAGCCCCAGCCTGAAGTGGATCTGCTGTGATTTGGAAGGTGAGGAAGACTTCCTGGGTCAGAGTACAGGGCTGTAGACCACCCTGCGCAGACCATGCCCCTCCCCCACTCCCCCTCCCACCCAGTACAGGGAGCTCTTAAACCAAAGCAGTGCTCTTAAACCAAGTTACAATTAAAAAAAAAACTCTGAGCTCTTCTTGCAAAATGCTCTTAATCCAAGTTACTGTTAATCCAAGGTACCACTGTACATTCATGGCAAGTTCTCTTCATAGCGAGACTCCTTGCAGCCTGACAAGAAATTTCCATTTTTTTTTTTTTAATATACTAGCTGGCCTGGTTCTTAGGTTTTCCCAAAATACATACTTGTACTAAGCTCCAAAAGTGGACCATGTGGTGCATTTAAACAGGGCCATTGTGATGATCCAAAGTAATCTATAAGAACAACTTGCGCTATTATTCATTTTCTTGCATCGTCCATCCTGACAGAGTACCAAAAATAGTCTATTGTCTGCAGATGTAGCTTGCTTGGATATATTTCTTATCTTTTCATTTTCCTTACAGCTGGAAATGGAAAAGCAAAAGACTGAGGAAGAACAGGAAAACAAGCCAGAGTTTCTCAAAGTAAAAGGCAACCTTCGTAAAATGAATCAGGAAATCTCCAGCGCCAACAGTTCTTAGACACAAGGACATGAAGGGCATTCTAAATTCACTGTGGAAATTCATTTTTACTGGACTACAGATGGATCTTACGTTGGAGGCTTGCCTTAATAGATTTTTTTTTTTTTTTTTAAAGTGAACACTGATCCTTGAAGTTTTTCAGGACGTATCACAGCAAAAACACCTTCCAATAGCTGATAAAAGACTGCTCATTGTGGAGCGCGGATACAGGGCTGTCAGCTGACAAAGTGACCTTTTAATTCAAAGAAGCTGTTATATTAATGGTTTGTTTAGAGGTGCAAAGAGCGACATTACAGAAGTCTGCTCTCTCTGCACGCTTTGCATCATCTTTGGTTTTAAGCTAATATTGGCAGGGTTATGTATTATCTTAATGTCTTGTATTAACTTTTGTTTTTATGCTCGAAAAAGACCAGAAAGCAGTCTGGTATAAAAATTCCTGCAGCTTTTACATACCCATATGACTGAGGTAGATCTGCTACACTGGTTTCATATAGAAAGTGTGGGAATGAATGGATATGACTAATGTTACAGTGCTTAGTTTTAACCTACTGAACATTACCTTGAAGGGCATAATGATTTTTTTTTAAAATAAACTTTTATTTTTTTCATATATAGTTTTCTTGACTTCCATTTTCTCAGAAATAGCTTTTTAGTTTGCCAGATAGTGGTACAACTAAACTTTCCATGATCCTCTGCTTTCCTATACAACAGGGCATTTATTTTCTTTTATAGAAATTCCCTTATAGGCAACATCACTTAAAAGGAGAATTTTTTTATTGCCCCCCCAAAAGTTATACAAACCACCAATATACACTTATTATGGAAAATGCACATAAAGTGCTTTTTTCCCTGCACTTACTACTCCATCAAGGCTTCACTTCCTGGATAACATGGTGATGTCACGACCCGACTCCCAGAGCTGTGCGGGCTGTGGCTGCTGGAGAGGATGATGGCAGAGGGATGCTCTGTGTCCCTCCAGTACCCTGTGTCCCTCAGTGTCCCCCTGCCATCATCCTCTCCAGCAGCCACAGCTGCACAGCTCTGGGAGTCAGGTCGTGACATCACCATTTTATCCAGGAAGTGAAGCCTTGATGCAGTAGTAAGTGCAGGGAAAAAACACTTAGGGGGGAGATTTATTAAACATGGTATAAAGTGAAACTGGCTCAGTTGCCCCCAGCAACCAATCAGATTTCACTTTTCATTCTTGACAGACTCTTTGGAAAATGAAAGGTGGAATCTGATTTGATAAATCTCCTCCCCCTTTATGTGCATTTTCTGTAATAAGTGTATATTGGGGATTTGTATAACTTTTGGGGGGCAGTTCAATACTTTAATAAAAAATTTTGCCGGACTTCTCCTTTAATAATTATTTTTTATAGCTAGTTTCAGGCTATGTGAAACATACATAGGTAAACCGGGTAAGAAAACAGTCTTTTACTTCTAAACCTTCACAGCTTATCCATTTAAAGGTAAGAAATCAATTTTAAGCTCCGGTCATACTGGCGTCATATGAATCTTTTTTTTTTTTTTTCTTTTTTTAAAGGTTTATTGATTGATTTTATTGTATGAATTCAATTAGATCCAGTTTCAATTTTCAGTTCTTTTCCTGTCAGGTAGAATAGTATAGCAGTCTACAATACACTGCCCTCCTTTCCTCCAGAAGTTGTGTACTGCTATTTATTTCTGTGCCATCCATTAGGTTTCATCTACATTAGATGTAAAATGTCATATTAACTAACATATTAACAATTACAGGGCCAAAAAACTGTATTGTCTGTTTGCAGTGACATTTAGAGTAACATTTATCAAAGTCTGTGCCTAGCATTAACAGGAGAAAAGTGCACAATTTTGCGCAAGGACGAATAGGGCAAAAACAGGCTAAAAAATCTACACCAGCTCCAAGTTACCGTAGATATTTTTTTTACCTGCTGCGCAGCAAACCCCGCCGTGCTGGATTTATTAAGAGTGCGCTTCTTCATAGATCCAGTGGAGGGAAACCAGGGAAATTTCAAATTTGACATGCACAAAAAAAGTGCACATTGATAAAGGTTTCCCATTTTTGATTTCCAATGAATATCTAAAGGCAGTTTACTTATCCTTACTATTTCTATGCATTTTGGGTATGCTTTAATTTCCTTAAACAGACAATCATCAAAGCCTTGTTGATATTCTGAATGGACAGTTCTCTCATGGCTCATCTTAAAATAACCAGGGCCAACTTGGGTTGAAAACACTTTCCCAGCCTTTTGTATTAAGCTTTAACTATAACATGAGTAACCTACATGTTGTGTGATCTGTTTTCTTTAATACACTTTGATACTATTTCTTTAGCTGTGTTATATTGGCTGAATGATAGAATATTTTTTTTCTTGTCCTTTGTGGGGTCAGTTAGTGCTTGGCATAGTGTCGCTCTGCTCGGCACCTGTTTACTTAATCCTAGCAAACTTGAACAAGATTGGTTTTGCTGCTGGTAATATCTACATAAAATATTGCGCTTTTTTAGGGAAGTGGGCAGCCAACCTCACATCTTCTTTCTTCATGTGCCATAGATTTTTTTAAAGTGTTTTGTCAATATTTGTTTCAGACACAATCTACACTTTCACATTATCTGTAACTTGCTGTGCCATTTGCATATTTGGAGGATGGTCATAGGAAGTAGTTTTCTTTTTTGTACATGTTTTGCTCTTTATTTTAGATTTAATTTCTGACTTTTCATTGGCCTCTTATGTACTGTATGTTTGCTGAGGTCAGTATTTGTTAATAAGAGGTAGTATTGGGTATGTGTAGAGTGTTCCTGACTACCTGTTTTACTTTAGTTTGTAAATGTACTTGTGAATGTAGCCTACGTCATGAACCATATGGTCCAGCATATCATCATCTAGTGTACTGGAATTTTTATGAGTTAAACTCTTATAGGAAAGTAAAGCTGTGAATTATTATGGACACTTAGATCTAAGACTTTGAATGTCTTGTCATATCTTGTCCATGTTCTAATACCATGTTGTTTCTAGGCTATAATTCTGTGCTGATGTTTTGTTATATTTTACAGGGGTTTTTTTGCCAGTGAAATAAATGATACAATTCTACCACTACAACAAGGGGGAGTTTAGCGTTTTTCTGTATACTGTGTTATTACTGAGGATAATGTATAAGCAGTATCCTAAACACCTAAGTTCCACCAAATAGTGGCAGAATTTAATTTAACTCATCGGCACAGAATGTGTGTTAAAGGCTGTGAAACTTAACCTTAAAGGGAACCCGTCATTGCTTTGATGCTGCGGAACCTTGAGTCATCGGGGTGGCCCCAGTTGCTTCTCCATGGCCCACCAGCCTTGTTTGAGTATAAGGAGAGATCTATGAATCAAGGCGAGATCCTAGTGGAGCAGGGAGACATAACCAGGGACTGTCCTGATGACTTGTAGTCCTTGGTGCACTGATCTGCCAGCCAGTCCTTCCTCATGACTATTCATCCAGCACTTTGCAGTTATGAGCTTTAGAGTGATGTCCCTGCAGAATGTGAATACTCATGAGGAGGCAGCTGGCAGATCAGTGCACTGGGTGAGATGGTTCTGCCCCCAGTGCACCAAGCCACCTAATTTACACAATGCTGAGGATGAAGGTAAGAGTCTTCTAACCTGCTGTTAGTTTCCCTTTAATCTCAGTTCTTTAATAGCCATCTGAGACGGACTGTTTGCTTTGGCTACACAGCTTTTCCCTTTTTTTTTTTTAACAACGCTTTGTGTTTGGACCCCAGTACAAGTCTCCAGTACTGGCCTAAAATGACATTAAAGGAGAAGTCCGGCCAAAATTAATTTTTGATATGTTGTTACTTATGAAAAGTTATACAAATTTCTAATGTACATTAATTATGGGAAATGCACATATACTGCTATTTCCCTTAATTTAGTAGATCAGGAAGTGTTAGAATTCTCTCTGAAGAAGTGACGTCACGACCCAGGGTGTAATTCCTATGGAGTGTCCAGCAGGGGGCGCTCTCTATATAGAAGTCTATGGGACTTTATTGTTTCTATGGGTTTCTATCTAATGTAATGCAATGTTATGTACAGTGTGCTTTATTGAATGAATACATCTATGGAATACTTTGGGGAGCAAGTGTCCCTGCTCCCCAAAGTATTGCATAAATGTATTAATTCAATACATTCGGATATCACAGTAAGCCCGCTGATCCGCCGCATTTCCGCCGATCCGCTGCACGCCGATCCGCTGCATTCCCGCCGATCCGGACCATATACATTGAACTACAGCTCCCATCATCTGCTTATAGTATGAACAGGTGATGGGAGCTGTAGCTGGGTAATGGATATGACATGCCGCCGGGCGCAGGGGGGAGCCGCTCAGTACACAGCAGCTCTCCCCCCTCCTCCTTCCGGGATAACTTCCGCCTATACCAATGCTGAGTCCCTGCCTGGCCGCCGCTCTCCACTCTCCCCCCATACATACCGGCTCCCGATGCATCCTGGTTTCCGCGCTGATGCCGGGAGCCGGTATATGAGAGCGGAGAGCGGCGGCCAGGCAGGGACTCAGCAGTGCTATAGGCGGAAGTTATCCCGGAAGGAGGAGGAGGAGGGGGGAGAGCTGCTGTGTACTGAGCGGCTCCCCCCTGCGCCCGGCGGCATGTCATATCCATTACCCAGCTACAGCTCCCATCACCTGTTCATACTATAAGCAGATGATGGGAGCTGTAGTTCAATGTATAGGGTCCGGATCGGCAGGAATGCGGCGGATCGGCGGGCTTACTGTGATATCCGAATGTATTGAATTAATACATTTATGCAATACTTTGGGGAGCAAGGACACTTGCTCCCCAAAGTATTCCATAGATGTATTCATTCAATAAAGCACACTGTACATAACATTACATTACATAGAAACCCATAGAAACAATAAAGTCCCATAGACTTCTATATAGAGAGCGCCCCCTGCTGGACACTCCATGGGAATTACACCCTGGGTCGTGACGTCACTTCTTCAGAGAGAATTCTAACACTTCCTGATCTACTAAATTAAGGGAAATAGCAGTATATGTGCATTTCCCATAATTAATGTACATTAGAAATTTGTATAACTTTTCATAAGTAACAACATATCAAAAATTAATTTTGGCCGGACTTCTCCTTTAAGGGTACAAACCCACTTGACGTATTTGGTGTGTGAATTAGTCTAAGGGTACTTGACGTATTTGCTGCGTGAATCAGTCTTAAAAATGAGCAGGCAAAACGCAGGTTGGCTTTATACGATTGTTCTGCATTAAAATACGCAATTGCGTATTTTTGAAGCGTGAAGCTTGTTGTTAGCAAAGCATCAGTTGTTAACAACCTGTGTGAAAAACGCATGTAGCTTCACGCTTCAAAAATACGCAATTGCGTATTTTAATGCAGAACAATCGTATAAAGCCAACCTGCGTTTTGCCTGCATATTTTTAAGACTGATTCACGCAGTAAATACGTCAAGTGGGTTTGTACCCTAAAGGTGGCCATACACCTTCAATAGCTGTTGGCTGAATGAACAGGTTGCCATCTCTATCTCCTACTCTCATCCCATACACATGAACACTTGATTCTTCTAAGCCTTCATGTGTTGTGAATGTGTAGAATGGAGGTAATCCTCTTAAGTTGTGGACCGCAGCCACTCCCAGGGATCACTTTTGGTACAATAGTAGACAAACTCCTCCACTCCACACTGGGTAACACTGGGTGCAGGTCCAGATAGACAGATGATAAATGATAAAAAGCTTTTATTAAAAAAGACACCTATTGTGTGTATTTTAATAAAAACTTTTAGCATTGATTAACATTTATCATCTGTCTATCTGGACCTGCTCCCGTTGTAAAGGTCCTATTACACAAAGCGATATTGGCCGATGTCGCCCGTTACGGCCAATAATCGCCTCGTGTAATAGAAGGCAACGATCAGCTGACATGTGCGATGTTGGCTGCTCGTTGTCTTTCAACATGTTGAAAAATAAATGATGAGGATAGCAGCGATATGCTGCTGTCGCTCTTGTAATAGGAGCAGTGGCAGCAGACCGCCCCTATCATCTATGGGCTGCACGGACAATCTAGCGAACACCCAGGCAGCCAACACATGTAATAACGGCAACAGCGAGCAGGTAACGAAAAGCAAGCAAGTGCTGACCTGATAGGTCAGCGCTTGCTTGCGCCCTCTTGTCACCCCGTATAATAGGGGCTTTGACCAGTGTGGAGTGGAGGAGTTTATCTACCAAAGAGTCCTTGCAGTAATAAAAGCCATACAATTTTATTGTAAGTGCTCCATGAATCAGCTTAGTAGGAAATGGGACTGAGATTCATTTATATTGTGATTGACTGACAGCTCGGATTAAAAGAAATGGTCTAGGTACAACTGATTCTATGTTACACCCAGTGCACAGCCTAAGGTTTGGGTGTCATGAGCGGCTTCCCAGGCACAACTTACATTGTCTGACCCAGGTATTCGATTAGGGTTCTATGTTAGGGTTCTATGTTACTATATATGACTAAACAATGCCAACATTGTAATGGCCGTGCATCATGTCTTACACACTCTGTCTCCATCCTATGTGTTTTATTGTTTTAAACCCATGATTTAGTTTTAAAAAAACATAAGAATTTGTTTCTTTGATATTAAATAAAGTTTTCTGTCTCAGGGGAGCCAGTTACTTTGCTTGACCCATGTTTTTTGGCTATAAAGTAATTATTTGCGTATGACTATTATGTTACATTCCTTTTTGGTAAATCACCAGAAGTGGAACGTCCACAATGGCAGGTCAGTTTTTAAACTATTTTTTTATTCACGGACACGAGGCGAATGTGTACTTTTGGTTGCATTTTTAGGTATTTATACGCCTCTTCCTTTTGGATATAATCTATTTTTCATTGCATTCTAAGACTCTTGTTCTCTGCTAGTTTATATAAAGGGAGCCTATTTTGTTTTCAATTTGACTATTTTGTATTTGCTGTAATATAATTGATTTATTGTTAAAAGAGGGTTGTAAATCTCAGAACCAAATCTATGCTTAATAAAGTTACATGCTGTGCTATGCATCTTTTGTCTTGTGAATTTAACATTTTACTCTTGAACATTTATATATTTTAAAGGGTTTGTCCTGTGCGATAAAAAAATATATATATATACTTGCCTTAATGATTCCGCAGTGTTGTTGCAGCTTCCACTGAACACTCCGACAGAATCTGACCGATTTTAAAAACTTTTGATATAAAACAAATGAAAGGTTGGCACTACTCTGAAATCTGTCAGGTGTCACTTCTGCATAGTGAGGATGGCATGGCCCTGCTAGTTTATAGAAGATTCTTACATCCTATAGAAAGACAGGAACTGCACTCACCGAAGGATGCCTTAATGGACTTCTTTATCACATTATTTGTATTATAGATTATGTATCTAAAGCAAAGAAATGATCTGCAGAAAATTCCAATGCAACCGAAATTGTACATGCCTTCATTAAAACAGCTCCTGCTACCAAATCTTTCATGTGTATAGGTAATTTTACGAAGTTTTCACCATGACTCATGCTGTTTGAGAAATTTGGTTCATCTTTTGGTTCTTTTGGTTCATGTTTAGTTTTTTTTATATCAACCGAATTGCACAAAAAAAAAAAAGCAATGGGGGAGATTTATCAAACTGGTGTAAGGGTGCATTCACACGTACAGGATATGCAGCAGATTTGATGGTGCAGATTTGATGCTGTGTTCAGTTATTTAGATTAAATTTGCTGCAGATCCGCTGCGATACAGTGTGCGAGAAGCTACCATAAAGTCGAATTGTCTTAGTTGCCCCTAGCAACCAATCCGATCCCACCTTTAATTTTTCAAAGAATCTGAGGAATAAAAAGCTGAATCTAATAGGGCCAGTGTCCTATTAGAATGTCGCTCATAATATACATTCATGAGCAAAACCTGCAAAATTCATATCAAAATTCAATTCTACATTTTTTAAAGATTTTTTCAAAACTAGCTCCAAATCCGACTCCACGACTCCGACTCCACAGCCCTGATGCATAGGGCAGCAGTGTTAGGATGGCAGGTGAGTTGTGTGCTGTTTTTGTTTTTGTTTTTGTTTTATCTGCTGTGCAGGGGGGGGACCATATATAAGGGAGAGGGGGACCATCTATAAGGGGGGGGGGAAGAGGGGGACCATCTATAAGGGAGAGGGGGACCATCTATAAGGGGGGGGGGGAGAGGGGGACCATCTATAAGGGGGGGGGGGGAGAGGGGGACCATCTATAAGGGGGGGGGAAGAGGGGGACCATCTATAAGGGAGGGGGGAAGAGGGGGACCATCTATAAGGGAGGGGGGAAGAGGGGGACCATCTATAAGGGAGGGGGAGAGGGGGACCATCTATAAGGGAGGGGGACCATCTATAAGGGAGGGGGAGAGGGGGACCATCTATAAGGGAGGGGGAGAGGGGGACCATCTATAAGGGAGGGGGGAAGAGGGGGACCATCTATAAGGGAGGGGGGAAGAGGGGGACCATCTATAAGGGAGGGGGAGAGGGGGACCATCTATAAGGGAGGGGGACCATCTATAAGGGAGGGGGAGAGGGGGACCATCTATAAGGGAGGGGGGAGAGGGGTCCATCTATAAGGGGGGAAGAGGGGGACCATTTCCTAAAAGATCAGCACCCTCCTCTCCTGACATCCTCTGTGCTGCTGGGACTTCTATAGGATTAGCACCCTCCTCTCCTGACATCCTCTGTGCTGCTGGGACCTCTCCTATAGGATTAGCACCCTCCTCTCCTGACCTCCTCTGTGCTGCTGGGACCTCTCCTATAGGATTAGCACCCTCCTCTCCTGACCTCCTCTGTGCTGCTGGGACCTCTCCTATAGGATTAGCACCCTCCTCTCCTGACCTCCTCTGTGCTGCTGTGACCTCCCCTATAAGATCAGCCCCCTCCTCTCCTGACATCCTCTGTGCAGCAAGGGACCAAACATTATGTTTATTGGGGACAGCAGTGTGTGGGGGGGGGCAGTAGTGGATTATAATGTGGGCGGATTGACGGGGGGGGGGGGGCGTCATCCTATAGTTCGCCTCGGGCAGCAGAGAGGCTAGAATCACCCCTGGTCATGACCTAGCATCGCTGGATGCATGCAGCCAGATGTCTCCAGCCTACCTTCCACTGCATGACATTGAATGTGAAGTGTTCCAACTGGCCTTACACCGGTGCCCAGTGCATCTGCTGACCTCATTACCCACGCCAACCTCTACCCATATAACTAGTGCACAGACTCCTAGAAAATGTTTAATCACCGAAACATCAGAAATTTATGGTCCATAATTCCGATTTTTTGCTATAATAAATATGCACAAGAGCACTTATATTTACCAAAGAGTCTCACACTGCTTGTTTGTGACCTGAACAAGTGGATTATCCTTGAACTAAGTTACTTTCCACTAGTTATTACACCAGATTGTGATCCTTACTTCATGATGATTTCAGTGCCAGCAGCATTAACTTGGTTGCCTTTGATCTGCACATTCAGGCTGAAAGCCCATACAGATCGTACTCATGAGAAAGCTCATTCAACTATATATACAAAGAATGATAATTAAAACCAATCTGAAAATTTGCAAGTCTGGGAAACACGTTATAATATATGGTATGTAGAGTAATAAACCTAATGCAATGCTGCCATCTTGTGGTGAAGATAAAACATATAGGACAAAACAGAGGCCTTGAATCTTTTAGCGTCACTTCCAGCTTTGACAGATGGCTCAACAATCACATGTCCAATTTTGCCTGTTGCCACCATTCTAGATCAGGCCCCTGATCCACATGAGGATCACAAGCTACTGGTCTGAGAATTCTGATATAGATTGAGGCTATGTTCACACATAGTATTTCTGTAACATGACGTATTCCCCTAAAATTCCACTTTGATAGTGGTTACCTGACCAATATAATCTCAACATAACACACCAAAAATATAATGCAAAGAGATCAAAATTTTTACATACTCCTTATACAGAGACTGAGCAGTTTTGGCTTTTCCATTTCTCAGTTAAATCACAAAAGTTTAAAGTTTACCTGTCACAAAAAAAAAACAAAAAAACAAAACAAAATAAACTTGTCAATTTTTTTATCTGTCAGGGTTTGAGTATTTGGACCCTGAACAATAAGTAGAATGAGGGGCAAGAGGACTGTTCTGCTGTATGATTCTCTCCCCGCTCTGTGTCTATGCGAGGAGATGTGCCCCATAGATTTCCATTATGCAGCCATCCCCTTGTATAACACAGAGCCGGGTGAGGAATGCGCAGAGCGCGACGTCTCCTGCTCATTCTCCCGATCAGTCATGGTGTGAACACTTGGACCCCGACCGATAAAAAACACGTCAAGTTTTTTCTGGTGACAGTGCCTTTTTAATGGCTACATTCAAACCATGAGGCACTGTCACATTCATGTGTCTGAAATATGTTATATATAGCATAACACTTTTACACTCTGTTGAACCTGTTGCAGGCTCCTGTTTTCTTCATAGGAACCTCTTTTAGAACTATGTTGCTTCACATGGTCCACACCAATCTTGTTTCTGGTCATATGTCGGACTACATCTGTCACAGAGCCTACTTTCAAGGGTTCTATCCTTTAAACTGTGCACCCCTAAGGTACTGTCCAATAGGCTATATCTGACTACTAGGCTAACTAGGCCACACTTCACACCTGCTACATGCCCTCTTAATCATCCAGACAGAATTATAGCCTTTCCAGCTTTGCCTTGACTGTCAAGGGCTCCCATTGGGCCTGTCCTCCTACTGTCTGCTCAACTTTTCTTTAAGACTAAGCAGCCAGGCATCATCTCATCTCCTGCCCTTCTAATACAAGGTTCCTTCTTAGCCCCGAGTAGGAACTAACAACAGCTCTTCTCAGGTTTGGCATCCTCTTCAGAGCTAAACACCTTCTGTTTTAAGGGAGTTTCCATGCAAAATTTATTGATGACCTATTCTCATCAATATTAATACAGTAAGTTGCTGGGGCTTGTGAACCCAGCCTAAGGACCCTATTACACAGATTTATCTGACAGATCATTGAAGCCAAAGCCAGGAACAGACTATAAACGGAGAACAGGTCATAAAGGAAAGACTGAGATTTCTTCTCTTTTCCAATCCAGTCCTGGCTTTGGTCTTAAAAATCTGTCTGATAATCTGTGTGTAAGAGGGCCTTAAAGTGTCACTGTCGTTTAAATTGTTTTTGCAGAAATCAATAGTACAGGTGATTTTAAGAAACTTTGTAATTGGGTTTATTAGCCAAAAAATGCATTTTTATCATGAAAAAGCATTTTAAAGCTCTATCCCCTGTCTTCATGATTATCTATGGGGAGGGGAGGGGTGGAGGGAGATGAGACACCAAAACAGGACAACAAAGAGTTAATTTACAGCTACATCATGCAGCTCCCGCTGTGTAATCCTTTGTTCTCTGCTCTCTGCTGGCGACTAATCTCCCTCCTCCCCCTCCCCCTTCCCTCTCCATAGAAGAGACAGGGGCCTGACTGATGTATAAGAGTTGAGATTTCCTGATAATGAGTAGTGAATGAGAGGGAGGGGGGAGGGGCTGGGGAAAGTCTTTATGAATGCAGATAATGGCATATTTGTCTAATAAACCCAATTACAAAGTTTCTTAAAATTACATGGACTATTGATTTTTGCAAAAAAAAAAATAAAATAAAAAATAAAAGGACAGTGTCACTTTAACCCCCCACTTTAACAGGGGGGCTTCTAGTATAAGTGTTAAAAAAAAAAGTGTGATTATTAATAAAAAGCCCCCTCCCCTAAAAGTTTAAATCACCCCCCTTTTCCCATGTTATAAACAAAAATAAATAAATAAACATGTTATCGCCGCGTGCGTTATCACCCAAAATATTAATTTATTTAATTCCTGATCTCGCACAGTAAAAGGCGTAAGCACGGTAAATCCCAAAGTGCAAAATTCCACATCTTTGGTCACATCAAATCCAGAAAAATTTAATAAAAATCGATTAAAAAGTCACATATGCGCAATCAAGGTACCGATAGAAAGAACACATCATGGCGCAAAAAATTTACACCTCACACAGCCCCATAGACCAAAGGATAAAAGCGTTATAAGCCTGGGAATAGAGCGATTTTAAGGAACATATATTTGTTAACAATGGTTTAAATTTTTTAAAAGCCATCAAATAAAATAAAAGTTATACATGTTACATATCGTTGTAATCGTAATGACTTGAGGAACATCTATAAGAAGTCAGTTTTACCCCAGGGCGAACGGCGTAAAAATAAAAATCCTCCAAATAAAACATACTTTATGAAAAAATTCAGCCTGTCATTGCAAAGTACAATTAGTGACGCAAAAAATAAGGGCTCATGTGGGTTTATAGGTGGAAAAAAATGCAACTGCTATGGCCTTTTAAGCACAAGGAGGAAAAAACGAAAACCCAAAAATTTAAATTGGCCCGGTCCTCTAAGGGTTAAGAAATCAATAACATATGTGCAATGAGGCATCGGAAGTGTATATTTTGGGGTGAACTCCCGCTAGGTCAGCTGTTACGTCGGTGTGGCAGCTGAGTAGGTCTATAGTCACTTGGGCACTTGTCACGGTAGCCTATATTGGTATAGGACCCACCCAGGATGATTTGGCATCTTCCCCAACTCCGGAGGAGATTAACCTAAGTGTAGAGCTGTGTGTGCGGAAGAGATAAGCCAGAGTCCAGTGCTTTAGCAGAGTAGAACAGTTCACTTAGGATAAACGTAGTGTAATACATGAAGAATACTCGTGGTGACAATACAGTCCAGTGCAATACAACAGTTGCAGTTTTGCAATAACTCAGGTGCTAGTAGTTGTGGTAGGGACCAGGTACTTGTAGTAATAAGGTGCTTTGCAGTAGAAGGAAAGTAGAGGAGAGGAATTTCCGGAGAGGGATTGCCAGAGGGGCCCTGCCCAAGGTACGACAAGTGTACTCTGCCAGAACAATAGAGGTGTGTAGAAGAAGAGATAGAGAATACTCATACTCCCAGATTACTTCTAGTCTTGACCCCAGATTCCCAAGCCTTCCCAGTTTTTCTGCACTGCGCAGTGGAATGCGGTGACTTTCCTTAGTACCTTTGTTCCACTGGGGTCAGTTTCTGTGACTTCTAAGGTAACTGCCCTGCACTTTTTAGAGAGGTTCCTGGCTTGGGCAAGGGGTTCCCTGTTTGGCTAGTCTCCCTTTGTAAAAAGTTTAGCACTGCATAGCGGTTCTAGTGCTCATAAGAAAGAAACTGACTTGTCTAGTTGCGTCCCTGTTAGAAGACCTGGCCAAAGCCAGGCCCAGGCTTGGCTTCTACAAAGACTTGTTTGTTTGCTTCCTCCCACCTGGAACTAAGTCCTCCCTACAGAAGCTAAATAAACCATCCTGTAATTGGTGGCGTGTATGTGTGGAGAGAGAGAAAGAGTGGAGGATAAGTCAGAAAAAGAGGGAAAAATATCTGCACCTTTGACTGAAACAGACATAACACGAGACATAAAACACTTAACCCCTTTTCTTCCTTCAGCTGTGCACAGGATCGGCTACATACAAACACGGTAGCGACACCTAGTGGGGAAAACACAGAATACAGTTGCAGCCTCTCCCACCCTGTAAACCTAAGTGAAAGCTTTGCACAGGTACATAAGGACAGCACCATGTACTGGGACACTACATATGGTCTTTTGGATTTCATTGATGACTAGACTAGGAAAATTGTACCTGAAAGTGTTTTAGCCGTGGGACTTCTACAGGTAAAACATTCTTTCAAATTGCATTGCAAGGCCGTGGCAATCCATTATAAGTTTGTGCAGTTGTGTCATGCAGTAACAGAAACATGAGTTTTTACATCTCTGTTATAAAGGTTGAAAGGGGTATTCACATTTCAATGTGTTATCCTCTATATATAAGATAGGTGATAACAAGCTAATGGGTGGTGTTTACCTGCTGGGAACCTCACTGACCCAAGATTGCGGACAAAATTATCCCCAGCAAAGAGTTCAGTGTTCAGAAATATTTTAAGGCCCCATAGAGAAGCAATGAAGATGTCACCATTATACATGCAGTGTTCTCCACTCATTGCATAGACAATTTCTCTGTTCTTGTGATTGGTGAGGGGGACAGCAGACAGAATGGATGTTGGATGGAGCATAACAAGTTGATATGGGAATACCCCTTTAATTTGGTACTTGCTTTAAAGGCATTTATGGCATCTATAGAACCATAATGGAGGAAGATATTTACATTCTTAGCTAGATTCTCTAAAGACCCCTGGTTCCTTACATCTGGGACACCTATCTATCAGACATTTATTGAGTGCACCATTTTACAGTACTTATTACAGTACCTCTGCTACCCCAAAGCTCTTGCTCTTGAGTGAATTAAGAAAGAGAATAAATACCCATAATGATGTTTAATTTCATGGATTTGTTTTGTCCTATTGGCGAATATGTTGCACAGCCCTCTGTTTATACCTCCATTGCATATAGTTGTCTCATCATGTCTCTTGTACACATTTCTGCAAAGCTTTTCAGCAAGAATAAAATATTTTCTACGAGCCGTAGATACATTATGCAAATATGTAAGCTTTGCTTTTCTTCTATGCCTTAGCAGTCTGTCCTCATTTAATACTTTTATCCTATAAGCTTTCTGAGCAGCAGTGCACCATTTCTATGCTTCCCAGGAGATAGGGATTAGAGTGTTTTCTTCTGGGGGTTAAATAAATTGATACAATAATTAGACTTTTGCTTATAGACCTTATAAAAGTTGTTTGTATATAAGTCCTAAATATTGTTAATATACTGTGAAATTAAATCTATTAATAAAACATTATGTGGTTTATTTGGCCTATTTATGTATTTAACATCGAATGAAAGAGGCTTAGCAGATACAGTATCTCTTAATGTTGTAGATAGCCATATAAGGTGGAGCAGGGGAGAAAGGAAAAGCTGGAGGTGGTAGGCTTAAGACCTTCTAGAAATATTTAGTGGAGTGAAGGTGTCCTACTTTACATTTTGTTCAGGGCCCCTTTCTCCATAAAACAAGGTTGTTGTTGTATTTTTTTGCGCAGTGGACCTGGAGGCACTGACAATATCAGGCCAATGCTTGTAGAGGACAGAGCAAACTCTTTTTTCCATCTCCCTGTTCTAAAAATCCATTCAATATATGGTCCCCAGATAGGGGGCGTATCAGATATTAAACTGATAAGAACAGATACTACACTTGAACTTAGTCAAAAGGCCGAGAAGCGATAAAATGCTTTTACTATATTATTTTATTAATAAAACCGTCAGATAACTATCTACATTCCATGGATTCATCCTTGATATTTTAATGAATTATTTCTATATTATATCAGGTTATTATTTTAGGCATTATATGATAAATATACCCCCCAAAATAGATTTTGTTCTATTGCCTTTCTTTTCTCTTGCCTCCTTTGTTTCTTGCTAAGCGTGTAATACTATTTGTTGGGATAAACTGATAACTCTTCTTACACAATGTCCTATGTTACACAAGCATGAAAGGAGCAGCTTATTTTATCTCTGGAGAGTGTCTTTATTTAGCTATCTGCATTCAGGTCCTTGCAGAAAATTGATCTCCTAGGAGCAGATTTAAAGCACTGTGTGATATTTTGACAGATGATTTCTACCAAATAAGAGACCCTGCCTTGAAACAAGCCCTGTGAACACATTGCAAGCAGTAATATATGTGCATTAATCTTTAAGCTAGAAACGACAAGCCTTCCATTTTCCACACTTTCTTTTCATTTACCTCACGTAACTGACCAAAAATCTTGTGTGAGATTCCCCCCAAGACCACAGAGTCCGACCTGCGTCTGATAGGGAGCAATCAAATGTCAGTCAGGAGAGACAGGAAACGTCCCAGGCAGAATGCATGTACAGCCAATCCCTAACCAATGTAACAAGCGTCAAGGGGGAGGGCGTCAAGGGCAGAGAATATTTTCATTTTTAATATTTTTCATTTACCATTTGAACTCCTCTTTTCTATTGAGTGTTGCTGCTGCTCTTTGGATATTATGTGTTTAATTGACAATATCGCATTTGGGCTCATCATATATGGTGGACCAAGCGGGCATAAAACCTAGAATCTAAATGGATGTACTGTAAATGCATTTATCTTATGTTCCAAGCTTGTCATTATTTTACTTTAAGGGGGATGTACAGGGACATAATTTTTATATACAGTATATGGTTGGGTATGTTGTAAGAAAAAAAAAAAAAAAACTCGAAAAAAAACAACTCACCTTCCCCAATCTTCCACAGATCCCAGTCTGACATCATCTGGTCCCCACTTGCTACCACTACTTCCTGATTTGAAGGGGACATTCACACATTTGCAAAATACTGTCCATGCATGGACAATATTCTGCAGACTGGACCTCCGAGCTCCCAGGAGCATGATTCATCACATCACAACGGTAATAATAATCAGGAACCTGAAAAATACTTAAAAAAACATACAGAAACACAAGATATATAGAGATATAAAAGACAAAGCACGCCATCAATAATACCTCAGTGGACTGAATAAGAACAATCCAGAAGGATCACAGATACAGAACATTTTGAAGTGTTGTGGGACTTCACATCTTCTTCATCCTTTGCTCCAAGAATCCCAAAAACATGTTCCCAAATGCATCTGCCGAGTTGCCTTGTGGTGAGACCAATATAAATCAGTTGACAAGGATATACTGCAAAGTAGACATCATTCTCAGTATCACATCTAATATGATGACTAATCTTGTACATTTTTGAATTGTCGTATTTGTGAAATATGTTTTTTTTAAGGTTTGGACAGGCCATTTATTTGTTACATAGACAATTTCCCCAAGTGACCCAAAGATCCCAAGTGGTTTTTGTACTTCATAGTGACTTTGGACCAATAGATCATGAAGATTCTTAGATTGTCTGTAGGTAAACTGTGTGTATACTGGTAAAGATGTATAGTCCACCGCTCCATAAAATTTCAAGGCTTTATTGTAAAACATTTTAAAAATACCAACCCATTTTAAAATACACATCAACTTTTTGCGGAATCTCATCCCTTAGTCATGGCCATGATTAGGGATGAGATCCTTACAAAAATAAAATTATGGTTATTATCTTTGCCATCATGTCTGCACGCATGCGCAGTTCGGAATTATGTACGCTATTGACGCCATCTTACTGTTTACGGAGGTTACGTATTGGATCTTCACCTGGATTGTCATTCATCCATACTTTTTTGCACATGCGCAGTTCATAGGTCTATACTAGAGATAAGCGAACCAGACGGATTTCTGGTTCATATGAATCAGGCGTTCCTTACGATGTATCCACCCACTGCACGGAGTCGGCAGACAGCGGGAGTCAGACGCCGAGATTTCTGATTCATACGAACCAGAAATCCGGCTGGTTTGCTCATCTCTAGTCTGTATGCCATGGACACCATTTTGTGATGTTACAAGGTATCGTTGGTGGACTCTTCTCAGTGTCAGGTTGGTGCTTGATATATGATTTATGGCAGGTGCTTCCCCCTTTTTTGAGCTATAAATAAGAGCCCTATACAGCAACAGCATTCCTTACCCCTGACAAAGTTCAGATTGGGACGTAACACGTAGGGCATCATGGGTTGCCACGAGTCGCTCCTCTCCCTCTGCATTTGGTGATATGATTTATTGCTTATTGTGGTACTGTGTTTGATTGCACTCATGTATTGCATGTTTATTTCTTAGTTTACACATCATTCACTTAGCACTTTATATCACATTCATTTTTGATTCATCCACGTTTTCTCCCAGTTTTTTTGGTGAGTTTATATTGTTTTATATTATATAGGAGGGATTGTGGAGCTGGCCAGGGGGACCCTTGACATTTTATGGGTCTCACATGATTTCCCTTCTGGGGGATTTTTTTATTGTTTTTAATTATATGTAGGGTTCCCTTTCCCTTGTCATTGTCTTTTTGTACATTATTTGGTATATTCAATAAACTTATTATTTGACTGTCTACTTTTGGTGTGCTCCTTTTACATGACATACCCCTGTTCTTTTGTGTAGTAGGAATGAGATCCTGCAACGCAAAGCCTTGAAACTTCATAGATCTGTGAACTATATAAGCATCTTTACCAGTGACTCATCAGGGAAGCAGCCCTCAATATTGTTCCAACATGCTCTGACACGGGAGAAACTGCACCTTTGCTTTGGGTACCATTCAGATGGTGAGCTGATGAACTTCTTTTAATTTTAGTATAGTTTACTGTTCTCCTTAGTATTTGTCAGCATGCCATTCTTGTCAGGATGCCAATGGATATCTGTAGCAGACAACTTAAATGCAGTGTGTACCGGCCTTAAAAATGCCTCTAATATGAACAATAAGTTTGGTTGACATTTGGTCAATGGCCATTCTAAGCTGAATGTGCCTGACCTCTGACTGCTACACCACTTAGGGCCTGGCAAGGACCGGCATGGGTGACCTTTGAGAAAAGTTTTGTTGGAAGCACTGTATATCTTGCAAATACCTGCAATCAAGACTAACCAATACCTTTATTTTCATCTGGACATGTATGGCACATCGACAGGATGTCCAATAGATGTAAGTCTCCCCTCTGAGACCTACACCTATCTTGAGGTCAAGGGGTACCTAGCTTCGTCACCACTTGCTTGCAGCTGTAAGAAAGTGGCATCTGGAGGTGGAATCTACATCTATTAGACATTAATTACATGTGCTGTGCACATACATACCTAGTTGGGAACAACCTTTTTAACCACATGGTAAAAAACTGTAAGTTTCCATCTATTTATTACATGGATGACCTATGCTTTGCATGGCTGGCATGTACAACATTTCCCCTGAAGCATCCCTTATACAGAATAGCTGTCTGAAACTGACAAAATTGGATGTTCAAAGGTTTGGGGACTTTACTTTAGAATATGCACTGAAGAAATGACTTAGATAGTCTTTAGTATCATTGCCAATTTTAGCTTCAGACAATTGGGTCACTCTTAGAAATGATGCTTGTATACCTAAGGCCTTTGTACTTTTTGAAGTTTGAGACAAGTATTGCTACAGTCACATAAATTATATTTTTAGGAAAATTAGCCAGCAATAAATTAAAAAAAAAGAAAGTTTACATTTCTACCTGGGGGGAAACAAGAACCAAGAAATCCAATTAGAGGATCTTGGCAATGCAGTCAAGTTTTTCTGGACTGATGAGTTTAAGAGAGAAAAACAGTTTTCTGCTGTTGGCACTTTCATTCAAGCAGCTTGAAGTGAAATACAAGTTAAGATTTCAAACTAAATTAAAATCATAATAAAGATTTTAAAAAATATTTCACTGAGCAAGAATAATAGTATATTTCCTATACACAATGCTATTTGTCCTATTTAAAGAGGCTTTCCAATTTAATGGAATGACAGCCTAATCATTTTTACAATGAAAGGTTATTCAACTTTCTATTACACACAGTGTTTCAATTCCTCACTGTTTCAAAGGTTTTTTTATCTGTTAATAAAATATAAAGATAACATAGCCTAAGGGTAGCTTCACACACACCGTATCGCAGCGTATTTTCTGCCGCAGATCCGCAGCAGATTAGATCTAAATAACTGAACACAGCATCAGATATGCACCATCAAATCTGCTGCAGATCTGCTGCTGATCCAGTGTGTGTGTAAAGCCACCCTTAGACTTAATACTTTTCACATCTAACAACTAAATAAATAAATAAATAAATAAAGGGGTATCATACAGTATGTAAGTTAACAGTGATTAATAGCCAACTCCGATTTCTATCTAATGTATATGGCCACCATTTAAAGGGATTTTTTCACAAATGTTAGTTGTGGCATATTACTAGGATATGGCAGAATTTTCTTATTAGTGGTGGTCTGACAGCAATCCACTGTGCATCTGAACAAAGCTGTGTAGGGATGGTAGGAGCAACCAGTCTCAGAGCAGTGCAACCTGTGCACATGGTACATTTATCCTCCTCCTCGTGGGTGTACTCAAAGTATTTCAAATTTTATCAGACTCCCTGCTAAGTTTAAAATTCAGGATCTGCTGAATGGGAAGCAGAAACACTAGAAATAAGCCAATGAATGCATGAGGCTGTAAACAAAGTGCAGTTTTTAGGAAAACTGTCACTACAAGTGTATTCAAATAGGATGAATAATATGAAGGGAGGGCTTGCACTTCTCCTTTCTGTTGGATCCTCTTTTGGCTTTGGTTTTCCAAAAAACTTCGGGTTCACACTACTTAAGACACTGGCCATTCTGTGACCCGGCTGTGTCAGCGAAGTTGTCAGAGAAGTTTATCCCGGCCTGTAATGCAGTACCAGCCGGGATAAACTTTCTTTCTATTGAATTGGGATGCGGGAACATCCATGTGCGCCTGCATCCCAATAAACCATTGAACACAATGGAGAGTGCGGCCGCATTCTCCATTGTGTGACATGTCAGGCTTGTGCGGCAGCTATTCAATGAATAGGGGCTCCACAAAACTGACATGTCAGTTTTTGCTGTAGCCGCTAGGGATCCCTGCCGGAGTGTATACTATGTGTACACTCCATCCGGGATCCCATTCATTTTCCATTGAATGTATTTTTTTTAATTAATCACAGCCACTGTTGTATTAAAAAAATACTTTGTGTATATGTACTTTTCTGTTTCTGCATGTTCTCTGCCTCAATATCTTAACATTACTTTACACAGACATAGGCAGCAGATTTATCAATCTTTCCAAGGCAAAAAAAAAAAAAAAAAACAGACAGATTGGTTGCTATCTGTCTAATACAGAAATGTGCCTAATTTATGTCTCGGACAGATTGATAAATCTGGGCCATAATGTATAAACAAATATTTAGAGACATACCCTGAAATTATATGTAAAAAAATAGGTCAAAAATTCCCTAATAAAATAAATTTTTCACAGTAAAGTCACATTTCTAAGAAAAAAATAAAATAACAGCATCAACATTTCTAAAACATGTTTTATTCTATAAACATCACAAAAATGCAAATAACATGTTTGGCATTTTCAAGTGATCACACGTCAGTAAATGGTGTTTAAAAAATAATCGAATTGCTTTGTTTTCACGCTAAACCAGATGTGTGTCAGAACAACGTCACTCTGCTGCTGAAACAACAGCCTAAGGCCTCATTCACGCGTCCATAAGTGCAGCCCATAATTGCAGACATGCAGTTGTAAACTGCACCATGGATCTGTGCATCCATAAGGGTTCGCAATTCATGGACCTTTCCATAGACTGACAGTGATCCCTGTCGCAATGGTGGGTCTGTACCTGTGCATTTTTTTGTTAAACAGATTACAGCCCTGTACGCATGTATGGACGCGTGAACAGGGCCATTAAAATGTATTGGTCCTAAGTGCTGTACACAATTGCAGGACTGCAATTATGGATGGCACTACAGGCATGTAAATGAGGCCAAAAGAGGAGGAACACTACTCCCAGCTGTAACACAGATTGTGATAGGCAGACTGCCTCGATACCACCCCGAGTGTTCTCCCATGACTGTCAGAGTATGCAATAGTAAAAAATATAAATAACTATAGACATACACCAAGCCTATGGGGTAAATGTTAGAGATAACTTGAAGCACTTATATTGAAAACCACATGTATAGGTCTGACTAATGTCAGGGCCATGTTACTAAATATTAGTTGGTAAAGACAGAGCATTAAGGTCTAAACAGGGACCAATATTTAGACCCATTAACATAAAGAATAGGGCAACACTAAACAATAAGGTGGTATATCAGCATTATGTTCTCAGTGGCTGGACACAAACTGGCTCCTATGCCCCATCTCCGACTCTGGGAACCCAAGTTACCAGATACAGCAGGCCAAAGGGTACTCGCATTAGCTGGTGACACCAAGACAGAATCATCACAGGTTCAATGTGCCTCATTGCTCCTTTTGGACTGTCCGACACGTCATATCTATCTATCCTCCATCTGCGTTATTCAGGGATCTCATAGTGCAGTATATACAGCGCCCTCCTTAAGTCATCAGTACTGCATATCTGAATACTGTACCACAGACTACATACTCAGTTCTTTCAATTAAAGCAACTCTGTAGCCACCAACCCACCCCACCAAACCACTAGTACCATCTGTTTTATGAGAGCAAATCCTTACTGGTTGTGTCTTTTAAAATCTGCCCGGTGCCTTGGTTAGAGCAAAAAATTATCTTTTAGGCTATGTTCACACTACCTAAAAGTACGGCCGTTGTTTTTCCTATTCATCACTTGTCTAAACATGTGACACATGTACAATGTTTAGATGAGTGAGAAATAGAAATCCTGCCTGGGAATGTTACTAATGATAAGGAGGGTGGGGAGGAAGAAAAGAGAGGCGTTGCAGACCTGGGGCACAGACACACTAGACCACGCCAGTATGACACGGCACTGCAGATTAAAAAAATATTTTTTTTTGCTCTAACCAAGGCAACAGGCACATTTTAAAAGACACAACCGGTAAGGATTTACTTTCATAAAATGGATGGTACTAGCGGTTTGGTTGAGGTGAGTTGGTGGATACAGAGTCGCTTTAACCCAAACCAGCAGGTCCACAACTGGGGTAAAGATATTTATCTTTACTCCAGTTGTGGACATGCTGGTTTGATAACTGAACATAGCCTTTCTGTGTTTTCAATCCACTCCTGGTTTTGGTGCAATATGAGGACCACAATACTGACTGAAATATTCTGTGTGTGAACCCGGCCTAAAAGTGAAAATGGTGAAATGCCTCAGGTAAACAAAATTGAGGCCACATTTGAACTATTTAGCCCTCGGAATGAATAATTACTTGATATGATTCACAACTTGAAATGACATGGAATTCCCATATTTGCCAAAGCTTAGCATCAACATTTCTATACAATGCAGACAGCCTAAGAGAACAGCAGCTCAGGAAATCTAATAAGGCTAGGTTCACACTGCGTTTTCAGCATCCGTTTAACGCATCCGTTTTTTGCAAAAAACGCATGAAAACGGATTGCAAAAAACGGATTCATTTGTGTGCATCCGTTTTTCCATTGACTTCCATTATAAAAAAAAACGGATCCGTTTTTTTTGGCGGACCAAAACGGACCAAAAAACGTTGCTGACCCTATTTTTCTGGACGTTAAAAAAAACGGATCCGTTAAACGGATGCTGAAAACGCAGTGTGAACCTAGCCTAAGCATGCTTCTCAGCAAAATGCAGGAAAAATGTTGTATCTCGCCAAATACTGAAGATGATGAAATTGTCAACAAGTGACAAAAATCTTTTAGAAATCTTGTTTGACCTTAAAACATGCAAAATGTCTTCACTTGGGGCAATTCTCATTTTCTGAAGCAATAATGAGAACTTGATGTGCTAAATGTCACTTGTACTTTCAGTGTAGTTCGGAAACTGAAGGCCAAGGGAGCTGAATGACGCTGCACTCCTCTGAGCTTGGCATACACTCTGTCAAGAAGAAGCCTTTTATATTCTAGAGGTTTGTTATCTCTTGGAACAAATTGGCATGAGTCACTTGAATTGAGACTTTAATGAAAGCTATTTTTCTGTGATGTTTGCTAAATGTGAAAATCCAAGATCTGCAATAGAATTTAAATTGGTTTCTAATCTTATCTGTAAAACCTAAAGGGATGTTCATAATTCATGCTTTCAGCAAAACTTGTGCTGCCTGCGGATATGTCTTATTTTGTTAGTGGATGAAAAAGTCTCAAGTCCCTAAAAACTAACATATTCTCATATTTTGCTTCTTATCGAAAACGGAATATTACTATTGCTTCATTGTTCCCAGCTGGAGCACAAAACAAATTAAACAGATAAGTAAAACCAATGTGACTAAATGAATTGTATCTGGTGTAGGTGACACTTTTGTCTTTGAGCGGAAGAGCCTGGTAACATCCAGCATCTGAAACTTTTTCTGTGCCCAATGGCGACATCATTTCTGATACCATTCTGATCTACTGCCTCTCGCATAAATGATTTTACCTGTGTTAACTAAAATAGTACTATCTGTCAGAAACAGGATAGAATTTTCTGCTGCTTCTTTGTTCTTTTATGTTGTTTTCAATCAAGTAAATATTTTTTTATTTAGACCTTATAGTACATACAGCTATTAGTATTATAATGTAATTGGTATATTTAAGGTAGACTGCGGTATAACAGTAACTATACTGAAAAAAAAGCACAAGTAAGACAGTGCTGGGGAAATGACATTTAAAGATGTGAGTGCTCTGCCATCCTCAGTGTACCGAGCCTCAAGTACCAGATAGCGCATGCGCCGATACCTCCTGTCATCATAGAGCACAGATCCTCCCTACTGCACCAACCTACATATGTGTGAATAAAGAGACATTTTAGGGACAAAGTAAGTTAATATATGAACTAAAGAATATATTTGCTAAATAAATGGATACAGCATATATGATGATAAACCGATTGATACATGTATGTATGCAGAAGAAGTTAATGCAGCCAAGTATATTATTTCAATTAGGGGATTTGTGCTATATGTGCAAAATGTAAAAATGCATTTTATAATGTTATTATAAAAATAGACAAATGACTAAAAATGAATAAAATGGCGTAAGGTCATGTACTATAAAGAAAAGAAGTAGAATATATAAATGATGTAAGAACTCAAGAATGGAAGAATGTGTTTGTAAAAAAATTGAAACAATACAAAACAACCCACATGTATAAAGGTCTACAATAGTACTGGGGGTTGGCTTCTATGAAAAACACATAATATGAACGGGAGGAAAAAACATTTGGTTTTATATTAATTGCAAATGAAATCTCTTTATTGATAGGACCATAAGCTTTATCGATATAGCATACCTGCAAAGCATTGATATAGATTTATGATATAACAAGGCCACTAAAATGTGTGCACAGATTACTGTTTATGTTATACAGTTTACATGTTATATAACATGCCCAAAATGTTTGTTACATTAGTGTCTGACACTAAAAGCTGTATATGTTGCTTTTTGTCTCAATACAGCAAAAAAAATCTATTCACTCTTAGGCTCGGTTCACACGTTGTAACTGTGCGGCTGTATTTGCGGCTGTAATTGTGCGGCGGTATTTTTGGTGGTTCATGCGTACACTGGAAAGTATAGGATATGCGGCTGCACAGTGCACACTATGTATGAATCTACGGCCCTATCGTAAACGGACCCGTAAAAAATGAACAAGACCATTGTTTGCGGCTGGACATGCGGCCGAGGATTGACAGGCGGTCCGTACAGAGTACTTCAAAAATAGCCGGCAATGATGCCGAATGCCGATGCCTCTAATAGTTAATATATTAACCCCTTAACGACATCGGGCGTAAACTTACGCCCTCGCGCCCTGGTACTTGGCGCATCAGGGCGTAAATTTACGCCCGATGTTTCCCCGATCGCTGCGTGTTCACACACAGCGGTCGGGGAAGATGGCCTGCTATAAATCATAGCAGGCCATCTTAGCTTCACGGCACGGGGGGTGGTTAACACCCCCCGTGCTTACGATCGCCGCTATAGGCTGATCAATTCAGATCAGCCAATAGCGGCGATCGGAACCTTTCCGGGTCATCGGTGACCCGATGACCCGGAAAAAAATGGCGGTCGGTGCTGTCCGAGGACGGCACCGACCGCCATTACTGTAAAAAGTAATGGTGATCGCCGTGCCACCGGCCCGATCGCCGTGAACGGCCGGCCGGCCGTTCACGGCGATCGGGCCGGTGGCACGGCGATCAGAGTCCAGCAAAATAATAAATACCTGCCCTGGACCCCTCCGCTAGGTAGCGGAGGGGTCCAGAGCAGGTATATGTACATTACTCACCTGTCCCGGGCTCCTGATCGGCGTCTTCCGGGTTCGCGGCGTCCTCCGTCATTCCGTTCGGTCTTCGGGTCTTTCCGGCGGTCCCCGTCGTCTTCTTTCGGCTATTTTCGGCTCCAGCCTCGTCATTTTCCGGATTTTGCGCTCTGCTGCCCCCTAGCGGCTGATATGTGTAATACACTTATCAGCAGCTACAGGGATATTCAGAATATAGAAAAAGGTTTTTTTTTTTTCCAAATTTTTTTTTCTTCTATTTTCCGCACCCTATCGCCTCTGAGTGTTGATCAGCATCGCACGAAAGTGCGCTGCTAATCAGCAACTCCTCCTTTTTGGCGTAGGGTGTTTTTTTTCTATATTCTACTGCCACAGTCTGCTTATAAGTGCCGGACATAAGTGCGGCATTTATCAGCAACTCCTTTGTTGGCGTAGGTTTTTTTTTTTATACTTACTGTAAAAAAACACGTAAAAAACACTACATTACACCACACTACATTGAATAAAGTTTGACACTACACCACTACATACCCAATATACCAATCCCCGTATAAAGATGGCCCCCAGGGTGTTTTCAGCGTCAGAGGGATACGTTATTATTGCCTCCGACACCGAAACAGCCAGTGAGGATGAATGGGGGGATCCTTCTTTCCTCCATTCATCCTCATCATCCAGTGACGTGTCTGGGGGTAGCGTAGCATACGCTGCCCCCCAGACACGTCTTTTCCGCCAGTACCGTCCCAATAAGAGATCACGGTATGGTGTGAAATTCTACAAACTCTGTGAGAGTACCTCAGGGTACTCTTACAGATTTAGGGTACATGCACACTGCGGAATGGCGAAGGATAACCCTTTGTGCATTCCGCAGCTGGCACCCACCGGCGGACTGATGGAGGCGCGTGTCTCTACCCGTGTCATAGACTCCATTCTATGCACGGGCGGAATCCGTCGTCCATCCAAAGAATGAACACATTGGACGGAGAGCGGAATCCGCCCGTGCATAGAATGGAGTCTATGACACGTGTGGAGATGTGCGCCTGCATCAGTCCGCCGGTGGGTGCCAGCTGTGGAATGCACGAAGGGTTATCTGTCGCGATTCCGCAGTGTGCATGTACCCTTAGAGTGTATGTAGGAAGGGACACCCGAATGCAGCCCCCAGATGCCCCCCCCCCCATCCTCGGAGTTAGTGGGAAGATCGTCCGGGAACTGATCTTCACACTGCTGGATAAAGGTCACCACCTGTATGGGGATAACTCTTATACCAGCACCCCCTCTTCTGGTCCCTCGCTGCCCGAGCTACTGTAGCTTGCGGCACGATCCGAACATATCAGAAGCAGTAATAGCGCCCTAATATTTAGCAGCCATGGAGCGGACCCAGCGCTTCTGGATATGAGGGACCCCGTATCGCACCAGGACAACATTTTCCAGGTGACGTCCCCCACACTGGAGAAAGGGAGACCCCCGAAGAAGTGCAGTGTGGCGTAACAGGGGGATCAGGTAGGACACCATTTTCCTGTGTGACACCTGTCCTGATCCCCCCGGCCTCTGCATACAGGATCGCTCCAAGGCGCACCACACGTCACTGGGGTTCTACATTATCTAAATTCTGTCCCTTATTCCTATTTCGGGGATTCTGATCGCCATTATGGGAAGGAATTTTTCCCCTGTGATGAGGCTACTGTCGTCTGCCTTATGAGGGTTTTTTTTTGCCTTCCTCTGGATCAACACAGGTTGAATTTGATGGACACCTGTCATTTTCAACCTTATAAACTAATAATTGGCCTAATACCCCCAAATAAATTAGAATTGTCCCTTTTCCCCAGCTAAATAGGTATGGCCGCCATTCCCATTAGAGGATGCCATGATGCAATTACAAAGCCTCTGTGCGGCCAGGACAGTAGAAACCCCCCACAAGTGACCCCATTCTGGAAACTACACCCCATAAGGAATCTAACAAGTGGGGCAGCGGGGATATGGCCCCCTGGTGACGGCCACATTTGGGACGTGAAAATGAAAAAAATTGTATTTTTTATTTTCTTGGCACATGTTCTACGTAAGTGCCCGTCATCAGTGGGGTCCATATGCTCACTGCACCCCTTGTTAGATTCCTTATGGGGTGTAGTTTCCAGAATGGGGTCACTTGTCGGGGGTTTCTACTGTCCTGGCAGCACAGGAGCTTTGTAATTGCGACATGGCCTCCATCCTCCATTCCAGCCTCTAAATGGCGCTCTGTCCCTTTGGTGACTTGCCCTGTGCCCATATGGCACATTATGCCCACATGTGGGGTATTTTCGTACTCAGGGGAAACTACCCTACACGTTTTGTGTTCATTTTCTTTTTTAACCCCTTGTGGAAATGGAAAAAAATCAAGGCTAGACCAACATTTAGTGTAATTTTTGTAAAATTTTTACTCTAAATCATTAATCTTGTCATGTTTTTTCATTTTCACAAGGGGCTAAAAGATAAAAAAAACATTTAATGTGTAGAGCAATTTCCCCTGAGTACGGAAATACCCCACATGTGGACATAAAGCGCCATGCGGGTGCAGGGTAAGCCTCCGAAGGGAAGAAGCGCCATTTGGTTTTTGAAGGCTGGATTTGGATGGAATGGATTTCGAGGGGCCATGTTGCATTCAAAAGGCCCCTGTGTTGCCAAGACAGTTGAAACCCCCCACAAGTGACCCCATTATGGAAACTGCACCCCTCAAGGAATGTAACAAGGGGTGTAGTGAGCATATGGACCCCACTGGTGACGGACACAAATGTGGAACAATGTGGCGTGAAAATGAAATATTACATTTTTTACACTATAATGTTGGTTTAGCCTTGAATATATCATTTTCACAAGGGGTTAAAAGAGGGGAAAAAAACAAAATGTGTAGCGCAATTTCCCCCGAGTCCGTAAATACCCCACATGTGGACATAAAGCGCCATGCGGGTGCAGGGTAAGCCTCCGAAGGGAAGGAGCATTATTTCGTTTTTGAAGGCTGGATTTGGATGGAATGGATTTTGAGGGGCCATGTTGCATTCAAAAGGCCTCTGTGTTGCCAAGACAGTTGAAACCCCCCACAAGTGACCCCATTATGGAAACTACACCCCTCAAGGAATGTAACAAGGGGTGTAGTGAGCATATGGACCCCACTGGTGACGGGCACAAATGTGGAACAATGTGGCGTGAAAATGAAATATTACATTTTTTACACTATAATGTTGGTTTAGCCTTGAATTTATCATTTTCACAAGGGGTTAAAAGAGAAAAAAACACACAATATGTGTAGAGCAATTTTCCCCGAGTCCGTAAATACCCCACATGTGGACATAAAGCGCCATGTGGGCGCAGGGCAAGCCTCCGAAGGGAAGGAGCGCCATTTGGATTTTGGAGGTTGGATTTGGCTAGAATGGATGATGAACGCCATGTCGCATTTACAGAGCCCTCGTGCTGCCAAAACACTGGAAACCCCCCACAAGTGACCCCATTCTGGAAACTGCAGCCCTCAGGGAGTCTAACAAGGGGTGTAGTGAGGATATGAACCCCTTGATGACGGGCACATTTGTGCCGTAAAAGTGAAAAAATGAAATTTTTCCCTTTCACGTCACATTGTTCCACATTTGTGCCCGTCACCAGTGGGGTCCATATGCTCACTGCACCCCTTGTTAGATTCCTTGAGGGGTGTAGTTTCCAGAATGGAATCACTTGTGGGGGGTTTCCAGTGTCTTGGCAGCACGAGGGCTCTGTAAATGCGACATGGCCCTTGAAATCCTTTTCAGTGAAATCCAGCTTCCAAAAGCCAATTGGCGCTCCTTCCCTTTGGAGGCTCGTCCTGCGCCCCCTTGGCACTCTATTGCCACATGTGGGGTATTTCTGTACTCGGGAGAAACTGCGCTACACATTTTTTGTCTTTTTTTGCCTCTTATCCCTTTAAGAAAATGAAAAATTGAAGGCTAGAACAACGTTTTAGTGTAAAAAATAAATTTTTCTTTTTTCACGCCATATTGTTCGGAAAATCTGTGAAGCACCTGTGGGGTCCAGATGCTCACCGCACCCCTTGTTACATTCCTTGAGGGGTGTAGTTTTCTAAATGGTGTCCCTTTAGGGGTGTTTTTTAGGTTTTGACACCCCACAGCCTTTGCCAACCTGAAGTGGTACAGTCAAAAATGACCAAATATAACGGAGGCGTTGAAATTCACTAGGCGCTCCCTTAAATCTGAGGCTTGTGGTTGCGTCAAGTAGCGCAATAGGGCCACATATGGGGTATTTCTATAAACTGCAGAAACGGGGCAATAATTATTGGGGTGCATTTCTCTGGTAATAGGTTTATAATTATGAAAAATATTGGATTACAATAAAATCTCTGCAGAGAAAATTAAAATTTTCAAATTCCTTACACACTTAGCTTTTATTTCTGTGACTCCCCTAAAGGGTTAAAACACTTTCTGGATGTGCTTTTGCAGAGTTTGGGGGGTGCAGTTTCTGAAATGGGGTGCTTTGTGGGGCTTTCTAACATACAGGCCCCTCAAATACACTTACAACCTGAAAAGGTCCCTAAAAATATCTGATTTTGAAATTTTACTGAAAATTTGGAAATTTGCTGCTAATGTTTTACGCTTCCTATCGTCTAAAAAAAATGAAAGATAGTTTAATAAATGCCGCCAACATAAAGTAGACATGTTGCTAATGCTATTTAATATATAATTTATGTGGTATAACCACTTTCTGTATACGCAAAAAAGTTTCAAAGTTGGAAAAATGCATTTTTTCACATTTTTTCACATTATTTGGTTTTTTTTCATAAAGATTTGTTATGAGTATCGACTCCAATTTACCAGAAATGTAAAGTACAATATGTCACGAGAAAACAATCTCAGAATCAGCCGGATAGGTAAAAGCATCCCGAAGCTATTAATGAATAAAGTGACACTGGTCATATTCATAAAATTTGTCTCTGTCATTAAGGCCATTTCAGGCTCTGTCCTTAAGGGGTTAAATTAATCAAACACATTTTCTTTGTAATCAAGACACTTTCGTTGGTCAATAATTTAATTCTAACGAATCCATCATTTTGCAATTAAATATACTGTTAAAAAAAATAGATATAAAAATAAATGTATATTTATCTATATATTTATTTTTTTACAGTATATTGAATTGCACAATGATGGATTCGTTAGAATTAAATTATTGACCAACGAAACTGAATTTATTTCCACGAAAATGTGTTTTATTCATTAAATATTAATTAGTACAGGAAGCTCTATAAGCCGTTAATTCATATGCCGGCAATAGAGCATTCTGTACTAATCATCACTTTACTTTAATGAAAGCATCAAATGTTTCTTCTAATTATGTTATGACAATAGCATTATTAGAAGAAACATTTAGAATTATATGTGCGCTCAGCTGATTGGCTGTTCGGCTGAGCGCACATATAATGAGCCGGTCCGCAGTACAGTGACTTCATTGTGCTGCGGACCAGCGAAGAGGACACATCGGGACATCGGATGGTGAGTATAGAGCTCTCCACACCCCCTCCCCAGCACTGCACCCCTCCCAGCAAGGAAGGGGGGTCACTTAACCCCTTCCTTGCTGGGATGGGTGCAGTCTGACATCAGTCTGGCCCCCAAGGGGTTAAGGGGGATGCAATACATCCTCCCTTAACCCCTTAGGGGTCAGACTGTAAGCAGCGATCTGTAAAGATGCTGCATACTGTAAGGAGCACAACACCGCTCACAATGATGGGTGTTGTGCTCCTGTTTGTGTGTTTTTTTGTGTGTTTCTCCCTTTTTGTTTTTCAGATATCGGTATTCTGGGGATTACGTCGGATTCCATGGACTACGTCGATGACCGGCGGTTGTTCTTTGAATTTTTTTAATAAAATGGTCAATGAGGGGTGTGGGGGTGTTTTTATTTGAATAAAAAATATTTTAAACTTGTGTCTTGTCTTTATTTCTTTACTTTATAGACTTAGTAGTGGAAGCCGTCTAATAGACGGAATCCATTACTAAGTTGGGGCCTAGTGTTAGCCGGTATAAAATGGCTAACACTAACCCCCTATTATTACCCCAGTACCCAATGCCACCAGGGGTACTGGGAAGAGCCGGGTGCCAGTGGTCCCGGAGCGTCAATATTGGCGCTCCTGGACCGGGCGGCAGCAGGCTGGTAAGATTTAGGCTGGGGAGGGCCTAAACCAATGGCTCTTCCCACCCTGGTGTTACCAGGCTGCTGTCGTTTGGTTTTTAACCCGCCTGGTTATAAAAATAGGGGGGACCCTATGCGTTTTTTTTTAATTATTTATTTATTTTAAAAAAAAACGCATAGGGTCCCCCCTATTTTTATAACCAGCCGGGTTAAAAACCAAACGACAGCAGCCTGGTAACACCAGGGTGGGCAAGAGCCATTGGTTTAGGCCCTCCCCAGCCTAAATCTTACCAGCCTGCTGCCGCCCGGTTCAGGAGCGCCAATATTGACGCTCCGGGACCACTGGCACCCGGCTCTTCCCAGTACCCCTGGTGGCATTGGGTACTGGGGTAATAATAGGGGGTTAGTGTTAGCCATTTTATACCGGCTAACACTAGGCCCCAACTTAGTAATGGATTCCGTCTATTAGACGGCTTCCACTACTAAGTCTATAAAGTAAAGAAATAAAGACAAGACACAAGTTAAAAATATTTTTTATTCAAATAAAAACACCCCCACACCCCTCATTGACCATTTTATTAAAAAAATTCAAAGAACAACCGCCGGTCATCGACGTAGTCCATGGAATCCGACGTAATCCCCAGGATACCGATATCTGAAAAACAAAAAGGGAGAAACACACAAAAAACACACAAACAGGAGCACAACACCCATCATTGTGAGCGGTGTTGTGCTCCTTACAGTATGCAGCATCTTTACAGATCGCTGCTTACAGTCTGACCCCCAAGGGGTTAAGGGAGGATGTATTGCATCCCCCTTAACCCCTTGGGGGCCAGACTGATGTCAGACTGCACCCATCCCAGCAAGGAAGGGGTTAAGTGACCCCCCTTCCTTGCTGGGAGGGGTGCAGTGCTGGGGAGGGGGTGGGGAGAGCTCTATACTCACCCCGATGTGTCCTCTTCGCTGGTCCGCAGCACAATGAAGTCAGTGTGCTGCGGACCGGCTCATTATATGTGCGCTGAGCCGATCAGCCAATCAGCTGAACGCATATATAATTCTAAATGTTTCTTCTAATAATGCTATTGTCATAACATAATTAGAAGAAACACTTGATGTTTTCATTAAAGTAAAGTGATGATTAGTACAGAATGCTCTATTGCCGGCATATGAATTAACGGCTTATAGAGCTTCCTGTACTAATTAATATTTAATGAATAAAACACATTTTCGTGGAAATAAATTCAGTTTCGTTGGTCAATAATTTAATTCTAACGAATCCATCATTGTGCAATTAAATATACTGTAAAAAAATAAATATATATATAAATATACATTTATTTATATATATATATATATATTTATTTTAACAGTATATTTAATTGCAAAATGATGGAATTATTTACATTTAATTATTGAACAATAAAAGGGACTTTATTAGACAGAAAATGTGTTTTATTAATTCAATATATTAACCAAGAGACACATCGGCTATAGTGCAGAGGATCGCAAACCCCGGTAATAGTGATTCATGTAAACTGTGTTCCCTGCTTTCCCAGATGCATCCAGAGGTGTTTGCATCACTTTCTTAACATTTTATTTGTTATTTTTAGTTGAACCAGATTTCCAAGTAAATGACCGTATGTTTTGAGCCGCATGTCTATTTTTTCCCACGGCCGGAGTTTCACCCGCACATTTACAGCCGCATAAAAAATACAGCCGCACAGTTACAGCGTGTGAACCCAGCCTTGGGCTGGGTTCACACTACGTATATTTCAGTCAGTATATGTATATTTCAGTCAGTATATTTCAGTCAGTATTGCAACCAAAACCAGGAGTGGATTAAAAACACAGAAAGGCTCTGTTCACACAATGTTGAAATTGAGTGGATGGCCGCCATATAACAGTAAATAACTGCCATTATTTCAATATAACAGCCATTGTTTTAAAATAACAGCAAATATTTGCCATTAAATGACGGCCATCTACTCAATTTCAACATTGTGTGAACAGATCCTTTCTGTGTTTTTAATCCACTCCTGGTTTTGGTTGCAATATGAGGACCACAATACTGACTGAAATATACGTAGTGTGAACCCAGCCTTAAGGTGTACAGATTGTGCTGGATGACATAAAATATGATCCATTTTTGCAGTCCATTTAATGTATAATCTAATATAATAAAGATCTTTCAATGCAAAAATGCCCTCCCACTGCTGTGTCAGTTCAGTAGTATAGTGCTCTAGCTGTTTGAGACCTCCCTGCATCATAATGATCTATAATGTAGGGAGTGTGGTGGTGGATGAGTTGCTGAAAGACTAGGCTCGGCCAGTGATATTATTCAACATGACGCCAGTGCTAGTTCAGCACACAGGTGTGATGTTGGTACCTGTTTGTATATGGCCAGCTTATGTCCCAAAATGGTCGGTAACCTCTGGGTTTTTTGCGGCCTCCTTGTCTTGTAACTGACCCACCAGGGATGTCGGTACCGCCACCCACAGAGAAGGGGGAAAATAACCCAAGGTGTGCGGTGGTGTATGTGTAGGTGCTGGTGCAGACAATGGAAGACAGAGTCCTGTGCGTTTTGTATAAAAAAATATAACAGAACCTTGGCAAGATAACAGTATATGCTCTGTAGACAATAATAATCTTGACACAGACTTGAGTGCTGACTTAGTGCTTTGAAGTTGGTGATTGGAAAGAGTAGAAGCTACAGTAGAAGTAGTAGTAGTGCTTTGTAGAGGTAAAGAGAAGAGGAGGGGAGATTGCCAGAGGAGCCCTTGCCCAGTGTAGACCCTATACTCTGCTGGAGCTGTAGTGCAGAAAGATAAGTAGTGAAGAAATCCTCATAGTCACGTTTAGACCTGTGTCTGACCGCCTTCTGCCCCCTGGTATCATAGAACCTGTCCCTGGTGGGTAGCACAAGCCCCAGTCATTGGTTATCTGCAAGTACCGAGTGCACTTTTTAGAAAGGTTCCTGGCATGGGCCTGGGTATTTCTTGTTGGCTGTTCTTCCCTACTGTTGCTTAGCACTAGTGTTGGTAGTGGTTGCTTTAACTCTCTTTCAGAGCTAGTCTCTCCTGCATCTGTCCTTACAGAGCTCCAATAACTAACTCCATTTCTAGTCCCTGTCAGGGGTCCTGGCAAAAGCCAGGCCCCGGCTTAACTGCAGCAGGAACTTGGTTTTGTGTGTCCTCTCTCACTAAGAAGCCTACCTAGACAGAACTTACTTCCTCCACCAGTGTAACTCCTCCTACAGGGGCTTTTGTGTACCCTCATCTGAGTGGTAGGGATGAGTGTGTGTGTAGAAAGAGGGAGAAGAGGTTAGGATAGACAAGAGAAAACACCACCTAGTGGTCAGCATAAAACACATGGCACAATAACACTTAACCCATATCCTTCCTCAGCTATGCAATAGTAGTAATACATATAAAACAACAGTGACACCCAATACTCCATCCATCAATTTACCTGAGTGCACGACTTTCTGGGGTGCACGTACACAAAATCCGTGGTGGGACACCACAGAGAGTCTAATTAGGGATAAATTCAGTTTGTGATATACAACCAGCATATGTGTATGTTGTGGACTGCATATGAATGTGTGAATCTGGCCTTAGAGCAATTGGTAACTACAGTACGTTTTTCCTGTTGGCTCCAGTTGTAATTGATTTGTATTTAAAGAAAAAACTGGAACTTTCTGGATCGTGTGCTTAACAAGATGGTAAAAGGGAACCGGCATTTTTGTTGCATCCTCTTTTAATGGTCAGTTTATCTTCTTACCAAAGGAATTTTATAATGCAGTCTTGTAAGAAAATGTTCTCTGAAATTAATATTTTATGGGGAATATATGTTGTTTACTAAAACAGTTATGTCAGGAGAGCTGACGGGTCCTCTTCAACACACTAGGTCTAAAAAGTGATATGTGAAGCGAACCTCATGGTTTTGTGTTTCTTTCCGTTGTTTTCCTATGCATTGTATATCTAAATATGTAAATCAGCTCCTGTCATCTTTAATGTATACAACAATCACAAAATTTATAAGTCCAGAAAACCGACATAAATATGAAGTAATCTGTCTGTTGTTGCATTTTAAGGCTTTATATTGTGTAGTGTTAGCTATGCTCAGCTTTTCTATTCTTTTACTTGTGGAAAACAAGTCATGTAGTCACTGGTGCTAAAACTAGGGCAGCATCCTGCTTCTCTTTGTCCAATTTTTAAATCTTGCATTAATGAAAGTGGGAGCTAAGAATAGCCAAAAGAGAAGGATTTACAATAGAAAACTCTGGCTGCTAACTTCAAAGCTATTTCACTCTGACTGGTTTTGTTTAGAATATTTTACAGATATGAAATACCAAAGCTTTATTCCATTTTATGCCCAGCAGCAATGAATGACCTTCAAATAAAATGTTGCGGGAACTTGAAACAGTCAGGTTCAAAGTAGAGAATAATTCACAATGCTATAGCTCATTCAAACTCATGTTCAGGTATTGCTTCTGACTCTCCCACTGCTCGAAATAAACTAAGAATTGCAATCATTCCACTATAGGTGATGTGCAGCATTCAAATAAACTGTAGAAAGGCATCAACTGTGACAAAACCTGTACCCCTATTTCTTTATGCAAAACCTATTTTATTATCCCTTTGGTATAATATGTCTTTCTGTCTAATGGTACTTTTACACTGGACGATTGATCGTTCGTTTTTGCACGATAACGGTCAAATTCGAACGATAATCGCAGCGAACAATCAAACGACGAGCAAAAAATCGTTCATTTTGATCTTTCAACATGTTCTCAAATCATCATTGATCTTTTGCAAAAAATTTGCAGATCATTCCATGTGAGATAGGCTTAAACGATCGCAAAACGATCGCATATCAAATTTTCTGTACGATGTATCGTTCCGTCTAAACGCTGATCGTTATAAAAAAACATAGTTCATTCAAAATCGTTAATCGTGCGATCGGGCGAATTATCGCACAGTGTTAGGGTGACTTTACACAGAAAGATTTATCTGACAGATCTTTGAAGCCAAAGCCAGGAATGGATTTAAAAAGAGAAAAAAATTCAGTCTTTTCTTTATGACCTGTTCTCTGGTTACAGTCTGTTCCTGGCTTTTGCTTCAAAAATATGTCAGATAAATCTCTCTGTGTAAAGGCACTGTTAGGGTGCGTTCACACGTACAGAATCTGCAGCAGATTTGATGGCCCAGATTTGCTTTGCATTAAATCTGCAACTTCAAATCTGCTTAGGGTTCATTCACACGTACAGGATCTGAAGCAGATCTGCAGCAGATTTGATGGCCCACATTTGATTCAAAGCAAATCTGCAACTTCAAATCTGCGCCATCAAATCTGCTCCAGATCTGCTGCAGATCCTGTATGTGTGAATGCACCCTTATAAATTAAATGTGTTAGAGTCTGTTCACACAGACTAATTCTCGCAGAATTTCAAGCAGAGCCTGCGCCACAGACTTCACTTAAAGTTCTGCCTGTCCTATTCGTTGAATAGGATGCCTCGTGACATGTTAGTTATTTCAGTGGAGAGCAAAGGGCGCATGAGGCATCCTATTCAATGAATAGGACAGGTAGAGCGTCAAGCGGAGTCAGCGGCGTGGGCTCCACTTGAGATTTCTAGATAATTACTCTCTGTCAATGGGCCCTTATCCCATCAAATGAGGAAGTAAACAAAATACATTTGGTACTAGCCTATAGGGGATTGGTAAAGCTATGGTAACTTCCTACGTATAACTTTTTATTCATTTTTAACATCTTGTGGAATGCAAAGTATTTCCAATAGGTATTTCCAACAACATTTCCCAAATAATCTATTTTGGTATATATTAACGAGTAATATAGTGGTGCTTTGGATTACGAGCATAATTTGTTCCGGGACTGTGCTTGTAATCCAAATCCACTCTTAAACCAAAGCAAATTTTCCCTTCAGAAATCATAGAAATGCAGACAATTGGTTCCATATCCCCAAAATATTTATTATTCTGAATAACATGTAAAACTAATAAAACAAACATTCAGAAACAGCAGAGCATGTGATATTATAAGTTACTGTACTGTAATGGAGAGGATGGGAAACACAAGGGCGGACAGAGACTGTAGGGAGCATGAAGGAATGAGCAGGACAGATGTGGGCACATACATGCAGCACTCTCTGTCCGGGGAGAGAGGGGTTACAGCTATAGAGAGATTACCTCCACGGTCCTGTCCCCTGATGCAAGCCCCAGCCTGAAGTGGATCTGCTATGATTTGGAAGGTGAGGGAGACTTTCGGGTCAGAGTACAATGCTGTAGACCACGCTATGCAGACCGTTCCCCTCCCCCGCTCCCCCTCCCACCCAGTACAGGGAGCTCTTAATCCAAAGCAATGCTCTTACACCAAGTCACAATTTTGAAAAACTGTGAGCTCTTAAACCAAAACGCTCTTAAACCAAGTTACTCTTAAACCAAGGTACCACTGTATCTTTATCATATCATGTCAGTTTTCCCTCCCAAAGATACAGAAAAATTCACAGATAATAAACACAGGAGCACTAAAATTTTGCCAGATCACCATGTATAGCACCTAAAAGGACCCAAGGACTTTTTGATGCACAATGGCTGGAAATTATTGACATGCCAATTATTTCTATGGCCGTACCAAACAACGGCCATTTCTATGGCCGTTCCAAACATACAGCCATATTATTATCTCAAAACTATGACTGTATTTAACCTTTATTTTTTGGTGTGTGAACAATATAGTATAGTCCAATTGTTAACAAGTAAAAAAAAAAGCATCACAAAATCAAACTTTATATATGTGACTGTAATGATGATATGTATGTGAATAATTCTATAGGGGAAAACTGTATAATTGAAAGGTGGTTCCAGTACTCTAGCACACTGTTGGGCTGTCTTCTGTTTACTCCAGCAATGAAACCTTAAGCCCCTATTACACGAAACAATTATCGTTTAAAAATTAGCTATAATGATCGAAACCACCAATTATCTGCCGTGTAATAATACCCAACGATCAAATGACGAATAAAAAATCCTTCATTTTTATCTTTCAACATGTTGAATAAAACATGTTGTGTGGGTTTTCCTCAGGAACGATTAGCGACCATATAACAACGTAAAAATGATCATTCATAACAGTAATTAGTGAATGTAATAACCTCAGAATCGTTTGCTACAAAATCATTAGTTATTGCTAGCTAACGATCGCTACGAATCTTTGAACGATAATCACTATGTGTAATACGGCCTTTACCACAATTTCATTGGTCATGCCTACCCCTGGTATACCCTACATATGGAGTATGCCTTATAATATGATGCCCTGTAACCAGAGGCATATCGATAGGTTCACAGTAGGTGCAGCTCACCTGTATCTGATTATGCTGAGGTTAACTGGGATATACCATCCAATGCAGACAATGACTTCAATTTCTAAACATACCAGTCTTTAAAGCAAAATCTGATAATATATGTCAAGTTATTGTAATAAAATGCAATAAGGTTTAAGATTATCTTTTATTACATGGAGTGATTACGTTACCCATTGGGCACCATCAGGTGGATTCATGCATGCAAGGTCAAGGTAAAAAATGACCCTCACCCCCAGCGCCCCAGGACATCTGGACATCGCAGGTTAGATGCTTCTAACCCTGCTGTTAGTTTCCCTTTAAACATTGTGTCAGAAGAAAAGTGTCAGTAGATCTCAAGATTTAAAGATAATTGCTAACTTGAAACTACAACACAGTAATGTACACATAGCGAGTAATGAAGCAGTGGGAGATATGTGGCTATTAAGTAAGCGAAAGAAATAACACTTCACCCCACTTTACAGCCAAGTCAGTTAGTCTCAAATTGGTATATTATTTGTAGAGCAATTTATTTCTTGCTTAATTCTGTCTCCTCTTGTACACCTAGATATATTGCCAGACAAAGAACATAGCACTGCGCTTGTAAGAGGATAATTGCTTTTTACTCAGGTAACATCATAAACAGTTCTGCTTTGCTCTGGTAGTTTATTGAAATGTCACGGTCCTAGCTCCATGTAATTATCACATGGGAATAATGCAGTACTACCTATCACTTCTGGGTTTCTGGGTGGAAACTACAAAAATTTAGCCCAGTTTTTTTATACCAACAATATGTGGATGATGAAGATGATAAGAAAAATTATCATTGTACTTCTATTATTGTGGAAATTACCATTTGAAATAATGTGACTTACAGATGGACACCATCTATATAAACTAGCTGTTTGGCATACATGCAATCTAATGAAGGGAGATGGAACTCCTGAAACACGTAATTGCTTATTTTATGTACATTTTTACTGATTGTATCCAATAAATCAGCCATTTTATTTTTTATACTCCACCTGTGAAGGAATTTTTTGCCCCACCAGGAAACCTACCCAGAATACCTTTTCTTCTGTCCACTGCATGAAACCACGGGCCCCGTACACTGGGAGAATCCCGTTTCTTTGATTCTTCGGTCTGCAGCCATCATGCGACTCTACGAGCTACCCTAAAGCGGGGTGATACGCATAAAGCCCAAGGGGCTCAAAGCTGAGAGTCCATCTATATTTTTATTTCACACATTTGCTCTTAACAGGATTACACAAGGCGCTATCCCCGTTTTTTCCTCTAGTCTTAATACCATTTATAAGAAGGGAGAGGTAATATATTGTAATAGGAGATGCTATTGGTTTTAATAGTTTACTGCTGCAACAGGGGGATTGGAAGTAAGGTTACAATAGCCTGAAAATTCACAGGAACAGACTAGGAATAGTACTACAACTACCAGGCAGCTTGAGACAGTACACAGAATGGGAACACAACCAAAAATCACTCAATTAAGATAACTAGCTAGGTTTACATAGCAGCCCTTGAAGAACCTGCCATGGCCCAGGTTGCTGAGGTTATGCAGCAGATGGACAATTGTTGTTTTGTGGCTGGTTTACTTGTCACAGTGGCCAGGAGTGGTGTTACCCACCCCCAGACACACGGGCACTGGCACTTGTAGGGTTAGCACAATGTGAGAATACAGGTGCAGGTGCGGAGAGCAAATAGAAACAAGTCAAGTGCTTAAGCAGAGGTGACCTTTACTTAGAAACTTCAGTGCAATACAGTTGATTGTAACACACCACTTAACAGGTACAGGTGATAGTAGTGCTGAAAGTAGTGAAGAAGGAGTAAGTAGAAGTGTAGCTTATCTTAAGGAAGGTATAGTTGAGCTTAGGAAAAGTGTAACCTGACTGAGAAGAAGGTATAGGGATAGTCTTGAGGGTCTTGTCTAATGTAGAAAAGTACTCTGCCGGGATTGTGTTGAGAGTAGTACTTAGTGTGCAGAAGAGGATACCTATACTCATGGTTAGAAGCACCATACATAGAAGATCGCCTTTTGCCCAACTAAATCAAAGAGCTCAAGGTTTGGGTAGTACGAGCCCTGGGCCTATACAACTTGGTGTAGCAGTTTCCTCAAGACCTTCCAAGAGAGCTGTGCATAGATCAGTCGGACACATTAGCTTAGGCTCTTTGTCCTACTGGGGATTAATCCCTTGACTCTTGTAGACTGTCCTGACGAAGAAGAGAAGAAATCCCAGGCATAGACAAGGTTATCCTAGAGGACGGTTACCCCACCAGTGGGATTAACATTGCCTCTTAACTAGAGTATCTTCCTTTAGAAAATCTTGGTCAGAACAATGAACACTTGTTTGCTCCTCATTCCCCGCTCACTGAAGATGCTACTACACATGTCTGCAGCGAGTGGGTGAGTACAGGGGTGCTGCGGGGGGGGGGGGGGGGGGGGGGGAGGGTGGCTGCCCGAGTAACTGCTAGATCGTCCGGGCAGCCCATAGCAGATAGCAGCAGTCTGCTGCCGCTGTTCCTACTCCACGAAGTGAGCCGTTTGTCTTTCAACATGTTGAAAAATAAACGACTGCAACATGAACGATGTCAGTTGATCGTTGTCTTCTATTACCCACATCAAAAACAACTACATAAGAAAAGGCAGTAGAAAGCAGTAATTTTATTGTTGTAGATTTTATTGTTGTAGGAGCTGGGTGTGGTCATGTGCAAGGAAAAAATAATAGCATCACACTCTGTAGGGCTCTAATACATCATACAAACAGGCTGATATTGCCCTCTGCAATAAAGATAGCGATCAGCCAAAAAACAAACAACGATCACTTTGTGGCTGATCCGGCCATTCTGACTTGCCGAACAAATATCGGCCACCTGCTGCACATCTCCCTGTGTAAGTGTTGATGTTTGACTGATTGCCAGTCAGGGCTGTGGCCTTGCCAAACAACTGATCATGTCTCGTGAAGGCTCTGTAAACGAGCATTGATCACTGAGATTTGTGCTCAGCTTATCTAATAGAGCCCTAATGGTCTTTTTACACGGAGCAATTATCAAATTTTCACGATAACGATCGCATTTGAGCTATAATCGGCTTGTGTAAACACAGTGAACGATCAAGCGACGAGTGAAAAAGCATTCATCATAATATTTCAACATGTACTCAAATCATCGTTGGTCGTTTACTGAAAATAAGCAGATCACTTCGCCCTATGTATGAGATGGGAATGATTTTTTTCAAGCGATTTATCGTTCCATCTAAACGCTGATTGTTATAAAAAACACATTGTTACTTCAAAATAGTTAATCGCTCGATTGGGGAATTATCGGACCATAAGGGTGCCTTTACACAGATCAATTAATCTGACAGATCTTTGAAGCCAAAGCCAGGAACAGACTTCTCCTCTATTCAAATCCATTGCTTAGCCCAATTTAAAATTAATAATAGGTTGCATTACACCCCAAATATTCTTTATAAGGTTGGGCGATGGTCTAGAGATCACTGTCCGAAATGTGGACAGGAAAAAGCCAATTATATACATATGATCTGGCAATGCCGTTTGTCAGTTATTTGGAGACAGGTGGTGGGACATCTTACTGATAGATTGGGGTCCATCGTACCATATAACGCACTAAGTATTATTTTGGGAGGCACTCTAACAGTAACGAAACATACAGAAATAAGGTATTAAGGTTCTTAAGGTATTACTCTTGGCTAAGAAAATTGTGCTGCGCAATTGGATTATGCCAAACATACCCCCATTTAAGACTTGGGAAGGGCTAGTTCACAAGGTCCATAACTATGAGAGAATTTATTATGGTGGGTAAAAGAGGTCAAGCTGTCAATAAAAGAACCTGGGAACACTGGTTAAAACCATCCTGTTTTGTGAGAACCGGCGCTAGAGAGTTGATTAAGTAACGTGTTGTTGTACTTAATGTATTAAGGTTGGTGTATGTATTGTGTGAGGACACTTGTAATTATGGTACAGATGTATAATAGTACATATTGTTTTGAAATTTTTATTATAAAAAATGTAAAGAAATTTAAAAAAATTCATTCCTGGCTTTGGCTTCAAAAATCTGTCAGATAACTCTCTCTGTGTAAAGGCAGCCTAAAAGTATGTTCCCAAGTTTGAAGCAGATTTTAAGCTGCAAATCTGCTTCAATACTACCATTAGCCCTATTGCCCTGCATTTTTGAAGCAGATTAGAATTCCACTGCAAGAATGTAGTGGCAGCTTTCTTTAACTACTTCCATGCCGTGGCGGTAAAAATAATAAACATAAAATGATTTCCTGCTCCTCTGGAGTGCTTCCATCTGCTTCTCTGATCCTGACTCTCTGACAGCCCGCTCAGCCAATCACTGTGCTTTCCCACCGCTGGCAGTGATTGGCTGGGCAAACTGTCAGTGAGATCGGACCCAAAGAAGCAGACTGGAGTGCGCAAGAGGAGCGGCAGCATGTTATCATGGTGTCTTTATTATTTTTACTGGTGCAGCATAAAAGTAGTTAAAGAAAGCTGTCACTAATAAAGTTGTCTCAGCAGTGGGAGTGGTCAGTAGGGGAGCCAGAGACACCACAAGAATTCACTAGGGGAGCGTGGTAAGGTAAGAATAAGATGTTTATTATGTTTTATATAAGAATAGCACAATAAATTGTTTTTATGTACCGGAGTACCCCTTTCGTTGCAAAGACTATGGGTCTATTTACATAGAAAGATTATCTGACAGATTATCTGCCAAAGATTTGAAGCCAAAGCCAGAAACAGATAATAAACAGAGATCAGGTCATAAAGAAAAGCCTGGATTTTTCAAATCCATTCCTGGCTTTGGCTTCAAATCTTTTGCAGATAATCTGTTAGATAATCTTTCAGTGTAAATGGACCCTATGGTGTGCTTCCTTCTTTTTGGATTGCCAATTTCATAGGTCCCATTGCAGTATGGACATGAACCAGCAAACAGTATCACAGTATTAACCCAGCACAAAGGCAAGTGCTGTCACTCTTAGTTCTAATAAAAATCACACACTTCATAATAAGGCTGAATAAGGTTTAGGCTATGTTCACACTACGTAAAACTACCGCTGCAGAACTACGGACGTAGTTTTGCGGGGTGGAACATAACCTTACTTTCAATGGGATCCCGGACGGAGCGCACACACATCGTATACGTTCCAGCCGGGATCTATGCGGCGCCGCAAAGAACTGACAGGTCAGTTTTCTGCGGCTGGAATTCAGTGAATTCCGGCCGCAGAAAGACCTGTCAGTTCACACAGTGAAGCGAGTGGCTCCGGCCGCTCGCTGCACTGTGTGCTATGGAAAGCTCTGATGCGGGCGCACGCTGATGCGCCCGCATCAGAGCTCTGCGGACGGAAAATCATCCGGCCAGTACTTAAGTACCGGCCAAGATGATTCGGCCAGAGACCGGCCGTTCCGTGACCCGGCCGGAGTCACGGAACGGCTGGTCTCATCAGTAGAGTGTCAACAGAAGATCCCGGCACTCGCCAAATTTCTGCAAAGTGATTTATTTACAAGTGCATGTACAGACAGGCGGATAATTATCCGCCTGTCTGTACATGCACTAGTAAATAAATCACTTTGCAGAAATTTGGCGAGTGCCGGGATCTTCCTTTGATGTTTGACTTCTTACCCAGGCACCACCTGAGATCGGAGTGCCGACCTCTTTCCAGTTCATCAGTAGAGTGAACATAGCCCTAATGTGTATCCAGTTTTTTTTAAATTTATTTTTATTTTGCAGATTTTATTTATCCACAATTTTACACACATTTTTCTATGCCATATTTTTACATAAATAAAGTGTAGAGACATTAACCCTTCCCTTTGTGCATCTGTTTCTTCAAGCAGCACACTGTTAGCCATCTCTCCAGCAGGTGGAAGCAACCCCCTGGATCAGGATTATGTTTTTAGATAACTCTATTTGCTTACTATGGTTGTAGGTTTACTCTGTGGCGAGGCCCTGGGACATAACTGAGTATATAGTAGCATCAGGCTCTGCCTTTTTTATGTTTACTTTGTTTAATCAGACTGATATGCTAATTCATTTATTAAGAATCCTCACTTTCCTTTATGAATGTTTACAGTAAATATCTTTCAGCTGACCACCCAAAATTGCACAACAAAGGTGGTCATTTATGGGGGTGTTCCTCTAAAAGAGAAAACTATGGATGGATGAAGGGAAGGGGGTTGGATGAATGCATACATTTTATATTCCTGCATAGCCCTCCACTGTCTTTTCTGTGATCAGATCCTGGAGTGGGCTGTCCTGCAGATTCACATTTTTCATAGTAAAGAAGGCTTGTCACCTCCACCTCCCTTGTCTTTTGAGGGGCCTTTACCTGGAACATTTCATGTACAAGTCTTTTATATACAATTCTGGGCAGGGGAATTTTTCAGGACTGCCAGGGAGGATGAAAGAAATAATGTGCACTTTCCTCCACGGCTCCAGAACCAGTGGCAGCATACCGGTCCCTGTGCACTTTCTGGTTTTAGAAGGGGGCTGGGACGTGATGTTCCAGGCCTGCTCAGCCAGTCAGCGGCCATAGCAGGGTCCAACCTCAGCCACTGACTGGCTGAGCAGGCCTGGAACATTATGCCTCAGCTCCCTGCTGAGCTCCCCTTTGAAATAAAGAAGCGGTCTGGGCCTTGGAGAACAGAGTGGCAGTATGCAACCAGCAGCGCTGGAGCAGGGGAGGTAAGTGCACATTATTTCTTTCATCCTCCTCGGCATTTCTGCAAGAAATCCCCCTGCAGGGAAGTATCCTTTAAATAAGTTGATCATATCTCCCCAGACTTAACACATTTTATTCTTTTAATTTATCCTCATAACTAAGATGCTCCATGCCGCTTATTAATTTAGTTGTCGCCTTTGTACCTTTTCCAATTTCAGGGCATCCTTTGTATGAATAGCTGCTTAGAAATGAACATATTCCATATAAGGCCACACCAAAGCTTCATAAAGTGTTAATATGATATCTCTGTCCCAAGAACCCATACCTGTTTTAATGCATGGCAATATCCTGCTGGCATTTTTTACCTGTTCTGTGATTACAATCTGTGCACGGAACATGTGCTGTGGACTGGAATTACGGACCTTCCGGCAAACATATCGATACATGATGCCAGGAACACCAAATTCCATTTAATTGCACACCGTCTGTATATAAAATCCGTTTGTGGTGTCCCACCACAGGTGTTACTTGTCTTTACACCCCACGCAAAAGCCTGAACTTCAAAGTAGTAGTGGTGATGTAGTACCTAAGTTTTGCCACTAGATGTCGCTAGTATGTATATTGTGTGCTTAAGTATTGCACAGCTGTAGGTAACTAAAGGGTTATTGTTTCTGTGATTTGTGCACCAATGAGAGCTCTTTCTCTTATCTACCTATATCTCCCCCCTGTTAGAGGACAAGTCTAGTCTTAGTCTAGACGTGGAGCAGAGCAGACATATATGGGAAGGGACACTCTTTTCTTGAAAGCAGCACTTACACCCACTATGCAGTGCTAAGTACTCTCAGAGAGGACAAGTCAGGGATCATTCCAGACCATGCCGTGAACAAGTCTAAAGGTGTAGGACAGTATCCTGAAGAAAGAGGAACTGATCCGAATAGAGCAAAGTTGCTAGAAGCCTACGTACTCTATCTCGCAGAGCGGGTGTAACCAGAAAATTCTGACCACTCTACTCAACCCAGGTTACAAGGTCTGGGGCTTGTGTCACCCTCTAGTACAGGTCGCCCAACTCTGGTGAGCAATAGATGGTGCAAAGACCAAAGAGTCAAAACACGGGCACAAATATTCTATCTACTCTCAAGTATTCTACTTATTCTACTTCTAAAGTTCCAGCAGAGCACAGTACTACATTGGGTTGGGACTCTCTCGACATCCTCCTCTCTACTTCTCTGAACCTCTTCTACCTCTTAACACGCAACTCAGCCAGCACGGCTGCACCACTTTACAAGCTCTCAGCACAGATCCTGTCTCCAAAGTCGAAAGTTTATTGTCAAGATAGAAGTCCCCTGTATATCACTGTATCAAGTATTTCTAAAAGTAAAGAAGAAGTTATTTATTTTAACTGGACTCATTAGTTATTCTCTAAGCACCTACACAGCCATTGCATCTACGTTGGGTAATCTCTCCTTTCTGTGGGTGGCGGTACCAATAGTCCGGATGGGTCACAACTCCACTCCAGACCATCATGATAAGTGCCCAAGGGACCCCCAAACAGCCCGGCAGGTTACTGACCACAGGGGAAAGGGTATAGCCAGCCTCACTAAAATATTAGCAGACGTGCCATCATACTTGTGTGCCCTAACGGCACTGGCATCACAACAACATAACACCTGGCTGAGCTATTCCCCGACCAACCACTACTGTAGTGGAGTCACACTTCACCATCTGGCAAGTGACCGGTCGTCCACCACACCGGTGGAGCACCACACATGCACAGAATGTGTGAATAAGGCCTTAAAAGCAGATGATTGACATTGCATGCTGTTCTGTATTGCCAGGATTACCAATTGAAATCTGCAACGCCCACCCCTGCAGACCCTACCGGTTATCCAGACAGGTGCAAGACAGCAGTCAGCTGAAAGTTCAAATCTTCTGGCGTTGCTGTGCTTGTAACACGACCGCCCCAGGTGAGCAACCACCAACACATGGCCACTACTATATTTTTGATATACTACATAATATATGTGTCAAATATGCATATGATAGATTGTTATAAGCTGAGGTCTATAAATTGTGGATGAACTATAAACTCAGCTATGAGAGATTTTAATTCAGCGGAATGATCAGTTCTATGTCTGCAGAAGAAATTTCATTGATTATCATGTTTTAAAGAGTTATCCAATATCCTGGTATGTATGTTCAAATTAAACAGTTAATGCTTGCTCGCACATGCTCAATCCTATTCTAAACCACAAACACATTAGTGCTGACAAAAAATGTCTAGTACCATATGTGACCTATTTATAGCTCTTTTAGGCATAGAAGAACGCTTGTACAAAAGAAAGAAAGCACTCAGCAAAACTGGTAGCTGATCTGGAGGAATGGTAGAATATGTCTAATAAATGTACTGATTAAGCTTTAACACAGATAACACTGACTCACATACAAATAATAGAGACTGATAATGAACACCGCTGCTCTGACAGCACAGTTACGGTAGCAGCTACAATGCTCACATTAGTCCGCTCTCTGCACAGACACCTTCTTGGCTTTATGATTTACACAGCACTTCTGCTGCCGACTTCTGTTCAGCCTAATTTGTCACCAGCGAGGGTCATTTTATACTTAATATAAACTGATTTCACGTGGCTGTCAAAAATGTTATAGTGTTTAATCTCAGAGTGTTATGTCTGCTTCTGGTGTACTGCCGACATTGGGAACGAAATTCACTCAACCCAGCTAACAAGGTTAGTCCATGACAGGTGATTTATACACGGGCGAATGTAAATGGACACTTCTTTAAGGTTTCATTTCTGGAGGCAGCTGGAGGTATAATCAATAAAGTGGTGCAAATATTTCATGTCATGTTGAATGACTAAAGAACTAAAGCTTGTGCTTACCCAATCCAGAATGAATAGATAGTATCTCTGATGCTTTTTATATAGCATAGGCAAATAACTGCTCTATCTGCTAAGAAGTATCTTTCATCACCAGGAAAAAACAAAGGAAAAGAAAAAAGCTGATTCTTCTGGAACAAATTAAAAAAAGAATTAACTAAACAGTACAATTCACCTACATGACCACATGACCAGTCTGTATTACAAATATAAGATGGCTCTATATATCCTGCTGGCCATAGGACTTTAGTGCCCTGACTCCGCTGTCCCCTGATGCTGTCCCTGTGCTGTGCTGTCCCCTGATGCTGTCCCTGTGCTCTGCTGTCCCCCAATGCTGTCCCTGTGCTCTGCTGTCCCTGTGCTCTGCTGTCTTGTGCTCTGCTGTCCCCCAATGCTGTCCCTGTGCTCTGCTGTCCCCCAATGCTGTCCCTGTGCTCTGCTGTCCCCCAGTGCTGTACCCTGTGCTCCGCTGTCCTCCGCTGTCCTCCATGCTCTGCTGTCCCCCAATGCTGTCCCTGTGCTCTGCCTTCCATGTGCTCTGTTGTCCCTGTGCTCTGCTGTCTCTGTGCTCTGCTGTCCCCCAATGCTGTCCCTGTGCTCTGCTGTCCCCCAATGCTGTCCCTGTGCTCTGCTGTGCCCCAGTGCTGTCACCCGTGCTCTACTATATTAGGGTACACATGAGCCTTCCTATTATATGAGGACATAGAGGGAGCCTGCAAGCCTTGGTCTAAATACTACATGGGGCATAAAATGGGCAGTATTACAGTGTGAAATAATACAGATAGGGACTTTGTAAAGAGGTGAGGATGGTGCTTGAGCTAACAGTCTAAAATGTTTGTCTGGATAATTCTACACAGACGATTTATGGACTGGAGTAGTCTTTGTGATGGCCGGACCAGATGGAGAAGAAAATGAAAAGCGAACAACTTTGAATAGCAAAAACATCACCTTCAGTTCACACAGAGAAGACACCCTGTGAGTCACTGGATGTACCTGCACTAGTATATGCTGGTAATATTCATATAGTGGATTTTATTCAGTGACTGTAAAGTGCACAGGTGTCAACTGCAGCCTGCATTATGATGGGAATTGTAGTTTTGCAACAGCTGGAGGGCAGCGAGTTTGATACCCCTGGTATATTGGGATTATTCATTATGTTGTCATGATGGTAGCGGTCATAGGGTTAAGGTATTATCTGTTATTGTATACTGGTATTACTGGTATATTTACACCCTTTCCTATACGTTTTTTTTTTTTTTTAGAAATCCTAAAATTTGCTGTAGCCTGTAGTTAGTATATGTGCCCCATGTTAGGCCATCAGCTTCAATCAGCACAATCCTCATGCTGCCCAATAGCTATGAACAGTGCCAGACTGGAGTACCTTGGGCCCACCAAGGGAAATCATTCTTGGGGCCCACCCCTCAGCCACCATACTTATCTATGGTAACATTAAAAAGGCTCCATTTACACTGCGTGATATAGGGCAGTATATGGCAGCAAACGATTGCTAATCAGCAGGACATGAATACACAGAGATGTGCGTCCGACAGCAATGATTTTTACAGCCGCACAAATGATCAACTCAGCTGACTTTTGCTTGCTCGTCAGCTGATCCCTGGCACTTTTACATGGGCCAAGCATCGGCTGAATAGGCTTCCTAGGAGCGCTTGTTAATGATAAATTGCCTGTGTTATCGGACTCTAAGACAACTTTCTTTGCATGATAACACTGTATACTTAGATACAATAGTCATACAGCTACAAATAACACCAGTAGATAAAGAGCAAATATCCCCACACATATTACCCCCATACTGTTACTGACCAGATCCTGTATACCAAGACTGATATTACCAATAATACCAGTATATAAAGGGGAAAAATTATCGCCACACATATTACCACCATACTGTTACTAACCAAATCCTGTATACTAATACCAATATTACCAGTATACAAGGGGGAAAATATTACCGCTACACCACAACCACTACCATCACCACTATTTTGTTACTGACCAAATCCAGTGTACTAAATCCAATAAAACACAGTACTAGATTATAAGGAACAAATACTACCACCACATACTAACACCACCGCTGCTACTGAATAATACCACCACATACTGACTAACACCATTGCTGCTACTGAATAATACCACCACATACTGACTAGCACCACTGCTGCTACTGAACAGCATCCACTGTACAAAGACCAATATCACCTTATCCAGCCATATAGAGGTGGACCCAGCCCTACACAGGTTCTATACACCATATACATTACAGTGTAGTTATATCAAGTGACTAGGGGACGTCTTCTCTGATCAGAGTTGTTCCTTTTTCATTTTCTCCTCCATCTGCCCTGGGCCATCATAGGAACTTCTCTGAGACACCAATCCACAGAATCTGCCATACAAACATATTAGGCTCCTAACTCCTCAAGATCCTTATTTCTTTACAAACTGCACATGTATATCAACCCCTTTAAGCCCTCTTTCAGTGGGTAGACCCGACTCTTTGAAATATATATATATATATATATATATATATATATATATATATCCCTTATAGTATATGCCCCCCTCTGTGTAGACACCATAGAGATGGTCCCTTGTTCTGTCCTCTATATAGATGGCCCTATGTGCATCTCTCATAGTAGAGAACCCCCTCTGTGTAGTTCCTTTAAGTTGATGACAACCTCTGTGCATCCCCTATATCAGGGGTAGGGAACCATGGCTCTCCAGCTGTTGCAAAACTACATTTCCCATCATGCCTGGACAGCCAAAGCCAAAGCTTTAGTTTTGCAATAGTTGGAGAGCCAAGGTTCCCTATCCCTACCATAGAGTATATGGCTCCTTTTGTGTATTCCCCTTATAGATGACCCCTCTGTGTAGTCAACTTTAGTAGATGCCTCCCCTCTGTGAATGCCCTATTGTATATGCCCCCCCTCAGTGTAGTTCCCCTTTTAGATGGCCCCCATTGTTCTCCCCCTCTGTGTAGTGCCCCTTATAAATGGCTCCTCCTCTGTGTATTGCCTCTTATAGATGCCCCCCTCTGTGTAGCGCCCCTTATAGATGCCTCCTCTGTGTTGTCCTCCTTATATATTGCCCCCTCTGCCTCCCTTAAAGATGCCCCTCTGTGTAGTGCCCCTTATAGTTGACCCCCCTGTATTGTCCTCATTATAAATGGCCCCTGTGTTGTCCCCCTTATAAATGGCCCCCTTGTGTTATCCATCCCCCATATAGATAGCCTTCCTTATGTTGCCCATCCCCATCCCCCATATAGATAGCCCCTTATGTTGTCCATCCCCCATATAGATAGCTCCCTTATGTTGTCCACCTCCCATATAGATAGCCCCCTTATGTTGTCTATCCCCTATATAGATAGCCCCTTTATGTTGTCCACCTCCCATATAGATAGCCCCCTTATGTTGTCCATCCCCCATATAACCCCCTTATGTTTTTCATCCCCCATATAGCCCCCTTATGTTGTCCAGCCCCCATATAGCCCCCCTATGTTGTCCAGCCCCCGTATAGCCCCCTTATGTTGTCCGGCCCCCATATAGCGTCTTTATGTTGTTCATCCCCCCATATACAGTAGCTCATTTATGTTGTTCATCCCCCATATAGCCTCCTTATGTTGTTCATTCCCCATATAGCCCCCTTATGTTGTTCATCCCCCATATAGCCCCCTTATGTTGTCCAGCCCCCATATATCCACCTTATGTTGTTTATCCCCCATATAGCCCCTTTATGTTATTCATCCCTATATAGCCCCCTTATGTTGTTCATCCACCATATAGCTCCCTCATGTTGTTCAACCCCCATATAGCCCCCCTATGTTGTCCATCCCCATATAGCCCCCTTTTGTTGTCCAGCCCCCATATAGCGCCCTTATGTTGTCCAGCCCCCATATAGCTTCCCTATGTTGTACAGCCCCTTATATAGCTCCATTATGTTGTCCCTCTCTGATACAAAAAAAACACAACTCACCTAACCACACGCTCCCCCGTCGCTGGTCTCTTCTTCTCTCTTCCTCGACTGATGAGCAGCTCCCTGCTCCAGTATGCGCTCCCTGTATCAAAAGTCCCAGCTGCCACGGCACACACTGAGGACAGTGGTGGTGCGCTGCCCGGGACTCCACCAGGGAGCTGCTCATCGGGCAGGGGCGACTGATCGCAAGCAAAGAGAAAGATACAGAGAAAAATTGACAGTATTGACAGGACTTTAAAAAATAGTACTTTTCTTCCAAAAACAGTATAATTCATCTACATGTGGGGGCACAGTGTATAATTCAAGTATATGTGGGGCCCGGTATATACTGTAGATCTCAGAAATATACTTGATCTTTAGAAGCCAGATCCCAATAGCCACAGGAAAACTGTTGAAAACACAATCTTAATTTGTCTCATTTAGGTAAAAGTGAAAAGTAATTGGATTTGGAAAGAAATAATCATGTTCTGTAGGGGGTACTGCCAAAAGATGCTGAAGTTACTCTGCTATGATTCAGGGAAAGGATAAGATTAAAAGAGTTTTTGCATTTACCCATTGCATTGCGTATTACACAGGATATGTGCCAAATAACAGCAGCTGGTATGTTGAATAGAATTTTGCTTGTGAAAGCGACTCTTCTGAGGGAAAAGATGAATAACACGTTCTGTCTTCAACCCTTTGAGTTTGGATAGTCATAGGACACTGATGGAAAAGCCGGTTCCCATAATTCTTCTTTTTGTGATGCAAAGTTAAGGTAGAGATGCTTTTTCACTTTTTTGTTTAACCTTTCAATCCCTCTTACAGTATGCTCATTTGTTTCAAGGTACCAACAAATATCTTACTTGGAATTCAAAGGACTATTTAGAATTGTAATTGATAAATTGAAAATGTAAGTGTAATCGTTTATACCAGATCCTAAATTAACTTGTGTCCTAAAATCCACTTAAAGGCAATCATTCACGACATGTAGGTGTATATAGCTGAACATCCGTGCTAACACTGTTTCACGCACTCGGTCTAAACATATATTTAAATTTGCCTGGGTCAGCTATTGGACAAAACCTTACTTTTATTAGGTCACTTGAAATATGCTAATTTTCTTCACCTAGGTATTGGGCCGTAAGTGTAGTCTGATACACCAGCAACTGTGTTACTCTCTCTGCCATGTGCCTTCTCTTCTTGTTAGGACCCATATTTACAGCTCACACTGGTTTAGAGACTAGGCCTTATGTGCCGCCTATTTAAGACACATTTATATCAATGATCATCATCATATGATCTTAGTTATCATTGGTCAGTGTTAACAAAGCTGAAGATCAACCATTTAAATATATTTTAGCATCAATTATGATGCTGTAAAGATAACACTGGACATTTTTTCTTAAGTTTTGCTTCCTTAAAAGTTAAGGTGTTTATGATAAACCCATTTGAGCTAAGGGGACACATAATTTCTGATAGTCTGTATCATGTAGAAATTTTGAGAAACATAAGATTGAGTTTTACTGATTATGAAGCATTTAAATATTACACGATGAAATTAAAGTATTTTGCTGCTGATCTTCGTTTGTACTCAACACCTGGTGCATCCTGTATTAGTGTCCAGCAATAGTAAGCTAGCATTGATGGATTCCAGGGAAAAATTCCAAATGTGAATTCAGAAGGCAGTCTCCTCCCGGCATCCTGAACTTACCACTTAGAGAAGAAACTGACCACACAGTGCGGAACTGACTCAAGAGGAGGGAGTGTAAGGTTTTTATTAGGGCAGCCTTGGTGCTTGTGTAGAGCTGTGGCAGCAACCAGCAATTGAGAACAATACACTGAAAATGCAGTATCTGTTGTTCTACCACCAATTAGCTTTAATTTTGCAAATTAGATAGAGGATTGTTTTATCCCTCTCTCTCTCACGGTGGTATAATTGAAAAATGTGACTGAACCTGGACACTCCTCAGTGACTACCCCTCTGCTACTGGTTTTACCTTCTCATCTCCTTATTTGTAACACCCTTTGTCAGTCTTAGAGAATTTATTGGATGACTCACTTTCTTTTCTCCCTGCACTGTGGATGTTAACTCAATGTGCTCATATATGAAAATGGAGGGGCTACAGTGTATGAAAATAAGAGGCTCAGTATAAGAAAATAAAGGTGACACAGAGTATCAAAAAAGGGGAAGCCCAGTGTATTAAAATGGAGGGGAGTTGTATATTAAAATAGAGGTGGCATATCATATTTAAATATGGTGGGCACAGTGTATAAAAAGGGGGGGCACAGTGATTAAAATGGAGGGGGCAGTGCATTAAAATGGAGAGAAATAGTACAATAAAATTATTATATTATATTTAAATATAGGGGTGGGGGAACAGTGTATTAAAAAAGGAGGTGCATAGTGATTAAAATCAAGGGGGCACACTGTGTTACAATAAAGGGGAGCACAGTGGATATAGTAAATTCAAAGGACACGGTATATTAAAATGAGCTAAGGGACACGGCATATATTATAATTAATATCAAGGGTATGGTGTGTATTAAAATACATTTCTGGGGCACAGCATGTCATGAATTTGTGGGGATATGGTGGGTATTGTTATGAAATTAAGGGGGAACAGTATGTACTGTATTTCAGGGGTTATGGTGTGTATTATAATAAATTTTAGGGGTCACTGTGCGTATTATAATGAATTCAGGGCCTAATGTAACATGTTTTATCATGAATTTTGGAGGACATGATATGTGATTTCAAATCTTATTCCAGGATTCAAAAATGTTTTATAGTCTGCTTTTCTACTTTAAGAGTAGCTTCACACGTACCATATCACAGAGGATTTGATGGTGCAGATTCGTAGCAGATTTGCAGCAGATTTGATCTAAATAACTGAAAAACAGCATCAAAGCTGCACCATCAAATATATGTGTGCACAAGCCAAAAAGACAGAAATGGCTGCACATCGCACCCATGGCTGACACGAAAGCTTATTCAGCTACATTTAAAACCAACATCAGAAGTTAGTATATAATTTGGCCAAACCATATTGCCTCATGTACCACGTGCAGGTCTTCTGATACACATGAGTCCCTAACCAAAAACATCACTGTGCCGGTCAGCGACCACAATCCCCGCAAAATATATGTGTGAATGCACCCTAAAGATTTAAAAATTAAAGATGTAAAAGTAATGCTTACCTACTCCTGTCAGTAATGAACGCATAACCAGTAAGGAACTGGCAATTTATGTACTTGATTTTTATGTTAGAAATCCCTTTCTGCAGCTCACACAAAGCGGCAGCATGTGACACATCAAGTAGGGAACCTATCGTTAAAAATGTAAACCCCACCCCTGCCTATAGCAACTAAGATACCAGTTCCCATCTCTCTAGTATGCAGTTGAGAAAAGCCTTATTTTTAGTTTTAAAGGAGTTATCCAGTGCTACAAAACATGGCCACTTTTCCCCCTCTCTTGTCTCCAGATTGGGTGGGGTTTAAAACTCAGTTCCATTGAAGTAAATGGAGCTTAATTGCAAACTACACCTGAACTGGAGACAAGAGTGGGGCAAAAGTGGCCATGTTTTTGTAGCGCCTGATAACCCCTTTAAATTATGTCAAGTAAAAATTTTAAGAAACATTGTCCCTTGCAATGTAAATTGTTTGCACCATAAACACTTAGCCTTCTTGCTTTGTAAAGATTCAAGCAGAAAATAAATGTCAGTTTATAAATACTGAATTATATATTGCAGGTGCTACATCGGTTGCTCCTTCTTTCCACTTAAAGGTCAATTTGTGATCAATATTGCTTTGTGAAAGAAAAATCCATATTACTGCAGAATATGAAAGTAATAGACAGAAGAATGAACTTCTGCAAGTTATATGGGCATGGCGGAAATATTTTCTGCAAAGCAGACATGATTACTAAATAACTTCTTAAAGTTCACTTGTCATTTTACATCTTAAACGCATTTCATCATTTCAGTGCATTAGTTCATGTGTCCATGTTCATTTTAACCTGTGAACATTGATGCTTGGTGTAATCTAAGTATCAGCCATGGTGTACCGCATTCGCATACACTAGTGTTTACTACCTCTGTTCATTCCTGCTGTTATTTTACCATAAGCGCTCAATTTGTAGCAACTAGTGCCCGAATCACAGCAAAAACACCATCAACGCAAAATAAATGTGGTGTGTGAACAAAGCCTAATTAGTCAAGATTTTAATTTTATTTGCTTATTCTATTAAATATTTACATAAATAAGTGCAAACTACAATCTAATTGAACAAATTATCACCTTCAAATGCAGGTCCTATACAGTGTTATAGCTACATGAACATACTTCATATAAGTATTTCTAGCCTAAATTCATCTAAATCTACAGAAAATAAAGCTAAACCTTGCCACATTAATGACCTCATTACATTCTAATGATTTTCACATTGGCTATTTGGACTGTTTGAACACACATCTGTTTATAAGCCTGCTGTATTTCTTTTATTTTGCCTACATACATTTACTTTGAAGACTCAGTCATTCCGGCAGTTTGACATTGACCTTACAATTCCGAGCACCATGCTGTTATTTCATTATTCTCTAACAGACCCACTGTTTTTCTCATGAAATCTTATAAAAAATATCCTAGCGCTGAGCTTCATTATAGGAAATGATCCCATGGTGGAATTTGTTGTGAGCTTAACTTGTCAAGGTAGAAGTGTTTGCTAGTAAATAATCAGGTTTTCTGCAGAGGAGTACTTACATCATCTAACTTTCACCACATGGTGCAGCCATCATGACAAGAGCATGTTACTTGTCAAAAACTCTTTTGTTGATGACAGGGGTAAATTAAACTACTCCGCTGCCCGAGGCAAACTATAGAAGGGAGCCTGCCTTGTGTATGTGTGTGTGTACATATGCATATAGTACATGTAGCTCTGATGGGCCACTCTGAAGCTGCAGCGTGCAGGACCGAGGAGGAAGCAGTGGGCAGGAGGAGACCGAGAATGTGGATAGGTAATGTAAAAACTGTTAAGGCAAAGGCTGCACGGACATCACTAATGATGTCCATGCAGCCTTTGCTAAATGATTATCAGGCCATGTAATAGGCCCAGTGAACAAGCCTCGATCTAGCAGATTGACGCTTGTTTACCGTATTGATCAGGCCACCATCGGCCCATGTAATTGCACTCTAAGGGGAAGTCTAGTAGTGATTAATTGATTAATAAACTGATTTTGTACATGATTTTATAGTTCTCTGCTCATCTGGCTTGCAGTATGTTTGTCACTTGGTACAGATCAGCTCTGTTGACATACACTGATTTGGTTGTATCCTGAATGAAGCATTTTATCCTGTTAATCCGATTACATTTGACAAGCATTGTTCTATCCTGTTTATGATTTTATGGTTTAAATTTCTATTTGTGGTTGTTTTTAAGTCAGGGTTTATTTCACCTTCATTGCTAAGAAGGAATTTCACCTTTTTGAGACTAATGTTATGCATGCAAATTTTTCTCTTTCTTGTTTGGAAAAGAAAGCCCTTTAGATTCCAAGGACACGGATGCAAGAAACTGGCTGTTCTGAATACACAATTGATAAACTTCTGTAAACACAGCAGTAGAATGGGATTTTTGGTTTCCAAGCTATGTTGTATGTTTGAATTCCCAAATGGTTTAGTGTGACAGAAGAGCTGCTAATCCAAATCTTATTGAGAACCTGAATTGACTTGGTCATATTAACATGCCATGAATAATTTTATTTTCTTTGGCAGAATTCTTAATGAAAGATGCAATAATAAAACAAAGATTATGTTATAATACGCATTCTCATACAGAGCCTGCATGCCAATAAGTGCTAAATGTATATTCAGGAACATGGAATAAAAGTAAAAACAGAACATTGAACTGCATCATCTCCAAGCAATGTTAAGTGTAATTGTGGAAAGTGAACAATGAATTGTGAAGAAACTGATCCGCATTCATGGCCAACAGCAGATTTGGCAGCCAGTGTAAGGCGTATGGGGGCGTCCCGACTTTGTGAGGGATTTGTGCTGCCCAACCTCCACAAGCAAGTAGGAGACATTTTTTGACAAAAATCAGACCTAAACACCTGTCTAGAGACCTACCAGCAGTTCTTTCTTTGGTTTAAATCCCCTGATGGAAATAAAGTTAGAGGTTTTTATAATTTTATTTTTTTCCTCAATATTGCATCATTTTTAAGGCTATGTTCACACACAATATTGTTGCTCACTATTTTGGTCAGTATTTTGCAATCAAAGCCAGGAGTCGATTGAAAACATAGAAAGGCTATGTTTAAACACTTAAAATTGAGCGGATGGACATCATTTAACCCTTAGAGGACCTGGCCAATTTCAATTTTTGCGTTTTCGTTTTTTACTTTTTCTCCAAGAGACCCACATGGGCCCTTTTTTTTGCGCCACTAATTGTACTTTGCAATGACAGGCTGAATTTTTTCATAAACTACACTGCAAAACCAGAAAAAAATTCAATGTGTGGTGAAATTGAAAAAACAACAAAAAAAAAACAAAAAAAACACATTTCTTTTATTTGGAGGGTTTTTGTTTTTACGCCGCTCGCCCTGGGGTAAAACTGACTTGTTATATATGTTCCTCAAGTCGTTACTATTTCAACGATATGTAACATGTATAACTTTTATATTATGTGATGGCTTCAAACCATTGTTAACAAATATATGTTCCTTAAAATCGCTCTATTCCCAGGCTTATAGCGCTTTTATTCTTTGGTTCATGAGGCTGTGTGAGGTGTCATTTTTTGCGCCATGATCTGTTCTTTCTATCGGTACCTTGATTGCGCATATATGACTATTTGATCGCTTTTTATTACAATTTTTCTGGATTTGATGTGACCAAAACGCGCAATTTTGCACTTTGGGATTTTTTTGCGCTTACGCCATTTACCATGCGAGATCGGGAATGTGATTAATTATTAGTTCGGGCGATTACGCGTGCAGCGATACCAAACATGTTTATTTATTTATTTAAAACATGGAAAAACTTTTAATAGGGGAGGGTTTTTTTTTTTACATTTTTTTTTTTTCTTTTACACTTATACTAGAAGCCCCCCTGGGGGACTTTTAGTATAAGCACACTGATCTCTCATTGAGATCTATGCTGTGTAGTTATATAGCCCGCTAACAGCCGTGGTCTCGGGCTACATGCGGTACCTGGAACCGTGTCGATTCAGAGCGCGGCCCCGCTCTGAACAACCATAGGCGGCCCTGGACGTACCTGTACGCCCAGGGTCGTCTAATGGTTAAAGGGGAACTATCAGCAGGTTAGATGAATCTAAACTGCAGACATATCTATACTGTACAGGAGACGCAAGTATGCACAGGAGAGGAAAGTATGTCTCTTACCTTCCTTTTTGTTGCTGTTCCAGCGCAGTTAGTCTTTTGCTCCATGGTCCAGTGAGACTGATAGAAGCACTGGGGTACACATTAGAAGCAGTGCTCTTCCCTATAGTGCCCGTTCCTTTCTAATGATAATGAATTGAGTGGGTCAGCCAGGGGTGGGCCGCTGCTATGGGGCGGGCAGTGCTCCTAACAGTCTCACTGAACTGCACTGGAACAACTACACTGCACTGGAACACCGCCGGGGAGGAAGGTAAGAGTCATACCTTCCTCCTCGGCGTCTCCTGTGCAGTAGGGACATATCAGCAGGTTAGATCCATTTAACTTACTGATAGTTCCCCTTTAACTAAAGGATAGTTAATTATATGCCCTTCCTGTTCCACATAATAAAGGATGAAATCTGAAATGACAAATATACTTCAGGAACCAATGTGACTACTAAAATAGTCATCATTGTTGTAGAGCTTGGTCTCAAGTAAAAAAAACTGAGCTATATGACATTTAGACTGTAAATAAATGTGCATGGAAATTACAATACAGAGTCATCCATGTTTGTATATTCACTGTCCCTGCATTTGATAATTTCTTGCTATCAGTCTGTGTACACAAAGCATGTGTACAGTATTGCACCATAGCTGCTTAGAGCAAATGAATATCATTTCGTTTTAATTCCTCTGTGTGCTTGGGACCCCTGGTTTTGATGACCTAAGTAAATATGGATGCAGCATCTATAACATTTATTGTTCTCCAACTTCATCAAAGGTCCAGTGTATAGCCATGGCTTCTCTCTCTGGTTTGTCCTCTCATTGAGCGTGACATATAACCATGCACTGCTCTATATATTATAGACAGGAAGTGTAAATGATTGGTTAAGTCACTTTAACTGTACAGTGGTGCCTTGGATTATGAGCATACTTCTTTCCGGGACTGTGCTTGTAATCCAAATCCACTCTTAAACAAAAGCAAATTTTCCCATAAGAAATCATTGAAATGCAGACAATTGGTTCCACACTCCAAAAATAATGATTTTTTTATTCTGAGCAACATGTAGAACAGATGAAACAAACTATGAGAAACAGCTGGATATGTGATATTATAAGTTACTGTACAGAATAGCAATCAGCATGTGGTGTATAATGTATAGTAAGTGCATAAACCTGATAACACAGCAGCAGTTTGTAGTTACTGAATGGAATTGCAGATCCCCATAATGCAGTAGTGTAGTACAACAGGCTAGAATAGAGAAGTAGGGCTTCTGTCAGAGTTTTGTGTGGTCACATGACAGCAATGGGGAAGGGGTGTGCTCAACATGGACCAATCAGGAAGTGAGAATCACAGAGCTGTGCAGGAGGACAGTGACAGAAACTTTTCTATACAGCAGTGTGAATGGCTGAGTGTGAGTGCAGGTACATTATAGCAGCAGTGTGTATAGCTGAGTTTGAGTGCATGCACATTATAGCAGGGTGGGAAACACAAGGGATGACAGAGACTGCAGAGAGTAGAGGGAATAAGCAGGGCAGATGTGGGCACATAAATGCAGCGCTTTCTGTCCAGGGAGAGAGGGAGTTAAAGCTATGGAGAGTTTACCTCCACAGTCCTGTCCCCTGAGGTAAGCCCCAGCCTAAAGTGGATCTGCTATGATTTGGAAGGTGAGGGAGACTTCCTGGGTCAGCGTACAGTGCTGTAGACCACGCTATGCAGACCATGCCCCTCACCCACTCCCGCTCCCACCCAGTACAGGGAGCTCTTAAACCAAAGCAATGCTCTTAAGCTAAGTTACAATTTTGAAAATCTGTGAGCTCTTCTTGCAAAACGCTTTTAATCCAAGTTACTCTTAAACCAAGGTACCACTGTGTATGGTATAGTATAATGTGAGATGATTATTGGACTAAGCGTACTTAGAATTGTACTATATACAACCAGGAACAACCCAAAGCAAACCCAAACCCAAGATGCTGGATGGAACAGGTAAAAAAGTATCTATAGAACAGAAAAAGAGGCCTATGTCGACATGACCCAAAAGATGGTTCAACAAAGAAGCCAATTCTCCAAAATTTCCAAAAAAAAAAAGCCAAGTTACAGTTTGCACCTGTACATGGGGGCCAAGATCTTACATTTTGGACAAATGAGCCTATGATCTAATGAAGCAAAAACTGAACTCTTTAGCCATAATAACCATCATTATGTAAGGATGGAAAAGAGAGAGGCTTGTAAGTCAGTCATATTGTGGGTGTAAAGTATAAAATTTGAGCTGGGAGTTGTTCATAACGTAAAAAGATGCCAGCCATCGTCTTGTTTGTCAAATCCCTGAGGCTATGTTTGCACATTGCAGTTTCATTGCAATACATTTTATTCTGTTACTGCAAGGAAACTCTGAGGTGTGTGAACACAACTTAAAAGAGAAAGTTGTAATTCCATGTACAGTACATGTGTGTTTGTTACCCTGTAGACTTAACAACAATTAACAGTTGTTGATCAATATTTAGTCATTGATCTATTTTAGAGTTAGCTAGGAGGTAAATTGAACATATCAATTAAAACAGGGAGGGTTTGCAGATATGTGTGCTGGGGGTTGGGTTACAAAAGACACCATTAGTAAAGTAATTTGTTGGAGTACAGTTAATGTGCATAGTTACTGTATATAGAAATGCAAACAGATGTTGACACACAACTTAATGCTTGGGACCTGTTCAGATACATTTCTGTAGGATGTAAACCCTGTCATTATAGGTATAGATTGCACCATCATGATGTGAAGAGTAGAAGAGTTAAGGTACAAGCTTTCATTGTACCAGAGCTTATTAAGAAAAAAGCTGAGCTGTGATTGGTTGCAATAGGCACAACAGACAGTCCTGGTTTCAGTCAGATTGATGAACTCGGGCCATTGTGGCACTATGAGGGTGGTGGATAAATATTGTAACTACTATCCAATGACCACTTGATCCATCTAGTCTGCCCTTTTAGTATTTACTTTCTTATTATCTTAGGATAGATATGTTTGACCCAGGCATGTTTAAATTCTGTTACTGTAGATTTAGCAACCACATCTTCTGGAAACTTGTTCGAAGCATCTACTACTCTTTCTGTAAAGTAATATTTTCTTTACCCCAACTAACTTCTGACTGTGTGTATTGTCTCACTACGGTTGGTTCCTCTATCTTTACACTCCCAGGTAAAATTAGATCTTTAAGGTGCCACAGTTAGTGCAGTTAGCTGCTGTGCCCTACTCCAGCCACTAGGTGTCCCCCTGTGCACAGCTGCAGTTTAGGAAGGAAGGTTTAGCTTGTTTCACTCTCTCGCACTCACACTTCCTGTGTAGCTCAGGTGAGTAGTGGTTTGGCTAGAGAAGAGATGAGACCTGTTTTTCCTAGAGAGGGAGACTACAGAAGTCATGCACTGTTGAATCTAACCCTGGGGTAACTGGAGTTACAGGAGTAACCCCTTGCCTATGCTGTGGATCTTCATTTCAGGACAGTAACCCCTAAGAGAGAAAGGCAATGGGACTGATCCCCAGTAAAGCACAGATGCAAGTTAGCCGCTCTTACTGGTTCAGTATTAAGCGCCCTGGGCTACGGCATGTGTCCCCTCTGACTGTGTTCCCTTGCTCTTGTGTTCAGTTTTTTTTTTTTAATAAAAAACTAACACAAACTGATAAATTAAATTTACTTTTCTAATTTTGCATATGCTTTTTGTTGGCATGAGTAATAGAATTGTTAAATCCTACATTTTCTAAAATATTGTTTTCTATCATAGATTTAACAGAGCAATTGAAATACATTCATTCTGTGCTTTTAGTATTTGATCCGTTTCAGTGCAAACTGATAAAACAAGAATAATAATTATTTTTAAAGCTTTAGCTTATTCTTAAGTATCCCACAGAGACACATTAAAGTCACTACTGGAAAAGGATGTCTTCCTTTGATGGCTTTCTAAAAGGAATAATCTCTCTGTAGGGGGGTTAGAAACCATTGGACACTGCATTTATCATTATCGCTATATATTATCACCACTGGGGTTACTGTACAAAAGCTATTGCAGAATATAAACCAATAAATTCCACTCATTGTCCAACTACTGTGGTCATAAAAGGTTCTATGGAATATCACTCACAAGTTGATAACTGAAATGTGACCATATACTGCAGTATGTCTCATATAATCATCTTTTTGTGGTATATAAATAAAATATTATAGAACTGTATTATTTGAAGTTGACTACTTTACAAATCTACTGCATTCATTGTAAATGTCAAATGTCCTGATAAAACATCATCAATATAGTAGAATTAGATAATCTGTTAATGTCACCCAGAGGTACAAAAGAAGGTTATCTTCTCTGTATTTTCTGTTAATTGTCATACATAACATCCACCGGTAACAAGATCACAAAAGTCCATATAATAATATAGTTTGTAGGACTACGATTACAGTAAAGAATGCCCTTCCATAGGGACATAAAAATCATCTTTTCTGTACAGGTAGAGGATGCCCCCTTGGTATACAGTGGATACTACCTTTGTATCAATAGATCCTGTGAGGCCCCAATGGCTGTGCAGCTCTTTGAAGCTCCCAGAAACCCAGGAAACTCGGTTGAGTGTACCATTTAATCGTGTAGATTGCCTTTAAGACGCAATCTAATTGACTAAACACTGATTGACGGTCAGAACCTCCAGCACCGTCAACATCTCTACTAGAAGAAAGTAAGGAGGAGAACAAACGCCGGGAGGGCAGCAGCAGCAGTGGATTGTGTGTGAGGTAATTTTATTTTCCTGTGGTCTGCTCTTATACAAAGACTGTACAGGGGGGGCCCTTTACTATTGGGGAGGTACAGAAGGGAGCCAACTACTATAGAGGACTGAGCAGAGGAGGGCCAACTACTTTAGGGAACTGCACAGAGGGTGGCCCTCTACGATAGGGGCACTGAGTTGGGCCTACCCACTATGAGAGGGCACAGAGGGGGCAATACAGATATGGAGTTTGTAAAGTGGTGAGGATGTTGCAAAAGTGAGGAGTCTAAAATATTTTACCTCATGATGGCCCAAGCCAATCAGAGTAGAAGATCCTCCTGTGCTTAACTCAGAGAAGATGTCCCCTGTGATTCACTAAATATATATATATATATATATATATATATATATATATATATTTTTTTTTTTTTTAGTTTTTTTTACATGATCCTAAATGACTTATTTGATACACATGGCCTTTTAGCTTTTTTTTTATTAAATTGGTGTGATAAGTTCTAGAGAAACATCTATAACCAAAGTAGTTAGGGCTGCATGTGACAAGAGAAATGAGAAATTAACTAATGAGGAGCTTAAAGCAGTTGTCTGGGATTTTTCAATAAACCTGCATTGCATTGACTGTGGTTGTTGTTCTACATACAGTACACTTCTATTTTTTATTTAGAGCGCTTATTGTGTTCTCCAGCTCAGTCACATGACCACTCTGTGTTTTCTTTACTTCCTGTGATGTCACTTTCCCTTTCTCTTTCCTGTTGCTGTCAGTGAGGTAACAGTGAGTCATCAGGTGGGTGGGGTTATACATCCACAATGATTGAGCCCCATTCCTGTAGGAGGAGCTAACACTTGAGCCCCTCAGGGGGTGATAACCATATTGTGGGGGACACAGAGGTTAGCCATGTTGCTTTGTAGTGTTGGGGTCCTGGGATCAAATGCCACCAAGGATAACAGCTGCATGTACAGTATGTGCCCCAATGTCTGCATGGATTTTATCAAACACTCCAAAACATTGTGAGCCCCATTGGGGACAGTGACCAATATGAGTGACTACAATCTGTGTACAGCACTGCAGAATAGGTTGGAGCTATATAAGTAAAGCAACAATATTGTTATTATTGTAGAAGTTCTACAGTGTATGGCAGTGCTGCTGTCTGATTGCTGAGGTAAACTTGCATCAGAATCCTGGCTCATTGAAACCCCACCCACCCATAAGATGGCTACTGTAGTGTACATGTAATCCAGGACTACAACTCCTAACATGTAAATGCTGGGGTTTGTAGTCCTAAAACAGTTACAAGATTCAGAAAAAATAGTTTGATAATATGAGTAATTGGCAGAGACTGAGCCACCATACTGCAAAAAGAGGCATTTTTAAAAAGACAGACAGACAGAGTGGGTGGAGCTAGATTCAGAGAGGAGGGGGTGGAGCTAGAGGCTTGCAGGGGTCACTGCTGACCCCTTTGACCTGGAAGTTCTTTTTGTAAATAAACGAACACAAATAAGAACATTTTGTTGGACAACCTCTTTAACAATTTTCTGACAGCAAATGTAAAGTTTAATTTTAATGTGCAACTCTGAATTTTATAGTCTTGTTAAATTTAGCAGAAGCTATTTCTTTGTATGCCACAGGAGGTCCAGTCTTTATCAAAAAACACACTGTATTTTAGTTTCCACCAGCCTAATTCCACACATAAGGTATTACATATTTATGAGTATATGAAAACGTGTTAAACAATTCACTTCACATATCTTCTTTCTAGAACCAAAAATGTTTTTGAATTTCACACAGTATGAGAACATTTTAATGAATCGTATGGTATGCCATGGTGCCCCTTTGAAGCCATACGGGAGTAAATTGCAATAGAAGTAGCTGGAATCTTGCATGAGGTCCAGTCCTCCGTCTGACATTAATATGAAGGTGAAAATCTCCACAGGGACAATCAACCTGCTGCTGGTGTTGGATCATTGGCAGCTGGAGGCAGTTTCCACGGAAACCATGCCGTTTGCCATTTTGGCTATAAGGAAAAGAGAATAAGCCCAGTTTATAAATAATCTAAAATGATTAGCATATTAAAATGTGAACCGCGAGGTGCAGCTTTGATATAGAGATCATTACGTCTTGAAGTCTCAATCAGACACATAAAACATGTTTGTATAGACAATTCTGATTTTTTTTTAATAATAAATACAGAAAAAATTACTTCCCCTTTTAGGGCTCGTTCACACAGAGCAAAAGCAGCTGAATTTCTGTGCTGAATCAGCGCTGAAATTTCAGCCGTTAAAATAGGTGCAGAGCTCATTTCCATTGTGTTGAATGGAAATTCTGCTCTGCAGTTCACACGTTGGAATTTCTGCACTGAACTAATCCGCCTTCCGCCAGAAGAATAAACATGTTCATTCTTCCGCTAGCGAAAGCCTATACAAACCAATGGGGCTCTGATTTTCTGTTTCAGCACGGTATACAAGCGTAATACACGCGGAAATTACTCGCTGAATCAGTGCGGAAATGGGGAAAAAAGGGGGGAGGAGGATTCTAGTATATATTCTGGTATAGTCTAGTTTACTCGCCAAATACTCGCTGAATTTCAGCGCTGAATGCATGCGGATTCAGCGCGGATTCCTCGAGTATTCCGCGCTGAATTTGTCAAGAGCTGATTACGAGCTGAACACTTTCCTAGCGGAATACGCAGGGATTCTGCTTACATTCTGCTTATATTCTGCTTGGAATTCAGCGTCAGTTGATTTCAGGCGGAAATATTTCCTCGCGTAATCTGCCCCTTTTGCTCTGTGTGAACGTAGTCTTATTTTGCATAAATATAATTTCATTAGTTTTTTCTCTCCAGTAGTGAGTGGGAATTATTAACCCCTTATTTAGGCTCTGCGGTTATTAAGGGAGTTCAGAGTGGGGCTGTGCGCCGACCCCGCTCTAGACCGCCGCGGTCCTGGGTGCTTCATGTAGAGCGGGACCGTGGCTATTAGCGGGCACGACCGATCGCTGTGCCCACTAATTAAGTATTTAGATGCAGCTGTCAAAGTTGACAGCTGCATCTGAATACTTACTGCAGACATTCCCTGGGAATCTAGTGGGGGGATCGCCCACCCACTCACCCCCCCCTCGCGCGACGTTGTCGTGGAGGAGCGATCCCTGCTTCTGGTGCACCGTAATGGCGCTGATTCTGGCACGGCATTCTATTCCTTTTGGCTGTAGCAGCCGAAAGCAATAGAATGCAATACTGCATAGATCTCAATGAGAGATCAGTGTACTTATACTAAAAGTCCCCCAGGGGGACCTCTAGTATATGTGTACAAAAAAATAAAAATGTTGTATTATTAATAAATAATCCCCTCCCCTAATAAAAGTTTGAATCACCCCCCTTTTTCCATTTTATAAATAAAAATAAATAAATAAATAAACATGTTTGCTATTGCCACATGCCTAATCGGCAAAAAACTCCCAAAGTGCAAAATTGCGCATTTTTGTACCCATCAAATTCAGAAAATTTGTAATAAAAAGCGATCAAAAAGTCACATATGCGCAATCAAGGTACCGATAGAAAGTAAACATCATGGCGCAAAAAATGACACCTCACACAGCCCCATAGGCCAAAGGATAAAAGCGCTATAACCATGGGAATAAAGCGATTTTAAGGATCATATATTTGTTAAAAATGGTTTGAATTTTTTTTTTTTTTTTTTTTTTTCATTTTAAGTTTTTTTTATTTTCATAAGGAAAAGAACATACAAACAATTACAAGGAATGTGGAACACGGACTTTGTGGAGTCCCCCCCCCCCCAAAAAAAAATACAAGAGTCAAATATGGCAAGGGTACAATGATAACAGTGCAATTACACAGTAACGTTTCTGTAGAGGCGAAGTGGTGGGGACAACCCACCCCCAGTAGAGAATAATAACATGAGGCCAGGATGAACACCAAATAACTTAGGGCAAAAAAATAAAAAATAAAATAAAATAAAATGAGACCATCAGTGGGCTAGGGTATACGCTGAGCCATAATTAAACGGGTGAGTAACTACATAACAATGAAGTCTACACTAAACATAAGAAAGAGGACTAACACAACATACACATGAGGAAGAGGACCCCATGGGGTTACATGAGATCCTCCAAGAGATGGAGACAAAGGTAGGGGGGTACATATAAAAACAAAAGGGGGAAAGGCGGCAACCAGTAACCAATCCATTGAGGGAGATACAAAAAGGGGGGGGAGGGAGGGGGGGGAAATCATGCAGGGACTGAATTCCTGTAAGCATCAGTAGACTGGAAGGACAACCAAGAGGCCCAGGTAGCAGTGTATTTCTTGACCTCACGAGGGGTAATGGCGATCAGGTCTTCCATTCGGTGAGTCTGGTTAATTTCTGCATACCATTCGTCAAGAGAAGGGGGGTCTGCAGACCTCCATTTCCCGGGAATGTCCGTTTTCACGGCCTGAAGGAGATGGCGAGCCAGTGACTTTTTAAAACGAGAGTGGGTGGCCGGAAACATGAATAAAAGCACAGCTTCAGGTGTGTTGGGAATAGAAATGCCTGTAATCTTGTGAATGAGCTGTAAGACTCTGGTCCAGAAACCACGTCGTTTCGGACAGCCCCACCAGATGTGCGTCATATTACCACCTGCACCCCCACAACACCAGCACTCGGGGACCGTCAGGTACCATTTATGGAGTGCCGCCGGGACCCTGTACCAGCGAGAGATGATTTTGTAACTGGTTTCTTGTGCTTTGCACGCCATTACTGCTTTATGTGAAAGGAAAAAGGTTTGAATTTTTTAAAGCCATCAAATAAAACAAAAGTTATACATGTTACATATCATTGTAATCGTAACAACTTGAGGAACATATATAACAAGAAAGTTTTACCCCAGGGCGAACGGCGTAAAAACAAATACCCCCAAAAATTTGAATTTTTTTTAATTTTTTTATTTTTACCACACATTTATTTTTTTTCTGCTTTTGCAGTGTACTTTATGAAAAAATATGGCCTGTCATTGCAGAGTACAATTAGTGGCAGAAAAATTAAGGGCTCATGTGGGTTCTATGTGAAAAAATGCAACTGCTATGGCCTTTTAAGCACAAGGAGGAAAAAACAAAAACGCAAAAATCGAAATTGGTCCGGTCTTTGAAGGGTTAACCACTTAAGGACCGGCCCAGGTTCTTTTTTATCACAATTCTATATGCTGACAAAAAATTTTCAATAACTTGGACAACCCTTCAAGAATAAGGTATCTAGAATATTATGTAAAATAATTCAGCTTATTTACATAAAGTTTTGCCAATCCTTTACTGACTGTGGAGCTGTTTTCCAGAGTTTAAGGGGTATTCCAGTATCAAAGAAATTTAGCTGGGAGAGCAGTAAAAAACTAAGTGAAAAAATCCATACTCCCCTACTCAGGTGCAGCTTTCAATCCAGGACCTTTTACTCTCCTTCTCATTACTGAGGTGGTACCTAGCTCTCATACTATAAAAGCCCTATTACATGGAGCGATTATCGTTAGGGCCGATAATCGTCCTATATAATAGAAGACAACGATCAGCCGACATGAATGATGCCGGATGACCGTTGTCTTTCAACATATTGAAACATATGCTGCCATTGCGTTGTGGAATAGGAGCAGCGGCAGCAGACCACTGCTATCTTCTATGAGCTGCCTGAACGATCTAGCGATCATGCTAAACCTAAGATTTACAGCAATGTCCTGATAAACCATTTTCTGTTTCCAAGGGCAACTGTCAGTAATGTTCAGTAGCCTGGTGTGAACTGGGCCTGTTCTTATTCTTGTGTGACACACCCGCTTGCTTCTCAGCTTCCAGCAATGCAGGAGTTACACTGAGCTCTGCTAGACTTGATTGCTGCAGCTAAGCAAGTCTTTTGATTGACATATTCCTCTGCCTGTCCGGAACCTTGAGGATCAGATCACTGGTCCAATGGGGATCCGGACCGGGCTCTTGATCCTCGTAAAAGAAAACTGAGCCAGTTCTTCTCTGCTGGCTATTAAGGTTGATACCCTGATCCCAGCTCTCCCTGTCTATTCCTGCGATCCCCGTTCCATATTCCTCTGCTTGCTCGACTTGTTACCTGACCTCCCGCCTGACCTTTGACTATGCGATTGTTTCCTGATTTTGCACTACGTTGCCCATTTGGTTCTGACTTGGCTTGTTGACTTCCCTTTATTGTGTTTGTCTGTCTTGTTCTGTGTTGCACTTATTCAGTATAGGGAACGTCTTTGTGGTTGTCCGCGGCTGCCTAGGGCCTATTGAGGATAGTAGGTAGGGACAGTGGGTGGGTTCAGACTCAGGGCCCACTGTATCATCTTGTTCCTACCTCCCCTGTCCTGACAGCAACCAGGAGAATTAACAGAAAGTTGCTCAGGACCCACACAAAAAGAGTCAAGCAAAGTATTTATTACTCAATTTTTATGTATGACTAAACTGTAAAAGTTTGTTGAATTCGGCAATATGTTTTAATCTGTAATTTTCCTGACTGCTGAAATTCCTGTGTAACAGTGCCCTGTCCATTAGGTTACACTTTCTTCTTCATAATGTAAATGATCCAAGGGAAAGAGTAATTACTGTATAAGAAACAATCGTCTGATTCAAAAGCTGTGAGGTTTGTGTAAATCAAAAAGACATAGTGGAAAATCCACATCTCTCTCACTTCTCAGACCTATTTGTAGATATAGGGATTTCTCACTTTAGCAATGAACCATCTTAAACGGATTGGTTTTGGAAGTGCACATTTCTAATCCAGATCTGCCTTCTGCTAGAGAAATGCAAAGAGCTAGCGGCAACGCCAATTACTTGTCTGCAACCATATATTTAGAAATATAACACACGTCTCGAACCACTTGAGCTTACCTGTCTATTAATACTATTAGGTAAGAATATAAAAAAAGTTATAGAGTATATTGAAATTATGGACATCCTATCAAATTCAGTATTTACTTGTCTAAGGTAGGCTGTTCTGTTTGCTATTGTATTCAAATGTGGCAATTTGTCATTTTAATGATACATTTATTGCTGTGCTTTATAGTCCCTCGCCCCATATCATCTACATCTTATGTGAGAAGGCCAATGCTCCACAGGGAATCCCAGCATGCTGCAAGGTAGAGACAGGGAGGGGATGTCTGTCTGCTGGGTTTGTGTTATATAGTCAGTATGATCAGAACCCTGGCACAACTTGCTGTGTAATTACATGTTTCACATAAGTGTGTTAACCCCAGAGGAAATGTAGCTTTCGAGCCTATTTGGAGAGGAAAATTTATGAAGAGAAGAGGTAAAAGGTCAGAACATAACCCAGTTCTCGTTCTTTTAGGATTCATGATAATTGCTGCACAGGAAAATTTGCATGAGGTATGGGAAGAGAATTCTTGCATTCCGTGTTACAGAACAGAGTCTGGGCGGAGGATAACAGTATTCGAGAGACACAAAGACCTTCCATGTTTATTCATCAGCTGGGATGATCAGAAATAAGTGGAAGACTACAAAGATTACATTTTGATTAAAATGGTACTTTCACAGTAAAAAGAGCAATTACATTACGCAAGATGAAGAACATGTACGGTAATATTCCAGTAAATCAGGAAGATGTACATTTCTTGTTCTGTCAAGTGGGAGTACAAGATGCAGTCTTGGTATATTTGAAGTGTTTTGTGGTATTGGTTTGTGAAGGGGACAATGGTCAATCAGTACAGAAGAGAAGAAACTTCAGTGGACCTTTGTAATTTCAGTAAAGAATTGGTCAGTGTAATGAATTATGTACATTTATTTATTGTTATCATTACAATTATGTTTTTTCATGACAGAAATCAGAAACAATATATAGAGGTGGATAAAATTTACTGATTAATAAAAAAAAATACAGAAAATACAGGAATTCTAGTATTCTTTTACTGTTTTTTTTTAAATAGTTTTCCTGGTTCAGGATAAGTAATAAAATAATTTTATTGTTCAGGCTATGTTCATACAACGTATTAATCAGGGCCGTTGTTGCAAATTGAAACAACGGCCGTGATTAATACAAAAAATACATTGCAATGAAAATTAATGGGATCCTGGCTTACATAGTGTGAACCTGGCCGAAGGTTGTTATGGATGTAGTAATCTCTAATATGTGTATTTAAAAAAAAAAAAAAAAAATGTATATAGAAGAAGGGAAAGTGAACAAGTACTATTTATTTTATGGGGTAATGGGGGATTTTTTTTTTGTTACATTTATTTTTATGCATTTTATTTATTTTTTGAAAGACATTTATCATGTCCCACAAGGGGACTTTTACAGTGATCAGCAGATCACTACTGTAGTATTCTAGTGCAGTATCTTACAGCCTGTAGTCAGCCTGTCAGCAATGTGCTGACAGGCAATGTGACCGGCCATGCTGCAACACCAGGGGCGTAACTAGAAATGGCTGCGCCCCATAGCAAACTTTTGATTGCCCCTCCCCCCCCTCTGATCAGAGTTTTTTCCTTTTCATTTTCTTCTCCATCTGCCCTGGGCCATTATGAGAACTTCTCCGAGCCAAACATATTAGGCTCCTTATACTGGCACCATTCTCATCTCTATACACACTGCACATCTATGTTGGCCCCTTTACACCCTCATTTAGTTGGTAGCCCTAACACTATGTGACCCCCTTATAGTATATGCCCCTCTGTGTATTCCCCCTTACAGATGCCCCCGTGTTAGCCCCTTATAAATGACCCCCCTGTGTTTTCCATCCCCCTCATAGATGGTCCCCCATGTTGCCCCCCCTTATAGATACCCCTCATGTTGTCCCCCTATAGATGGCCCCCTTGTGTTGTGCCCCTATAGATGCCCTCTCATTTGGTCCCCCTATAAATGCCCCTTATTTTGTCTCCCTAGAGATGGCCCCCTGTATAATCCCCATATAGATGGCGCCCCCCTGTATTATCCCCCATAGATGCCCCCCCTGTATTATCCCCCATAGATGCCACCCCCCTGTATTATCCCCCATAGATGCCACCCCCCTGTATTATCCCCCATAGATGCCACCCCCCTGTATTATCCCCCATAGATGCCACCCCCCTGTATTATCCCCCATAGATGCCCCCCCTTTATTATCCCCCATAGATGCCCCCCTGTATTATCCCCCATAGATGGCCCCCTGTATTATCCCCCATAGATGCCTCCTGTATATCTCCCATAGATGGCCCCCTGTATTATCCCCCATAGATGCCCCTCTGTATTATCCCCCACAGATGCCCCCCTGTATTATCCCCCATAGATGCCCCCCCTTTATTATCCCCCATAGATGCCCCCCTGTATTATCCCCCATAGATGGCCCCCTGTATTATCCCCCATAGATGCCTCCTGTATATCTCCCATAGATGGCCCCCTGAATTATCCCCCATAGATGCCCCTCTGTATTATCCCCCATAGATGCCCCCCTGTATATCCCCCACAGATGCCCCACTGTATATCCCCCACAGATGCCCCACTGTATATCCCCCATAGATGCCCCCCTGTATTATCCCCCATAGATGCCCCCCCTGTATTATCCCCCATAGATCCCCCCTGTATATCCCCCATAGATGCCTCCTGTATATCTCCCATAGATGGCCCCCTGTATTATCCCCCATAGATGCCCCCCTGTATTATCCCCCATAGATGCCTCCTGTATATCTCCCATAGATAGCCCCCTGTATTATCCCCCATAGATGCCCCTCTGTATTATCCCCCATAGATGCCCCCCTGTATATCCTCCATAGATTCCCCCCTGTATATCCCCCACAGATGCCCCCCTGTATTATCCCCCATAGATGCCCCCCCTGTATTATCCCCCATAGATGCCCCCCCTTTATTATCCCCCATCGATGCCCCCCTGTATTATCCCCCATAGATGGCCCCCTGTATTATCCCCCATAGATGACTCCTGTATATCTCCCATAGATGGCCCCCTGAATTATCCCCCATAGATGCCCCTCTGTATTATCCCCCATAGATGCCCCCCTGTATATCCCCCACAGATGCCCCCCTGTATATCCCCCACAGATGCCCCCCTGTATATCCCCCATAGATGCCCCCCCCTGTATTATCCCCCATAGATGCCCCCCCTGTATTATCCCCCATAGATCCCCCCTGTATATCCCCCATAGATGCCTCCTGTATATCTCCCATAGATGGCCCCCTGTATTATCCCCCATAGATGCCCCCCTGTATTATCCCCCATAGATGCCCCCCCTGTATATCCCCCATAGATGCCTTCTGTAGTATTATCCCTCATAGATGCACCCCCTGTATTATCCCCCATAGATGCCCCCCCTGTATATCCCCCATAGATGCCCCCCCTGTATATACCTATAGATGCCCCCTGTATCATCCCCCTTTGCAAAGCAGATAAAAAAAAAAAAAAAAAACACAACTCACCTAACTCCCCCGTCGGCTGTCTTCTCCGCTTCTCCCCAGGGGGCTTCCTGGGGGGTGTCCTGGGGATTCCCGGGAAGCACTGGTACCAAACTCAGCATCCGCCGGGCTAGTACTTCCAGCGCACGGAGCGTCTGTGCTGGAAGTACAGGCCGGGGGGCGGACTCTGAACTCTCTGGTACCTGTGCTGCCGGGGATAGGACGGGATGACAAGGGGGTGCCCCTCGCGCGCCCCGTCCTATCCCCGGCAGCACAGGTACCAGAGAGCTCAGAGTCGGCCCCCCGGCCTGTACTTCCGGCACAGACGCTCCGTGTGCTGGAAGTACTAGCCCGGGCGGACGCTGAGTCCCGTACCAGTGCTGCCCCCAGGTACCAGGACACCCCCAGACCCCAAACAGCTGCAGCACCCGGGAGGCCTGCTCGGCCGCCGGGTGCTACAGGCTATGTCAGCTCCGGGGGCCCACGCCACGGGCCCCCTGATGCGGCGGGGCCCCGTAGCAGCCGCTACGGCTGCTACGCCGGTACTTCCGCCCCTGTGCAACACGGCTGGGAGTACTTTACAAGGCCCCCGACTACTGTGGAGATGCATTGGACCAAAAATCATGTAATCCATATACTGATACTGTAAGTATTGCAGCTCCAGTCTCTTTACATGTCATCCGACAGTGGCATGTAAAGAGTTAATCTATCAGGAACAGAGGTTTCTCTGTCCCTGATAGATAAAGCAGGGGCCCCTGCAAACCCTTATTAAAGGCTTGCCATAAAAAGGTGGTGGCCTAGAATAAGGTCTCTTAATGACCACAGTGAAAAGGCATATCGACGGTTATTCAGAAGTTAAACTCATTCAAATAGTATAGTATAGTATAGATAGTATATCCATCATATGTATAGCAGTAAGGCAACAAAACTAACCCCTGATTCACAATGCCGCTTAAATCTACAACTAAACCTAACTAAAAATGTTTTATTTTTTTATTGAAAGACGATCCTTTCACCTTTTCTAGTGAAAAGGGCTGAGGTGCAGTACCAAACACATGTATGGAAGTCACTAACACTGGGTACAGCAGAGAACTTTGTTCTGTTTTGATTATCTTCGGGGGAACGGGGGGTTGCAGTGAGTGGTGCCAACCAAACATTAATAGCATATAAGGATAGGACATCAATTGAAATACACTTTTTAAACCAGTTGTACAATGTACTAGAGGTTATAAACGTCAACATATGATAACTGTTGCTTTTTTTTACTTTTTAAATATTTATTTAGAGTTGAGTGTTAACGGGGATATGAGGAAAGGTCCTACCTCTTCTGCTGTCCAGGCCTCCACTTCCTCGTCTGCCTGTCAGTGCTGATACTTGAAAAAGGGGTGTGGGAATATGTTGCAGGCAGTGGTCAATAGCTGCCCAATGTTTCCGGTGCCACGTCGCCATCGGGCAGCTATTGGACAATGTGTGCAGGCATGGTTTCACCTACACGCAATGCCTGCAGGGCTTGAAACAGGCTCCTGCCGCCCTCTCATCTGTGTTAGCATCAGAACGGATGGGCAGAGAGAGGGAGTGGAGTGCGGAGAGCAGAAAAGGTAGGACCTATTCTGCTCCCTGGATATTATAGTTTTCTAATATACTAAAATTATCAAAAAGCCACATTTCAGATACAGAGCCTAAATAGCCCCACCGTACCTGCTACCAGAGGCTGCATTTTGCAGTAGCCATTAATTGATTAATGAGTCTCATACCACCGACTGCTCCTTTAGAACTTTTAAAGAAAGGAACATTGGTCTGTACCATTGAAATAGTTGCATAAGCCCCTTTTTAAAGTTACAATCCCACAAAGTAAAATAATACCAAAATGCGGCAGTAATTTTGAGTTATAATATAACGTATGAGGCCATGTTCACATGGCATAAGAAACCGGCTGTTCCGTGACCCAGCCGGGTCACACAGCGGCCGGTCTCTGAAAAGATCATCCCGGATGATCTTTCACGCCGCAGAGCTCTGATGCAGGTGCATCCATGCTCCCCCGCATCAGAGCTCCCCACAGCACACTATGAAGCTTGCGGCCACAGCCACTTGCTTTATAGTGTGCACTGACATGGTTTTCTACAGCCGCTATTCTCTGAATAGCGGCCGCAGAAAATTGACATGTTAGTTCTTTGCGGCGCCGCAAGGGATCCCCGCCGGAGCGTATACTATGTGTATATGCTCCGGCTGGGATCACATAAAGACACAGGACACGTATCTATTCGTAAAAAGTACGTCCGTTGTTGGCGACTGCAACAATGGCCGTACTTTTACGAGGAGATACAGTGTGTGAACATAGCCTAACAATGTATTCAGTGTGCACACAGTATAGAATGACTGCCGTAATTAATTATAACCATCAAAATAATTAACAAGTTCATTATTAAGGGCTTTTTTTACCTGTTCAAACCCGTTTATTGTTTTATTTTCACTAAAATGACAGCTGTGTTTTTTTTTTACTGTGTGTGAACATAGCCTAAAGAGCCAGTGGCATATACGCATGTTTAAAACGCAGCATAAATGCAGTAGAAACTAGGGAATTAACGAGTGTTATGCTATACTGTACATACCCATCTGCAATTCACAATTATCTTTGCTTCAAAAGAAATAGGCACATGGGAGATATGCAAAGAAAATGTATAAATAGCCCCTTATAGCTCATTGTAACATGAGTTTGAATAGAAACATTATGTTGGATTGCTACAATTTCTTATTAACTAGCATCATTGTTACATTGTAATCTGCAGGTTGTGTAATTAAAGAATCACCAGAGTATTGTGGATGAAAGGCAAATTATAATGTAAAAGTTAATTAAATTGTATAATGTTCATGAATGCTATAATATGGATTCATAGATACTGAGTGCTGCTTCTAACTTTATGTTTGATTTATGAAAATTTTTAGGGAAAGTGATGGTATTTATTACTGCATGACTTCATTAGTTCATTAGTTTCTCTTTTTATTAGATCTCCCATTGACTTCAATGGAGAACATTATGCATCGATTGTGCCAGAGGGCCTCAACCCCCCTCCCTCTGCATTGTATCTTAGATTATACAGTCCACGGAAGAACAAACCCCCTGCTCTGCATAACAATAGTGCTGTTCTGCAGCGTTAGAACAGAGCATTGGATCAAAGCCCTGTAGCTTGTGGCAGAAGTAGTAGGGCTTATAGCCTTGCCGTTCCTGACACAAACAGTGATGACAGCAGATGGGCCGTGTCGCTCCTTACTGCTGCCCCTAACTGGAAGTGCATATGTATATAAAAATATATACTTAAAAAAATGTAATATAACTTAAGGCGATATGGAGCTGTCCCCACACCTTTAGCAGCTCTGAGACGCTGTGCCCTGAGGTGAGGGGTAAAAGGCCGCTCGGAATCCCTGCTGGTTGGGGCAGCTCTGGGACACCTGCGAGGTGCTTTAAGACAGTGTGTGTGGGGATGGGGGGGGAGGAATTAGGGGCCACTCTGAGTCACTGCAGGTCTGGGGGGTGCTTTGAGTCTGGGGGAGGGGGTGACCTACATTATACTGACTACTATACAAGATGCTAGGGAAGCTGGATAACCCCATTATAAAAGATGCTAGGGAAGCTTGATGACCCCATTATACTAGATGATGGGAAAGCTGGGTGACCCCATTATAAAGGATGCTGGGAAAGCTGAGTGACCCTATTATACAGAATGCCAGGGAAGCTAAGTGACCCCATTATACAAGATACCAGGGAGGCTGAGTGACCCCATTATAAAGCATGCCAGGGAAGCTGATTGACCCCATTATACAGGATGCTGGAAAAGTTGAGTGACCCCATTATACAGGTTGCCAGGGAGGCTGAGTGACCCTATCATACAGGATGCCAGGGAAGCTGAGTGACCCCATTATACAGGATGCCAGGGAGGCTGAGTGACTCCATTATAAAGCATGCCAGGGAAGCTGGGTGACCCCATTATACAGGATGCTGGGAAAGCTGAGTGACCTCATTATACAGGATGTCAGGGAGGCTGAGTGACCCCATTATTCAGGATGCCAGGGAAGCTGAGTGACCACATTATACAGGATGCCAGGGAAGCTGAATGACCACATTATACAGGATGCTAGGGCAGCTGGGTGATCACATTATACATGATGCCAGGGAGGTTGAGTGACACCATCATAAAGGATGCCAGGGAGGCTGATTGACCCCATTATACAGGATGCTAGGGAAGCTGGGTGACCCCTTTATACAGGATGCTGGGGAAGCTGGGTGACCCCATTATACAGGACGCAAGGGAAGCTGAGTGGCCACATTATACAAGATGCAATGGAGGCTGAGTGACCCTATTATACAGGATGCTAGGGAAGCTGGGTAACCCCTTTATACAGAATTCTAGGAAAGCTGAGTGACCCCATTATACTAGATGCTGGGAAAGCTGGGTGACCCCATTATATAAGATGCTAGGGAAGCTGAGTGACCTTATCATACAGGATGTCAGGGAAGCTGAGTGACCCTATTATAAAGGATGCCAGGGAAGCTGAGAGACCCTATTATGCAGGATGCCAGGGAGGCTGAGTTACCTCATTATACAGGATGGTGGGAAAGCTGAGTGACCCCATTATACAGGATGCTAGGGAGGCTTAGTGACCCCATTATACAGGATGCTAGGGAAGCTGAGTGACCCTATTATACAGGATGAAAGGGAAGCTGAGAGACCCTATTATACAGGATGCCAGGGAAGCTGAGGGACCCCATTATACAGGATGGTGGGAAAGCTGAGTGACCCCATTATACAGGATGCCAGGGAGGCTGACTGACCCCATTATTCAGGATGCCAGGGAAGCTGAGTGACTACATTATACAGGATGCCAGGGAAGCTGAGTGACCCCATTATAAAGGATGTCAGGGAAGCTGAGTGACCCCATTATACAGGATGCTAGGGAAGCTGGGTGACCCCATCATACAGGATGTTAGGGCAGCTGAGTGACCCTAATATACAGGATGCCAGGGAAGCTGAGTGACCCCATTATACAGGATGCCAGGGAATCTGAGTGACCCCATTATACAGGATATCAGGGAAGCTGGGTGACGCCATTATAGAGGATGCTGGGAAAGCTAGGCGACCCCATTATACAGAATGCCAGGAAAGTTTGACCCCCATTATACGGGATGCTAGGGAGGCTGAGTGACCCCATTATACAGGATGCCAGGGAAGCTGAGAGACCCCCATTATAAAGGATGCCAGGGAGGCTGAGAGACCCCATTATACAGGATGCTAGGGAGGCTGAGTGACCCCATTATACAGGATGCTAGGGATGCTGGGTGACCCTATTATACACGATGCCAGGGAAGCTGAGCAATCCTATTATACCGGATGCCAGGGAAGCTGAGATACCCCATTTTACAGGATACCAAGGAAGCTGAGTGACCCCATTATACAGGATGCCAGGGAAGTTGAGTGACCCCATTATACAGGATTCCAGGGAAGCTGGATGACCCCATTATACAGGATGCCAGGGAAGCGGAGTGACCCTATTATAAAGGATGCTGGGAAAGATGAGTGAACCCATTATAAAGGATGCTAGGGATGCTGAGTGACCCCCATTATACAGGATGCTGGGAAAGCTAGGCGACCCCATTATACAGGATGTCATGGAAGCTGAGAGACCCCCATTATACAGGATGCCAGGGAAGCGGAGATACCCCATTATACAGGATACCAGGGAAGCTGGGTGACCCCATGATAAAGGATGGTGTGAAAACTGAGTGACCCATTATACAGGATGCCAGGGAGGCTGACTGACCTCATTATTCAGGATGCCAGGGAAGCTGAGTGATCACATTATACAGGATGCAAGGGAAGCTGAGTGACCACATTATACAGGATGCCAGGGAAGCTGAGTGACCCCATTATAAAGGATGCTAGGGAGGATGAGTGACCCCATTATACAGGATGCCAGGGAAGCTGAGTGACCCTATTATACACGATGCCAGGGAAGCTGAGAGACCCTATTATACAGGATGCAAGGGAGGCTGAGTGACCCCATTATACAGGATGGTGGGAAAGCTGAGTGACCCCATTATACAGGATGCCAGGGAGGCTGACTGACCCCATTATTCAGGATGCCAGGGATAGCTGAGTGACTACATTATACAGGATGCCAGGGAAACAGAGTGACCTCATTATACAGGATGCCAGGGAAGTTAAGTGACCCCATTATACAGGATGCTAGGGAAGCTAGGTGACCCCATTATATGGAATGTTAGGAAGGCTAAATGACCCCATTATACAGGATGCCAGGGAAGCTGAGTGACCCCATTATACAGGATGCCAGGGAAGCTGAGTGATGCCATTATACAGGATGCCAGGGAAGCTGAGTGACTCCATTGTAGAGGATGCTGGGAAAGCTAGGCGACCCCATTATACAGGATGCCAGGGCAGCTGAGAGACCCCCATTATACCGGATGCTAGGAAGGCTTAGTGACCCCATTATACAGGATGCCAGGGAAGCTGAGAAACCCCTATTATACAGGATCCCAGGGAGGCTGAGAGACCCCATTATACAGGATGCTAGGGAGGATGAGTGACCCCATTATACAGGATGCTAGGGAAGCTGGGAGACCCTATTATACTGGATGCCAGGGAAGCTGAGTTATCCTATTATACCTGATGCCAGGGAAGCTGAGATAGCCCATTATACAGGATTTCAGGGAAGCTCAGTGACTCCAATATCCAGTATGCTAGGGAAGCTGGGTGACCCTATTATACACGATGCCAGGGAAGCTGAGTGACCCTATTATACCGGATGCCAGGGAAGCTGAGATACCCCATTATACAGGATACCAGGGAAGATGAGTGACCCCATTATACAGGATGCCAGGGAAGTTGAGTGACCCCATTATACAGGATTCCAGGGAAGCTGGGTGACCCCATTATACAGGATGCCAGGGAAGCGGAGTGACCCTATTATAAAGGATGCTGGGAAAGATGAGTGAACCCATTATAAAGGATGCTAGAGAGGCTGAGTGACCCCATTATACAGGATGCTAGGGATGCTGAGTGACCCCCATTATACAGGATGCTAGGGGAGGTGGGTGACCCCATTACACAGGATGCTGCGGAAGCTGGGTGACCGCATTAAACAGGAAGGCATGTAAGCTGAGTGACCCATTTATACAGGATAGAAGGTAAGCTGAGTGACCCAATTAAACAGGATGCTAGGGAAGCTGAGTGACCCCATTATACAGAATGTTAGGAAGGCTGAGTGACTCCATTATGCAGAATGCAAGGGAAGCTGAGTAACCCCATTATACAGGATGCCAGGGAAGCTGAGTGACTCCATTATACAGGATGCCAGGGAAGCTCGGTGACCCCATTATACAGGATGCCAGGGAAGCTGAGTGACTCCATTATACAGGATGCTGGGAAAGCTAGGTGACCCTATTATACAGGATGCCAGGGAAGCTTAGAGACCCCCATTATACAGGATGCTAGGGAGGATGATTTACCCCATTATACAGGATGCCAGCGAAGGTGAGTGACCCCCATTTTACAGGATGCTGGGAAAGCTGAGTGACCCCATTATACAGGATGCCAAGAAATCTGGGTGACCCCATTATACAGGATGCCAGAGAGGCTGAGTGACCCCCATTATAAAGGATGCTGGGAAAGCTGAGTGACCACATTATAAAGGATGCCAGGGAAGCTGGGTGACCCCATTATACAGGATGCCAGAGAGGCTGTGTGACCCTATTATACAGGATGCCATGGAAGCTGGTGACCCCATTATAACGGATGCCAGGGAAGCTGGGTGACCCCATTTTACAGTATGCTAGGGAAGCTGGGTGACCCCATTATACAGGATGCTGGGAAAGCTTGGTCACCCCATTATACAGGATGCCAGGGAAGATGAGGGACCCCATTATACAGGATGCTAGGGAGGCTGATTGACCCTATTATACAGGATGCCAGAGAAGCTGAGTGACCACATTATACAGGTTGCTAGGGAAGCTGAGAGACCCCATTATACAGGATGCCAGGGAAGCTGAGAGACCCCATTATACAGGATTGTGGGAAAGCTGAGTGACCCCATTATACAGGACTGTGGAAAAGCAGAGTAACCCTATTATACAGGATGCTAGGGAGGCTAAGTGACCCCATTATACAGGATGTCAGGGAAGCTGAGTGACCCCCATTATACAGGATTCTGAGAAGTTGAGAGACCCCATTATACAGGATGCAGCTGCATGGGGGAGGGCTGCCATGGAAGCTTACTCCATTATACAGGACGCCAGGGAAGCTGGGAGACCCCATTATATAGAATGCCAGCAAAGCTGGGAGACCCCATTATACAGGATGCCAGGGAAGCTGAGAGACCGATTATATAGGATGCTGGGAAAACTGAGTGACTCCATTATACAGGATGCTAGGGAAGCTGAGAGACCCCATTATACAGGATGCTGGGAAAGCTAGGTGACCCCATTATGCAGGATGCTAGGGAAGCTGAGAGATCCCATTATACAGGATGCTAGGAAAGCTTAGTGACCCCATTATACAGGATTCTAGGGAAGCTTTGTGACCCCATTTTACAGGATGCTAGGGAAGCTTGGTGACCCCATTATACAGGATGCCAGGGAGAATGGTGACTTCCAGCTGGCAGCTGGCAGCTGGGAGCTGGGGGCGGGGCGGGGCTTGTCGCGATCGGGGAGCGGCTTAGCGGAACCTACCCGGGACTGTTGCCACTTGTGGAGAGAGGGTCACTGGTGCAGGACACTCTGAGTCTGTGTCAGGGGAGGTACGGAGGTGCTTGAGAGGGGATTGCAGATGCTCCCTTCTGCGTCTCTGACAGGGTGCTTTACTGTCAGTGGCGTAGCTACCATGAGGACAGGGGAGACGGGCCCGGGCCCCCTGCAGCGCGGGGCCCCATAGCAACTGCCTTTCCTGCCTTTATGGTAGCTACGCCACTGACTTAAGGCTATAAGGCTATTTATTGGTTTGGCCTCCAGCAATCCTATATTGATGGCCTACTGTATTGTAAGAATAGGCCATTAATGTTAAAATCTGTGAGAACCCTTTTACAACCAACTTTAGTTTTCTGTAGGTACTCACTGGATGTTAGAACTGAACAGAAAAAAGTGCTTTTTATACAGAGAATGTCTAGCATTAGTATATTAAAAATGGCTTTACCGTTTCATATTTGTGATATGCAATGAAAAATATTTATAGACAAGTATAAAATTGCATAGTCTAAAAAATGGAAGGTTACAGGTTCTCTATCAATCAAGAGGGTGGATTGTAATTACCATGGAATATCAAGATGTTGTTTTAATAGATATAGTTTTCAATATTCTCATCCTGTTGTGGTGGGCTTCTTATTATACATAGTAGCCATTCTGCACAAATAAATCTGCAGTGCAATAAGATGGAAGTTGTGTTTAAAAGATGAGAAAACCACATATCAATATACAGTGGTGCCTTAGATTACGAGTATAATTTGTTCTGGGACCGTGCTTGTAATCCAAATCTACTCTTAAACCAAAGCAAATTTTCCCGTAAGAAATCATAGAAATGCAGACAATTGGTTCCACACCCCAAAAATAATGATTTATTATTCTGAATAACAAACGAAACAAACATTCAGAAAAAGCAGAATATGTGATATTATAAGTTACTGTACAGTAATGGAGAGGAGCATAAAGGAATGAGTAGGGCAGATGTGGGCACATACATGCAGCACTCTCTGGTAGGGGAGAGAGTGGTTACAGCTAGGAAGAGATTACCCCTACAGTCTTGTCCCCTGATGTAGGCCCCAGCCTGAAGTGGATCTGCTATGATTTGGAAGGTGAAAAAGACTTCCTGGGTCAAAGTACAGTGCTGTAGACCCCGCTATGCAGACCATACCCCTCCCCCACTCCCCCTCCCACCCAGTACAGGGAGCCCTTAAACCAAAGCAATGCTCTTAAACCAAGTCACAATTTTGAAAAACTGTGAGCTCTTAAACTAAAACGCTCTTAAACCAAGTTACTCTTAAACCAAGGTACCACTGTAGATGAATATTCAGTCTCAATCAAAATGAATAACAACAACAAGAACATATTTTACATATCAGTAAAGCTAAAGAAGAAAAGAAGAGAAAACTCACACTTTAAGGTGGCTGGAGCAATACTTTACCAATTTTGCTCATTATGGAGACATCTCTTTGCATACATTACTAGATCTGTTATGTAAGGAAAATAAAGTATTTTCAAACTGAAAAACCTCAGGCAGCCAGGCAAAGAACAATTAACTATTCAACGCTAATTAAGAACATTCATATGCAGATAACAGAACTGAAATGTATGTTCTATAAGGGTCAGAAAGTGTAAATTGGAAGTGATGTAAATGTAAACAACTAGTAGAACACCACAGTATATCTATCCTATGCACAGCAGCACAAGTATGTAATTAATAGAAAACAACATATACAGTAGTACATAACATGTTCATTGTAAGCTATTATTAGCTAGATTTCTGTGTACCAAAACAATTCTAATTCAATTTGCCTTGTCTGTATTATTCAGTGCAATTTTTCTTTCCTGTCTGTGTCTATCCCAAATTGCTCCACAAAGGTGATCTGCACTGGTCGGCTTCCAGTTGGTGAAGTATATATAAAATGTTGTACTAACAAAATTTGAGCTGCTGTTTCTTTTTTTTTTTTTTTTTTTAAATGCAGGTCTGTACAAAGATGTAATGTTGCCACATTGTACTGGACCCAATGCAAAGTCCTTGCAGATTCCAAGAAAAGCAAATAAGCTCTTGTAATGCTTCTTCTTCCTGACAGGATATTTACTACCTCTCAGAGGCCACAGTGGTACAGTAGTAGGGAGGCAGGCTTAGAGCAGGCAGCCACACACCTTCCCAGCCTGCACCGCAGGATAAGACTGCCAACTGGTTGCCTTCTCTTTTATCTAACAGGGACGATAGTCTAGAAAGGCTTCACCCATACACTAGGCATTTACACTTTAGTGAATGTAGCTTTGTTTTGTGTGGGATCCCATCTTACATGCACCTACAATGCTCTGATACTTTATGTCAGCAAAATAGTAGATTCATATTAATCACATATGTGTAATAGATGGCAATGGACATAAAGACAAAGACATTACAGGATTAATACAATCTCACATTGTAATAACACTGCAACCATTCAAAAGCCAGTATAGATAAATCTTGCATTACAAGTAACTTGGTCTGAGAGTGTTTTGCAAGAGAAGCTAATAATTAAAAAACAAAATAATCCTGATACTGTACTGGGAAAAAAACCCCTCTCTTTTTAACCTACTGCTACCTAATCAACTCGGCTGGTGATAAGACTTTTTCCGGCTCTCCTCTGGTGCCTGTCCACATCACCACTGCTTTCCTCTGACCTCTGAATTACCCCTTCACCGATAGCTGCTCCAGGCAATGGCCACTAGTACCAGCACCAGCAGGTTTGTTGCCACCTGCGGAATTGTGTGTGGAGGGGGGAGTTAAAAGATTAACCCTTTCTGTATTGATACAGGGATCTTTATTGATACAGAACATCTTGCCTACCTTATTTGGCTTGTGAAACGAATTGTCTGAGTGTTGATAAAAAACAAACAAGGGGGCATAGTGAACATTTGTAGTGTGATTTGCACAGCTACAGTACTTCCTATCTGCAACTTTTTGTAATGATTTATTTAATAAATTGCTAGCACACCATCTATACTATAATTCCATCCCTAAATAAAATGGCCATTCTAGGTTTAAAGCGCAACTATAAAATATTTTTTCAATTTAGTATTAGCTTAAGTCATGATTACAATTTTAGCAATTTATATTACTAAGCTAAACTGAACTGTTTTTGAAATATATGTACACTACCGTTCAAAAGTTTGGGGTCACCCAAAAATTTTGTGTTTTCCATGAAAAGTCACACTTATTCACCACCATACGTTGTGAAATGAATAGAAAATAGTCAAGACATTGGCAAGGTTAGAAATAATGATTTGTATTTGAAATAACATTGTTTTTACATTAAACTTTGCTTTTAGTCAAAGAATCCTCCTTTTGCAGCAATTACAGCATTGCACACCTTTGGCATTCTAGCTATTAATCTGTTGAGGTAAGCTGGAGAAATTGCACCCCACGCTTCTAGAAGCAGCTCCCACAAGTTGGATTGGTTGGATGGGCACTTCTGGCGTACCATATGGTCAAGCTGCTCCCACAACAGCTCAATGGGGTTCAGATCTGGTGACTGCGCTGGCCACTCCATTACCTATGATAGAATACCAGCTGCCTGCTTCTGCTGTAAATAGTTCTTGCACAATTTGGAGGTGTGTTTAGGGTCATTGTCCTGTTGTAGGATGAAATTGGCTCCAATCAAGAGCTGTCCACTGAGTATGGCATGGCGTTGCAAAATTGAGTGATAGCCTTCCTTATTCAGAATCCCTTTTACCCTGTACAAATCTCCCACCTTACCAGCACCAAAGCAACCCCAGACCATCACATTACATCCACCATGCTTAACAGATGGCGTCAGGCATTCTTCCAGCATCTTTTCATTTGTTTTGCATCTCACAAACGTTCTTCTTTGTGATCCAAACACCTCAAACTTGAATTCATCCGTCCACAACACTTTTTTCCAGTCTTCCTCTGTCCAATGTCTGTTTTCTTTTGCCCATCTTAATCTTTTTCTTTTATTAGCCAGTCTCAGATATGGCTTTTTATTTGCCACTCTGCCCTGAAGCCCAAAATCCTGCAGCCGCCTCTTCACTGTAGATGTTGACACTGGTGTTTTGCGGATACTATTTAATAAAGACGCCAGTTGGGGACCTGTGAGGTGTCTGTTTCTCAAACTAGAGACTCTAATGTGCTTATCTTCTTGCTTAGTTGTGCAACGCCTACGCCTCCCACTTCTTTTTCTACTCTGGTTAGAGCCTGTTTGTGCTGTCCTCTGAAGGGAGTAGTACACACCGTTGTAGGAAATCTTCAATTTCTTAGCAATTTCTCACATGGAATAGCCTTCATTTCTAAGAACAAGAATAGACTGTTGAGTTTCAGATGAAAGTTCTCTTTTTTCTGACCATTTTGAGCGTTTAATTGACCCCACAAATGTGATGCTCCAGAAACACAATCTGCTCAAAGGAAGGTCAGTTTTGTAGCTTCTGTAACAAGCTAGACTGTTTTCAGATGTGTGAACATGATTGCACAAGGGTTTTCTAATCATCAATTAGCCTTCTGAGCCAATGAGCAAACACATTGTACCATTAGAACACTGGAGTGATAGTTGCTGGAAATGGGCCTCTATACACCTATGTAGACATTGCACCAAAAACCAGACATTTGCAGCTAGAATAGTCATTTAACACATTAGCAATGTATAGAGTGTATTTGTTTAAAGTTAGGACTAGTTTAAAGTTATCTTCATTGAAAAGTACAGTGCTTTTCCTTCAAAAATAAGGACATTTCAATGTGACCCCAAACTTTTGAACGGTAGTGTATCTGAATGTCTCCTCAGAGCTGTGTGTGCCTGTGTGTTATTTGTACAATTCTGTCCAGCCCTCTTGGACTTCCGTACACTGCCTGGGCAGCAGTTAGGTACGGATTCTTAGCTATGTCCCGCCCTAGCCCCGCCCCCTCTCCTCTCTGGCACTGCTGATGGCTGCTGTCTGCCTCACTGCTCCTGGTAGTGTGGCTATCTGCTGGCTTCTGTTCAGACCTCTCTGCTGGTTCCTACAGTGCTCTGGTGCCTGATAGTGATTCACACACTGGAGCACATGGAAGGAAGAGAACTCCAGTCACCTGCCCTCCCCTCACAGCCTCCGACTTCACAACGTCCTTCTCCATCCCCTCCCTGCAGCCTGGGCACTGCTGATGGCTGCCTCCTCATCTGCCCCATCCCTCTTTGAGCTCTGCTGCTGTCTCCTCATGAGCTCAAGCAAAGAGAGGACGAGCTCTGTGGACACATAGCTGTCAGGCTTACAGTTAGCCTATGGGGGTTTGTCTCAGGGCAGGAGGAAAGCCGTCCCTGCTGTCAACTGTATACAGAGGATAGACAGCCCTGTATATGCACAAGGCTGCAGTGTAAACACCAGCAGCTACAGCCTGGAGAGAGGCACAGGGCAGCTGCATGTGACTGAGAAGGGGAGAGGATGTGTGCTGCCGTGCACTGATTGGCTGATGGGGACTGATGGGAGCCTCACATGCAGCCGCGGCGCTAAGCAGGTAATGTATGCTCCGGGCGGCGGGGGGTTATAGGGGCTGGGTTGCATACTCGCAGCGGAATTTTCATTTTGCTGCGGATATGTAACCCCATTGAACTTCACACTACCAGGATTCACATTGGATTTCATTGCAAACTCGCAGCGTGAAATCCGCTGCGAATTCGGTACGCGTGAAGTTACCCTTACCAGTTATCACTGGTCTCATGCTTTATACTGTGTTACCGGTTATCACTGGTCTCATGCTGTATACTATATATGGTGTTACCAGTTATCACTGGTCTCATGCTGTATACTGTATATGGTGTTACCAGTTATCACTGGTCTCATGCTGTATACTGTATATGGTGTTACTGGTTATCACTGATCTCATGGTCTATACTGTATATGGTGTTACCGGTTATCACTGGTCTCATGCTGTATACTGTATATGGTGTTACTGGTTATCACTGATCTCATGGTCTATACTGTATATGGTGTTACCGGTTATCACTGGTCTCATGCTGTATACTGTATATTGTGTTACCGGTTATCACTGATCTCATGGTGTATACAGTGGTATTGGTGGTGGTCACAGTTTGGAATTATTATATATTTTTATATACTGGTATTAATCATTTACTAACGGTATGGTGGTATTATTCACTATGTGCGGAAGGTGCGTTGATAACATTTACTTTCTTATATACTGGTATTATTTTATATTATTATATACTGGTAAATTTAAATCATGGTCTAAGTTCAGTTAGCTGTAGTGTGTATGTTCATGAGGTAGAAGAGGGAGGGTCAGGAGGGGAGGAGATTAGGAGGGAGGGGGAGGAGAGTGGAGACCACGCCCACTTTCATACAGCCAGCAGAAAATGTCATTTATTTTTCGGAGCCAAACAACTGGGGATATCTTGGCAAGTGCACAAGATATCCACACAATATAGGGCTCTTTTTAACCCCTTAAGGACAGAGCCTGAAATGGCCTTAACGACAGAGACAAATTTTATGAATATGACCTGTGTCACTTTATTCATTAATAACTTAGGAATGCTTTTACCTATCCGGCTGATTCTGAGATTGTTTTCTCGTGACATATTGTACTTCACATTTCTCATAAATTGGAGTCGATACTTATAACAAATCTTTATGAAAAACCCCAAAATAACGTAAAAAATTGTGAAAAAATGCATTTTTCCAACTTTGAAACTTTTCTGCTTATACAGAAAATGGTTATGCCACACAAATTATATATTAAATAGCATTAGCAATATGTCTACTTTATGTTGGCGGCATTTATTAACCCTTTGAGGACCAGGCCCAAAATGACCCAGTGGACCGTGGACAGTGGACAAATTTTGATCTTAGTGCTTTCGTTTTTCCCTCCTCCCCTTCTAAGAGCTCTAGCACTCTCAGTTTTCTATCTACAGGCCATGTAAGGGCTTATTTGTTACAGGAATAGTTGTACTTTGTAATGGCGTCTTTCATTTTACCATAACATGTATGATGGAATTCCAAATATATTATTTATGAAGATATAAATAGGTGAAATCGTAAGAAAGAATGCAATATGGTAACGTTTGGGGGGTTCCTGTGTCTACGTAATGCACTATATGGTAACAGCGACATGACACTATTATTCTATAGGTCAGTCCGAACACAACCATATGCAGGTTACACAGATTCTCTAATGTTATATATATTTTTTTTTATGAAATCCTTTTTTTTGGCAATTAAATATTAATAAAATGGGCCTATTGTGACGCTTATAACGGTTTTATTTTTTCACCTATGGGGCTGTATGGGGTGTCATTTTTTCCGCCATGATCTCTAGTTTTTATTAATACCATATTTGTGAAGATCGGACGTTTTGATCACTTTTTATTGATTTTTTTAAATATATAATCTAACATAAAATCGGTAATCTGCGCACTTTTTTCCCTCTTTTCGTGTACGCCGTTTACCGGTCGCAATGACGCTTGTTATATTTTAATAGATCGGACAATTACGCACGCTATGGTATATTATATGTTTATCTATTTATTCATTTTTATATGTTTTATTTATATAATGGGAAAGGGGGGTGATTTAGACTTTTATTGGGGGAGGGGTTTTGGGGTTGTGTGTTAGTGTTTTGAACTTTTTTTTTTTTACACTTTTGAAGTCCCTTTGGGGGACTTGTACATAGATTAGTCTGATTTCTACACTGATGAATGCTATGCCATAGGCATAGCATTGATCAGTGTTATCGGCGCTCTGCTCATTGAGCCTGCCTGTGCAGGCTCAGTGTAGCAGATCGCCGATCGGACCGCATGGAGGCAGGTAAGAGACCTCCAGCAGTCCGTTTCAACGATCGGGACCCCCGCAGTCACACTGCGGGGGTCCCGATCGGTAAATGACAGGGGACTCCCCCTGACACTTACACTTAAACGCCGCGGTCGCGCCGCGATCGCGGCGTTTAAGGGGTTAATGACACGCGGCAGCGCGATCGCTGCAGCGTGTCATTACCGGTGAGGTCCCGGCTGCTCACTGCAGCCGGCCCCCACCTCCTATGAAGCGCGCTCCGCTCCGGAGCGCGCTTCATAGCGGGAATAACACCCATGACGTAAGGTTACGTCATGGGTCGTCTGGGGACAGACTTCCATGACGTAACCCTACGTCCAGGGTCGTCTAGGGGTTAAACTATCTTTAATTTTTTTAGACAATAGGAAGCTTAAAACATTAGCAGCAAATTTCCAAATTTTCTGTAAAATTTTAAAATCAGATATTTTTAGGGACCTGTTCAGGTCTAAAAGGTATTTGAGGGGACTGTATGTTAGAAAGCCCCACAAAGCACCCGATTTCAGAAACTGCACCCCCCCAAACTCTGCAAAAGCACATCCAGAAAGTTTTTTTTATCCCTTTAGGAGAGTCACAGAAATAAAAGCTAAGTGTGTAAGAAATTTGAAATTTTTTTTTTTTCATAATTATAAACCTATTACCAGAAATGCACCCCAATATTTATTGCCCCGTTTCTGCAGTTTATAGAAATACCCCATATGTGGCCCTATTGTGCTATTTGACGCAACCACAATCCTCAGATATAAAGGAGCAGCTAGTGAATTTCAACGCCTCCGTTATATTTGGTCATTTTTGACTGTACCACTTCAGGTTGGCAGGGGCTCTGGGGTGCCAAAACCTAAAAAACACCCCTAAAGGGACACCATTTAGAAAACTACACCCCTCAAGGAATATAACAAGGGGTGCGGTGAGCATTTGGACCCCACAGGTGCTTCACAGATTTTCAGAACAATGTGGCGTAAAAAAGGAAAAATTTTATTTTTTACACTAAAACGTTGTTCTAGCCTTCATTTTTCATTTTACAAGGGGATAAAAGAAAAAAAAACAAAAAACGTGTAGCGCAGTTTCTCCCAAGTACAGAAATACCCCACATGTGGCCATAAAGTGCCAAGTGGGCGCATGACAAGCCTCCAAAGGGAAGGAGCGCCAATTGGCTTTTGGAAGCTGGATTTCACTGGAATGGATTTCAAGGGTCATGTCGCATTTACAGAGCTCTGCCAAAACACAGGACAACCCCCACAAGTGACCCCATTCTGGAAACTACACCCCTCAAGGAATCTAACAAGGGGTGCAATGAGGATATGGACCCCGCTGGTGACGGGCACAAATGTGGAACAATGTGACGTCAAAGGGAAAATTTTCATTTTTTCACTTTCACGGCACAATTATGCCCGTAATGAAGGGGTCCATATCCTCACTGTACCCCTTGTTAGATTCCTTGAGGGGTTCAGTTTCCAGAATGGGGTAACTTGTGGGGGGTTTCTACTGTCTTGGCAGCACGAGGGCTCTGTAAATGCGACATGGCGTTCATCATCCATTCTGGCCAAATCCAGACTCCAAAATCCAAATGGTGCTCCTTACCTTCGGAGGCTAGCCCTGCGCCCACATGGCACTTTATGTCCACATGTGGGATATTTACGGACTCAGGGGAAATTGCTCTACATATTTTGTGTGTTTTTTTCACTTTTAACCCCTTGTGAAAATGGAAAATTTAAGGCTAAACCAATATTATAGTGTAAAAAATGTAATATTTCATTTTCACGCCACATTGTTCCACATTGGGGGCCGTCACCAGTGGGGTCCATATGCTCAATACACCCATTGTTACATTCCCTGAGGGGTGTAGTTTCAATAATGGGGTCACTTGTGGGGGGGTTCAACTGTCTTGGCGATACAGAGGCCTTTTAAATGCAACAAGGCCCTCGAAATTCATCCATCCTCGAAAGCCAAATGGCGCTCCTTCCCTTTGGAGGCTTACCCTGCACCCACCTGGCACTTTATGTCCACATGTGGGGTGTTTCCGTACTCAGGGAAAATTGCTCTACATTGTATTTTTTTTATCTTTTAACCCCTTGTGAAAATGAAAAAATCAAGACAAGATCAATGATAAAGTGTAAAAATTTAACATTTTTAACACTAAATGTTGGTCTAGCCTTGATTTTTTCTATTTCCACAAGGGATTAAAAAAGAAAATGAAAGCAAAACCTGTAGGGTAATTTCCCCTGAGTACGAAAATACCCCACATGTGGACATAATGTGCCATATGGGCACAGGGCAAGCCACCAAAGGGACAGAGCGCCATTTAGAGGCTAGAATGGAGGATGGAGGCTTGTGCTGCCAGGACAGTAGAAACCCCCCACAAGTGACCACATTATGGAAACTACACCGCATAAGGAATCTAACAAGGGGTGCAGTGAGCATATGGACCCCACTGATGACTGGCACATATGTAGAACATTTGGTGTGAAAATAAAAAATGCCTTTTTTCATTTTCACGGCACAAATGTGCCCGTCACCAGGGGCCCATATCCCCGATGCCCCCCTTGTTAGTTAGTTATGGGGTGTAGTTTCCAGAATGGGGTCACTTGTGGGGGGTTTCTACTGCGCTGGCCGCACAGAGGCTTTGTAATTGCATTATGGTATCCTCTAATGGGAATGGCGGCCATACCTATTTAGCTGGGAAAAAGGGACAATTCTAATTTATTTGGGGGTATTAGGCTAATTATTAGTTTATAGGTTGAAGATGACAGGTGTCCATCAAATTCAACCTGTGTTGATCCAGAGGAAGGCAAAAAACCCTCGTGAGGCAGACCACAGTAGCCTCATCACAGGGAAAAAATTCCTTCCCGACTCCATAATGGCAATCAGAATAATCCCTGGATCAACGTAACCCTTTAGTTATAGGAATAAGGGACAGAATTTAGATAATGTAGAACTCCAATGACGTGTGGTACGCCTTGATGTAATCCTGTATGCAAAGGCCGGGGCGATCAGGACAGGTGTCACACTGGAAACGGAGTCCTTCCTGATCCCCCTGTTACGCCACACTCTGCACTTCTTCTGGGGTCTCCTGTTTTCCAGTGTGGGGGACGTCACCTGGAAAATGTTGTCCTGGTGCGATACGGGGTCCTTCATATCCAGAAGTGCTGGGTCTGCTCCATGGCCGCTAAATATTAGGGCTTTATTACTGATTCTGATATTTTCGGATCATGCCGCAAGCTACAGTAGCTCGGGCAGTGAGGGAGCGGAAGAAGGGGTTCTGGTATAAAAGTTATCCCCGTACAGGTGGTAACCTTTATCCAGCAGTGGGAAGATCAGTTCCCGAACGATCTTCCCACTAACTCCGAGGATGGGAGGGAAGGGGGGCATCTGGGGGCTGGATTTGGGTGTCCGTTCCTTTATATACTCTAAGGGTACCTGCACACTGCGGAATGGCGAAGGATAACCCTTTGTGCATTCCGCAGCTGGCAGCCGCCGGCGGAATGATGCAGGCGTGTGTCTCCGCTCGTGTCACACTCTATTCTAAGCACAGGCGTGTTCCACCCTCTGTCCAAAGAATGAATCTGTTCATTCTTTGGACGGACGATGGAATCCGCCCGTGCATAGAATGGAGTCTATGACACAGGCGGAGATGCGCACCTCCACCAATCCGCTGGTGGGTGCCAGCTGCGGAATGCACAAAGGGTTATCCTTCGCCATTCCGCAGTGTGCACGTACCCTAAGTTAATCTGTAAGTGTACCCTGAGGTACTCTCACAGAGTTTGGAGAATTTCACGCCATACCGTCATCTCTTATTGGGACTGTACTGGCGGATAAGACGTGTCTGGGGGGCTTTGCTACCCCCAGACATGTCACTGGATGATGAGGCTGAGCATAAATGAAGGAAAGAAGGATCCCCCCCATTCATCCTCACTGGCTGTTTCGGTGTCGGAGGCAATAATAACGTATGCGTCCGACGCTGAAAACACCCTGGGGGCCATCTTTATACGGGGACTAGTACTGTATATGGGGTATGTAAATGTGTAGTGGTGTAGTGTAAAACTTTATTTCATGTAGTGTGGTGTAATGTAGTGTTTTTTTGACAGTAAGAAAAATATACCTACGCCAAGAAAGGAGCTGCTGATAAATGCCGCACTTATGTGCGCCACTTATCAGCAGACAGTGGCGGTAGGATATAGGGGAAAAAAACGCCCCTACGCCAAAAAGGAGGAGTTGCTGATCAGCACTCAGTGGCATCAGGGCACATAAAAAGTAAAACAAAAAAATTTGAAAAAAAAAAAAATCTTTTTTTTTTTTTTTAACCTAAAGCAACTGATCAGTGAATGATATTCACTGATCAGCCACTAGGGGGCAGTATAGCGAAGCTGACGAAGACTGCCGAACATAGGGGCAACGAAAAAGCCCGATGAGCCGGAAATTGCCGACGGGACCCGACTGAAAACGACCGAACCCGGAAGTGAACCGGAGGACGCGCGGACCGCGGATCTTCGCTCCGGACGCCCATATCAGGTGAGTATAGTGCACCTACACTATACACACCTGTTCTGCACCCCTCAGCTACCTTGCGTTACAGCCCACCCTGCGGGGGCGTACACTTACGCCCTATGTCGTTAAGGGGTTAAAGAGTAAAATGTGGGCCTTTTACCTCAGTAATTTCATTTTTTAGCTATATAAATTATAGTTACCCTTTAAGTTTAATTTTCATTCAATGATTAAATGATGATAATAATGATAGTCCCATAAAGTTCCCAAAACGATAGGGGTGTCATGGGCAATTTCCCAGTTCATTAATATCAGAAAGTAACCTAAGTATAACTATTTTTAGTTTTTTTTTTTTCATAAGCAATTTGTATTTAGATATTGTACCTGTCAGCACTGACCTTTAACCACAAGTTGGATTATGTACACTGTGATGATGTGAGTCAGCACAGACTGAGGAATAGACTGAGGGAAATTTGTTAAAATTTGTTTCCCAGCCATCAATATCTATGAACCAGTAATGCATATTGTCTCTTGTTTTTCTCATGTTTAAAAAATGCATTTAACACAATGAAATGACTGTAGAATACAATCCATTAAAATAAAGATTTTGAATTAGACACATATACCCCAAAAATGCTAATCAGTGTCCTCATTTATCTACTTATTGGTGCTAAAAGGGGGGAAATT